>NC_087445.1:54862964-55487964 GCF_036321535.1 Camelus dromedarius
GTATCAATTTACACTCCCACCAGTGTGTGTGAGTACCCCACAGGGATCCTTCTAAAATGCAAATCTGATTATCTCATGCCCAGTTTAAAAGTGATCTCTGCTGCCTTTGTAATAAACACTAAACTATGTAAGACAAAACTATGTCTGCTACATGACTTTTGAATAACCAAATGACTATTTTAGCTCAATAAGACCCTATATCCAAGCGTCATAGAATCTAGTGAGGAAACAAAACTGGGTAAGCTCAGAAGCAAGAGAAGTAAAGCCATCACTTTCAAGTTGTCCTGCAATGGAGGTATCATTATTTTAGAAGAAGAAACTGAGGGTCAGAGTTCAGTATTTAAAATGGAAATCTATTCATAGCTTTTTATCTATGGCATTATCTCTTTTAGCATCATACAACCTTTGCAAAGGAGTGTACACACACATAAGTTTGAATATGTATTTAATCAATACAAAGAAATTGCAATACATATTTTTTGTTGGTTAGAATTCTTTGGTTCCTAAATCTAAAGATGGTGAGATTTGGAATGAGATGGATCTGAGTTTGAATTCAGATTCTGCCATTTGCTAGAATTTGAACAATACTTAACATTTCTAAGCCCCTATCTTGTTATCTGTAGGATGCAGATAATAATCCCTATGTTTAAGGGGTTTGGAGATGATTCCACACATACACCACATGTCTAGCAGAAAGAACCATTCAATAGAAACTATTTCAACTGTTACTGTTATGTGAGATGAATATATAAGCAGAAGGGAAGCATAAATGTAACCAAAATGAGGAGACTTTGATAATCTAGGACTGTAAATAAAGCTCTGTGACTTTTGACACCCACGTTGCCATGGTTTGGAACCCAGTTCAGTCTACTCACTGGAAATCTTGCCTTTAGTGAGGTTTCCTTTTCCCCAATACTCTTGAGGATCCTCAGGTTCATGAATCATTCATTCCCTTGATGCTCACCTCCTATCTCCTACCTGGAAAGGGAGAGCAGAGACCAGGATGCACTCCTTGGGGTAAAGTTCCTTGACCTTGAGACTCCAGGCTGCCCGGTCTGTGGCCACTGGAGAAGGGCAGCTGTTGGTGAGAGCTGGGCCCCAGCCTCGGCACTTCTCCACTGCAGTATCTGATGACACTCTCCCTGAGCCCCCAGGAATCCCGGGACTTGCTTGTCATCCGCTGCAAATATATATCTGCAGATTTGCTCAAGCCAACCTGGTTTTCAGATGCTCTTTTTTTTTTTTTTTAAATTTTCATTTTATTTAATTAATTAATTAATTGAAGTATAGTTGGTTACAATGTGTCAATTTCTGGTGTACAGCATAATATCTCAGTCATGCATATTTATACATATTTTCATATTCTTTTTCATTAAAGGTTATTCCAAATATTGAATATAGTTCCCTGTGCTATACAGAAGAAATTTGTTTTTTATCTATTTTTATATATATTTGCAAATATTTGCAAGTCTCAAACTCCCAAATTTATCCTTTCCCACCCCCCTTTCCCCAGTAACCATAAGATTGTTGACTGTGTCTGGGAGTTGGTTTCTGTTTTGTAGATGAGTTCATTAGTGTCCTCTTTTTTCCTTTTCCTTTTCTTTTTTTTTAGATTCCACATATGAGTGATATCATATGGTATTTTTCTTTCTCTTTCTGGCTTACTTCACTTAGAATGATGATCTCTAGATCCATCCATGTTGCTGCAAATAGTGTTATTTTAGTCTTTTCTATGGCTGAGTAGTATTCCATTGTATAAATATACCACAGCTTCTGTGTCTAGTCATCTGTTGATGGACGTTTAAGTTGCTTCCATGTCTTGGCTATTGTCTATAGTGCTGCTATGAACATTGAGGCACATGTATCTTTTTGAATTAGAGTTCCCTCTGGATATATGCCCAGGAGTGGGATTGCTGAGTCATACAGTAAGTCTATTTTTAGTTTTTTATGGAATCTCCATACTGTTTTCCATAATGGCTGTACCAAACTACATTCCCACCAGCAGTGTAGGAGGATTCCCTTTTCTCCACACCCTCTCTAGCATTTATTTGTGGACTTTTGAATGATGGCCATTCTGACTGGTGATAATTCTTTGTAGTTTTGATTTGCATTTCTCTGATAATTAGCGATACTGAGCATTTTTTCATATACCTATTAGCCATTTGTATGTCTTTAATGGAGAATTGTTTGTTTAGATCTTCTGCCCATTTTTGGATTGGGTTGTTTTTTTGTTATTAAGTTGTGTGTTGGATGTTCTTAGAGATGTCTTAGTGTTGCACTGTCCAAGAGAGATATAATGTGAGCCACATATATAATGTAACATTTTCTAGCAGATATAATATAGATAAAGAAATAGATGATAATCATTTCAATTTTATGTGTTTCTTAACCCAGTAGATCAAAAATATTATTTCACCATGTGAAACATAGAAAATTTTGATGAAATAATTTACATGATTTTTTTTATCATTATGAAGACTTTGAAACCTAGTGTATATTTTATGCTTATAGAGCACACCTGAAATTGGACTAGCCACCTTTTAAGTGCTCAGTAGCTGCATGTGTCTGATGGGTCCTATCTGGGACAGCACAATTCTAGAACAAAACTTCCTGGGCTCCAAGTACAACTCTCCAGAAGTGTAGTTCTTGATATCCACAAGCAACTATTTTTCTTAAAAAAATCTGCTTCTGGCTCCAGCTTGGAAGGGTCTGTGGGGGGGTCCATATTACTGTATGTTGTGCTGAGAATTATTCTTTTTAACCTAGTATTGTGTCTGGCTTACCAATTGGGACTCTGTATCCCTTGCAATAAATTCCCTTTTAGGAGTCTCTTATTTTTCCCCACTTTGCTGCCACTGTAATGTATCAGAGAAAAATGTTTTTAATCCTTGAACAACAATAACAACGGGGCAAGAGTGTCAGTTTTATTTTCGTTGCTCCCATGAGGTTCCTCTGCCCCTCTGTGGGTTTGTGGAGACAAAGAATGTATGGGAATTTGTAACCCAAGTGCACAAGGATGTGATGGGGGTGGATATCTCCTAGCAATGGCCAGTGGCATCTGAGCCTGATACAATGGTCCAGCTAAAATGTAGATTCTTCCTGGGAAGAATTCTCAACTAGTGACAATTGTGTTACTGAGATCCTACAATGCTTAAAAGTTTCACATGCCTTGTTTCCTGAGGTAGGCATTATTATCTCTGTTTTGTTTCTGTTTTTTTTTTCTATTTTTTAATGACCTTTTTTATATTGAAATATAGTCAGTTTACAATGTTGTGTCAATTTTTGGTGTACAGCATAATGTTTTAGTCATTCATGTACATACATATATTCCTTTTCATATAGGAATATTGAATATAGTTCCCTGTGCTATACAGTGGAAACTTGTGGTTTATTTATTTTACATATAGTAGTTAGTGTCTTCAGATTTCAAACTCCCAATTTAGATATGGTGTGTGTGTGTATATATATATATATGGATATACATACATATACACACATATACATACAATGGAATACTACTCGGCCATAAAAAAGAATAAAATACTGCCATTTGCAGCAGCATGGATGGACCTGGAGATCATCATTCTAAGTGGAAGAAACCAGAAAGAAAGAAAAATACCATATGATATCATTTATATGTGGAATCTAAAAAAATGACACAAATGAACTTATTTACAAAACAGAAACAGACTCAGACATAGACAACAAATTTATGGTTATTATCCCTATTTTATAGATGAAATAGTGAAAGACCACAAGAAAGAGCCCAGGTCTGGGATCTCCAATGACCCGACTGTTCTCATTGCTTTACAGAAATGAGTAGTAGGTGAATAGTAGGTGGCCTTCAATAGTCAATGGCCAAGGATTGGCTCGGGGGACCAGCTAGAGCATACCTCGAGAATTTGCTAGCAGTCAAGAGGTCTTTTTAGCCAACATTTGTGATTTGCCACAAGGGTTATGGTTACAGTGCATCAGTGTTCCAATCACTATCGCTCTGAAATAAATCACCCCAAAACGGCACAGTGCAACCCCTTAATGTGCTCCTGATTCCATGGGTCAGCAGTTTGGACAGAGCAGAGTGGAGCTGGCTTATCTCTGCTCCATGACATGTGGGGCCTCGGTTGGAAGACTTGAAGGCCACGGGCTGGAAAGATCTGAATGTTTGTTTCCTTGCAGACCTGCTGGTTGAGGTCGCCGGTCAACTAAATGCCTCAAACCTCTCCCTGTGGCCTTCCATGTCGTCTCCCTAAGTGGACAGGTACTGGCTTTCTCACAGCATGGCGGCTGGGTTCCCAATGTGACCAGCCAAGAGTCACATTGCTTATCACTGCCCCACCCTGGAAGCCACTCACCATGCACTTCATGCATTTTACTCCACGAGGTGTCACACAGTCCCATATCAAGGGGTGGTGAAATAGCGTCAGCCTCCTGCGGGGAGGCGGCAAGGCTCCAGCAGGGCGAGTGGGCCCACAGAAGTTGCCATAGCCATTTTTGGAAAATACAGGCTGCCACAGTCATTAGCAATGTTGTGAAGAAGGAAGGAGGTTAGGTAACTGGGAAGGAGAAGTTTTACTGAAGTGCCCATGTCTGTAGTCAATGTCAAAACAGTGAAGGGGGATCAGGAAAATGGTGGAAAGGCTAAGAAGTTCAGATGCAACTGGGGACTATTTGAAAAGGTTTCCCCCAGCTGAACACCCCTTCCCCCAAAATCCGTGGTTGCCGCCCTTGGCTTAGTCCACTGGCCTGGCTTACACTCTTCCTTATGGCCTCAGGTGGTCTCCCGTGGCCAGAGCTCTGTCCCGAGTAACCTTCGACAGCCCAGTCCCAGGCAGGGCCATGGCATCTTGTTTTCAGCCCTCCCTCTTTCTTCATGGCTTTACCCCAAAGCTTCTTTTACTAGAGATTTGGAATTTCATTAAATCAGGGCTTGAACTGAGAAATAACGACTGCCTTTATATGCACTGGCTCTTTACTGGCAAGCTATTAGAGGGAAGATAAGGTTCTCTAACACCGCAGGAATAAAGCCCAGAAAATTATGCGAAAAGCTCCACCATCCAGGATAAATGTTATAGGAGGCATTAACCTTCCATAAAAATCCCTTTGCTAGGCAGGAATTTAAATGACAGCCACTGTGAGAGGAGATATTTAGCCTTAGAAACATTTTATATTGCCACCTTCTCTTAGAATAGCAAGTTCTTTGGTTATCAGCGGTTGGGTATTGTTCCTCTTTCTTGTAAGAATGCCGAATAGAAGAGCAAATGCCGATGTGGTTTTCTGGGTACACCCCTGTATCGCACTGCAGCCTTCCCAGGAAGCTGTATGTACATTCTCTGCCTTTATTTAGAAAAATTGAATAAGAAATTGATATCCAAGAAAAGCTGAAACAAACCCTTCTGATAGCCTCCAAATTACTTGTCTTGAGGGAAAGATAATTTTTCTCCCTAAGGTATAAGTGTGATTCTCCAGTGAATGTGTGAGGCCAGAAATGACAGTGATTATCCTCTCTTTTTATATAAATTTGGCTCTTTCAGCAAACAAGCCAACAAAATCACAGGGCCAAGACTTTATATAGAAGTTTATGCATGTTCTGCCCACGTATTTATATGTGTTGGGGGGGAAATCTTAGGTGATGTAAAAGCGATTCTTCCGCTGAAAATAGTCTCTGTATCTCAACATAGCGCTTGTAACAGGATGAGAAACAGAATTCTGCCCCATTGCCTTAGAGTCTCAGCTGAGGTCCTAGAGCTGCTGCTTGTCTTGCTGGAGTTTGGGATGGAAAAGATGCTGAATTTCCCAGTGGGCTAAGCGGGTGCATGTTATAATACCCACCCTCTTCAGTTCCACTTTGCCTCCTCAGTGATTCCTCTCCAGGAATCCACAAATGGGGCATTATTTTTTTCCATCTGTTGACTGAGCAGGTTTGAAAATATTGTTCGGAAGACCCAGGATTGCAGCTTATCATAACGTGTGGTTGAGGAATCCACAGTTGCCTCTTAGTTCGTTTAATCAAGTGGACATACTTACGAGGCAATAACTTTAAGAATTTTAAGACTTTCTCTAAACCAAATCACAATAAAACCAAACAGATTAACTTTGAGAGTTGGAAAGAACTCCCAAGAAATGAAAGGAAAATAGATCTTCTGAAAGGCGTTAGGGTTTTTCCCAATGATAAAACAATGAGGCACCCGACTATTTTTATTAGAACATATTTATTTAGAATATTTAGAATATTAAAATGCTTTGTGCTTTAAAAGGGACTAAGTTAAAAAAAAGTCTTCAGAGAGTTTTATCTGGTCCCAAATGAGACTTGTTATTTTAGGAAGAGTGAAACTAATATTTACTGAGGATGAGTGTGTAGCAGACACTCTACTCATTAAGTCCCTTTAATCATTGGACAGTGTAGGTATTATGATCCCATTATTTACATACAGTAAAACCAAGGCCTAGAGAGGTCTACCACCTTGCTCAGACTTCAGTTTGCCTGGACTAAACCAGAGTTTGTTACTCATCACTTCGTAATCATTCTAGGTCCTTAGAATTTCTCTAAATTTTTCAACATGGCCAGCCAGTTTCTTAAGTGACAGATCTAGGTAAAATATCTGATTCTTCCTTCCATTTATGTCTAGTCCATTGACCAGTCCCCTCAGTGGTATACTCCTAAACTGATCACATATCCACGCATCTCTTTCCATTGTCACTAGAATCATCACTGGAGCCCTGGGCACCATCATCTCTATTCTGACCCCTTCTGTGGTTTCTGGGTGTTCTCCTTGCTTCCAGTCTGCTCACCTCTCATTATACAGAGCGGCCAGAACCATCTTCCAAGAAATTAAGATAAAATCTGCCTCCCCTCTGTTTGGAACTCTGAAGATTTCCTTCTGTACCTAGAATAAAATTTGAAATTCTTACTTCTAAGGCTTCTAAGATCTGGTAGAACATGGCTCCAGCCTTCTTCTCTTGTCTCATCTCCTACACTCTCTGCTTGGCTCTCCAAACTCCACTCCCCCAGAGATGTCTGACTATTTCTAGAAAAGAACAAGCTCTTTCCTGCTTCTTGGGCTTTTTCTTTCCTTGGAATATTCTTCTCCTGGCTCTTCACATGGCTGGAGTCTTGACCTTCAGGTCTTGGTTTAAAGGCCAGTTCCTTGGCAAGACCGTCTTTCACCACCCTATTAAAGAAGCTCCCTCCACCGTGCTATTTGCCATTATGGTGCCTTGCTTGCTTTCTTCATGGCGTTTGTCACTAATTGTAATTTCATATGTGGTGTATTTTCTTACTGGTTTGCTGTCCTTCCCTGCTCCTCACCGAACTCAAACAACGGTCACATGCAACCAGGCATCCTCATCTATCACATTCTTTGCTGTTTGTTACCTCAGTTCCCGACACATGGTAGTCACTCAACAAAACTTTGATGCAGAATTAATCCACACTTGAGTGGTCCTTTGCTCTTAAACTTCCCCACCCCAAATCACAAAGTCTATTCAATAATCCATCATCTTTTTAGTGTCTTACTGGGCAACAATATTGGAGTTGACTTGAAGAACTCTGGTCTCTACTCCCATCTCAGCCATTAATTTGCTGTATGACCTTAAGCAAGTCATTATTTTTCTCCAGATGATCTTTAAATTGCCTCTGAGCCCTGACCCCAGCTTGTTCTCAGTTTCACTCCTGCTGTCCCCCTGAAGCAACCTTAACAGAAGCAACTTGGTTTTTACTAAGTCATTGTGTTCAGATGCAGCCTGCAGTTTATTTGGGTGGACCCAGTGTCTCCCTCTATTTGGAGATGCTTGGGTGGTGTTAATGGAGTGTGTCAGGGGAAAAGGGATCCTTCCAGGCGGTGTTGCACAAGAGAGGCAGATGAGATTTATTGCTGGCAGCCACTGTAATGATGGGGAGAAACCCGTTTGCCTTTTGCAATGCCTCAGCTGGGCTGAACAAGCACAGAGAAACCAGTACTTAATAGTAGACAGTGTCTGTAATGTCTCAGCGTCATCTGCACCAGGGATCCCAGTCTGCAAAGGCAGCCAGAGGCCAGAGGAGGCAAGTTCCTGCATGTGGGCTGGGTCTGAACTGGGTTGCAGCGCTCAGTTGGCTCCCTGTCCTGTGCCTTCTGCTTGTGGGAACCTGCTTTCTCTTGCAATGTTTACCCCTAGATGGAGGAAGAGAGCAAGGTGGGTGCTATTTGCTGTGCTAAATGCTCTATGTTTATTGCCTCACCAAACACTGTGAGGCAGTAATTATTTTCATACTGTCCCCATTTTCCAGATGAGATGCTGAGGCAGAGAGAAGCCTCAGTATTAGGAAGCAGCCGATTTTGTGATCTCTACTCCTCTCTCCTGTCCTCAATCAATTTCTGGTGTCACAGGGAACCCTGAACTCTGCAGAGGGAACCATTTTTCAGGGACTGTTTGAAAAGCCAATATGGCAGATCAAGTGTGCTGGGATTTTATCTGGCAAACAAATTCCCAGCAACTGAGCCTTGTAACTTAAAAAATAAAAGTAGGCAAATTGCATCAGATGTCCACATCAAGAGAAGTAAGTGACTGGAGAAGAATCCTCTGGTTAATAGGGGAAAAAAATAAAAGCACTGATGGGAACTTTAAGAAAGGTGTATTTTACTTTATCTCTTTATATTGGCATCAAGGCTTTTGAGTGTTTCAGGAAAGCTAAAATTTTCTCAAGCCAGCAAATCAACCTTCTAGGAGGTTTTCTGGGGCCTGAAAGAGAAGGTATTCAACAGTGTTTATGGAATGGTTACATTGGGCCAGGCTCTGCTGAGCACTGAAGAAGTTAATAGCCCCTGCCCTTGAAGAGATAAGGCTGAGGGTGGAGTTGGGGACAGACATGTTAGTAGACAATTTAATATGCTGTGATTCAGGCTGAGAACAGGAGCCTGTGGAGACAGGGGAGAGAAAGTTCCTTAGTGGAGGCAAATTTTGAGATGAGGCTTGAAGGGTAAGCCAGCAAAAATGGGGGAGAAAGTGTGGGCAAAACCACAGAACCATGAAACATGTGGAGTGTCTGGGGCAGGAGGAAAGAGGCTGGAGACATCCACTAAACCTGACTGTGAAGGGTCTTCCATGTTCAACTTTGGAGCATTGATGTTATCCTATGATGACAATTTTAGAAGGATCCCTCTGGAGGGCCATTTGAGAATGTCTTGGAGAGAACAGTCTAGAGGAAGGTTGTACTTATAATCCAGGTAAGACAGAGGTAGACTTGAACTGGGGCAGTGGATGTGTAGGAAAGAAGAGAAGAGGACAGACTCAGTCATGTAAGGAATTCTATTATTGGCAGAATTGTTATATTAAGACGGTAGAATGTGGTATATCTATACAATGGAATACTACTCAGCCATAAAAAGAACGAAATAATCCATTCACTGCAGCACAGATAGAGATTATCATACTAAGTGAAGTAAGTCATACAGAAAAAGACAAATACCATATATCACTTATATATGGAATCTAAAAAAATGATACAAATTTATTTACAAACAGAAATAGACTAACAGGCATAGAAAACAAACTTACAACTACCAAAGGGGAAAGAGGATGGGGGAAGAATAAATTAGGAATTTGGGATTAACATCTACATGCTATATATAAAATAGATAAATAATAAGGACCTACTATATATATAGCACAGGGAATTATATTCAATATCGTGTAATAACCTATAATGGAAAAACATCTGAAAAAGTGCATATGTGTATAACTGGATCACTTTGCTATACACCTGAGACATTGTAAATCAAGTATACTTCAATTAAAAAAAAAGATGATATAAGGAAAGGTACCTGGCACAAATTAGATACTTACTGAATGAAAGCTGAGGATACAGATGGACTACATTACACATATAGTTTGATATTTACATATACCAGCTATATAATTTTTATGATAAACATACATACCTGGAAATTTTAAGTTAAAATATTTACTTTCATTATAGAAAGTGAATGTGAATTATGGCAATTTTGAAGCATCTAATGTTCTTTGTGTTAGGTTGACAAATTGTTCTTCCCAAATGTTCATATTTAGTAACAAAGTTTTCTACTTGATTGCTTATTATTTTATTGTACTATTACAGATGCTGTATTTGATTTTAGAGTGAAATTTGCTGTTCCATATCATTAAATAAATTCTCAGGGATATAATTTATTTCACTCCTCAGAGAATAGAAGGAATTCAGTAGTTTTGAAGCATATGCCTGTCTTCTAGGGAGTTAGAAAAATACAAAACACCTTATTGAATTTTTTTTTTCCGCAAATAAAGATAGCTTTCTTTTTTGTGTGGGGGAGGGAAGATAATGTTGAAGATGGGATGTATTTATTGTGTAATGAAGATGGGCTCCCCTTTAAGGCTTATGACCACTTATCCTTCAGAGCTGGAGACAGCCCAGGGCTGCCTGCTCACCTAATTTAAATTAGATCCCCCACCTCGGTCCCCCTCATAGCCCCCTGTTCTAACCCTTCACAGTATTTTTGACAATTGTGAATTACGTATTTGGTAGATTAACTACGGCTGCAGATTCCTTCTTGCTCCTTCTATCAGGAAGAAATGGGATCCATGTGCCCTTCCATTGAATCTGGTCGGGCTCTATGACTGAGAGGCCAATAGGACATGGCCCACATTATGATGTGGGAGTTTCTAGGCTCAGACCTGAATAAACTGGTGGCTTCTGCTTCCTGTCTCTTGGAGCAATCTCTGGGGGCCCCAGGCCACTAAGCAAGATGCCCGATTCCCCTGACACTGCCAGGCCAGAGAGCCCCCACAGAGGCACTCGGTCAGCTGTCGTAGCCGAGTCCAGCTTTCTAGCCATTCCTGCCAAAGCATATGACGTGTGGGTGAGCTGTTTGGACCCTCCAGACCACACTATATATCTGCCTATTGGAATACTTTCATGGGACTTTCACTGGCACCATGCGGAACAGACTGCCTGGCTGAACCCTGTCTGAATTTCTGAGCCTCAGATGTAATATAATGGTTGATGCTTTAAGCCATTACACTTTGGGGTAGCTTACTTTGCACTAATAGACAAATGGAATAATACTGATTAAAGATTATTTATTACTTATTAATATCTACTTTCTCCTTTAGACTGTAAGCATCATGAGGCCCACAGGGACCACGCCTGGTTTGTTCACACTGTGTGCTTGAACACTGAGCCCCCAGTTTTGAGAACACAGTAGGCACTTAATACATATTAATTTAAAGAATGAATGAAAGTTCCATGACTGAATTGGACAGAGGAGAGTTAGCTTAAAACATAGGTGTGGATCTCCTACTCAGATTCCTGAATTTTGTCCTTCTTTCGTTCATTTTCCTCCAGCGTGCGTCTGTGTCCTGATATTAAAACTCTTCTGCTTGCTTGCAGGCAATGCACTTTGAGGTTAAGGATGTGATTTGCCTCAAGTCAGGGATATTTATTTTCACTAGAACCCATCACACGCCCAGCTGTCTCAGAGAGGTGATGGCAAAGGGGTGAGCAACACCTGCATCTGAAATGAATTAAGAAGCAGCGTCTGTCTGTCTGTCCATCCATCCATCCATCCATCCACCCACCCATCTACCCTACCCATCTAGCATTACTTTGACTCTGATGCAAAACTGGAAGCATAATCGTTGGGCTTATCTGCATTTGATACCACACTGTAAACAGAGAAACAGGTGTGTGTATAGTAGGAAGAACAGCTTCTTTGCCTGATTTGCTTTGATATCCAAGCTTAGGCTCTCTTAGTGTCTACAAATCACAACTGTTAATAAGGCTTTCACTGAAGAGTGGAATGCTGGCACTGGGTGCTATGTCTTTTCAATACACAATTCAGTTTCTGTACCAGTGATTCTAATTATTATTATTATTATAATTATTATTTTGTTTGGTTGCAATTTCACTTTCCACACCACAGTGTATGGTAAACATCCAGTGACTCTTAAAGCATCTTTTTTTTTAATATCTAAAAATTTTTTTATTGAAGTACAGTCAGTTACAATGTGTCAATTTCTGGTGTACACAATGTCTCAACCACACATATACATACATATATCAGCTTTCATATTTTAAAGCATCTTTATTAACTCCCCTGAGAATCTTTTCCATCACCTAGAAGACAAGGTTTCTGGAAAGGGCCAAGCTGATGTGATTGCTGAGGTGATTTTCCTGTTAGCATTTTGCCTTTTTCAGAGCAGCTTTTTGTAGTGAAGGAAAAAAAAAATGCTGCCATGACTCTTTAGCAGGCTTTGTTTTAAATGGCTCGTCCTGTCTTAATGCACATCATTAATTCTACCCTTCGTCTGGGAGGTGGGTGTGTACCAAGGCAGTGGGTCAGTGGACCAGATACCTACTTTCTCACAATGGGGCCATTTTATATTAGGTAAACGAGAGTCCTAAAAGCCCACTTGTTTCACTTATGTAAGTTTTTTTACTGATGGGAATTTTAAAGAATTTAATGGCAGCATAATCAGTGATAATGCAAAAAGTAGTGCCTGGTAATAATTTATTAATGTGATTAGTACTATGGGAGACTCAGGGAGCGATTCCATGTGGGGGTCCATTGGGTGGGTACGTGGATGGGGAAGTGTTGCTTGTGTTGTCAGTGATCATGTTAAAAGCTGTGTTGCATCAAAAGAGTCTTCAAATTTCATTCACGACTGAAACTAATTGAGAAAAGTTTGTATGTTAGTCAGGATTCATTTGGTTACAAATGACAACACCACTCAGACTATCTTTAAAAAAAAGGAAAATTTATTGACACATAATTGAAAAGTCTAGGTCTTCAGACATGGCTGAATCCAGGTGCTCAATAGTGTTACTGTGTTGGATTTATTCCAAGGAAGGCTTTTTCTGGCTAGTGACAAAGATGGCCTCTAGCAACTCAAGGCTTTTATAATCCTTACAATTTATAATCCCAGAGATCACAGAATAGATTCTCTTCTAAAAGCTTCAGCAAAAATCCTGGGGGTGATTCTCCTTGGCTTTCTTTAGATCATATAATTATCCCCAAGCCAGTAACTGTGGCCAGAGGGAGGGTGTGTTCCCAGTTATCCAGGTCTGGGCCATGTGCTTCTCCTTGGAACGAGGAAGCAAGGTCAACCCCAGGTGAGTCATACTGACTAGAAATGGTGGTGATGTGGTTTCTGAGAGGACAGTCTCAAGATATAGCCCATTACTGTTGCTTATTAGTCTTCTGGGATCCCAGGAGCAAAGAATGAGATGCTTCCTGAACTGAAATTAAGGTAAGAGGGACCTGAATCTAAATGCATTGTGCTATTCGCTCACTAAATGACTGGGCTGGTCACTTTTCCTTGTGGGGGCTCAGATTCCTCGTTTGTAAGGGGAAGAGTTTGGACCAGGTGATTCTAATGATCCGATCCAGCTCAAAGATTCTATAGTTTTCTTAACCCTAGCTGGAAAGATTATGGGAAGCACCCAGAGAACTGAGGTATCGCCTTGTGCTACACACACAGGGATTTCTGATTCTGATGTTGATGGTGATGATGAAGGCAGTCTTGTTCTCTATTAGATACAGACCCCAAGTCCTCTGCTCTTAGATACCCTGCTTCAGACCTCTCCCCTTCACTGCCCACCCTGCCAGCTCAGCAGCGATGCTGGTGAGAGACATTCTGGCTGCTGTAAGGTCACTGGGATAAATGGGAGGGTTGGCCCATTGCCTGGAAATGAGTTTGGCTTAAAAGTCCTTTGCCCAAGAAAAGAAAACAAAAACCTGCTGGGATAGCCAAGGGGAAAGAGAAGAGTGAGTGACCTCTTTAGAAAAACGGCAGCCCTGGAAATCTGACTAATGGCTGGAGAGGGTACGTGATGATAACTCACAGCGGCCACTTGGATTTAATTATAGCAACATTTGCAGATAGTAAGTGGGTCTTGAGTGAAGCTGGCCTGGTGATACGGCAGTGACAAAAGCTAATCTGGGTTTCTGGCCAAAAGGATGGATGAGAAATGACAAATGACTTGAAAATATTTCCTCTAGGAGAGAGGTGTGTGTGTGTGTGTGTGTGTGTGTGTGTGTGTAATTTTTGCTATCACTGTGGTCAAATATTCATAAAGGTTCCTGTGGTGAAGATGTTCTAAACTGTGGCAAGAGAAGTGGACCTGGAGTTTGGAAACCTGGATTCACTTCTAGAGTTTGACTTCTTCACTGAGCCTCATTCTCATCATTGGCAGAATGAGGAGCTTTGTTTTTTGCAGTCTTGAAAATTAGTAGTTTTGAGACTAGAGGTTTCCTAGGATACATTCTGTTTCATTTTTTTCTTCACATTCTGTGCTTTTTTAGTTTTGTGCCTTACATATAATTAAAAAAGTTAAGATTCCTGACTTCTAGGTAGGAGTCTTCTAATCTCCTAAGACTCCTGACTTCTGACTCTCAATAAAAACTCATTAGAGTAGCAGAAAATCCAAGAATTTTCAATAATAAGCTGTCAGTAAGCTTTTGGCAGAAAAAAAATATGGTCTGAACAGCAAAGTCAAACATTTTTTTCCAACAAGCTGCTGTTTGTTGAGTGTCTAATATGTGTTAGCACTGTGCTTTGTGTTTTACATACAAATCGGCACTGTAGGGTGGGTTTTACTAAACCCATTTCAAAGCTTAGGATGCTGAAGGTCAGATAGGCTAAATAATTTGATCAAAAAAAAAAAAAAAGAATATGCTTTAATCAGCGTATAGTCCTCTAACCTCAAATTTACTAATGGTCCTAAAAGGATTCTGATTACATTCCACATCTATGTAGTATTCACAACTCTCAGATGATTATTTTCTTTTGGTTAAATGATTATTTCCCAGCCCTGTGAATGTTCTCAGCCACTGTTTCAGTTGACTTTTGCTGCTTACAGACTTTTCTAAAACACAGTGATTTAAAACATCAAACGTATATTTAGATTATGATTCTATGGATCAGTAGCTAGGGCTCGGCTCAGCTGAGTGATTCTTCTGGTGTTGGATGGCCTTAGTCTTGCATCAAATTCCAGTCAGCTAGATGGCTCTGATTAGGGGAGTTGGTGGGGGAGACGGGGCGACTGGGTCACATGTCTTTCATTATCCAGCAGGATAGCCTGGACTAGTTCACTTGATGCCTGGAAGGGATCCCATGAGAGAGAGGGGACCTTCTTCAGTTCTCTTGAGTCTCAGAACTGTCATAACTTTACTTCTGCTGCATTCTATTTACTCAAACAAATCACAAAACCCATCTGGATTCAAGGAGTAGGGAGATAGCCTTCACCTTCTGATGAGAGTTGCTGCAAAGTCACGTTCCAAAGTTGCATTCATACATGGAGGAAATCATCATGTCAGTTTTTGGAAACAGTCTACCGCGGCTGTTCCTCTTGGCACTGAGCTGATGAATGACTGCAGAGATTGTCACAGTTGCTATGGAGTCATGGCACCCTGCAATAAGAGAATAGGGCATTGTCTTTAGCAAATAAGTGGAGCTTTGATTGCAGATTTTTATCCTTTTTTTTTCTTTAAGCTCAGAAGGAATTTGGGGTGGCTTTTAGAGTTGTAAGTAATACAGCAAAAGGGAAAATGGAAGGTATAGAGAAAATCAAAATAGATGCAAAAGGTGAAGCCAGGTGCACAGTTAGTGTAAGAATGCATGCTCAGAAGTCTGTGTAGTTGCTAGAGGGGGACATACTTGGATCTGGGCTCCCGGGAGCCAAGGCACAGAGGAGAACATGATCAGTTGTGTGAACCACGGATTCCATAAGAGAGGAGGAAGCTACTGTCTAATGTTGGGTTTGGTAGGTTAGAGTTGGTATGAGTAATGGCTCAGGGAGGGAGCTTTTTAAAACAGTTCTCATAGAACAATTATTGGGGTAAAATGTACTAAGCAAAATTTGAAAAGAGGCTAAGAATAATCCAAATCAATATGTATATAGTGAGTATATTTGATGAGACTAAGGCTAAGAGTCACATTTTACAGGGTTCAGGTGCTTTTTGGATTATAAAGTACTGTACAGTATCATCTATTTGTGGTCTCTGACGGTGGTGTGAAGCACGTAGGGGAGCTATGGTAATATGACTCATGTATCAGAAAGGGAAACTCAGAGAGGTCAAGTGAGTTGTTCAAGGTTATGTACTAATAAGGCATGTCTTCTAACTTCCAAGTCAGTGTGCTGTGTGGGAAATACTGGGTGAGATGCCTTGGAAGATAGGAGTGCCATGGTATCAGGAAACTATGAACTCTTTGGGGGAGAAAGGATTTAATAAAAGTAACAATTGTAACAAAGTTTAATTTTCTTTTGGCTTCTTTTTTATGTGTATTATTTCTTTTGCTCTTTGCAGTCCCTTTGAGCTATTATCCCCATTTTTCAGATGGTAAACAGAGGCTCAAAGAGCATAAATAACTTGACTGTGGTCTCCCAGAAGGTAGCAGCAATGTTAGTCTGCCACTGTAGGTCTCTCGTATAAAATTCTAGGGCTTTCAACTAATTGATGCTGGCTGAGACTCAAGCAGACTTGCTATTAATAGGGGACACTGTAAGATAGTGTGTGACAGTATACAAATAGAGCCTTAGGACATCAGAAGGGGCAGGGACCAACAGAGGCCATATTAGTGGGGGACACAGAATGAGTGGGGACCTGAAGGGCTGGCAGAGATGTGAAGGGGAAGTGAAAGCTGAAGCGCTAGGCTAGCGGGGAGTGGCACGAGCGCAGGTGCAGAGGCAGGCTTGAGGGAGGCGTGTTCAGGGCAATGGGGGAAAAATGGGTCTATTATATCGGACAGTTACTTTTCAAAATTTAATTCAACACAATGAGGACTTAGATGCAAAAGGCGAAAACAAGATGAATTAGATGTGACTTGATCCTCAGAAAACTCAGCAGACAAACATACACAACCAGAGGAGAGTACTGGCACCTGAGATTGGGGCAGTACTGGTTGACCAAATATTGGGAGAATTGCCAGGACAAAAATCTTGGGCTTGATTCTGTTGGGGATAAAGAAAGAACCACGGCTGTAACAAGACAAGGATTCCATGAGCCAGGTCCCAGATGTAGAGAGGAGACAGCCCTACTGTCAACTATTAAATGGAAACTCTGGTAGAAAATCCCAGGCTGTGTGTCACGGGGAGGGTTAAAGTCCAGATCCCTGGACCGATCTGTGGCAGAAAGTTCGAGCATTCTGAATGCCGACTACCTCAGCACCATCGAGTGCCTGGTCTGCAGAGGATAGTCAGACCTCAGATGCATTGATGTGACCCTCTTTAAAGTCATATTGTTTTCTCTGATAATGTAATATATGTTCATCATAGGAAATTTTAAAAATACAAGAGAGTTTTAAAAAGATAATATACCACCAGAGAAGAACATTGTGAACCTTTTGAAGAACCTGTTTTTTTTTTTTTTATAGTTTTTTTCCCCTACTTAATGTGTCTTACACAGAGATACTCATCCAATTCTTACACGTGCATCAGAGAGATAGCTCAGTCCTTGCCCTCATCTCTGATATTTTTTTTAAGGAGTCTTAAAAATGAAATCACTTGGTTGTATTAAGGATCATCATATTATTAAATTTTTTTTTCTAGGAACGGTACAGCAATTTTTACTCTCACAATGTAGGAAGATGCTTATCTTAATGTACCTTTGTCAGTCTTGAGCATAATCATTAAAACTAAATCTGCTATTCTCAACCCATAAAACCAATATGTTCATTCTTCAGGCAAGTCCCAATAGAAGGTCATTTTACAAAATACCTGATTAGTACTTCTCAAAACTGTCAAAGTCATCAAAAACAGGGAAAGCCTGAGAAACTCTCATAACCAAGAGGAGCCTCAGGCGACGTGATGACTTAATGTAATGTGGTGTCCTGGATGGGAGTTCTAGAACAGAAAAAGGCCGTTAGATAAAGCTAAGGAAATGTGACTCAAGTAGGAATTTTAGTTAATAATAATGTATCAGTATTAACCAGTTGAATCAGATTTGCCATATTAGTGGTGTGTGGTATATCTTCACGATTTTTCCCTAAATCTGAAGCTGTTCTAAAATACAAGTTTATTAAAAACAAATACAGCAAATGAAGTAATGAAAAGATGGCTATAAATATGTTTTAAAAATTTGCTAAAATTACTGGTGTGTCCCTAGTAACATGACTCATTTGTGGTCTCTAAGGTTTCCTTGAAATAAGCAGAGATCAGAGATAAGTTGCTGAAAAGCGTTGTATGTTTTATGTTGGATGGAAAGTGCGGTGCTGAAGAGCCTACAGACTGGAATCAGAATGCCTCAGCTTAAGCCTGATTCTATTATTTACCTGGTGGTTGACCTTGGGTTAGTTATTTCATGAACCTGTGTCTTAGTTTCTCACCCTGTGAACTGGTGATAACAGGACTTCAGTAAAGTTGGTCTGAGAATGCTACGTTGATATTTATACAGCACTTAGAACGATGCCACGTATTTAGTGCTATAAGTGTTTGTAACAAATAAAAAATGAGAAAAAAATCTGTTAATTTACGTAATGACTAAACATCCATGGAGTACACCTGCATGCCAGCCATTGGGTTTGGTGCTAAGAACACAACTGTAAAAAGACAGACAGTACCCTTAAAAAGTTGACTGTTCAGTAGGCAGAGACAGATGATAAACAAGCCATCATAGATTGCAGTAATGGCTAAGAAGGAATTAATAAGGCAAAATGATGTTTGAAAAGGTGTTGTCTTTAATTTATATTTTCTTCTCTGTCCTTTGCATTCTTGAAGGACTTTTCAAACTTGCTTTTGTGCCATGAAATTGATTTTCTACAGTGTCTACCGTTATATTTTCTGCTTCTAATGTAGATTTTGGTTCTGTTATTCCATTTTTAGTTTCCTTCTTATCTCAGCAAGCTTGTTTTTATGTCTCTGCCTGTATTTCATTCACCTGTTTTTTTATTGCATCTGACACTTGATAGTCTCAACTTTTATTTGCTTAATGTTGTCCTTAATTTCTTGAATCTAATTGAAAACTAAGATTGATGTTTTCTACATTTCTTTAGTTTTCTATGAAAAGCAGCTGTTTGAATAAGTCAGGGTTCTTAGTTTGATGTAAAAGAACCTGACTTTGGCTAGTTTAAGTAGAAAAGACTTTATTAAAAGGCTATTGGGTAGTTCATGGAGTTGCTGGGATGGAGGGTGTGTGCAAGGAAACTGGACCTGGAGGCGACATGGCCAGAGTTGTTAAAATCACACCGCAGAACCGATCAGGGAGCATTCACTGCTAACTATGCCAAGCACTGATGGCGTAGCTTCTGCCCCTGTCACTAGTGCCTCTAGAAACTGGATATCACTCACTGGGTTTAATTTGGATTTCCCTGATTACTTGTGATTTCAGCATTTCCCCCTCATTTGTGTATTGGCCCTTTGTTTATATTCGTTTGTGAAGTGTCTATTCAAGTCTCTTGCCCACAGTTAAATTTTGTCATTTTCTTCTTCTTATTGTGTTGGTATAGTTCTTTATGTACTTCAAATACTAGTCCTTTGTCAGACTGAATATTTTCTCTCATTATGTGGCTTATCTTTTCATATTCTTAAAGCTGTCTGTTGTTGAGCAAAAGTTTCAAATTTTGATGAGATCCAGTGTACCCATTTCTTTTAATATTTTGTGGTTTTTGTGTTCTAGTTAAGAAGCTATTCCTTACTCAGGGTTGCACAGATTTTCTTCATTGTTTTCTTTGTTTTTCTTTTGTTTGCATCACATTTAGTTATATGGACAATTTTGATTAATTTCCGTTGATGTTAGGTGAGAGTCAATGTACATTTCCCTTCTTAGGCATTTCTAGTTGTTTCAGCACAACTTAGTGCAAAGATTTTCTTTCTTCATTCAATTACCTCAGCATCTTTGTTGAAAGTTAATTGACCATATGTGTGTGAGCCTTATTCTTGAGTCTTACTCTGTATGAATTGATCTGTGTTTTTTCTTTTTGTCATTACTGCCTTGATTACTGTGTCTTTAGAGTAAGTCTTGAAGTCAGGTAGTGTAAGTAGGCCAACTTTGTTCATTTTCATTTTCAGTTTTATATATATATATATAAATTTTATAATCAACTGGTGATTTTCTATAAAAAAAAAAGTCCTGCTGGAATTTTTGTTGGCATCATGTTGAAACCATAGATAAATTTGGAGAGAGATATTTTAATTATTGGGTCATCTAATCCATGAACCTTGTATATCTCTCCATTTATTTAGATATTTAATTAATTTCTCTTAGCAATATTCTATACTTTTTGTTGTAGGAGTCTCATACGGATTTTGTTAAATGTGTTCCTAAGGATATTTTCATTTTTTGGTGCTATTAAAAATGAAATAAAAAGTTGTGTTCCTGTTGTTTGCTGCTGGTATATAAAAATTCAATTAATTTTGATTTTAACCTTGATTTTTAGAAATTGAAATCTATATTGTGAGATCTTACTGAATTCAGCTATTAGTTTTAGCAGCCATCTTGTGTCTTTTTGAGAATTTTCTATGTAGGTAATCATGTCATCTGCAAATAAAGACAGTCTTCTTTCTTTTTTTGATCTTTATGACCTTCAGTTTTTCTTTTTTTTTAAACATTTTTTATTGATTTATAATCATTTTACAATGTTGTGTCAAATTCCAGTGTAGAGCACAATTTTTCAGTTATACGTGAACATATATATATTCATTGTCACATTTTTTTCTCTGTGAGCTACCATAAGATCTTGCATATATTTCCCTGTGCTATACAGTATAGTCTTGTTTATCTATTCTACATTTTGAAATCCCAGTCTGTCCCTTCCCACCCCCTTCCCCCCTTGGCAACCACAAGTTTGTATTCTATGTCTATGAGTCTGTTTCTGTTTTGTATTTCTGTTTTTTTTTTTTTTTTAGATTCCACATAAGAGCCATCTCATGGTATTTTTCTTTCTCTTTCTGGCTTACTTCATTAAGAATGACAGTCTTCACGTCCATCAATGTTGTTGCAAATGCCATTATTTTAGTCTTTTTATGGCTGAGTTGTATTCCATTGTGTATATATATGCCACAACTTCTTTATCCAGTCATCTATTGATGGACATTTAGGCTGTTTCCATGTCTTGGCTATTGTAAATAGTGCTGCTATGAACACTGGGGTGCAGGTGTCATTTTGAAGTAGGGTTCCTTCTGGATATATGCCCAGGAGCAGGATTCCTGGGTCATATGGTAAAGTCTATTCCTAGTCTTTTGAGGACTCTCCATACTGCTTTCCACAGTGGCTGCACCAAACTGCATTCCCACCAGCAGTGTAGGAGGGTTCCCTTTTCTCCACAGCCTCTCCAGCATTTGTCATTTGTGAATTTTTGAATGCTGGCCATTCTGACTGGTGTGAGGTGATACCTCATTGTATTTTGATTTGCATTTCTCTGATTAGTGATATTGAATATTTTTTCTCATGTGCCTATTGATTGTTTGTATTTCTTCCTTGGAGAATTGCTTGTTTAGGTCTTTGGCCCATTTTTGGATTGGGTTGTTTGTTTTTTTCTTATTAAGTCGTATGAGCTGCTTACATATTCTGGAGATAAAGCCTTTGTTGGTTTCATTTGCAAAAATTTTCTCCCATTCCGTAGGTTGTCTTTTTGTTTTACTCATGGTTTCCTTTGCTGTGCAGAAGCAGTTATTCTTAATTTATTGCAGTTGCTAGCATCACCAGTGTTAGAGCAGACATCCTTGCCTTTTGCCTGGTCTTAAGGAGGAAACATTCATTATTTCACCTGTAAGTGTGATATTAGATGTAAGTTTTTCCCAAGGTGTCCTTTACCACACAGAAGAAATTTCCTTCTGTTCAGAGCTTGCTTCTGAGAATTTTTATCATGAATGGGTATGGAATTTTGTCAAATTACTTTTTTCTGCATGTGATTTTTCTCCTTTGTTCTGTTAATAAGATGAATTGGTTCGGTTCCTGTTTAAATGTTAAAGCAACCTTGAATTATTGGCATAAATCTCACTCAGTCATGATTTATTATTCTTTTGATATATTGCTGGATTTGATTTGCTTAAAATTTGTTAAGAATTTTTTCATCTATGTTCATGAAAGATATGGATCTGTAGTTTCCTTTTTTGTGATACCTCAGTATGTATTAGCATCAGGATAATGTCCCTTTTCTTCTGTATTTTCTGGAGCAGTCTGTGTAGAATCAGTATTTCTCTTCCTTAAGTTTGGCAGAATTCACCACTAGGGACATCTGGGTTCAGAGTTTTTCTTTATAGGAAGAATTTTTAACAAGGGATTTTATTTCTATAAAAGCTAACAAGTAATTATTTCTTCTGGATTATATTTTGCTAGCTTTCAAGGAAACTTTCATTTAAGTTGTCAAATTTTTGAACATAAAATTGTTTATAATTTTTCTTATCTTTTTAATAGTATTTGTACTTATAACCCCCTTTTTATTCTCAATATTGGTCACTTGTGTCCTCTTCCCCACTCCACCTGCACTTTCAGCTCAGTTCAGCTAGGAATCTAAGAACAGGCTTTTGGCTTTATTATTTTATTTATTGTCTTTCTTTCTTTCTTTCTTTCTTTCTTTCTTTCTTTCTTTCTTTCTTTCTTTCTCTCTTTCTCTCTTTCTCTCTTTCTCTCTTTCTCGCTCTCTTTCTCGCTCTCTCTCTTTCTCTTTCTTTCTCTCTTTCTCTCTTTTTCTCTTAATTTTATTTCCTTTTTTTTATCTGCTTTGGGTTTACTTTGCTTTCCTTTTTCTAGATTCTTGAAGTCATTAATTGTAGATCCTTCCTTTTCTTCTCTAAGTATTGAAAACCATAATTTTTTTTCTCTAAGCACTATTTTATCTGCATCCCACAAATATTTATATGTTATATTATTGTTATCATTCAGTTTCAGATATTTTCTAGTCCTTCTGTGATTTCTTCTTTGACCCTTGGATTGTTGAAAAGACTATTACCAGATTTCCAAACGTTTGTGATTGTCCTAGCTACATTACTGGTATTGATTTCTAGTACAAGCTTTTAGTACTCAAAGAACATTCTTTGTATGACCATAATCCTTCAAAATTATTAAAACTTGCATTATGGCATAACATATGGTTTTTGTTGGTGAATCTCCCATGTGCACCTGAAAATGATGTGTATTGTGTAGTTTTTGGGTGTAAAGTTCTGTAAAAACAAAATTGGCGGTATGAGTGATATGTCCACTTATTCTGCTCTATGTACTTACTGGTTTTTGTCTAGTTTTTCTATCATTTGCTGAAAGAGGGCCCACAAGACAATGTTATACTTTTTGCTGTGAACAGTCATATGTATTCTATAGCAGTTGAATTAAAAAGCATTTTATATTTACCCACATATTTGTCATTTATGTATGGTACTTTTCATTTGTTCCTGAAAGTCCAAGATTCCCTTTGATATCATTTCCCTCAATCTGAAGTACTTTCATTTTTTTATTTTAACTTTTTTCTGATGTACTTTTAGTACAAATCTGATAGTGACAAATTTCCTGATTTTTTATTGTCTAAAAATGTCTTTACTTCACTTTTATTCATCAAGGATATTTTGCTAAATTTGAAATTCTGTGTTGGCAGTTATTTTCTTTAAGACTTAGATGTCCCACTGTCTCCTAGCCTCCATGGTTTCTGGTAAAATGCCTATGATAATTTTTCTCTCATTCTCCTATATATATAATGTGTTTTTCTATGATAGTTTTCAAATTTTTTTCTTTCTCCATGCTGGTCAGCAGTTTGACTGTAGTGTATTGAGGCATAAGTTTTTTTTCATATTAATTCTGTTTGAGATTTTTTGAGCTTCCTGAATCTATAAATTTATTTCTTTCAAAAATTTAACATGGTTTCTGGTACTTTTTTCCTTCAAAATTTTTTGCTGCCCTATTCTCTCTCTCAGTGAGACATTCTGAAGTTATTTCACAAGTCCCTGAGATTCTGTTAATTTTCTTTTCAATTTTTTCATTATTCTTACTCAAATTGTGTGATTTCTATTGATCCATTTTTCCTTTCATTTTCTTTTTGCCAATCAATTGAATTTTTAATTTCAGATGTTGTATGTTTTAGTTCTAAAATTTCCATTTGTTTCATTTTTATGTTTCCTATTTCTCTGCTGAAATTTCTACCATTAATTATGAGTATATTTTCCACTGAATATACTTATAAAATCTATTTTAAAATACTTTTATCATAAACCAACATAGTGACCATCTTGAGGTCGGCATCTATTTACATTTTCCCTTTAGACTGAGTCATATGTTGAGTATTTTTATATTATATCCTGGACATTGTGAATGTTATATTGTAAGAGACTCTGGATTTTGTTCTATTGCTTTAAAGAATGTTGATACTTTATTTTAGCAGGCAACCAACTTGGTTTGACTTAAACTGAAAAGTGTAATGCCTGTGGTGAGTGGAATTTCAGACCTGAGATCAGTTCTGTAAGCCTTAACTGCTAGCTGTTTTCCACTTGACCCCCGTAATACATGGTTCAGAGGTCAGGCTAAGACTTAGGCTAAATTTAAGCACAAAATGTAGTGTTTTTCTTTCTTGACTTTCTTTTTCCCCTCACTCTGGTTGTCCAGTTTCCATGAGCTTTTTTTTTTTTTTTCCGCCTGGTTCTTCCAGCCAGAACAGTAGCAGATTTTTTTTTTTTTTTTTTTAATTTCAGACATGCCACCTTGGCCACAATTCTAGCTGCCTTCAGGGCATACCTGAAAAAACAGGAATCTACTTTGTGTTGGTGTCTAGCTGCAATGTTTGATTGCCTTCCAAAATATGCCTGAGTTTTTTGAGTTCCTGGAGTCCTCAAGGGTTTATTTTTTAATTCCAGTATTTATAGATGTTATTTATGAGAGGACAAGTTGTTAGACACTTCACCCCTTCTTGTTAAAAGCAAAACTTTGTACTTTGTTTCCTATCCTTGGAGGTCTGTGATTTGCTTAGTGCTTCCTCCATTAATCCTTGCTTTACTTGAGCTGGCTTGATTGGATTTCTTTCTTTCAAAACCATAACAGAAGCCATTAGTTATGGAGTGCAGGACTGCTGTGTTGACTTGGCAGAATGGGGCAGTGACAAGGGCATAGGTTTGGGAAACAGACATACCACTATATTTCAGCTATTGGACTTAAGCAAGTATTTGCATTAGTTATCTATTGTTGTATAACAAATTACCCAAACAGTAACTTAAAACCAGAAACACTATCTCCCATGAATTCTGAGGGTCAGGAATTTGGGAGTTACTTAGATGGATGGTTCTGGTTTAGAGTCCCATGGGGTTGCAATCAAGCTGTCAGACAAGGCTGCAGTGCTAAAAGACCTGACTGGGGCTGGAAAATCTATCTCTAAGCTTACTCACTGTTGGCAGGAGGGATTTGGCAGGAGGCTTCCGTTCTTTGCCACATGGGCCTCTCTAAAGGGCTGCTGACAACGTGACTCCCTCCAAAACAAGTGGAGAGAGGGAGATAGAGAAGGAGAAAGGGAGGGAGGGAGAGAGAGAGAGAGACAGACAGACAGACAAGAGACAGAGAGAGAGGAAGAAAGTGGTTAGCACTTAATCCACATCAATAAGCCTCCTTTCTTATGCTGCCCTTAGCAATTGACTTTGAATTGCCTGGAATCTAAACTGCTAGGTGGCTGGGTTTGCTAACTGTGGCTTTCATAGTTCTTGGTCACATTGAACCTGTAGAGATGCCACAGTGACATTACCAAAACCTGGAGCAGTCTTATAGTTCTGAGATGACTTTGGAGATACACAAGAATCCTGAGTATCTGGCCTTGACTCACTGATGTCTTGAGAGTCCATTTTGAAATTTTTGAAGACCACCCAGGGCGCAGGAGCATGGAAAGTTAAGAGGGAAGTAACCGGGCTGTCATTTAATAGCACTCCCTCCCCTCCTTCAAAAGCTCTCCTGCCTTTTCCCACACTGTGGCCAACACTATTCCATTCATTCTTTTCTTATTCCTGAGAAGGAAGAGTGGGACCTGAATGGTCAGCTCCTGTAAGATTCCCCTGGCTGTCCCCAGCTGTGGGACTTTTCTTTTGTGCCATCTCTGGAGTTTCCCATTCTGAATCTCTTTGTACTTTTTGGAGCTGTATTGTTTGTGTCATAAAATTGGTTACGGAAACCAGCATTTTGGTTGTAGCTTGTGAACCTTAGGGTGTATGTAAATTCTGTGGGGCTTTTTAGATTAGGAGACTGCTGAACACGTGGAAATATGGTTTCTTTTAACCTTTGACACCTGTAACATCCTCTCTGTGAGGGAACCTGGAGAACCTGACATGTGAACCAAGTCTCCCTTTTGGCTTTTGCCAGGATGTCTGCTTATATTCCCACCCTCAAGAATTAGACAGTAAAGATGCCTTCACCTGTCACTTCCATACATCTCCCTCAATATTCAAAGGTACCGTTCAAATAATAAGCACACTCAACTATATGTCTAAATGATGCTTGAGACCAAAGAGGACGTGGGAGGGAAGGCAGGAACCAACGTGCTTCTAGGCTTCCTCAGTTTCCCCAGTGGTTTGGGGAATTGGTTGTTTTGAAGAGACACCGACTGCAGGAGGCACAAGCTTACTTGGGCACCTTTTTGAACTAGTGGATGTACCATCACAACCCTTTCTGAATTCTTCATGTCAGAGAGTATAAGCCCATGGGTTACCTGTTCCATACTCAAAATTACATCCTAGTGCCTCTGAGAAAAAGAGGAGTACTTACTGCTTAAAGCTCTCTGATGTCTTTAATTGAGTAGGTTCCATTTGCTTCTTTGCATCCTACAGCAGTGGTCACTAGTGTACACTCTAGAGCCAGTCTGCCTGGGTTTGCATCCTGGCTCTGGCGCTTAGTAACTATGTAGCCTTGAGCAAATCACATACTCCTTGCTTTGTGCCTCCTTTTTCTTATCTGTTCAATGGGGATAATTATGGTACCACCCTATAGAGATGCTATGAATACTAAATGAGTTAATAACCATGAATAGCTTAGAACAAGCACTGTAAGTATCAGTTGCTCTTCTTGGTCCTCCCTCTCTTCTCCTTTTATTTGTCCTTCTCTTCTTTTTCTTTTGTTTTCTGGATCCTGGCCTTTCCTCTGACTCCTTAGATGACCAAAAGATGTGCCAAAATAGAGAGGAGCAGACAGCAAGGCTGGTGATACTACCCTTCAGGCCCATATAATTTGTATTTCTGGGAAAAATAACTTCCGTATTGGATCCTTAATATACATTACACGCTAAACATGCATTTCTCTAATTCTTACAGCAATGCTAGGAGGTAGATGTCATTATTACTATTTTACAGGTGAAGAAACAGAACAATAACTTGCCCTGAGTCCTACAGTTAGTAAGGGCAGCACTGAAAATCAAACTTTAAAGCCCATGCAGTTTTCTCTAGGCTAGCAGGACTTCTGTGATTTCTGAGCCCCTTCCACTGAAATTCTCAACCCTAGTCCTGGGGAAATTGGTGAACAGGAGAGGCTGTATGTATTTGGATGATGCCAGGAGCTCTCCTTGCAGAAAAGGGCTACGGGTCATGTGGCTGATTGAGTGTGCATCTCCCAGGTCAACAGGCTGCAGGTGGCACCACCGAATCTGTGGCATTTCACCCTTTACAAACTTAATCTTGGCCTTGGTATATTTCAGATTAACTAGACCAAGTGCCTTTGGGTATATGTCTAGCTCTGTACAGGGCAGTACAATGGGTGGGAGCGTCTTTATTCTGAGTGATGTTGATACAGGTTTGCCCAGATGCATAGACTAGTCCCATCTCCATGGATTCCTTTCCTGGTAACAAGATCATGGGCCACACATGGACTCACCCACGTACCTTTCTACCGAAAGACAAGTATGGCGGCGTGTTTTTGTGCCAGTAAGCAGAAGAGTTGTCAGCTTTTCTTTTCCTTCTCATTTTCCCCAGGGTTGTCACTGGGCATTCTGGGTAACGTGCGTATTGATTGGTGCCTATTGACTGGAAATTGCAGCCATCATAACAAAATGTACAAATGTGATACAGAGTTTCTCTTTTATCTTACAAATTTGGGGCAAGATGCTGAACTAAGGAGAAGATGCCTTGGTACAAAATAAAGTGAGTCAGGCTGGCAGCAGAAGTGCTAAGAGGGAGACATTTTATAATTTATCAAGTTTTAAGTTGAAGTCTCAGTCTCACCAGTAGTCAGCAGTCTTATTCATTTGGATTAGCTAAAGAGCCTTCTCACAGACAGGGATCTGAGTCTGAGTTTGGGGATTCCTTGCTGATTATAAGTTAAGGCTCCTGAATGGGTTTCCTTGTCATCTCCCCTTTCCCACCCAGCAGAAGATGGAGTTCTTGGCAGTTATATTCCAGCTCTGTAATTCCTGATTTTGCCTCCTTCCTCACCAATTCGTTCTTAGAACTCCAGACACACTGATTTCTTCTTGCTTCCAACTGATTTTTACCTAATTATTAACACAGCAGGAAGAATTAACTTTTAACTCCAGTGTTGTTTTTGTGTCTCTTGAGACATCTCAGCATGACTGAGCACCATGAAATCTGAGCAGTGATTTCTGGACCTGGAGCACAGTTGTAGAGGAGGAAACTTGAGGGGTGGCTTGTAACATAAGGAAATCGTTTTGATGGGAGTAAATGTCTGCAAGTGAACATTCACTAATGAGGCTGAGAGCTTATTTGTGGCAAATAATAATAAAGTTATTATTCTTCCCTTGCTATGAATCACTCCAGCACTGGCTCATGCACAACATGCCAAGGTTTTCGCTAAGTGTTCCCTCTTTAAGTCATAGGGACAAGACAATTTAAACATGTGAAGAGTAATCCAATTAGAGGAGTGAGGAGTTTTCTTGATCTTCTATGTCACTAAGTCAATAAATAAAGACAAACAATGTGTATATATGTGAAATAATAGATCTGCAGACAGCATAGTCAAGGACGGGTGGGTAGAGTCCATTGAGAGAGAGGGACAGTGTGCGAAAGAGAATAATAAGTAGAGTTAAATGTTATTTGCTATAAATTTGTTGAGCTCTTATTGAGCTCTTACATGGTGCCAGGCGAATCTCAGTGCTCTCTGGTTTTTGAGATAGTTTTATTGACACAGTCACGTCCGTTTGTGCATGGATTGTCCACTGATGTTTTCACGCTATCACAGCAGAGTAGATTAGTTGCCAGGTGATCACATGGCCCACAGTGCCTAAAATATGTACTATCTGGCCCTTTATAGAAAAGGTTAGCTGACCTCTGTATTACCCTTCATTTGGATCTCAAAATATTCTTAGGTGACTATAATTATCCCCATCTTGCAGATAAAGAACCTGAAGCCCAGACAGGTCAAATAACTTGCAAAGTCATATAGCTAGGCGGTGGCTGTCTCAAGATTCAAACTGAAGCAGTCTGACTTCAAAGCCTGTGCTCTTAACTGCTACATCATAATTGCCCTTCTTGCCGTGTAAGACACGATTCTAGAATTCTAGCTGCCTTGCAATGTAGAAAACAGTTTGAACTCACCACTCTGCTGTGCCTTTCACCAGCCTGGCTCAGGCTCTGTCTGGACAGAAGGGCAATTTGGGTGAGTTCGAGGCTACAGTGGGGAAGTTGAAGATGGGGTCCAGGTATGCTAGACTGAGTTCCACTTAGGCAGCCATTGCTCTTTCCTTCATGAAAATTTACCTCTTGCCTTGCACAATAGGAATTCAAAGGATATTTGTAGAATAAAGGATCGGATGTCATTGTGGGGTTCCTGCCCAGATTTCATTACCTCTCCTTCCTAATAACAGCACCTCGAATTTCCTTTGAGAAAGTACCTCTCCATTATAGTCATTCATGTAGACTGAGTGGGATTGACCTCACCCCTGACTCCAGTGGCAGGTTCTGACTTAACCAAAGTACCCCTCCCTTCTGCCTATTATGATTGGTTCAGATATGGACACATGACTTAAGCTAGTCCAGTCAGAGAGAAGCTCACCGCCTGTGACAGAAGTGCAGAGACAACTCCCATGGAGGATGGTACTGGGAGGACATGAGGAATAGAACTGCCTCTACCAGAGGGGAGAACTTGTAGTTGTTAGAGCGCCACCATGTGGAGGGAGCTAACCAGGACTTTAACCAGAGATCTGAAACCAGACTTATCCCTTTTTAGTTCTGTAAACAAACAAACAAACAAAAGAGGGAGAGAGAGAAGGAAAAATTCACTTTTTTGTTTAATTAGATTTGAATTGGAGTACTACTGTTGACCACCAAAAGATTTCTGATTGTTACAGGCAATAATCTGGTATAGTTCAAAGGAGATGGGACTGGAGTGGGGAGATCTGTGTTTAAGACATAGCTTTCCCACTAAGAAGTTGTGTGTTTCCACATATGATGCCCTATTTGTGATTCTTCAGGTTTCCCAATTGAAGAAAGGATGCTGCTGCATCTTCGTCATAGGAATGCTGTGAGGAGGATACAGTATTTACATGCTCAGAGTTAAGTCTGAGGGTAGAGAAAGAGAGCATCCCCTGCAGGGGATGACTTCTGGCAGACCAAAGTCAACTCTGTTCTGTCCACTGGGGTATAGCAAAGCCTCACAGAGCTTTCTCAGTTTTGTTGCCCTGGAGATCACACCGTGATCAGATGATTCCATTTATGTATCTAGTTTGATAGATACCGCACTCTGTTGGTTCCCCAGGGGAAAGATTCTTCTGTGAGTCTCTCCTGGAGTTTCCATTTTGGGTCAGGAGTAGAGGATGCAGGGGTAAGCAGATGACTAAGGAGAATGTCATGCTGACTCAGATGGAAAGAGTCAGGTGGAGGATAGATGACTGCACGTTAGGATACAGAGCGGACACAATGGCACCTGACCTACATGAGCTCCATACTTGTGTGCAGGTGGAAATTTTAAGTAGTTGGCTCAATGTACCATTGGATAGGAAGGAAGCAGGCAACCAGGCTTTTGGTCCAGGTACCTCCTCTCTGTGCAACACTGGGCTAGTGGCTGAAGGACTAAAATCCCCTGAGGTCTTGGGTTTTCTCCTCTGCTAAATGGGTATCCTGTGCTTGCCTCGGCAACCTCGCATTGCTGGTATGGGGGTACAATGAGAGAATACCAGTGAAAATGCTTTGCATTTTTAGAAAGCTGCAATAAGATGACATATTTTCAAAACTCCAGAAGCTGCCTGTATTTTTAAGACTTAAGTTCATGCTCACTGAAATACTTTGCAAAGGGGATTCTTGCTCTGTGAATTATACTTCCCAAGGGCGTATCTCACAGGGCATGGTAACATCTAAGCTACTAGTGATCTTTAGGACTCAATGTGTATATGTAGCTACTTCCTAGAAAAAGCCTGTGAATCATCATCATCATCATCACTATCACCACATCATCTCGGACATCTACACCCTCAGCATTACAACCATTTATTTATTAAACACCAAAGATATATCAGGTATTACGGTTGGCGCTTTACATACGATCTCTAATTTAAACCTTATGATAACTCTGTGAGATATCCTCTTTTCATATATGAGAAAATCAAGATTCAGGGAGATTGGGTTTCCCAAGGTCACATAGTTAGGGGAGGGACGTGCTGTAACCTAAGCCTTTGCTCTTTTCACTGCACATATTGCCTCTACCAAAGGGAGCGTTGGAATTAGACCTGGAAGTTCTGATCTCATTCCATTGCTTCAGCAATTCAGCATGAAGGCTCTGGTCCAACCGCTTTCCTTTTGTGTCTCAGTAAGTAATATTTCATCCCTCTCTCCCCTCTGATCCCACCCTCATTGCCAGATTCTGGAACGGTCTGCATGTTTCTGGTCTGTAGTTCAGCTTCTCTCCCCAGGCATTTGAGAAAGGCCTGCTCCACACAAAGAGAAACCACGTTTTATTAACGCAAACATGCCGTCCTCAGCACTTTCACTTATCTTATTTATACACTGCAGTGCAGCTTTCTATGACCTAGTGATTATCATTTCCCAGAATGATCATCATTTTAAAGCTACCTGTTCATCCCGCTTCAGCAGATGGTACTACACTAGGAGTATTGTAAGAGCTTTAAAGAAAGAAAACAAACAAACAAAGGAAAGATGCCCAGTGGGTTCAGCGAGAGGAAGAGCTCACTTGCTCCTGAGACTGTTCCGCTTCAGCTGGGGCTGCGGGGTGGGGAGTTTCTCCTGGATGTCTCCAACTGCTAGGGAGATTTCGGTGGCGAGTTTTTGTTCTTTTTTTCCCTTTCAATGGGTGATGTGGAATAGACAGTCTACATACATTTGGCTTAAAGAATTCCTGTACTCGATCTTTCTAATGAAAGCTCTTTATTAAAGTCATTTCCCCTTCCCTCATTCATGTGACCAAACACTTTTTCCTTGCCTACCCCGTGTAGGGTGCTGTTCTGGGTTTGAGTTTGAACTTCCACACATAGTAAGTATTATGTCCTTGGACCAACCCTTTGCTTCTCTGGACCTCAGTTTTTCCTTCTGTAAAATGAGGGGCTGGATCAGCTTGCTAAATCTACTCTCAAAAGCAAAGGGATTGGAATCCGTAAAAGCCTTTTATGGAGAGAAAATCCTCAGGTTGCAAACAAGCCAGGCTCATTCTCCAAGGAGAGCTCCCCGCAGAGTTACAATTCAAGTTCTGTAGGCAGCTCAAACTGACCAAGCTATCCTTCTTTTCTGTTTCAAATTCTCTGAAATTCTTAATACCCTAGAGCAGAGTTTCTCAACCTTTTTTCCATGATCTCCTCCATAAAGAAACTTTTTAAACTGTGTTTTTTCCAAATCCCTCTCCCCCCATGAAATTTTAGTTCAGCAAAATACTGAATACTTGTTTATGTGCTATGGCTCTGGGGAAGAGGGTGGAGAACTATTGTAGTAGCTAAGATTTGGGGCCCGCAGGAACCAAATTTCACCCCCTTGGGGGTAATATTGTCTCCCATGGCCCCCTTGAGAATGCATGCCCTAGAGCAGTGATTTTCAAGCCTGTTTTTTTAGTCTATACAAATTCTATGCAAATTCAGTATATGAAATTGATAAAATCATTATTTTGGTAGTATATACATACTTTAAATGTTAAATTATATAAACATGTTCTATCATACAGTCACCCAATGAGAAAACTAGTTAATATCCTGGTAGTCTCCAAAAGGTTATCAGGAAAAAAAAAAAAAGGTTATCAGCAAGTATATAACCCTTGAATGTACCTCTTTTTAAAGTCATTTTTGAGTATTTTAAAAGCTATTTAAAAATTCAAATCAAACACTTGAGGAACCCCTAAAATACTGGGACACAGTCTTATAAACCATTGCTCTTAGTGAGGAGGATACAGCTCAGTGATAGGGTGCATGCCTAGCATGCACAATGTCCTGGGTTCAATCCCCAGTACCTCTATCGATTTAATAAATAAATAAGTAAACCTAATTACCTTCCCCTGCAAAACACAAAAATAACAACAAAAAAACCATTGCTTTGAATCTTCTGGAACATAGGCTTTGGAATTGGCCAGAATGGGTCTGGGTTTCTCAGGTCCACCTTCTCCCAGCTATAAGATTGTGGGCAAGTCCTAACGCTCCTGTTTCATCCTTTGTAAGATGGATATTGGGATATTTACCTCGTAAGGTAACTCTGAGGATTGAAAGAGGTAATCAGCTGGGCCTGGCCCGCAGTGGGCACTCAGTGAACGTTAGTTATCTTTTGCTTCGCTCTGTGTCTTTATATTTTCCACTGACTGTGGCAACTCATGCCTGAACACACAGAAGACAATAGCTGCACAGGAATCCGTGGCCAAATCAAACAAGGAGGGGTCCCAGTATCATCCTCAGTGACTCTGTTTTTCTTTTCCTGGACCTGGGAGAGCAGGGAAGGGTTTTATCACTCTGCCTGAGACCATGTTAAACTGGCATGGATCCCGACTTGGTTTTTTTTTGTTTTTTTTTTAATGAAACTAGTAGGCTCAGCTCTGAACTCTCCATATTTTGAGGAGTGTAACTCTTGTCTTGAAAAAAAAAAATCACATATCATTAAATGGAGATCACCCAGTTTTATAGGTGGGAACACCAAATGCGGTTTCATAACAGACTTTGTAATAAAGTGCGCTCCCTCTTAATAGAATTCAGCAGTGTGTGCCGTTTTTCCTTTGGACACAGGAGTAGTCTGTGTATATTTATGGATTCAGGTGCATCTTGAATGTAATGACAGCCATTAAATATCACTGACTAGATCTTTTGCGAAGCTCTCATTGTTGCTCTCCATAAGGATGAGAAGTGACTTCGTTGAGTTTGGGACCAGGATCATTCAGAATGCCACCACGTATGGATGTTATAAGGACAATGCAGAGAATGGGGCTGTGACCTAGTCGCATTTGAATCGATTCTGGGATTTTGCTGTGGTCATCTGTAGAAGGGGCAGTGTGAGTTCATGTCATATGCAGTCTTTTAGACCCATCAAGGTGAAAACCAGAAATGATGATCCCAGTGACCCCTTTCTCCACCCTCACGCGTTTGGAGAGGAAAAAATGATGCGGGGAGGAGCAAGGGAACAAGAAAAACATGCACCAATGGTTTGCTGGGTTAACTTTTAATGTTTCTGCTAGGGGAAAAAAATGTGTATTTCTCCTTTTGTATGTGTGTTGAAGCCTCTGGTTGATAAAACTGAAGTTCTACATCATAAATTCCCATTTGGACATTCAGTTCTGAGAACCTGCATGCAGCAAGCCTTATCACTTTGAAGTGAAGTCACAATCACTAATGGAATCTGCTAGCTTTTCACACGCTGAAATTAGCTTTGATTCTTTCCCCCAAACATATGTTGAAAAGCAACATGCTCATACTGTACACTGACCCATCCAAGCCATCAGTGCCATGGAGGAGGCTTGTGGACTCACCTGCTGAGGTTGGGATAAAGAAATGTACCTTTTTTCAAGAGTAGAAACAGAATTTCTGAGCCCTCTTCTGGCCCCAACGAAGGGAGAGCCTCCTCCTTCCCTCCCTATGAAGAAAGAGAAAGTAAATGCCATTTCCTTTGCGACTGTGAATAATAACATTTATGCTCTGAGATCGGTTTGCTTCTTTAATATGAAAAACGATACCCTGCTTGGATGAGACATTTCCTTGAATGCTTAGCATAAATTGAGCCCTTAAGCTTTTAACAAGAAATTCTGGGCTGTCTTACTCACAAACTCAGAGTGGATCTTGGAAACATTGCAGGTTTCTTGATTTGCAAAAACTAGCCTTTTCCATGAGATTACTAACAGCACTCTTGTGTTTGATATTCAGAAAGAGCCACCGGAAATAATCCTTGTTTGTCATTTTTTCTGTCTCTGTCTTTGTCTCATTGTCTCTCTCTGATTTTAGTGCTCACTTGTCCCTTTCTGCCTCTCTTTCTCTCTTCCCAGTTGCTCTTTCTCTCATATGTGTTCGTGCGTGTGCGCGCGCACACACACACACACAGACACATACACACACCTTTTCCTTTTTGTTTTTTATCACACTCCGAAATGACACAGGGCCCAGTTAAGGTATTACAAAGCTGAGTGGTAAGTATCCTGGAGCAGGAAATGCATTTTTCGTCACTCATGACGGTGACAATTAAAATGACAACAACGAGGCCAGACTCTTCCATCTTGGTTTTTAATGCTGTCAGCACCAACTTTGCCAGAATTATCCTGTCTGATGCATGAGTGGACTTAGTCATTTTTCACCTTGTGCCATCCAGAGCCTCAGTCTCATTTAAGAGAGTCAATTAGCTTCCATCTCATTTAAATGAGCACTGTGAAAACTCTTTTCAGCAGCATGCTCTCCTAGCCAGTGAAGGGTAATTTGGTGGGCTGGGACGTGTCTATGGATGTAAAATCTCTCTCTCGGTAGCATAGATGATGGTTTGAATTCTGCTGTCAAGAGACCCAAGGCATTTTGGTGAACCACATTTGGTTTACTAAGCGGATTCAGTGGGTTAAATTGTAGCCACTAAAACTGGGATTTCAATATATATATGGATATACGTATATAAAATATTCTAATATAGATAAAATATATTCATATGTTCTATTCTAGTATCTAGTAAATATATTCATATACTATTCTAATATATATTAAGTATATTCATATATAATCTATTCTAATAGGTATTAAGTATATTCATATAGATTCAATTCTAATATATATAAAATATATTCGTATGTGTATTTATATATGTGTATATATGTATACACACAATGAGACATCTAATATATACTTTGATCGTCATTCAGTTCTGGAGAACACACACAGGATGAGAGAATCACTTGGAGTCCTTCCAGGGGAATATAAATGGCTAGTTGTTTCATAGCGTGGTTTGCATTTTTGTACCAGGCAGGGTGCAGCTCCACACTAAGCAGAGACTTCACTGAACCTCTTTGAGGAAGGGTCCCCGTCCTGTGCCTGGGTTCCCTGCCCTGCTTCTCCCTTCTCATTTGGAAGGGTCCCTGCAGTGGATAGTCTACTGATGGACTGACCGGGGTCCAGAGAGGGCCCGTATCGTGTCTGCAGCTGCCAGAGACCTCAGAGAATTTTATTCTCTCAGTGGTTTTCTGGAGAGGGAGTGAGTGGGAGCGTTGACTGCCGGGAAGAGGCTGGGGCCACTAAAATCTCACTTGGAGAGACTGAAGTCTGACCTTTCTCATAACATGTAAACTTCTAAAGTAGACCCTTGGGTGACATAAAATCAATTCTTGATCAATAGGGAGCTTGGATGATAGAAACCCAACAAATCTGACTTGGCCAAGTCAACACAGTTTTGTGTTCCTGGAGGTAGCTGTATTTCAAAATATATTTATTTGCTTCTCTAGAATTGTGACCTCACTTTAGGCCTCTTTTTCTTTTGTCCTTCTCTCCAATGGTTAACCTCTTTAAGCCTCAACTCAAGTGACTTAAAAAATTTTTTTTTTTCTCTCTCTCACTGCAAAGACCGAGTCTGACTCATCTCTGTGCCCCAGGACCTAGTGCCTGGCATATTCTAGCTGTTTGGTGAATGCTGAATTGAATCCCACAAACCAGTTTATAAAACTGTTTTGAGAAAAGGAAGTATGATTTTGTGTTCTTGTGCCAAGACATTCCCAGCCTTGGTTCAGGTACATGCTTGGAGAAAATTCAGAAACCATGGCATGGAGAAGGGTTATAAATCATTTAAGAAAAGTCAAAGGAAGTTGAGCATCCCTGGGAACTCATCAATCCTAATTTACTAGGAGTGGGAGATGTTTCACATTTCAAACTCTGCCTTTCTGGTTTTCGAGGGTAATGCCGTATTGACCAATTGTTCATGCTCAAGGTCCCCCCCACCCCCCCGCTTTTCGTCTGTGAATAGCAATCTCATTGATGTTGGGAGATGTTCATGGACGTTGAAAGCATTTCACTTTGTTGTTTAAAGAAGCCTTTGTCCTGAAGGCATGAGATTATTCTTTCACATGAGGTGGAAAGGAAAATAAGAAAGCCTCCCTCTGTCCTTGGGTTCACATGGTAGGAACTCTTTCTTGCAGCAATAAAAGCCTTTGGAGGAGACCTTTCATTATAAGGGTTTCATGTTAAGTACTGCACATGGGGACGGACGCTAAATCCCCATTTGCTCAGCTGTATTTCCCAAGGCTTGTTCCCTTGCAGTACAGAAGCTCCGGGTAAGCTCCATCAGGCCACTGCAGACCAAGCCAGAGGATTTGAATATTAATGCCATTTGGGTTTCCTTTTAGAGGAAGCCCTCTTAGTCACAATAGGGAGACACTGCCCATGAAAATAAAGAGTTCAGAGTATATCAATAAAATGAAAGATCCAGAAAAGGCACACAAATCATGCCCAGCTGCCCAACCCATCCCACCTTCTCTCTATCTGTGGTAGAGAATGCTTTCCCCAGGGACGTGCTCGTTGCATAATGAAGTCTTGTCATTTAGGAGCCAAAATAAAATCAGTTTTCCATGTAGTCAAGATACATTCTTGATGAGATCCCGAGTCTCACAAAAGAATGTTGCAGATTCCTTCCCCTCACGTCAAGCATCTAAATGTTGATCTGGAGAAACAAAGAAATGGGAAAAGAAAAATGAGTCTGTTGTCAAATTGAAATACCACGTTTTTGTATCGCTGGCTGATGTATCTGTAATTCTCATCTGCCATTCCTTCATCGTATGTGTGTCAGTGTGCAAGTGCGTGTGTGTGTGTGTATAATTTTTCCCTCCAAACCTGCAAAACATTGCAAAACTGGATTTAAATATTTCAGGCGGACGGCGCCCAGCATTTGCATTCCTCTGACTCATTCAGAGAAAAGACATCTGAGCAGAAATACAGCAGATAAAAGAGAAACCATTAATCCAAGGAAGATTACTGGCACAGAATCTTTATCCCGTATCCTTCCTGAAATGAGACAAAGATCTCACTATGTACATCCCTCTGGCTTAGCTTCAGATAGTAAGCAATATAGAAGGATAGACATGGTCCTTTTTAAAGGCACACTGCATTTGTCTGCCTTCTGAGGCATCTGTTAGATTCTTGCTGTCTTGAGTGTCTTGCTTTCTTCCCCAGTGTCTTCTGCCCTTGCTCTCATTCCTTCCATGGTAGCTTTCTTAATGGGACTCTTGCCTTTTCTAGGATACTAGAGTTGACTTTTAAAAGACTATTACATGAAGTCCAGTGTAGTAGTAAGTGCTCTGGGCCATGAGGATGAGAGACAGGGTCTCAAATCATTAACTAAAGGATTCTAGGTATAACTTTACTTTCTGCCTCTGTAAAATGGGCTCATAACTGATCCTTACACCCTACTTTACACACAGAAATGTTGGGTTCATTTGAAGAAGTTTTGGGAGTAGAAGCAATGTGAAAATACAAGCTATAATATTTTTAAGGGTAATATTAAAAGCAAGTTTGAATACAGAATTATATCATTTGGGGGAATATTCGTCCTATTTGCTAAGGACATGTAAATCACCCTTTTTTAGGAAGGAGCTCTGCTGCCTTCTTAGTTGAAGCCAGCTGCTGGAATGGTCATTACCTCTGCCATTTCTTGAGCATGTTCTGCACTGTGCCAGGCATTATTTAGGAGTTATCTCATTCCATTCTTACAACAACTCCGAGAAGTATTCTCTATTTAGCATTTTCATTTTGAAGATGAAGAAATGGAAGCTTAGAGAGGGTAAGAAATTTGCCCAAAGTTAGATAGCTTTGGGGGTCTGTATTTGAACTCAGGGTTGAGTTGAAACTCTCAATTATTATTTAAACCCTAAATTATTTTCAACACATTATCCTGCTACTGCAATTTCCAAGAGTCCAATCAGGTTAATGCTCTCAACTTTTATGTTTCTCCATTTACATATTTCCACTGCAGATGGATGAGAATATGTACAGTTATAAATGTATTAACACATGGTGGTTTAATCAGCAATTTCCAAGTTTAACAACCCTTGCTGTCATTTCCTGATGAATCACCCCAGTCTATGGGTCACCCAATGCCTCCCTTGTTGTTTTTTTTAAAAGATCTTCCAATTAAAAAAAAAAACTTTTTTTAATGGAGATACAGGGGATTGATACCCAGGACCTCGTATATGCTAAACATGCATTCTACCACTGAGCTACACCCAGCCTTAAAATTTTTTTTAATGGCTTGCCTCTCATTCTTGATGAAAACCAGGAGCACTGGTCCTCACTCTCCTTCCTCAAAGGGACATCCTTACCCCAAGTGTCCCATGATGAGGGCAGGGCCGAACCTGACTCTCCCACGGAGAAGTGACAGTGGCCTGATGTGTATCTGGGCACTGAGATCATCTCCATCTTTGTGTATCAGAAAGGTGTTATCACACAAAGTCTGCGCAAACCCTCCAATACCCCTGTGCTCTGCAAATGGAAGGGATGACGAGGGGGAGGAGGAAGATGCTTTAAAGCAGGGATTGGCAGAGTGAGAGGCCAGCTAGTAAATATTTTAAGCTTTGCAGGCCACACAGTCTCTGTCCTTAACTACTGAACTCTATCTTTACAGTGCAAATCAGCCATAGATAGTATGGCAATGGGTGCACGTGGCTGGTTTCCAACAAAGCTTTATTTACAAATACAGGCAGTGATCTAGATTTGGACTGCGGGTATAATTTGCCAACCCCTGACTAAAAGGAAGGCGACTTTGGTATTTTGAGCAGAGATGATAGTCCAGAGCTGTTCATTCCATTTTCATCTCAGTGGACCTCTGTAACTAAAGGTAAAAAGAACATGGATGATGGTTGTCCTTTCTGGTCATTGTCCCTCTTTAAGATTACTAGACAAATGTAAGGCAGGATGGTGACAATGATGATGATTATAATACAGTGAAGCTACTCACAGCCATCTGAAATTGGCATAAGCAATTGTTTCCATCCCAAGCAATAATTGGAAGTCAGTTTTTTTTTTTCTGACCATTGTGCCTGCTGGGCTGGCTGTGGTCACTGGCCGTTTTTTAAAATAATGTATTTCCATGTTGCAACAAGAGCGAAACCCACTGTGTCCAATTAAATCTCCACTTACGGCAGCCCAGGGAGGGTGATGGCTTTCTGGAGGTAGATCCGTGTCCCTGTGACCGTATCTTCTTATACTTGGCTTTCAGCTATGAAATTAAATTGCAGGAAATGATTCAGTTTTGAATCACTCCATTCAAAAAAGGCGGAAGCCCAAAGTTCTCCTGTGAGTGACAAACATGTGGACTGCTTTCTTAGAGGGAAGACATCTTCAAGCAGCCTCTGTAAACTGGGCCAGAGGTTCACATATCTCCAGTCCTGTGGGGCTGGAGCCTTCAGATCTGCCCCAGCCAGTTTTTATTTCTGACAAAGGCCCTTATTCAGATAAAGGCAGTTTGCCTGTCTCGTTTCCTAGGAAACTTTTTTTTTTTTTAAGTTCCTTGGAAAAGATGCTTCTAGAGGCATTCTCAATCTGACTTCCTCTTCTGGTTAAGAAACTGAAGGACAACATGAAAACTTGAGGATATGGAGAATAACACCAACCGGGAATAAGCTGTGATTATTTTGTTGATTTAAACCGACAGAAAGGTGAGGTCAGAATAAAATCTTGTTTCTGCTGTAATTTAGAGGCTAGGAACCATGATGGCTTTTTCCCCCGCTAATAATGCTCTAATTAGCCATTCAGAAAGATTTGATTTCAGGTTTGAAGCTGGAGATCACAGTAATAATCTTTCTCAGTGTGAAGCACTTATTTACGGAGGAGTCTTTGCCATTTTTAATTGCACTTTCCCCTCATGCCCTTATTAATTATCTCTCTGGTTCCTCTTAGGTCTTGTCCTGATGCCAAATATTGAAATAGAAAGGTTTGTTTATTTCCAAAGACATACAGAATGGCACAGGTTTTACAACTTGCTGTTCTGACTCTTAAAGCTTCATACTTTCAGAAAGAATGCTCTGTGAAAATTGGGGTGCTTCATGCAAATCACTGCCCCCCGGATTTCCTGTTGGTAACAGATCCTTGGGACCATTACTTCCTTGGAGCATCCCTGGACTTCTCACAATGTGAGGTGTTTTGTGAGCCTAGTGAAGTAGCAGTTTTTTTCTTTTTTTTTTTTTTTTTTCTTTTTGAAATAAATATAACCTTTATTTTATAGGAGAGAAAATCAAAACTTACAGATGTTAACTGATATACCCGTATGCCCATATGCTTACATAGCTGGAAAATAGCAGACCAGAATACTGGTCATTCCAATTTAAATATTACAAAAAGTTTGGAAAATAAAGGAAACTAAAATTGAAATTAAAACTAAAATTTCCATTAATTCCAATAGTTATCTTTTTATGTTTTCCTTTTTTGGGTAGTTCTCAATTATGATGCTCCTTTGCTCAAAAATGGTCAGCGGCTGCCAAATGCTCCTGGGGGTCCCACACTGCCTCCTCTGATATGATCCCCACTTAATTTCCCTCCTCTTTCCCCTTCGCAGACAAATAAATCCCTTCAGTGTGCCCAAACTGGTCGTATCACTTTTCTGCATCAATACTCATGTCGTTTCCTGCATTTGGAATATCCCTGTCCATGCCCCAGTCTGCTGAAACCTTACATATAAGCCTGCAAGGCTCATCAAATTTTCCATTTTGTATGGAGCCTTTTGTAAACCCTTCTTTGACCCTACTTTGGTGCTTGGATTATGCCTCTTTTTTTTCAAGTTTTTTTTTCCATTTTTTATTGAAGTATAGTTAGTTTACAGTGTTGTGTCAATTTCTGGTGTACAACATGATGTTTCAGTCATACATACACATACATATATTCGTTCTCATATTCTTTTTCATTATAGTTACTACAAGATATTGAATATCATTCTGTATGCTATATAGAAGAAACTTGTTGTTTATCTATTTTATACATAGTAGTTAGTCTCTGCAAATCTTGAATTCCCAATTTATCCCTTCCCACCTCCTTTCCCCCCGGTAACCATAAGTTTGTTTTCTATGTCTGAGTCTATTTCTGTTTTGTAAATAAGTTCATTTGTGTCTTTTTTTTTTCTTTAAGATTCCACATATAAGTGATATCATATGGTATTTGTCTTTCTCTTTCTGGCTTACTTCACATAGAATGACAGTCTCCAGGTCCATCCATGTTGCTGCAAGTGACATTTTATTTAATTTTTTATGGCAAGGTAGTATTCCATTGTGTATATATAACACCACTTCTTTATCTAGTCATGCTGATGGACATTTAGGTTGCTTCCATATTTTAGCTGTTGTAAATAGTGCTGCTATGAACATTGGGGTGCATGTATCTTTTTGAATTAGAGTTCCCTCTGGATATAAGTATTATGCTTCTTTTGTGGCCTATGTGGGCCAGCTGTATGTCGTCACCGTTAGCAATCTTTTAACTATCTCAATTGTGAACTCCTTAAGGACAAGAAGGTGGTAAATAATTTCTGTAGTCCCCCCAGGGCTTCGCAGTATGCTGTGTGCAGCAGGTTTCCTACTTGGGCCTGGATGAACTCAATTGCAACAAAATATTTCAGTTCCGTTCTTGAGGATCTACTCCAGAGATGGCTGGCCATAAAGACAGTCTTCGGAAGGAACAGGTCTGTCATGCCAGGGCTTTGAACACTCCAGGGAAGTAAGATGAGGCCTGAAACATACCTGATCCTGAAACTTATGGGGAGTTGCAATACCACAATATCCCCTTCCTCCACCCTTGGTGACAGAGACATGAGAAAATGAGACAATCCTTGGCAGTAAACTTAAAAAAAAAAAAAAAAAAAAAACTCTGTGGCTGAGAGGTGATCTGGGCTGAATTTTTTGGATTTGAAATATCTATAAATTGTAGAAGAACATTTTGGAGTTATATCAGGATCTTTTTGAGGTTGACTATAACCTTCTTGTACAAAAATATTCTTTGTGATGAGTGTTAGAGATGAGGTTGCCCAGAGAGACAACTTTTATGTTTCTGCTCTTAAAGAATAATTCCATAATTCCACTTCTCAAACATACCCTGTTCTAACTGGTAGGGCAGTTGAACGTCTTCTATCTGAATCTCAGTAGGATGTGCTGAGCTTCTTAGGAGGTTGGCATTCCAGCAAACACTGGGTTTAGAGAATTCCTAAAACAGCATCAGTGTACCCTGAAGGGCAGTTAAAATTCAAGAAGCCAGTGGAAGCTTTGTGTGTTTCAGTCTCTGGAATGTGAAAGCTAGGGTCCTCCCTCACAATTTTTTTTTTTCTTTTTCTCTCATACTGATTACACACTCAGATCCCATATGTAATAGAGTGTATATTATGTTATTCCCAGACTATTTTAAAGGAAACTAAACATTCCTCCCTTCATGAGTCAGTTTCCTAGCTGTGGTATAGGAAAAAAGCAACCTGTCGAGAAGCCAATGAAATGACGGATTATTTTTTTTAATGGGCTTCAATTTTCTGTGATCTCCTAAGTCGGATTCATCAGCTGAGTAGCTTTCCTTTTCATGTGTGTGTGTGTGTGTGTGTGTGTGTGTCTTTTAAAAGTGCCAGCTGTGGTGGAATGTTAATAGTCAATCTGACCACTGATCTCTGAAGACACGGAGTGTCTTTCCAAATGTGCTGACTGTGACGTTTAATACAATTTTATGCTCTTGGTGTGGAGAGAAAAGAGAAGACAATTATATATGGGTGGGATTTGTTTGTTTTTGACATTTTGACATTTTTCCCTTCCTCCATCCCTCATTTCTCCAGCCAGCAAATATTTATTGTGCACACCTACTCAGTGCCAGGGAGCTGGGAGGTGTCTGAAAATGCAAAGACCTCATGGAAGACAACAAAAGAACAATTTCCAAGGAAAAAAGCTTCAGACAGCTCCCTGATCACTGCCCCTTCAGAGCCACTGTGGCCTGCTGCTGGCCTGACACAAACCCTCTTTCCTCCTTTCCTGACCCCACGGCCCCCGAGACCTTTGTGTGCCTGAGAGGTCAGCTCACAGCTGTGGCCCCGGGACACCCTCCTCTTTATCTCTAGTGTACTTACAAGAGGTGGAGGCACATGGGTCTTTTATGATTTTTTTTTTCCCTTTTGCTTTTTTGATTAGCATCTGCACAAATGGCCTGAGTTCATTGCTTTAAACTAATCCGGCTTGTTAAGACGGAGATTGTCACCCACAAATTGTTATTAGCAGGCTTCTAAAGGAAGAGGGTCTCTGTCGGAGCAGGGCTGGCGGGGAGAAAGGTTATAGCATATAATACGTTCTCCAGGCGCCGTGCGAGAGGGAGACAATGCTGTCTTCCAGGACCTGCTCTCAAGTGCTGCTTAGAGGCTTACCCAGCCCTGCCTATTCTACCTCATGAAAAGGGAGATCCAATCATTGCTTTCTGGAGACCATTCTCCTCATCTCTTTGGCTGTCATATGTATTTAACAGTAGTGCCCTCAAGGACAATGGGTGGGGGAGCGTGCTCGGGGGCCTCCAGGCTCCAGCCCGTAGTTTTTCATTTCACATTGCAGGCTTTGCGAAGAATGGTCTTCTTTGTTTCCATTTTGAGTCATGGCTGAATTCTTATATGTTGTCTGATCTTCAGGCTCAAATACCCAAGGGACCAGGCAGCTGTGAATCAACCCTGTGTGTATGTGAGAGTGTGTGTGTGTGTGTGTGTGTGAGAGAGAGAGAGAGAGAGAGAGAGTGTGAGCTAGCAGGTACTGTAGCAAAGAAGACAGTACCCTTTTCCCTATTTCTTTAAATCGATAGGGATTTGGAGGAAAAGACTTTAATAAAATAGAATTGTGACTGATGATTTTCCCCTTTCCGAGCTCTGCTGTAAAATCAGGAGGTTATGAATAGCATGAGGGAAAAAAAATAATTAAAAAAAAAACCCATTTCTAATGTAGTCCTGTGGGTTTAAACCCAAACCTTCGATTTATAATGAAAGCTCAGTGTCTATATACTAACCCCCACCTGATGAGACGGCTCTCCTCTCGGACGGCAGAGTGTAAGGAAACCCTTCACATGTGTTCGCTTATCAGGAAGGTACTCAGTTGCTTCTCTGTTGTTTTTCTTCTATGTAGTCTATGTTAGGATTTGGAAATGCGACACCATGTATTTTTCCCCAGGCCAGATGTTTTATCCTGCAACATTAAGTCATCTTGACGTGTTGCCACGAAGTGGAAGCAACGGCTAGTTTTAATATTGCTCCATATCTTTATTACAAGGTACATCTCATGCATCTTAATTCCTCAGATTCTCCCTCTCTGTTGTTCTCGGATCTTCTTCCTCCCAACCCCCCCCCCCCCCCCCCCGCTTCCCCTTTGCTCCTGAAGAAGGCACACTGTAATTGTCTGGCAGTCGTGTCCCAGTAGCTAAAGAGGTTCTAGATAGCGTGACGAATATGCAGCACATTATCTCCCAGGATGTGTGCCTGTGTCTTTAATCACAGCTGGAATGCAAAATCGGGCCCCACCTTTCAACTCTATCTCCATCATGCTGAGAGAGTGAGAGAGAGCAAGCCGGAGACTGCTAGACAGCTCGAAAGAGATTGCAGCTCAGATGTCCTGAAAAACAGCAAATCCCTCAGACCTGGCAGATTCCGTTACCATGAGAACTGCAGATATTTCCATTGTGATGGTTTGCTCCAGCAGCCATCTGTTACACCCATTTGATTAGGAAGTACAGTTCAGCTTGTATGGGATTTTCATCACACCTTATCCCAGGGCAGTATACAGAGACGCTTGCTTTTTTATATGCTAAACTCCAAGGCTTCAAAGTACTGTAATTTACGGAGGCGGAGGGCATTTAATGAAACGGCCTGAGAAGGTCACTAAAGACCGAAGCTCCAAGAAGAAAGACACACAGGAGATGTTAAAAGAGGATTTGACTCCACAGCAGAAATGCAGCCAACTCAGGAAATTAACCATAGTTAGCAACCCCCTTTTCTCTCGGTGGAGGGGAAAGAAATGAAGACCTCAATTCTGAGACCTGCAAGGAGGAAGATGTTTTGTGTCGTCCTGGTATGAATGCTTCTAGACCAGTAATTCTGTCTTCAGACTCCAGGACAGACAAAAGAAAGGGGGAGAAGGGTAATGCCTCAGACACATCTCATCAGTTGAGTTGATTCCACTGTAGAAAGATTCCATTAGCTCTAAAAATTTTATGATGCCATCTAACTTTTCCGTAGACACAAAACGACCTTAAAAGTTCCTTGAAGCAGTGCTGTAATTTACAGATTTAAACCAGTTATTTGGACTAGTTGTCCCTCTGTGTATTCTTGTGGGGGAGGAAATGCTGATGCTACATCATATCGACATAAAAATAGGAATTCCCTTCAATTAAGTCTCTTCAAATACTCTTCCTGGGCGGTAGGCATTCAAGGTCCAAGCTTATGAGATGGTTGGTGGCATCTGGAAGGAGCTGCCTAGAGTGACTGAAATTGCCTGGAGTTCCTGTAAACCCTGGAAGCTAATTAAATGCTTACACACCAACATGAATCTGTGATTGCTGCACTGGGACACTGGAGGTGACCTCCCTTTGTCTCCCAGCCTGCATTTTCTAGAACGGACTCTGATAATATATCACTCAGACTAAGCAAAAGCTGCCAAAATTTCCAAACTTGCTGTCTGCAAGCCCCATGATGTCATGTTCTTTCTGTTGGTTTGGCTTCTGGGTGACTCTGAACAAGGGAAATACTTCCCTATCTGATTGCACTGTGGGCTGGAGAACTTTCCCCCATTCTCATTTCCTGGCTGGGTGTCAGGTTGCCATCCAAGGATCCTGGGATGTCCAGAGGGACCAGAGAACTCATGCCCGGCTTTGATGCCAAAGATAAATTTCTAGCAAAATCAAATTAGTGACCAGGACCCTAGAGATGAAACACTGGGACACCACCTTGCCCACACCTCCCTTTTTTCCCCCTGAAATGTGGACTTTTTTTTTTTTAATCTTTGCAGTGGGAAAGCTCGAACTTCATGGATGAAGATGTGTGTTTTCACTGAATGAGGAACCAACTGGCGTAGCCGGCAGCTGAAGGTCCAGACGAATCGTGGTCCCTCCTTCGAGAATGGGTAGGTAGAAGGCACTCTTCCATCCCAGCAGCAAATGCCTCGCACCGTGATCTTTCAGTTGGTGTTGACTTTCCCATTAAACCCTCAATCCTACACCCTGGAGATTGCCCTTTCCTCAAAGTTTTTGAGCCAGGGCCCTGGTTTTATGAACACAGTGTCTGTCTCTAAAAGGCAGCAGATGCAATGAGGGCTGGGATGGAAACAATAAACACCATTCAGGTTTCCTGCACAGAACATCTTATAGTGGTGTCTTTGTTGAAGGAAACATGGACTAAAATGCCTCCCCCCCTTCACCAGTCCCCTTTCCCTGAGAGGATCTCAACCACCTTTGGAAAGTAAAGGTTAAGTATCTGAGGCGAAATCCGTTGACACACAAAAGGGACTAAAGCGAGGGTATCACTCACTTGCCAGCAGTAGGGTGGGGCAGAGAGCTTTTGGGGAGGGAAATGAATTTTCCTGGAAGAAAAGCAGCCCTTGGAGGGGAGTGCTAGCTAGAAATATTCTCCTCTGAGCTGAGATGTTAACAGTGGCACCTTCTGACTTAATGTGGCATCTTTCTTCATCGTTATCAATCTCATGAGAGCTTTCCTGCCATCTGTACCATTCGTGTTTCAGGCTCCCATATGAAAGTCCAATCTGGCGGCGTAAATACTGGCTAATGAAGAGTAGGTGTCTGACTGACTGGGAGAGAAGGAATCCTGTGTCAGTGATGGAGCAGAATTCATTCATTTAAAAAATCTGCATTTATATAGCCATTCAGGAAGAAATCCTCTCTCCTTCTCTTTTTCTCCCCCTCCCTCCTCTCTCTTATCCTCCTTTCTCATTTTCATCCTGTGTCATCCTCCGTTAATGGAGTTCATGCAAAAGTCAGCATAAAAATGGTCTTTGCCTAGAATGTTATACCTCGGAGATTAAAAATAGGAACGCGATGTGGACTTGCCGACATGTGGCGGTTTTTTTTTTTTTCCCCTCTTCAGTGGGAAAGCTATAACTACATAGATTAGCAAAACTTGTGCAAGAATGGATGTAAAACAGATTTATCTCTGTGTCAGCTTTATCTGATCCATTTGGTCTTGCAGAGTTTGGATGGCTTCCTTTGTTATAATAACCAGCTTTCAAACATCTATATCCTTAGGGTATTAAATGTCAGCCTCCTGATGTACCAGTCAAGGATGGAGGGTTGACAGTCTGTGGGCTGGGGAAGCGCTCTGTGTGCGCAGCGCACAGGGGTTGCTGGTGCACCAAGGTCGGCTCCTGGTATGACCTACAGAAACCCCTCCCACCCCCAGGTGTCACCATGAAGGGGTGCTGAAGCTTACCACCGCCATTAATATCCTTTTACAAAGAATTCAAAAAGATTTCCTGTCACTGACAAGGACAGATCTGTTAGAGGTCTCTCAAGGAAATGGACAATAACTAATTAATTGAGCTCTCCAGGACTTTCCGTCCTGTCGTTCCTCATTTATCTGTTCTCGTTTCTCACCACGTAAGCCTAGTTCTTCTTCCTCTTTCTTTTCTCTCTTTTATTTGTCTGTCATTCCCATATTTCCCTCTGGATTCATTTTCTCCTAGCTCCCTTCTCTCTCTCTTTTATAGAATCTATGCATGAAAGAATCCAAACCCAAAACCAAACCCAAACCCCTAGCAGGGCACATATATGCAAAGATTTTTTGGCTAGGAATATTAGTCCGTTTTTTTAAAATTCTCTTTCTTTCTTTCTTCTTAATGGAGGTACTGGGGATTGAACCCAGGACTTCAAGCATGCTAAGCATTTGCTGTACCACTGAGCTATACCCTCCACCCCCAGTCCATTTTTTCTGAGATTGAAAATTACCATCTTCCAGGATTGGAAGGGACCTCAGAAGTTTCTGCTTTGTACTGGATATATAAGTAATCTTTAATATCTTTGATAAGGAATTGCAGGGTTTTTGTTAAAAATCTACAGTGACTTTGTATCTTTATCTGCATCTGTATTTATATCTAGAATCTCTTGTGTAATTAAATGGAAACTTCATTATAACCTGCAGACAGTTCCATGAGATCTTGAATCCCCCATGGAGACGTTGCTTCATCTTTCTCCTCCTAACTGGGCTGCCTGGCTCGTTGGGTTGGAGCAGGGCACCAACAAACTCAAGGTTTCCTCTTTTCTTTTCTGTTGCTCTTTGCACAGAGAAGCCAAGTTCCCAGTATGCCTGCTCCACTGCCTCTGTACAGAGAAACAGGGCATGCGTGGAGTGGGGTGGTTGGAGGTGGCGCTGGATCAAAACAAACAGATCTGGGATTGAACCCTGGCTCTGCCACTTTCTTTATGTATGTGATCTTTAGCTGTCATTCGACCTTTTGGTGCCTCAGTTTTGCCATCTGCAAAGTGGGGATACCAACATCTTGCATCTCAGTCAAACTTACTGTATGAATCAGATGAAGTAAGCCTGGGAACGTGTTGGAAACAGTGCTGACTCAACAGTCAGCTGTCCTAGTTTGCTTAAGAGTGGAGAGTTGCTTGGGGACTTTCAGTGCTAAAACTGGGAAAACTGGGATGGTTGATCATTCTACTTAGAGCAATTCATTCCTCCCCACCCCCTTCCCAGGAGGACCCAAGCCAGCTTAAACAAGTATCCCAGTGGGTGCTGGAACTTTCTCCATGATTGAAGGAAGCCTTGTTTTCTTCTGTGGGCTAATTGCCTGCTCTCTTCTGGGTCAGTAGATTCAACTCTGGTTTGGAGGCTTACTCACTGTCCCTCCCCTCAGTATCTCAAGGGGTGGCATGAAACTTAGAACAGAAGTATGAAAGTGTTTACAATGAAGTGAGCACAAATTCCTTCCTCTGGAAAGCTGGAGATTTTTCATTCTTCAAGACCCAGTACATCTGTTACCCCATTCGTGAACCTTTACCCACATGATCTCTCGCCTCAGCACGATCTGGGCTTTTAGGGGGTAATGTATTATGTTATCGCTTGACCTCCAACTATATTTTTAAACTCCTTGAACGTAGACAGCCTGCCTTATATTTTCTGAGTATGCACTGAATGAATGAATAAATGAGGGAATGAATGATTTAGAGGAGGGGAATGAGTCAGAGGGAGTAAATGGAGCATGAGGGAGTGAATAAATGCATGAGTGAATTAATGATTTTTCTGTGTTAATTAACAAGCATACCTGCCTTTTTAGCCTCAACCTGTTGTGTATCTCATGTCTAGAATTTTTGAACTTCGGATCCTGAATCCCAAGCCCTAGTTCTCAGCCTGAGCTGCCATATCAAATTCCTAACACTCAAAGCGACCCAGCTCAGCCTGGGGACACCACTTGTTGTTTGATAAACTGGGATAATATAACTTACTTTTTCTTAAAAATTTTAAGGATTAATTTTAAAATGAGTAAAAAATCTGTCTATGGCAAATAGAAAAAAAATCATTCTAACTATGAAGGGATCTCAAGTGAAAAGTAGATACTGTCTTGTCATACCCCCCATACCCCCACTTCATTTCTCTGAAATTAAGGTTTCTGCTTTTAGTATTTTGGTGGCTACAACTGACTTTTTAAATAAAAGAAATTTATGTTTTTGACATAGCGACACATTTGAGGGTGTATTTTGACATCCTGTTGTGGAAATTGGTCGTTTTCAGTGTTGTCCGTTCCCTTCCCTTCTCTACCTCCTGAGATACAGTGATGCTAATGGTTAGCTTTATGCCTTTGGGGATTGTTTCTTTTCTACTTGTTGACTTATATTTAGTCATTATCTGTGGAATTTCCACCGTACAGTCCCTGTACATTTATTTCTACAATTCTCTTCTGCTCCTGATTCTCATTGTATTCATTTTTATGTTGTCAAATTTTACAATATTTACATCCTGTTCTGTCACTCTAATTGTATTTAGTAGTGCGCTATCCACAGGTTAAATCTAAATATTAACCAAAGAATGCTAGAACTGAGCCTGGGGAGGTGACTGGGTCCAAAAGAAGGAAATCTCAAAAGAGATCCTAAGTCACAGGGCCCAGCGGTTTGGCTCTTGATTTCTTAGGAGCTCTCTTTCTTTGTGGGTCAGGCTTAGCTGTAATTTTTCTTCGTGTATTTATCTTATCTCATTTTTCTTCTTATGTTACATTTTCATTTCACTAGAGCTCCTCATCAAAACTTTTTTTCATATGGCATCTAAGGGGGTAACATTAAAATCCTTCATGTGTCTGAGAATGTCTTTATTTTGATTTCACATTTGACCGATAGTTTGGCGGGGTACGGATTTCTAGTTTCAAGCATTTGCCCCAGAATTTTGGAGGGATTGCTGCTGAGAAGTATGCTGTCATTCTGATCTTGCTCCTTTGTAGGCAACCCCTCTTCTCCATGATAATTTTTAGGATTTTGTCTTTGCCCTTGGAATTCTGGAAGTTCACCAAAATTTGTTCAGATGGGCACTGTTTCCATTCACTTTGCTTTTAACTTAGTAAATCTTTTCATTATAAAGAGTTATCTTCTTTATTTACCTCTGGGACTTCCTCTCTCCCCCTCACTCCCATTATTTCTTTGATTATTTTCTTTTCTCTCTTGTCTCTATTTTTGTTTCTAGGACTCAGATCTACATTGACTTCCTGGCCCTATCTTCCATAATCTCTTAATTTTCTACCTCTTTTCCTTTTTGCTCTTTGTAATGGGAAATTTTCTTACTCTATCTAATCTTTGACCTTATCCATTGTAGTTATCCAATCTATACATTGCTTTTTAAACCGTAATTTTTTTCTTGCACTCTGATTACTCTTATTTCATAGCAGCAATTATTCTTAATTAATTACTTTTTTTGAAGAGGTACAAACCTCCATCTACAATGACTGATTTATTTTGATGTCTAGTCAACATCCCTCTAATGTCTCTAAAGACACATATTAGAACATCAGAAAAATTTTAATTTTCTTTTATCATTTCTGTTTCTTTTGATGTCATATTGGGTTCCTCCTTTTAATGAAAATTGATTTTCTCAAATGTCTTGTGATCCTGATTATAAATGAAGGAGTGGTTTGATTCATATCGGTCCCTTATATAGGATTTTCTCTGCAGGTTTTAAGAGTCTGTGTCCTCCATAGGCTTCTCCCTTGATTAGGATGTCTTAGGGCTCCTATAAAGGTGAGTAGGTGGGCAGATTTTCCCATAGGGTCCATAGGCAAGGAAGGTGCACATTCCCACAAGCTCCAGAGTAACAGACCTTTACTCCGAGGTTAGAGACCTTTATTTTGCACCTAAATGGAGCTAAAGCCTCCCAGACCTCCTCTCCACTTGGTCTAATGTGAAAGTAGACAGTGATTTCTTCCCAGATTTTCAAGCCCTGTTTCCTATACTAACTCCCTTTCCCAGCCCCATCCCCGTTATTCCTAGAGAGAAGTTGGCGGGCTTTATCCTCGGGGTATAAAGTTCTGCTGCCGGTCTGTTAAGCTCCGTAAGCCTGGGGACAGAGCAGAAGTCTGATTAACACGGTGTTCCTATTATAGTTTTGTAGTTTATCACCCTGTTGATGAACCCTCTGCTCATGTAGGCTCTGTCCCACCCTTGAAAAGGGCTACTTTGACTGTTCCTCTTTGGGCTGTGGTTTTCCCAGCTCTTACTCTATTGATCATACCCTAGCCGCTTTATATTTTGCAGAGTTTCTTCAATATTTCTGTGACAGCTGGCTCACTTGCTTGCATTTGGTTTGATCAAGAAAGAAGTTTTCTTCTATCATATCAATATATCAGTATGATGTCAGTAGGTGCAGAGGTGATTGGTTTGTCAGCTGGAAGCAAAGGGCAAAAGAGAATTTCTGAGAAAGTGTGTGTAGGGGTGATGGGGTGACTGAGGCACTTAAGATGTCTATTTTTCTTAAAATTACCTTTTCCCTTTGGCCAAACACACAGTTTCTTCATTTCTCTGTCGACCTGTCCTCTGCCACCTACGTCACAAGCCCAGCTGCCATAGCATTTTCTCTCTGAAGCTTTCTTCGACTTCTCCTGCCCACTGAGAGTCTTTGTTTCTAGAACTTTAGAAGCACCTCAGGTGATGGCCGGAGAGGTGAACGCGTGACATTTTTACAGCTTTTGTCTGTCTGTTTTCTCCCCCTAAATGGATGGTAAAAACCCCTTCAGGACTCAACTGTGTGTCTTTGTTCTTGTGTATTTGTAAGTGTGTGCGCTGGTAGGCAGGACAGGGTTTAGTGGGTGAAGGGATGTGGTTTGCTAGCCCCACAGATGCATGATTACCACTTACTGATGAATTAAGAAAAAAATGAAAATCTATTCTTGTAATGAGCTTGCTGATGCATTGTTTCTCTTCCACGACTTTACTTAAAATTGTGTTAGAACTGTGCTACTGAAAACTTGATGAAAACAAAGTTCTTCAGTTTCAATGACGTTTTAAAAAACACTTTAAAAATAGCTCATTAGTGCCCGAGGGGTTAGGTTTATAATACATAATGAGGAGTCCTCTCCCCTCCGCCATCCCCTGGAAATCTCACATCACGTATACACCAGAGTTCAACATCTCTGTGATCTTATTCTTTGCTTTCTTGCACAAGGAAGGTTGAAAGATTAATTGCTGCATCAGGTACTTTAAGATTTAATATTTGCCTCCATTCTATGGGCCACCTACCTCCCGCCTGACTTCTTTCTACTCTCCCAGCTGTCTGGGAAATAAGCAGCTGTAGTCTCTGCAAGTGACCTACGAATTATATTCAAATTCATGTGTCCAAATGATCCTTTCTTCAGTCTCTAAAATGACACTACTAGAGGCGTGCTAGTGAACTGCAACTGGAAACATTATGTTTTCCACCTACTCATATTCCTGTTAAATATGTTAGTGTTAGGAAAGGAAAGGAACTGGTGAAATGGGCCCTCAGATCTCTGCCGACTGGAGAGGCTGCCTGGGTGCAGTGGGGCACCCTGGTTCAAGTCAGTCAACCTTGGCTATTGAAAGAAAGCCAGAAGAATGAGGATGAAATTGTTCGTTGTGAGAAGAGACATTTTTTCGTGTGAACTCTCATTTGGCATGCCACTGCTCTCAGACAATGAGAAAAATTCTTGATTCCAGTCATTGTTTAATGTTCTTAAAATATGCCAGAGAGAGGGTGTGAGGGCTGGGTTATCATATGAGCATCACAAGACATCCATTTCTTATCATTTGGCTGAGTGGTATTTCAAGTTTCACACCATCTGGCTCACGCTGCTAATCTAACATTGTCTCCAGCCTCCAATCCCAGTGGGGCAGAGACCTCACCATTCTCGGTGTATGTCAGTTTCTGCTCATCCTCACCTCCACGCCTTTCCTCCTGCCTTCCTCCTGCCTGGCACGTTCTTTATTCCTCTCCATCTATAAATCTTTTCCAATGAGCAAGGAGCCTCTCCACGCTCTCCCTCCACGTCAAAGAACTAAATGATTTCTTAATGAGATCCTATTATGCTCCTGATATTCTGTTAGCTCTGTAGGTCGTAGAGAAAGATTCATAATTAACACTTATTTAGCCCCCACTATGTGCAAGGCATTGGACAAGGGCATTTGCATGGAGCATTTTCTGAGCCAACTCTTATATCTTAACACAATTTCTGGTTTGTAGATAAAGAAACAAGACTTGGAAGTTATCCACCTAGTAAATGGAAGAACTTTTATTTGAACCCATGTCTGTCCGGCTCCAAATTCCATGTTCTTTTCATCTCACCATGATGTCCATGCCAAAAGATTTATAATTACTTGGGGTGCAAGACAGGGATATCTAGAATCATAAAATACTAACAATTTCGAAGTTGGGAGGGTTTTTTATTTTTTTTTTGTGATATCATGTAGTTCACCCTTCTCCTGGATACTGAATATTCTGTATAATATCTTAAGAATGAAAAAAAGTTTCTATCAGAAAATCTGCAGTGACAGGGATTCCTTACCTGTCATGTGGATGAATGGACCTGGGTAAAACATCTTAAATTTGTCTCTATTGAGTGCCATATTGCCAGTGTTGGCTCTTTTCCCAACTAATTCAGAAAATTATAAAACTTTATTTGGTCATTCAGTATTATTTTTTTCTCCAAGTTATATATTTTCTCAGAGTGCCAAAATTATTACCATCCTGCCATTGACAAAAATATTCTGGGGTTGGACCTGTGAGCACAACCCTGGCGTTCTCTTTGCTAGGTGACGACTATGCAATGATTGACATCATGTAGGTGTGGTCACTGGATTATCTAGAATGGTCATCAAGCTTATTATTGCTCTTTAGTTTGTGGTAAGGAGAGACTTTAAGTACTTTGATGAAATGCAGAAACATTGAATTTATTCCATGTTTCCACTTCACCTTTATAAAATTCTCTGAGCGAAAGGAATTAAGTAGTCTAGTGTGACTTGTTCCTGCTGAGCTCAGGTTGGCATCATGACATCTTTTAATTTCTTTCCAAGCCTGCACAAGCTGCCTGTTTGCTAATCCGTTCTAGGATTTGTCCCAAAGTGACACAGATGACTTGTGACATCCACATTCTTGCAATTTTGAAAAAACTAGGGCGCTTTGTGAAAGAACACAAGACGATGACCTGGTTACAAGCAGTCTATAATGTAGCACCTTGTTTGTAATAGACCATATGTACTTGGGGGAGAGCAGAAGGGCATGATGTCACCTAGAAAGTATTCAGTTAAGAGGTGGACTTTGGAAGGTGGTTAGAATTGAGTCACAAAGTGAGAAGATGAAAGAGAATTCTAGATGATGGGAATAGGATGAGCAAAGGAATGGCGGTCTAAACTATGAAACCATTTGGTGTGTTTGTGGACCCAACGGCATTGGTTTGACTGCAGTGGTGGGTACCTGCTGGGTACTGTCAAGAATGCAATGAGACAGGCAGGGTGGAACTTGCTGGTAGGATAGTCTTGAAGGCAACGCAGAGAATGTTGGCTCTGAATGCTGTGGTAAGATAAAAGGCGTTGAAGATTTTTGAGCAGAGGAGTGACCTGGCAAGAGGAGCGTCCTGGAAGGAGGTGGCGCCCACGGGCAGGAATGCATAGTACGGAAGAGCTGCTGGAATTGCGGAGGCGTGGTTGGAACTCCCATGATGATCCCATCCACACAGTGATCCCAGGATGAAGACAGAAGAGCCTTGCTTACTGTAGGGATACTGGAACTGAAGAGGGATGGACACAAGGGTCATTTCAATGGGAAATGGGCTAGATTGAATGTGTGATGGTTAATTTTAAGTGTCAACTTCACTGGGCCATGGGGTGTCTAAATATCTAGTTAAATAGTATTTCTGAATGTGTCTGTAAGGGTATTTATGGAAAAGACTAGCCTTTGAATCTGCAGCTCCAGTTCAGATTGCCCTCCCCAATGCAAGTAGGTACCATCCAATCCACCGAGGGCCTGAATAGAACAAAAAAGGCAACGAAAGGGGGAACTCTCTCTCTGCCTGACTGACTGAGCTGGAATATCAGTCTTCTGCCTTTGAACCATCCCTACTCCTGGTTCCTAGACCTTTGGATTTGAACTGGAACTTACACCATTGGCTTTCTTGAGTTGGTCTCCAGCTTGTGGATGGCAGACTGCAGAATTTCTAGCTTCCAGAATCACATGAGCCAATTCCTCATAATAAATATCCTTATCTATCTATCTGCCTGCCTGCCTATCTATCTACCTGTCTATCTACCTGTCTGTCTGTCTGTCTGTCTGTCTGTCTGTCTGTCTGTCTATCTATCTATCTATCTATCTATCTAATATATCCTATTGATTCTGTTTCTTTGGTGAGCCCTGACTAATTCAGAATCCTTGACTAGCTCAGTGCTGAAATGATTGAGCAGATAGAAGGAATGAAGGAAGGTGGTGAATCAAAGGCAAGTTTAACCTTTCCAGTCTTGGTGCCTGGGAGGAATCTGTTGTCATTAAAAAAAAAAATAGCGTAGGGGGATCAGGGTGGACATATATACCTTGGCGGCAACACTGGATCAATTGGAAATGAAATCTTTGTAGAACTATTGCTTTCAGAGGTTTTCTAAATACTCCTCTACTGTAGGTATCTCTTTAAATATATACGTAAGGGCAGCAAAATAACCTCCCACCCCAAATCGTTAGAGAAAATAAGAGGCCCCTGTGACTATTGAGGAAAAATACATTCACCTTCAAATTATATTGTTTTAGAGGTTAAAAGTATATAATTTCCCAAGGAACACATCGCGATCCAGCCTGCTGGGAGGCTATTGCTCAATTACTCCCAGTGGTGGCCAAGGTGCCTACAGTTCCTGCAGCTCTGCTTGCGCTGGTGGGAGCAGAGGCCTTACCCAGGCTGCGGGCTTGCAGGGCAAATTCGGTCCTGACGGGGTACACGGTCCTGCCCCTTGGGCCACGGTCTCTCTGCTCTGATGTGTCAGGAGCCTGTCTAATGGCAGGTTGCCCGCACAGGTGGCCCTGGCCCCTGCTCCCCACACCTGCCGGTTCATTTGTCTGGCTGGCCTGTCTCTGTGTTGCAGGCTCCATTCTCGGGGTGGGACCCAGTGGAAACATTCGTGTGGTGTCTTGTCTCCACGGAAAGAGGCCAGGTCTGAGCTCAGCCAATTGGAGGGGCCGGGGTGACCGCTGGAAGTAACCCTGCCCTTGCACTTGTAGACTCTGTCACCTTCAAGCTGCCACGGCTTCGCTGAGCAGGCTGGGCTGCTGAGAGCTCAGCAGCTTCAAGACTTGATGCCTGAGGACGCATATTATTAAGACACAGTCATTTGTTGTCGGTCATTGTGAGGAGTGGTGGCCCCCTTGAATTTTTGTCATTTTAATAATTTAGCATATGATGTCAGCAGTGATTTCCAGTGAGACACAAGGGGTCATCAGACTTGCATACACCAGCATGCATGGGATCATCTGTAGATATAATTTGCTTTTCTGAATTCTTTTCCCCTCTGTACAGCGTCTTGATGTTCTGGTCGTTTTGAAAAACAATTGTCAAAGCTCACTTAAGGATTTTAGATCTGGCTTTCTTCCTGCTGCCCTTGCTTCTTGTTGTTCATTCAGATGTCCCTTGGCACGAGGAGAAGCAGCACTTGGGCTGGGCAGAGGGTGGAGGTGACAGTGAATTGGTGGCTTCAAAAAGGAGCAGAAAAAAAATAAAGTGGGAGGAAAGGAGCAGGAAAGTGGGAGTGGGTGGGGGTCTGGGAAGCTGTCACATCCTCCCCCTCCGGCCATCCATCCCTCCCACTGGCAATCCTTGAAAGGTTGCTCATTAAAACTTCGAGAAGGTGAAACCAAAACAAATCCACTATAATCAATTCAAAGGTTGATTCTGGTCTGCAGTTGGAGGTTTTGAAAAAGGATCACCAGCTCACGTTAAAGATTTATAAACAGACTCCAATGTCAGTCAAAGGCAGAGCTTCAAGAAAGGAAAATGCTGGCGTCTGTGACTCATCAAAGAGGGTCTATGGCTTTTCCAGCTCTCACTCCTCTCTTTCTCAGCGTCTCTCCTGGTAACAAGGAGAGTTTGGAAATTGTTTTTTAGCAAATGCATTAGAGGGGAGGTTGAAGGGAAGTGACATACTGACAAGTGACAAAGGGAACAAACCTGGGGAAGGATGGTTAAAAAAAAAGGTTGCTGAAAATGAGGGCTCGCCAAACCCCTGCAAGGTGTAGTGGCAGGTGTGCAGCTGACCCGCGTAACTGGGAACTGGAAAGGCTGCGGCAGTGTATCTTCTTCCGTTTGAGAACCCAACAGATCTTCAGATAGTCCTACTGCAGAGGCAGGAGCCCTTGCCCGAATTGTTCAGGGCTGGCTCTGACCCGACTGCCTGCTGCCCGCCATCTGCGGTTTGGTTTACGCGTCTCTATCCTCCACCTTTGTGCAGGTTTCCTAGAGCTGGTTATCATCATCATTGTCCTCAGCTTCAGCCTAGAGACAGCTAACATGTGCTAATGCTCACTCTGTGCCAGGCACTATACTCAGGGATTGTTTTTCCCCCTAAAGTAAGCCTATGAGGTCATCATCATTATTATTTCCATTTTACAGAAGGACTTAAAGAATTGAGTGCTTTGTTCAAGTCACACATCCAGTGAGTCATGAAGTTGGGGTTCAATTCAGGAAGCCTGTCTCCAGGGCCTCTGTGCTGTAAATGAGTAGTTGGATGGATGGATGGATGGACAGATGAACAGACGAATACATGACTTTCCAGTAGGCTCTCCAGAAGGGTTCTCTTTGCCCTGACTTCAAATTCTCAGGACCTGGAGGAGTGGGCTTGGCATCTCTCTGCAGTCCTCATCAGTGGACATTCCTCCTTGGGGGTGTGTCCCCCTGCTCAGGCACACAGCCCTCCTGGGGCAAACTCCTGGCACCTCTGTGTACCTAAGGGAGCCCTACCCCAGCCTCCATGGCAGCATGGGGCAGAGGACCTCTGAGAGTCTCAGAAATTCCAGAAAGAAGAGTGTCCTCACCTCATGTACCAGAGCCACCTTCAAGCCTCTTGGCTGCATCCAAATTCAGAGGGACCAGGTCAAGCACCCTGTCCGTGAGTAGAGATGGGAGGGGAAGCGGGGGGGCCAAAGTCCAATCCCTCAAATCACCAAACTCTGCTCCAGCTCTGGAGGCCCCCTCTGTAATGGGTTGAATTGTGTCCCCGAAAAGACGTGTTCTGGTCCTAACATTACCCTGGTATCTGTGAACATGACTATTTGGAAATAGAGTCTTTGCATGTGCAACTCGTTAAGTTGGAGGCACACTGAATTAGGGTGGGCCCTAAACCAGTGACCGGTGTCCTTCAGGAGAAAAGGGAGGACACACGTAGGGAAGAAGGCCATGTGAAGACGGAGGCAGGGATTGGAGAGAGGTAGCTACGAGGCGAGGAACAGCAAGGATCGCTGGGAGCCCCTGGAAGATAGGAAGAACCAAGGAAGGGTTCTCCCCTCGCACCTTCATAGGGACCACGGCCCTCCTAACACCTTGATGTTGGGCTTCCATTCTTGAGAACTTCGAGCAAATACCGTCTGTTGTCTCAAGTCTCCCAGTTTGCGGTGGTTGGTTTGGGCGGCCCCAGAAACTAACACCTGCTTCTAGTTTCTCCTCCCCAACTTGCTTTTCATCTTAGGGTGTCACTTCTTCTGGTACTTTTACCCACGTCTCCCCCACCCTGTAAAGTCTTCACTAGGTCTAATCTTTGATAACCTGGGTGAGAAATAATTTAGAGAGAGAAAAAGAGTGTGATATTTCAGTTTGTTGCCACAGAGAAATGTATCGTGTCACCAAGTTACACCTCGACGCTTCGTACGTGCTCATTAATGTCTGTTGAATCAAAGAGACTGAGTCAACTCAAGGGGAAAAGCTTTCCGGCTCCCTCTCTGCCCCCGAGTAACTATTTTGTGGAGTGAATTTTCATGATATAAAGGATTGATGATTTGTTTCAAATCTACTTCAAAGTATAGACTCACTGCTTTTGGAGTTCAAGCCAAGAATCAAGCCTGAGTGTATTAGCAGTGATAGCTTCCATTGCTAAAGAGCCTAGTGTGTGCAGGCACCATGCTAGGTCCTTACACGCATCATCTCATTCACTTAATATAACCCGAAGGAACTAAGACCCAGAGATAATTATTGTCATATGAATAATAATAGCAAACGTGTTTTGATTACTTACTGAATGCCATGCTGGGGATTTTTCTATGCATCACTTCATGTAATACTCCCAGTGACCCTCTGAGGTTGGTTCTGTGATTTCCCCCAGTTACACAGAGAGGCTAAGTGATTCGCCCCACGTTGCACAGCACACACAAAAAGTCTGAAGATGTGGCTCCTGCCCTCTTGGCACTCACAATCCAGATGGGAAAGGAGACTCTAATTCATGGAACAAGTCCGTTTACGTTTACAGATGGGCTTAAGGGTGGGCTGAGGAAAAGGCTGGCTTTGAGAAAGGACTTCCCTCCAGGGGAAAATGAGAAGGAATGGGGAGGAGCCTGTAGAAATTGTTAGTGAAATGCCTCATTTTAATTGTATTGAAGGGGATGTAGGACATGATGGTAAGAAGTTCTCAAAGTTTGTAAAAAGGTCCCCTTCTGAGAGGAACAGTTATGTACATCAGAGCAGGATGGCTGAGCTTGGCTGTCTTCAGAAGAAAGGAACTTGAGGGCTGGTCCGTAGACCCGTTCACTTAACAAACATTAGAGATGTTTAAATTGAATTAAGAAGATCAGTGAGTGAGCTTAGGTGTGCTGAAAATGACCTCGCCTGTTACCTTCCTATATGGGATAATGTTATCCTTCAAGGGGCTGTGGCTGTGACCTGGAGGACTCACTCATAGGATCTTAAATTCTGTGGGTTTGGAGCTGGTGGACTTCCTGGATTCATAGAGAGTAACTGCAGGGACTTTTTGTTAAGGCTCCTTTGGCCCTGGGTTTAAGCAATGAGAGTTTGTAACAACATCAGATTTTCCCAGAGTGTCCCGTAGGCCTCTCACTCACTTGGAAAACTCCTGTGCATTCTTCAAAACCCAACACAGGCATTGCATCTCCCAGACGACTCCCCTGATCCCTCAGCATGCACTAGGAGCCTCTCTTCTGTGTTACTGTTAACATTCTCCATATACTTTTGTCCTAATGCTAATTAAGCTATCTTGTCATCATCTGTTCATTTTTCCCTTTCACCTACTGTGAGCAACTTGGTGTCGGAACAGAACAATCTTATCTGCTACATTTCCAAATTGCACATGGCCCATTGGAGAGGCTCAAAGTGTGTTTATTGATCCTGGTTATAAATTTTAAAATGGCCATTTTTTTCCACTCGATTTTGCTGTGAACCTAAAATTGCCCTAAAAAAATAGTCTATTGGAAAAAAAAAACAAACCATTTTGTTTTATACACCAGTCTCATGAAACTAGTTGGAACATGAGTTCTTAAGAGCTTGATCAGCTCAAGGTACATGGGCAGAATCGTATTTTTGGATCTGCAAAGCTAAGTGAATACACTGAGCCCCTGAGGCACTAGCCCCAGGGAGGTCCAGCTGATGTGGTCGGTCTCCCTCTGACTCCCCTGTTCTTCAGATTCAATGGGATTTGAGGCCGCCTCTGTCTCCTCCATCTGTGGAATTTGCAGATGGTGCTGGCAGACGCTCAACTTGGTGCTTCTCAATGCTCCTTGTTCCTCTGCTGGCGGCCACCGCGTGGTAGGCACCAAGGGTGGGGAGTCCGGGGGAACGGATCTGGGAAATCAGACTTTCATGCCAGGGTGGGAACTCACCCATGTGGCCCAGAGAAAGCGTTCTGACCCTCTTTGGGTGGCGTGTGCTGAAATGGACGCGGAGCCGCAAAAGCACTGCTGTTCCCGGGGAGAGGTCGGCGGGCACTGCCCTGCCTGCTGTCCTCCATTTCCATCTTCACAGAAACATCTCCTGCTTCCGCCTCCAGAGAGCCTTTCTCTGTGCTTCTTTGTGAGATGTTTCTGAGAAGCGCCTGCATTCCGTTTCTGGTGGTGAATTGATTTAGAAGATCCTTTGTTGATAGCCCCGCTTCAAAAGTGCTCAGACTCTGCAGTTTATCTTCCCTTCTCCCTTCCAAGCCAAGACATGCTCTGACAAAGGAGAGGAGGAAAAAATAAAAATCCCCCTTTTTTTTTGTTGACTTATAAACTCATTGAGCCCTTTTGGGGGGCTGTCGCGTAACTCTTTTGTGGGCCAGCAGTGCGATTTCCATGTGTTTTATACTCAATTAAATGAAGGGTAATGTTAAATCAAACTAGTCTGCGTTGGTGAAGAGTGTCAGTTTTATATTACATGTTTTGTGTCTCATCGTTTGCTTTTGTTCCAGATGTTTATTTAATTTTATTTCAGCAAACATTCATTGAGCTCTTAGCATGTAGCAAATGTAGATAAAATGAGATCCACAGTTTTGAGGAGCTCATGGGCCACTGAAGGTAAATAATCAGCAGGAGAATTTAGGGCAGCGAGGGTACCAAACACCTGCAGATACGCTCTCTGAAGGTCATATCTCTTTGAGGGCAGGTCTAAGTTATCTTTATAGACCCCTGGTCGCAGGCAGATCCTAGAGCATATCTTTTAAGCTCGGACTCCAGGGTAGAAAAGATTCTCTTATCTTAGTTACAATTTGGAAGATCCTGGGGAAGGACTAGTCTGGCTGGACCACGTGGTCTTCCTGTGTGTGGCGTGCAGTGGGAAGGGAAGTATGATTGGCTACCTAACTCCACTAGAGTAGGTGGTTGGAGAAAGGAGAGGCACCATCCTCATTAGAGAGGAGGGTGCTGTTCCTTGAAAGAGGGAGTTGTGCTCGGCAGACAGGCAGTAGCTGTCCGCTACAGCTAAGGACCATTAATCAACATTGGTTCCTGTCTGAAGGGAAAGCCAAGTCTAACATTTATCCTCTTCAGATGTCTTCATCCACAGCCACTCCTTTGGGTTAGGGACATCATAGGCTCTCCTCCTCCTCCTCCTCCCCCTCATGCTTACTTAGTTTGCACCTGCTCTGTGCAAGGCACCAGACCAGGTGCCCTCTACACATCATCTCACTGATTTCTCCAACAGTCTTTTATGGCCAAAACTAATTTGCTGCTTTATTGAGGCTCAGAAGCATTAAGTGACTTACCCAAAGTCTCACCCCTAGTAAGTGGGGCAGCTGGAATTTGACTTCCAGGCTCTCTGGCTCCAATGCCTGTCTTCTTTCTGCTACCCAGTTGCTGCTTGAGATGTGTGCATCTCTAAGATGAAAGAAAGTCTCTGATGACAATATGCAACGAAACTCAAAGACTTTTTTCCTTCAGTCGTGGCCTCCAAAACCTCAGTGGAAATTCTGTCTGTGATAATTTGTGGTCATGTTTCATGAGGGCGCCAGGCACAAGGAAGGGTGTTCAGAACAGGCTTGGAGCAAACCACTCTTGTCACGTGTCCCCTAGGGCAGATTTGCAGGTGGTCACCATCAGCCAACTGGCAAAGCTGAGAAGGCATGGTAGAACACAAGGGCTTTGGGTTGTTGATGGATGCAGTTATGATGGTCACGATTATTATTATTAGTTTTAGAGTGTTTGGAAAACCAAGCTGACGAAATGACATAAAAACGTGTTATATTCCCAGGAGGATGTTCTGTGTTTGGCCCTAGGCCACCGCAGAGTCTCAATGTTGGCTGACTAATACAATAGTAACAACACTACGAAATGTCCACAGTCTGCCACTGGTTCTTATTTTCCTCAAGTAGTGAAATACGTACAAACCAGGTCAATGAAATCTTACTTTGTTTATTTTTATACTTAAAGTTTATTTTTATTTTTCTGTTGTGGTTAAATACATGTAACAGAAAACTTATCATGACCATTCTTCAGTGCATAGTTCACGACCATCCATCTTCAGAACTCTTTTCATCTTGTAAAATAGAAATTCTGAACCCATTCAATAATAACGCCCCATGGTCCCCTCCTCTCAGCCCCTGGTAGCCATATTCTACTCTGTTACTACAAGTTTGGCTATTAAAAAAAATATTCCACATACAAATGAGATCATGCAATATTTGCCTTTCTGTGTCTGGCTTCTTTCACGTAGCATAATATCCTCTAGACTCATCCATGGTGTCACAAATGGCAGGTTTCCTTCTTTTTAAAGGCTAAATAATATTCTATTGACTAAAGTATGGTATACACACACCATGTTTTCTTTATTCATTCATCTGTCAGTCTTATTTTGAATAAAAGTCTCCAGATACCCTGAAACCTCTTTAAGGTCAGCTTAGCCTTCTTGTTTCAGAATGAATGAAGTTTATCAGAATGAATGATGTCAAGATGAGGCTAACTTGCATCCTTTAACAATTTCTGCTCTTGTGAGGGGAAGATATGCCCCACCATATATGGAGAAAACCTGCAGGATTTGTTAAGGCCTTAGAAAAGGGCCTGGCACACAGTAAGGACTCTGTAAGTGCTGGTTAAATTAAACTGTACAGGACTTCACAGCTTATAAGCCCTTTCAGATATGTTGCCTCTCTTGACAACAACCTCTCCAGCAACAGCCCTGGAGTTTAGCAGGACTAGGATTATTATTCCTACTTTACAGATGAAGAAAATGTCATCCAGAGAGGTTAATGAGTTTGTTTCAGTCACCCAGCTAATACCTAGAAGAGATTCAACTAGAATTCAGAATTCTGTTTCTCTTTTGGGTGCTCAGCTCACTAGATCACGGATGGTCAAGATTTAGTTTTCATGGACCAGTTAAAAAATTGAGGGGAACTCTGCAGGTTGTTCTTCATTCCTCGCCTTCCCCCAACCTATTCTGTGCCCAGCTCTGACCCTGTCTGTGCCCAGGAGCGGACCCTCATGGGCTTCACCATTTGGCTACTTTTGCTGGCTGGCTGCTGGGGTAGGGGTGGCCAGTGGGAGTCCCTGGAGGAGACTGAGGGGTGACAGGGGAGAAATGTTGCTCCAGTGCTGCGTGTCAGGAGTAGTGATGTCCATCCAGAGCTGTGGCTTCTGCTGGGTGGCCTTTTCTCCATGCCTCTAGCTCCCTCCAGGCTCCAACGACACTATCTCCTCCCCTTGACCCTTCCAGGCATCTCACCGCCCTTGTTTATTCTCCCAACTCTTCCAGCTCTGTGCGTGGTCCCTTCATTAAAGTCTTATTTGGACCATCTGGTATAAATTCTGTTTCCTGCTGAGACCCTGTTACAAAGACCAATATTGACTTCTTTTTAGATTGCCAAGTAAAGGCGTAAACAAATAAGCAAAATACAAATGAAACTGCTATTTACTGCTATTTATTGCTCCATTTATCTCACTAAAATAAAGGTATCTTGGCACCAAAAGAAGGTGGAAAGGTAGAAAATTTCACCATGTTACTTTTTTCTTTTTTTTATTATGACCTAGTAAAAACTTTATCGGAGATTGGACGTGTTCCCTAGGCCAGTATGTGGAAGCAAATAGGTAAGCTCCTGTTACCACCCAGTGATTGTTCCCCTGGTATTTACCATCGTTGGAAAGAGACCCCAATACATTCTACATGCATTTCCCCATGTGTTTTATAATGTACTTATGAAATTCCATAAATGCCCTGTGGGCTTTTTCCAACACACTTGCATTGAACATCTGTTCTGTGACTTTCATAAAACTAGGAATATTCAGGTGTGTAAGGCAGGATCCCTGCCATCGCAGTCTAGCTGGGGTGACAAGAAAAGGGGCAACTGTAACGTATGGAGGACAAGGCAGAAAAGAGGTCAGCATTGGGGCTATAGGAGCGCGTTGCAGTCACAGTAACTGATTTTCTTGGGGATGGGGGTGGAGTGATCCAGACCAGGTGACGTTTGAGCTGAGGCTTTGGAGCATTATAAGAGTTGTCCAATGGACAAGGGAAAAGGGCATTTCAAGCAGAAAGTCTGGCTTGAATAGAGTCATGGGAGCATGAGAGAATATGGTACTCATGGGAGTATGGTGGCCTGAAATTAACCTGGCACAGCCAAATGTGGGGTTGAGGGTGAGACACAGATGGAGCCAAAGGAGGAGGAACTCTAGATTTAGCACTCATTTTCTTTACTAAGAGGTGTGACGTGGTCAAACTGATATTTCACTAAGCTCCCTCTGGGTATCATTTGAGAGGTGGATTGGAGGGAAATGAGAGACCAGGGGGCTCAGATTCCAGTTAGAATGGGACTGCGGTGGTTTAGGAAATTAGAAAGTGAGGTTCTTAACCAAAGTGACAGAGTACATGCAATGTTCCCAGTGCAAATCTCCTCAAATCCACCTGCTGATCAAGGGGGAAGTCACCGAGAGTCTTCCTTTGAAGACTCTCCTGCCCCCAATCTGAAGAGCAGTGCCACCTTCTTGGACTCCATCTAGGATGAAACAGTACTGTTGACCCTTTAACAACACAGGTGTCAGGTGTGCTGACCTGTGTGGTCAAAAATCCACGTATAACATTTGACTCCCCCAGATTTAACTAATAGCCTATTGTTGACTGGAAGCCTTACCAATACATGAATAGTCAATTAACACATATTTTGTATGTCATGTGTATTGTATACTGTTGTCTTACAATAAAGTAAACTAGAGAAAAGAAAAATGTTATTAAGAAAGTTCTAAGGAAGGGAAAATACATCCACACATGGAACTGTATTTGCTGATACCATAAGTTTACGTTGCCTGTTTACAAGATGAGTCATCCGTCTGTCAGGACCTACATCAATATTGTCTTTTATGATACAAAACACTATAGATATTATACATATTAGTAATAGTAGACGTCAAAAATGAAAAGGTAATGTGAAAAAGAAATTGATATTTATTTATGGGTACAACAATTCACGTACTGATAACAAAGCAGCAGTAGTATGATTGCTTTATGGTAGCCTAGTGTAATCGATATGATTCCTTCATGGTGGCTCTGCCAATACACTAATGAATGAATTGCTATAAAGTTTTATGGCATACAGTATTACAGTCATATTCATAATACGATGTTGGAAACATTATAACTTTTTTTTTAAAAACCCACTTACTTATGATGATAGGCTGATACACAATTTCTTCAATTTCAATAGAGATACACTGAGCAGTAATGTAATTTTTTGAAAGCAAAGTTATGAAACAGTAAGAAAACTAACACATTGTTAACTCTATATTAAATATCACTCACCTAAGCCTATGTAAGGAGAGACTCGCATTTACATACATTTTATACATTCATGACATAACTTTTTCTTAATTTTTTTGCCCATATTTTTAGGCTACATGGTTAGTCTGAGTTTTTCAAATTATCACAAATCTCCAAAAAAAATTTTCCTATATATTTATTGAAAAGAGTCTATGTATAAGTGGACCCACACTGTTCAAACCTATGCACTTCAAGGGTCAACTGTATTTCGTTCTATTAGATTCTCCATAATTTAGTGTTTGGTCTAGGGTTTTGTCAATGTTAGGCTTTAAGCACTTGATTCTTCACCTCTTGGTTCAGCTAATCAAGCTGCTTTCATGGTTCTGTAAGTCAGCGTTGCCCAAGACAAGGATAACAACAAGAAATTCCCTAAATTGCCCGAGAAGCCACAGGACTTGGTTAGCACTTACATAGGGAAATGCCACATTCCTAATAAAAAACAAAACCCAGAAACCTCCAGGTTGGCACTGTAAGTAGAATTCCTGGAAAAAAGAGAGCAAGTGAATCAAGCAGTCTCAGCCTTTTCTCCCAAGATTCACCTTCCCACTGGAGCTTTTCAAATCGTTTTGCCATCATGATTCTGTCCTCCAAAGAACACCTTCTGCCTTTAATGTTTTGGGTAACTATACAGGCTTACCTTGGAGATGCTGTGGGTTCGGTTCCAGACCACTGCAATAAAGCAGGTATCACGATGAAGTGAGTCACAAACTTTTTGGTTTCCCAGTACCTATAAAAGTTATGTTTACACTGTATAGCAGTCAGTTGAGTGTGCAATACCATTATGTCTGAAAACACAACGTGCAGACCCTTTACATCTTATTGCTAAAAAAAAAAAAAGCTAACCATCACTTGAGTCTTCAGTGAGTCATAATCTTGCTGGTGGAGGACCTTGCCTTGATGTTGATACCTGCTGACTGATCATGGTGGTGTTGCTGAAGTTGGGGTGGCTGTGGCCATTTCTCAAATTAAGACAACAATGAAGTTTGTCCCGTGGACTGACCTTTTCACGAACGATTTCTCTGGAGCATGCAGTGCTGTTTGATAGTGTTTTACCTCCAGTAGAACTTTCAAAATTGAAGTCAGTCCTCTCAAACCCTGCTGCTGTCCTGTCAACTGAGTTTGTGTCGTAGTCTAGATCCTTTGTTGTCTTTTCTGCAGTCTTTGTGGCATCATCACCACGAGTAGCTTCCACGTCAAGAAACCACTTTTCTTTGCTCATGTGTAAGAAGCAACTCCTCGTCCATTCAAATTTTACTATGAGATTACAGCAATTCAGTCACAGATTCAGGCTCCACGTCTAATACTAGTTTGCTTGCTGTTTCCATTATATCTGCGGTTACTTCCTCTGCTGAATCTTGAACCCCTCAAAGTCATCCATTGATCATTGGAATCAATTTCTTCCATACTCCTGTTAATGTTGATAATTTGACCTCTTCCCGTGAGTCACACATGTTCTTAATGGCATCCAGAATGGTGACTCCTTTTCAGAAGGTTTTCAGTTGACTTTGCCCAGATCCAGCAGAAGAATCAGTATCTGTGGCAGCTATAGCCTTCTGAAATGCATTTCTTAAATAATAAGACTTGCAAGTCAAAATTACTTGATCCGTGGACTACAGAAGGGATGTTGTGTTGTCAGGCACGAAAATAACATTAACCTTGTTGTGCACCTCCATCAGAGCTCTTGGGTGGCCAAGTGCATTGTCAATGAGCAGTAATATTTTGAAAGAAAATTTTTTTTTCTAAGCAGTAGAAACAGTGTGCCTTAAATATCCAGTAAACTGTGTTTCAAAGAAATGTGCTATCATCCAGGCTTTGTTTTCTGTTTATAAAGCACAGGCAGAGTAGATTTAGCATAATTCTTAAGGGCCCTAGGATTCTCAGGATGGTAAGTGAGCGTTGGCTTCAACTTCAAGTCACCAGCTGACTTATCCCCTAACAAGAGAGTCAGCCTGTCCTTTGAAGCTTTGAAGGCAGGCATTGACTTTTCCTCTCTATCTATGAAAGCCCTAAATGACATCTTCCAGTAGAAGGCTGTTTCATCTACATTGAAAATCTGTAGGTTAGTGTAGCCGCTTTCATTCATTATCTTTGTGGGATCTTCTGGACAACTTGCTACAACTTCTATATCAGCACTTGCTGCTTCACCTTGAACTTTTGTGTTATGGGGGCAGCTTCTTTTCTTAAAGCTCATGAACCAACCTCTGCAAGCTTCAAACTTTCCTTCTGCAGCATCCTCACCTCTCTCAGCCTTCACAGAACTGAAGACAGGGCCTTGCTCTGGATTAGGTTTTGGCCTTAAGGAGATGTTGTGGCTGGTCTGATCTTCTGTCCAGACCACTAAAATTTCCTCCATATCAGCAGTAAGGCTGTCTTGCTTTCGTATCACTCATGTGCTCACTAGAGGAGCACTTCTATTTTTCTTCCAGAATTTTTCTTTTGCTTTCACAACTGGACTAACTGTTTGGCACAAGAGGCATGGCTTTCGGCCTGTCCCTGCTTTCAACATGCCTTTCTCACTAAGCTCAATCACTTCTCGCTTTTGATGTCAAGTGAGAGACGTGCAACTCTTCCTTTCACTTGAACACTTGGAGGCCCTTGTAGGGTTATTAATTGGCCTAATTTCAATATTGTTGTGTCTCAGGGAGGAGGAAGGCTTGAGGCGGGGAAGAGAGATGGGGAAGCAGCCAGTTGGAGGAGCAATCAGAACCCACACATTTGTCAGCGAGGTTCACCATCTCATATGAGTGCTGTTCATGGTGCCCCAAAGTGATTTCAATAGTAACATCAAAGATTACTGATCATTGATCACCATAAAAACATAATAATAATAAAAGTTTGAAATATTGTGAGATTATTAAAATGTGACACAGAGACTCAGAAATGGGCAAATGCTGTTGGAAAAATGGTGCCGACAGACTTGCTGGAAACAGGGTGGCCACGAAGCTTCAATTTGTAAAAAATGCGATACCTGTAAAGTGTCAGAAAGTAAAGCACAATGAAATGAGGCTCGCCTGCAGGGGTAGAAACTCATCCAGGAGAGCTGTTTAACCAGCCTTGCTTGGAGATGGCAGTGGGAAAATAAAGGTAGCAAGTCACGAATCCAGACGTTTCCATTACACGTTACTGGCTTGAGGCTCCCCCGCCTTCCTAGTTGTTTCTCCCCCGTCACAGAGGGGACGCCTTCTGCCACACACCTTTCAGAAGCATAGCTGCAGCCATGTCCCCTCCTTGATGTTAGACCCAGAGGGAGAAGGCCTTCTGATGATAGTAACAACCTCAGTGATCACGGAGCAAGAGTCACATGGGAGGAACTTGTCTCCTCAGGGCAAACGTGACAGAGACGTGGTAACAGGAGCACCGTTATTTTTAGTTCCATTTATTAGCTGCCAAATCTGTGTTCTATGATTTATATATATTATCCTTAATCCTTCTATAAACCTTATTGAAAGGAGTAGTATCATCCCATTTCACAGATGTAAAAAAAAAAATGAGGCGAGAGAGAAAGTAACTTATCTAAGGTCACGGAACAAGTGGAAGAATTAGGAACCTAGATCCCAGACTAAGGTCCTTTCCTGTTTCCTCTCATGCTGGGGCCTCATGCTTCAGATCTAAACCTGTCGAATTAGTGAGAGGTTTAGAGGAGCTTCTGTGGTAACAGGGAAGAGAGGAGCCAGAGACACAAGACAATGCCCAGGGGAAGTTCAGGAGGAGAAAGCCCTAGGGATGGCCTGGACCACGGGAGACACTGGAGGACACAAGTATCTGATTTTAATTCTTAAGTGGTTTGCATGGGGAGGACATTGTCCGTCTCCTCCTCTGTCCTCTTTACAGATCTTCAGTCAGGTTGACCTTGCTCATTGGTTGTCATCAGAAAGACCCTGAAGAGGGTTCAGTTCTGCATTTGGGCTGATGCTGGGTGGAAAAAAGAGACAGCAAGAGTGGGACTGAGGGGCCGGAGGTGAAGGGGACAGAGGACCTCCGGGACACTTGTGTGCTAGGGAGGTTATTCTTGAGCGAGAGAGATGCGCAGTGGAGGAGTGCAAAGTGTAAGAGCCTACTTGGGAGATGATGAACTCCAAAGCCAAACAAGCCGGTGGGAATAGCAAAGAGGAGCCAGGTTTAAGGGACTTTTCTAAGGTAGAACCAAGCCTTCATGGTGTTTTAGGATGAGAAAAAGGGTGGAATCAAGGCTTACTCCAAAAGTTAGGGACTGCATGTATGTTGAGGATGCTGAGGGAAAGACTGAGAGCCAAATAGAAAACGGAGGCAAGTGTTGTCTTATGAAGAGGAATAGCAAAGGGAGTCAGCGTGAACTCCAGCTGGTGAAGCAGTGGTTTCCCTACTGACCGAAGCCTCAGACTCAGAAGCCTTTCTGCCCAGGATGATTAGCTGAAGCCCAGTAAGCCCCAGATGCTGGGGTTTTGCTTGGAGGTTGGGGGAGGGGGGCGCCCCACCTGCTGCCCTCTCCGTGCCCCCTGCTGGGGTTCTCAGGAGTTCCCACCATCCTCAGAGAACAGTCCAAGAAATCCTTGAATAGAGCTAGGGAGGCTGAACCGTGAGAGGTGCAGAAAAGAACAGAATAGGAACAAAAGAGATAGTTATCAGAATATTATGCATTACAGACTGCTGGGGAAAGACAGAAAGTTCCTGGCTTCTTCATGCCCCATAGCAAAAAGCTTTAGAGCCAGAGGACTAATTATGAGGCAGAAAGAAAAAAGAGTGGCTAACTATTGTCACAACAAGAGAACTTGTGGCATTTTCTTAGTCCGGAGAGGAAGAACAAAGGACTATCAGTGAAAGGTATGGACTCTTTAGGACATCAGAGAAACCTATAAATGTGTAAATGTGTGGCCCAGATGAAGCTTCTTATGGACAAGAAGAAGAAAGGAGAGATAGGGAAAAACATGGAGATTCTAAAGCAGGGAGTGTTTACAGATTGACACACAAATTTTGTAGAAATTTTTTGACTTCAGGGTGGGAAAATAAATTGCAAATATATATTTTCAGGGCAAATCATTTGACTTTTATAAAACCCTCCAAGGGTGGAACGAGAAAGATCTATGAGCATGTGCTTGAAACGCTGAAGATAATCCACAGCTGTGGGGCATGAGGATCATTATTGTGATTATTTTTTTCCCTGCACTTTTCTGTCCACAATATTTATGGGCAGCTAATACCTTGTAGACACTGTGGTCCATTAGGAGATGCTGTCTCTCTTCAAGGAAGTCCGAGTCTGGTTGTGGAGACAGTCAAGGAACTCGGTGCTGTGTGTGATCTGTTATCAGTGGATGTGCCCTAGGCAGACTGCGAGTGGCAGGAAGGGTGGGGAGGTGTAGGTGGATCTCACCAGGTTTAGGGTTGGAGTGACACTTGAGTTGAAATTTCCCAGATGAGTAAGATGTGGGTGGGTAGACAGTAAGGAGTGGAGATGAGAAGTATAGCTGTGGATTAGGAAAGAGTGAAGAGCGAGGCATGACACCTAACGAACTCCAGAGAGGCGGCTGTGGTGGGTGTGTGTGAGGCTGTGGCAGGTGGGTGGGGGTCATCCAAGGCCAGGCCGTGGAGGGCCTTGTGGGTGTTACTAAACTTTATCCTGAAGGCAAAGTAGAACCCCCGAAAGATTGAGGGGTCACCCGCATTGCCATTGCTTTACGGCCATTGATTCTAGATTGCAGTGTTCAAGCTAACCAGAATCCAGCCATACTGCCATTTATTAACTATGGGACTTTGGGCATATGTTACTCACATGCCTTCTGCCTGTGTCAGCTCATCGGCATGGTGGGATTTTAATAGTATGTACATACGTACGTACATATGTATGTAATGTGTACATATATAGGGCCAGAGTGAGGGTTAAATGAGTTACTTCCTAATGTGGAAAAGGGTCTGTAAGTTGGCTGTTATTATGATTAGAGCAAACTCATTTGTTTTTGTCCAGCTTTCCTGTCTGCTTCCTAAACTACCACGTGTCCATTGTAAGGAACGTGCAGAAAATACTTCGAATTTTGTTTTAGATGGGAGCACTTTGGTCTAGAGATGCAGTTTAATCATGAAGGAAAGAGTCATCTCTTTAACTGTCACTTTGCCCTTGTAAAGAGCTTGAACACGCTTGGAGGGGAAACGGGAACCTCCGAGGCTGATTTTTTGGAAGCCAAAGCCACAGTCACGTGATGGGGATGATGTGAGGGTTGATCCTCCCCTTGGGCCAGGACACTTGGTGGCCATAAACAACTGTACACTGACAGCTTTTCAGTGTACCTGGCGATTTTTACATCCATATGTCATTAAATGCTCACAGAATTTTTTAGTTATTATTCTGATTTTAAGGACAAGAAAACTGAGTCTTAATCCATAAATAGACAAGACTTGATCCAGGTCCCTGGATTCCACATCTTGTATTCTTTCTGCTCTCCCACATCGGGTAGGAATTAAGTGGAAAAGCTAATTTTTCCTTTGAGGTTGTAGAGGTCCAAGCTGGCCACTCACTGCATTCCTTGTTTGCGAGTCAAGGGAAACGCTGGCCAGCGTGAAGCTCCTTCCTATAGATTTTCCTAAACCCGAGTGGGAAGATGGGTGAAACGTAGCCTAACTTATTGTCTAGTGTCCAAGAAGTTTCCAGTAAACACCATCCGTTTCCTTGAATTTTCCAAATGTGTGGACTCCTTGCGGGTTGGAAAAAGTGGACTAAAGAGTTCTTAAAATTTTTTCTCCACTCCTTCTATCCTTCATCCTTTCCTCACTTTAAGTTTTACAAAAGTATCATTTTCATGTTTAAGCCTCCTGATTTGGTAGCAGCAATAATTTGTTTTGAATATAAGCACATCTAGGAATTTTAAATACTTTCGACGGAAACTCCTAGGAGGCTGACTACAGAAAGGGGGGAGATCTCAGTGTGAGAGATGAGACTGTGATAAGGGAAGTTTGTCAACCATCGTGGGGAAGCTTAAAAATTCTGCAGCCGCCCTGAGTACTTTTCATCCGGAAAAAAAATTAGTTGGAAAGAAACAGCTGCGATGTCCTGCTGAACTGATTGTTCAAAGACAAAGCACCATCATCTCTTAACTTCCCAGCCATCTCCTCTCTTCTCTCTCCTGTGCAACACACTTCCTTCACGTTTCTTCCCCGCTCTCACCCCTCTCTCTGGTCCTCCACCACCTTGGATACTGTGTTTCTTTTCCATGAGTACCCCCTAGAACAAAAGAAACCAAGACCTAACAAACAGCCATAAAAGGAAAGAAAATGGCCTAAGAAGAAAAAGCACACTCTTTTCTTAGGAACAACAGTGATTCATTTTCCCGGGGGGAATTTGGGGGAGAGAAAAAAAAAATATGCTCCTATCTTATCTCTTTGCAAAGTTGCAGGTCAAGGTTGTGTGATGGCTCACAGATAATGTGGAAGCAACATGGAGGCTTGAAAAATGAACCATTCTTTCCTGGGTGAAACTTAGCCTATCCCCCTCTATCATAATTATCGACAGATTTAGATGGAAGTGATCGTCGAGCGCCTTGTCCTTAAAGATATTCAGGGACGTGACCACGAGCACCTCTGATGGAAGAGACTGAAAGCCGTGCAGTTCATCATCTCAGCCCCTGAAACGGCTGAGATATGCAGAAGTGCTGGTTTGATCCAAAAGGTATAAATAGCACGCGAGGAGGGGGGTGAGCTGGGCTTGCGGGCTGCTGTGTTGCAGGAACAATTTGACGGAGACAGAGCAAGATGATGATAACTTGGAAAAAGGATAATTTGTCATGATTACCTCTTTCCCCCTCCTCCCTAGAGAGGAGAGCTTGCACCCATTGGAATTTATGTGTGAGTTTAGAAAAAAATGCAAATTGGCATTGTAGCAAAGAAAACATCTCATTTGATCTTTTTTCCTTTCTGGGATGACACTTTGGGTGTGTGGTGGTGGCATCAGATAGTAAAGGATCTGCTGAAAAGATGTGGCGTGTTGACTATGTGCTTCTAAGATTTGAGACATTTTAGGACCAGTAGCTTCTTTGTCAGGAAGTGGCGCTCCTAAATGTAGGGGCTTCTGGTTTCTGGCCACTTATGCAGAGTCATCAACAGCCTTGTCTCCTCCACCCACTTTGCTACAAACGCATCTGCCCCATAAATTCGAATGATGCTAACTGCTACCAAAGGTCTGGGGCTAAATCCTCAAATTTTTGTGGCAAAAATTTCAAATAGCCTGCCTTCTGTTCCTTTTTAAAATAGCGTTCATGGATTTGCAAAAATCGGATGAAAAAACAGCACATAGCTAAGGTAGCACTTTTGGAAACAGGGAATAATATGAATATGTAGGAATAAAATAGTACCTATCATTCCATAGCCCATGTGTGTACGTGGTAAGACTCCCTGAGGACCTCAGAGTCTTCTGTCTGACCCACGAGAGAGGTGGTTTCCTTTCTTCCTCTCCTCATGTTTTCCCTTTCTCTTCTGCCTGCCCCACTTTGTGTCTGTGATTTTGGTTCATTACCTCTGCCTTACGGCTAATCTCTGGGTTCTTTCAGGAATTACTCTGATGGAGGATGGTGGTAGTTACTTTATGCCAAAACTTGATGAGCCACAGGAATATGTTATGGAAAAACAACTCCATTTACTTGCCAAGAGAGGGGCATTCTGGCACAGTATTTGCAGGTTCCTGCCCTGTGGTGAGATAATGCCTCCTTCAATCCCCACTCTGGGCATGGGGTGGGTCACAGCGGGGACCGCTGGCTGAAGACATGGGCTGAAAGCAGGTGTGCAGACTGAGCAAATAAAAATACAGGATGCCCCCAGTGTTTCACGGGACATACTTAGATGCAAAAAAAAAAAAAAAAAAGGGTGGTTTATCTGAAATTCACATGTACCTGGGTGTTCTGAACTTTATCTGGCAAACCCTCGCTGAAACAGTAGCTGAATCGCTAGAAAGAAAAGAGATTGAAAAATGAAAGAGACCAGGGAAGGAGGACTTAGATTCAGTAGATTCGAGGGAGCCCTGTTTGTTTCCGGCACTGGATGCTTCCAACCCCAAGACCTAAATCAGACCCTCTCCCTTCTCTGTCTGTCCTCACCCTGTTACCCAATCCTGGTGATTCTGTCATCAAAAAACTCTTTACCACCATCCCACCACTACTAGCCACTCAGGCCTTCGTTGTTGTTGTTTTTCAGTTGAAGTACAGTCAGTTACAGTGTGTCAATTTCTGGTGCACACCATGATGTTTCAGCCATGCATATACATACATATATTCCTTTTCATTATAGGTTACTATAAGATATTGACTATACTTCTCCACAGACCTTCATTGTCTGTCACCTTGACCATTGTGTTGCCTCCTCGGACCAGACTCTAATATGGTCTGGTCCCACCAAGACCACTTTTACCATGCTGCTGAGAGATCATTCTGAGCACTAATCTAGTCAAGTCCACTCCTCCTCTTAAAACCCTTCACCAAGTTCCCACTGCCCTTAGGATGAAGCCTGAACTCTAGAAAATCTGGCCAACCTTCCTGAGATGGCCTCTGTCCTCCTCTCTACCCACTGTCCGCCTCCTCCTTACACCTGCACATTCATCCTAAGTTTTCCTCCCAATTCACTGAAAAAAAAATTTTGCTGGATATTTGCAGGATCTGCCCCCTTTGCCTTTTCCTCAACTTCATGCTCTGGCTTTGGTCAGCCGTCACTGTGCTCAGCCCCTGCTGCAGAGATGTGAAGGGGTTTAATCCTTCTTGCTTCTTGCCAGAAAGATCAGAGTACGAATAAATAAAAAGCAGATCCCTTGCTGGGCAAAAACATGGATGCTCGGACACTGTCTGGTTACACCATCCACATCCCTCTCCCCACCCCTGTCTCAGTGGGGGTCAGTTTTTAACCCCTCAGTACCTGGTATCTCTGGCTCCGCAAGTGCTTCTAGATCTCAGCAAAGTGTGCCAAACCCTTGATGAGTAAGGATGATGCACTCAGAAGTTTTCTTATAATAACTACTTCAGTAAGACCTTAATATTCTTCGAAGTCAATTCTTCAGAGTAAATATTCTGTTGAATTTCTTAAGTTGAATTTTTTCCCCCTAAAAATTTCCTTTGATTTATCGGTTCAGGTTCTGGAGCTCTCTGTGAAGTCTAAGGGGTCCTTTACATGTGTGTAAGGGGAGGAGGTGGAGTTGTGTGTGTGCGCGCGCATGCGTTCATGTGTGTGTGCATGTGTGCAGGGCCCCTCAAGTGCCCTGGACCATTTCTGACATGGAATAGGTTGGTTGAGGAGCTGGGCAAACTCTTGGGACAGGGCTGAGATGAGCACCCCTCTCCTGGGCAACCCCCGGGTGATGTGGGGCTTGTTGTTCATGGGTCGTCAGCAGAGGACAGCGAGGGAGCCAGGCTTCCACTCAGCTCCCGGGCTGACAGTGGGATGGACGGCGCCCGCTCAGGCAGATGCCTGGGGTCTATCTATCTCACTCTGTTTCTGTCCTTGCCATCCCTCCTCTTCTCCTGTGTCAGCCCACGGCGTCTTTAGTCCAGTCTAGTGGCGGGAAGAACCTGCTCGGAGAGTACACTGTGAATCTCTCCATCTTACACCTGGACCAGTGGCTTTGAATTCAGTGTTTGAGAATATGCCCTCTTGGTTTTCTGGTTCCTCCAAGGCCCCCTTTACCTCTAAGCATTAGATGACTCACATCTAGGTGCTTGGGCACGTGTGGAGGTGGATGTCCTTGGAGGAACAGAGAAAAAATTCCATGATAGCCATTATGAAGGACAGACACGCTGATTACTCCTCCAAAATACTACTTTATTCACACAGATGTGTCTTGCATCCTACCTGTTTGTAAATAAATGTATGGATGAGATTTTAATGGGAGGACGCCTCTGGGGTCAGGCTTTTAAAGAATTTAGGCCCATTTGCTAAGCTGACCAGGGGCTAGACACTTGAAAAAGTAAAATACAGCCGATAGCTTGTATCACCCTTGGTTTGCAAAGGCTCTTACATGTGATGTTATCCTCACGCCCAGATGATGAAACAGGCAGGATGGGTGCTATTTTCCTAATTAACAGATGGAGGTTCAAAGAGGTCATGTGACCTCCACAGAGCTGCAAAGCCAGTAAATGACAGAGGATTCAGGCCTTTGGACTTCAGTCCAAGTCTTGTTCTGCCACCCTGGTCTTGCCTCTCCATGATGTGAAGGGTTAACCCTGTCACTGAGGTGTCTCTGCCCAGGAGGTGCCTACAGGGCAGGGACAGGATGTGTCCCCACCCAGTGCCTTAGACACCATCCCTACATCCTCTGGATGGTCAGCTCTAGACGGACAAGTTGCCTGAGGTGGGCATTCATGAAGCCCTCTTGGCCTCTTCCCACCATGGCTGCCAGGACTGCAGAAACCTCTGGCTTGGTTTTTAGGTGTTTAATTAATTAGTTAATCCACCCAGCAGTTTTTATTTATTGATGCCTAGTCCTGAGCTAAGCTGAGGGGAGAGCGGTGTGTGAGTTGTTCCCCACGGGCTGGAATGCAGAGGAAAGGGAGGGGTGCTGGGTGCTAGGGAGTGGCTGACAGCCCCGTGCAGTGCTGTGGGACCTCCACCCAAAACCAGGGTCAGGGAAGGTTTTCATGGAGTGAACAGAGATGGTGGTCAGGCTGGAGTGGGGAAAGCTCATCTGGGCTGGGAGATCAGCTTGAAGAAAGTCATGGAAAACTGATAGTTGTTGGTTGATGTGACCGGTGTGGAGCTTGGGGGTGAGTGATGGCAGAAGAGGTCATGAAGATGGATGGAGGTGAGATGGTGAGGGGCTCTAAAATCCAGAGGAGGTCTGGACTTTGTGCTGAGGCAGGTGAGAATCACTGGGGATGGTGATGAAGGTGGTGAGAATAGTAATTAAACACACACACACACACACACACACACACACACACACACACACACACAATTTCCTACTATAGCGCAGAGGATGAATTTGAGGGAAAGGAGACGTCAGGCTGTACCATCAGTTAGGGATGAAGGCGGCTTATACCCCGCACCCTCTGGGGCTGGGGGAAAGGGTGTGGATATGTTTGAGACATGGAAAGTTGACGTCAGTAGAGATGGATTTGCTGCGGTGACGGGTGACAGAGGGAAGGCTCTAGGCCAACCACTGTTTCTGGACAAGGGGAGGGCACTGCCGCTCATGGGAACGAGGGGTGGGGGATGAATCTGGTCTGACCAGGTAAACTGGAGGGCTCTGTGGCGGTGCTTCTGAGGAGGCAGGAGGGTACCCAGTGCAGTGTTGCAGCGCAAGGTGCATGCAGCAGGGTGCAGTTCCTGCCCTTAGGGAACCCGGGCAGAGGAGCTCTCGGTGCCTCTGTCCCCTCCCTCCCACAGTATCACCTGCAGCCCTGACACGGGGCAGCACCCAGGGAGGAGGTGTTTGCCGCTGCGCCCCAAACTGCTGTCAGACCTGCATCTCTTGAGTTTAAGGTGTCGGCTCAGGCAAGGAAGAGAGAGGAAAGAGGACAGATGCTTGCAATACAGCTGCAATTAAAAGCAAGAATTAGAGAATAATGCCCTTGCCAGGCCTGTCAGGGGGGAAGAGGAGTAAGTTCGAATTAAACCTCCGTTGATCTGGGTCTGAAATAGATTTAAAGCAGCTCCAGGAAGCCAGGGCAGGTCTTTAAATCAAAACCCGGGCTTCGGGATTCTTTTTGTTAAAGAAATGCCCTGACTTGATGGAACACCAAAACCTCATTAAATTGCAAACACTGGACTATAAGAGATGGAGAACGAGCAATTCCACTTCAATGCTGCAGCACTCCACACGTTGCCCCGGAAGGACAATGAGTTCTAAAGGTCAGGGTTACACAAGGCATGGTAAGTGTTTTTCTTCTTCTAACACTAAACAGGCTTGGAAAAAGTCCAGTGCAAGAGAGAGACAGTCTGTAGTCAGCCTCCTCCAAGAATGAAAAATAAACTTTTTCCCCCCTGCAGGAAAAAAAAACTTAAAAAAAAAAACCCTAAAGAAAAGCAGACAGCTGCTAACTAGTTGTCTAGCTGTCTATTTGTGGACACTTCCTTTCAACTTCTCATCGCTTTTGTGCTGTTTGAAATGTTGGGAGCTTAAGAGTGGAGGAACGCTCAGTGGAATCCAAACTTTTATTAAAAGAAAGGGAAAAGGAGGCAGCAAAGTTCTGACAGCACATGTATGTTTAGATGTCTGGGCCATAGTCTCTCCAAATACCAAGCAGAGGAGCGATTTCTTTTTAGCTAAATGAAACCCCCAAACACATTTCTGTTAAATACACAAGAGGATAACCTGTAGGAAACCAACCTATTTTGTGGGGAGGCTGCGGAAAGATACAAACGGACATTAAGAAGGTCCAGGAGGAGAGGGGCCTCCTCCCCACTCCTGGCCAGGGCCCCTTTGTGCCCAGGCATTGGGATGCTAATTTCTGCTCCATTGTCCCTGAGAAGCCACTCTGCTCTCTCGCTGGAAGCCCTTTCTCGCCCTGCCCTCGTGTCTTTGGTGGTCTTCACCAGCTGCTCCTCTTAGCTGAGAACCTCTGGAGATTTGATTTCTATGAATGTTGTTTTGCTCAGACTTCTTTTTTGGGGGGGATCGATTCCTCAATTTGATTTTCTTTCTTTCTTTTTTTTCCCTTGCATTCTTTGTCAGGGGTGAGACCACCAGATTATGGTTTTCTTGTAAAATTAGAAACCCAAAGTGGACTGTTGCAAGGACCCTGGGGTTTTTGCCTTTGACATCCATTTCGGAGGAGACGGAGATTGAAATCTTAGCGGGAGAATCTCTTCAGGGACTCTTTGATTTTCCTTTAAAAAGAAACCAAGTCCCGAATTAAAATAAATACCTAGACTTCAGATGAGGCGACGTCGCATCAACAGAGGGCCCAAGGCTTTGTTTCCCTGGCTGGCTGTATGCACCGTAATTAGGGGGAGAGAGCTTAGGGAATTATCTACAGCTAAGCTTTCACAGGCAGTTTTCTTTTCAAACTGAATCCTTCCCTTAACACTCAGAAAATGTATTTCAAGGCCCTTTCTGGGTGCCCAGGGCATGTCGGGCAGTGACAGACAGGCAGGAGCTGGAAAGATGGGCTCTGCTCATTCTGGCCCTGGAATATCAACAGCATTGGTCCGCATCTCTCCCTGCTACTCACTGCTTAGCCCCAGCCATTGCGCGGGTCATCTTCTCTCATTTCTTCCAGGGCATCAGGAGGCAGCTGATGCAGGGGGAGAGGGGCAGTGGTGGGAAGAGCCAGGGCAGGGGTCAGCCGGATCTGGCTTCCGCTGCGCCCTGTCTCTAGGCCTCAGTTTCCTTGCCTGTAGAATGGGGATAATCTACTCTCTAGTTGTGCAGATTCTGTGAGATTGCCTAAGGTCCCAGGGGTCCAGGAGGCATTCAAGAAATAGGAACCACACTCTCCTCTGTCCCTTCACCCGTCCCCGTGGAGGGTGGGGGTGTGAGTCTAACCTTCATGAACAGCTTGATTGTATCCCTTGAATGTGCTCGACTTCTTCACGTTACAGCGACTTATTTATTTGACCCTGCTGCTCTTCTGAATGGGATGGTCTTCCCCCAAATCCTCCTGCGCCTGGCTCCTGTGCACCATTCAAGCCTTAACTCAAATTTCAAAGCCCTCCTTTCTTTTTCTTCTTTCTTTCTTTTATTTTCTTTTTGAAATATAGTCAGCTTATAATGTTGTGTCAATTTCTGGTGTACAGCATAATCTTTCAGTCACACGTGAACATACATATATTCCTTTTCATACTCTTTTTCACCATAGGCTACTACAAGATATTGAATATAGTTCCCTGTGCTACACAGTATAAACTTGTTGATTATCTATATAGTAGTTAGTACCTGCAAATCTCCAATTCCCAATTTATCCCTTCCCACTACCTTTTCCCGCTGGTAACCGTAAGTTTGTTTTCTATGTCTGTGAGTCTGTTTCTCTTTCTTTCTTTCTTCCTTCCTTCCTTCCTTCCTTCCTTCCTTTCCTTTCCTTTCCTTTCCTTTCCTTTCCTTTCCTTTCCTTTCCTTTCCTTTCCTTTCCTTTTCCTTCCTTCCTTCCTTCCTTCCTTCCTTCCTTCCTTCCTTCCTTCCTTCCTTCCTTTCTCTCTTTCTTTCTCTCTTTCTTTCTCTCTTTCTTTCTCTCTTTCTTTCTGTGATATATGGTATTTTTCTCTTTCTGGCTTACTTCACTTAGAATGACAATCTGCAGGTCCATCCATGTTGCTGCAAATGGCATTATTTTAGTCTTTTCTTATGGCCGAGTAGTATTCCATTGTGTAAATATACCACAACTTCTTTATCCAGTCATCTGTTGATGGACGTTTAGATTGTTTCCATGTCTTGCCAAAGCCCTTTCTTGACCTGACTAAGGTAGCCCTTGGCTGGCTCCTTTCTGATAACCTGGTTTATTTTTGCATGGCACTTATGGCTCTCTAGAATGTGTTTGTTTTTAGGTTTTGCCTTGATCGGTATTATCCAATTCCCTCTCCCAGAATATAAGACTGCAAGGATAGGAACTGTGTCTGTCTTGTTTATTAGCATACTGCCTGGCATAGGAGTTTATATACTTTAGTCTGGTGTTGGCCCAGGATATAGTATGAATGAGACCCAGATCCTGTTCTCCAGAAGTTTGCAGACATGTAAGCAAATAATTACAACATGCACAGGATTCTCGTGACAATTCAGTTGACTTTTGGCTCCCAGAGAGGAGACAGACATATACACCCACAATTACGTAGTACTCTGAGGTCAGTGCATCAGTAAAAGTGTGTTCTAGGTATAGTTGTGACACCAGAGAAGGATTTGACAATGCTGCCTGGATGTCCTAGGTAAGGTTTCTAAGAGGAGAAGTGAATTCAGCTGGGCTTTGCAGGATGAAGAGCAGATCCGGGCTGGGTAGGCTAGGGTGGAAGCCATTCTATGCAGAGGAATAGCCTAAGAGGTGGAATTACACACACAGCTGTACTGAGGCATACCTTGTTCAGGTTTTTATATTAAACCCATAAAATTTCATCATATTGGTTTCTGCTCTGCATTCCAACCTGTTGGGTGGTTTTCAGTTCTTCATCCCGGCATCTGTGGTATTAATCATCTCTCCTGATTTAGAGTCATCTGAAATGTGTCCATAAAGCACTGTAAGACTGGCCAGCAGCTGGGACTGAAGAGGGCAAATGGAAATGGACGTAGGAAGGGAGGGATTTGCCCAGGAAAGGGATGAAACTGAGCCACCCCCAGTGAGGGCAGAATGTCGGGTGGAAAGAGCCCTGGATCTGAAGTTGGGAGACTTGGAAACTCGCTATTTTTTATCACTTCTTGTGCAGTCTTAGGTGGATCATTTAATCTCTCTAAACCTCAGTTTCTTCATCTGTTAAAACAAAACAAAACAAAAAAACAACAACTAAGTGTAGCTAATAATGGTAAGGAGTGGGAATCATAGGGGAAAAGTCTGAGTGTCCAAGGAATCTCTGCCATAACTGGAGCGATGCTGATGGCTATGATCACACCTGGAGGAACTAGGATTCCATGGGTTTTAAATGCCTCTTCTTAATTGTTTGCTTTTTTCCCTAACTATTTCCAGGTTTAGGCTTATAAAGCAGTTTCACTTGCATTTTGCCAATCTCCCCTATATTCATTTTTAATCCAGAGTATTGGTGTTTCCTTCACTTTATCAGACAACCATTCAGCACTGGGGAGATTTCCATCCTCGATACTTCTTCAAGAAGTGGACCAAATAATGCCCAATTTTTTCTGTCTCTCCTTACAGAGATGTTGGTGAAGATTAAACAGGGTCACTAGGCATCTCGCCTTATGTCAGCATGTGAAACCCATTTTTCAGATTGCTTAGGGTTTGGGTCTCTCTGTTGCTATGATATGGGCTGGAGTTCTCTGCCCTCCACTGGCTGTGCCGTCAGGACGTATAGTGTGAGAGCTTTAAGGAACCCCAGGCATCATCTAATTCAGCTCTTTTCTAATTCAGCAGCAGAAGAAACTGAGGCCCTGCGAGAGGAAGGGATTTGCTCAAGTCTTTATAGTCAGTAAGTGAGCCAAGACAAAGGAAAACAGATAACAAAAGAAAGAGAAAATCGCCCCTTGTACGACCTTCACTATTCTATTCATATCTAAAAATCTGTATGATGGGAGGAGGGTATAGCTTAATGGTAGAGTATATGCTTAGCATGCACGAGGTCCTGGTTTCAATCCCTAGTATCTCTATTAAAAATAATAAAATAAAAAATTAAAAAATTAAAATCTATGTAAAACTATCAATATACTAATTTGTTCCCAAAAGGATCAGGGTGACTTTTAAAAAATATGTGCTACAAAAATATTTCTATAAAGTAATTCAGAATGAGAAGATGAGAAGACAGGTCACCATTTGGGAAAAAATATATGCAAAGGACGTATCTGGTTAAAGGACTGTTATCTAAAAATGCACAAAGAACTCTCAAAATTGAAACAACCTAATTAAGAGATCTGAACAGACACCTCACCAAAGGAGATTGCAGGTGTCAAACAAGTGTATGAAAAGATGCTGAACATCATATGTCATCAGGGAAATGCGAATTAAAACAACGTGATATCACTAACCACCTATTAGAATGGCTGAAATCCAAACCACTGACAGCATCAAATGCTGCTAAGATGTAGAGCAACAGGAACTCTCGGTTGTTGCTGGTGGGGATGCAAAGTGATGCAGTCCCGTTAGAAGATAGTTTGGAGGTTTCTTACAAAATTAAGTATACTCCTACTACACAGTCTAGCAGTTGCATCCCTTGGTATTTACCTGAAGGAGCTGAAACCTTATGTCCACAAAAAACCTGCACACAGATGTCTATAGCAACTGTGTTCATAATTTCCCAAACTTGGAAGCAACCAAGATATCCTTCAGTAGGTGAATGGATAAATAAACTATGGTACATCCAGACAATGGAATATTATTCAGTGCTTAAAAGAAACGAGCTATCAAGCCACGAACAGACTTTAAATGCATATGACTAAGTGAAAGAAGCCAATCAGAAAGGCTACACACTGCATGATTCCAAGCATATGACATTTGGGAGAAGGCAAAACTATGGAGACAGTGAAAAGATCAGTGGTTGCCACGGGCTGTGGGTGGAGGAAGGGATAAATAAATGGGACACAGGTGGAACACAGGTCACTGAAACTGTTCTGCATGGTACTATAATGGTGGATATGTGTCTAATTAAACACTTGTCCAAACCCATAGACTCTACAGCACTAAGAGTGAACCCCAATGTAAACTGTGGATTTGGGGGGATATAGATGTTGGTGTCAGTATAGGTTTATAGATTATAACAAAGTACCAGTCTGCTGAGTGATGTGAATAATCAGGGAGATCATGCATCGGAATGGGGAAGGGAGCATATGGAAACCTACTTTTGGCTCAGTTTTGCTGTGATCCTACCACTGCTCTGCAAAATAAAGCAGTATATAAAAAAACATAATTGAGGAAATTAAAGCAAAAGGAAAATAAGGGCAGGAAAATAAGTATGAAACCTGGGGGAAGGTTACCAGATAAAACATTTGCCTTAAAGTTTCGCACACTTGCTAGAGGTGGGGCACATATTTAACTTCCAAAGAGATAATTCAAAAGAGGAATCATATTAGTCTATGTTAATATTCGTAAGTGGAAAACAACTTGGCACAGTTAATCCTGGGACTAGACCAGAGAAGAGTCTCTCTTGTGTTTTGTGTACCAGGAACAGGATGAAGCAGTGAACGATGTCCTTGGCAGCATTCGCTGTGTAATTAGAACAGTGGGTTTCGAGGTTGAGGCCTTGGCCTTATATTGTCATTTCCCCGAAGAGGTCCTAGTCTCAGTGATCACCTGGGGTGTTATGGCCTGGCAGTGGGGGTCTGTAAGAAGTGGCCACCATGGGTGCTGGGTGCTAGTTACTCCCTGTCAGGGGAGAAGAGGATGTCCTCAGGTCCTCAGGCAGTGGCCTGGGCGCTGGTGTCACCAGCCATTAATTCAAAGCCAGGGCGGTGGAGAGATTTCAGATAGAGCACTGTAATTCTGTCGACCTCCTTCCCTCTAAGGAACTTGTTCCATTTTCTGAGAGAACATTGCACAAAACTGAAAGAATGAGGAAATTAAAAAAAATCAACTTCACTGAGGTATAATTTGCATGTAGTGAAATCGATGCACGCTAGTGTACCGGTCACTGACCTGTGTAACTCCTGCCCCAACGAAGACACAGAACGTGTCCATCTCCTCCGACAGTTCCCTTAATGTCTCTCTCTTTGCCGCGAGTCTCTTCCTCCTGTCTTCCCTCCCTACCCCCTGCCCCAGGCAGATGCTGACTTGACTTATATCCCTGCTGATCAGTTGTCTGGCTAGTGTTTCATATAAATGGAATCGTACCATGTGGGTTCGTCTCTTGTGTCTCTCACTGTGTAACGTCTGTGCGATTCATCAGTGTCCCTGGGTGTACCCGTAGTGCCTGCCTTCTTATTGCTGACAACTGTTTCATCTCACAAGTGTCCCACAACTTACTTATCTGCTCGCCTGTTGAACATTACAGTTGTTTCCAGTGCTAGAACATTGGGAATGAAGCTTCTGTGAACACCCATGTACAAGTGTGTGTGTGGACACATGCTGTCATTTCTGCCAGTACTGTGACTAGTTGGGGGTGTCATGGGTTAAAGCCTACACACTGCCCATGTGCCACATGTCCTCCTGCCTACATCCTGCTTCCTTTTACCTTGCAACTAACTTAGCAGAACTAAGAGGGTCCCTCTTGTATTTCTTACTCCCAGGTGCTGACTCATACTCTTCCTTTGTGCAAATGCTCTTCATCCTCTCTGTTCTGCCTGTGATGGACTTTTTCACTCAAGCTCCAGGCTGTTCTCTGGAGGCATGTTTGAACTTGCGAGTCCTCAGTTTTGGCCTTAAGGCAAGCCTGGTTCTAAAACACCGCTTTCCCAGAGAGAACAACACCGGGAGTTATGTAGTGCTTGCACTGTTTAATAACCCCCACCCTCCTGTTATTTTTCTCTTACAGAATCCAGCTACTTGCGTTCATTATATTTATCACAGTTGTTAATTATGTACAATTTATTTGTGGTTTATTGATTAATGCTTGTCTCTCCCACCAGAATGCTGTTTTGTTAACCACTGTGCACCCATGACTTGGCATCGAGCTTGGTTTGAGTAGGCACTCAGAAATATTTGTTGAGTGAATACAGAGGTTCCAGACAGTACCCTGATCAGACTTCGATAAATGTGACTGTGTCTCCGTCATTGCGTATTTCAGACTAGGATGGCTGAAGATCTGTCACTACGTATAGTTGTCGGCTCCCTGACCCTGTGAGAAAGTTTGCCCAAGTTGCTGAGGGCCTTTAGATTTCCCTTCTTCCACTCAATATACGTACAATGCTGAACTCTTCCAAGCACCACTGGAGGGAGTGATGGGGCTTCATCCTTGTATTGATGGGGACTTGAGACCCAAAGAGGTTTTTCTAAGACACCAAGTCCTGTCCATTTGAAGCATCATGGTTTGGGGATGGAGAATGGTAAGACTCGAGCCTGACTCCCAGCTCTACTACCAAGTCACTGATTTTTACCAAGTAGCTGAACCTCCTTGAGCCTCAGTTCCTAGTCTAACAGGACTTTGGTTATTGATCCCAGCTCTTCTGTCACTTAAAGCCATCTCTGGGCCACATGGTTTCTTTGACAGGTGCTTCTGCGCTATGAGTTTAAGTCTGTTTATCTTATGGGTACTTGCAACTGAACACATCTGGGTTTTCCACTCTCTTTTAACAGCGTAGGGTCCAGAGCTGAGAAGCCACCACTCAAGCACGGCCTGACGAGTGCAGCGGTGGGCGGGGCTGGTTTTCCTCTCTCCTGGGTGCACGTGTATCTTTGCAGCTGAGAGTCATATCAGCTCCCATGGTAGACAAATGGCTCTGCTGATTCAGGTCCAGCTCCTCATGATTAGTAACGCCCCTCCACTTATGTCAGCCATTATGATTGTTGTTACTGCTTTTAAGGTTTTAAGTTCAGTTTTAAGCCTTCTTGCCATCCTGGTCAGTCCAGAGCTAGAGTCAAACTCTCTTGGTTGTTTTCCTGTTGGTTCTCAATTTCTTTTATTGCCTTTTGGTGAAAGCAGAAGCCCCATTATTGCCCTGATTTCCAGGAAAAAATAAGGCTCAAACTAGCAAATTGTATTTTTAGCCCATTCATTTCTGTAGTTGGATCCTCAGGGCCAGGTCACTTAACAACATTGGTGAGTTCTTATTAGGGGCCAGGGACCGTGTCACATTCGGAAGGGAAGACAGCGAAGTGGAAGGGCATGCTGCAGGGTAATCAGTGCATTGATGGAGGGAAGCCCAGGGGCTCCAACAGCGGAGGAGGGACCCCCAAACCATGGGGACCAGAGCAGTGAGCTGGCAGTTCAGTGTACAGGCTGGAGGAATATTTAGGGTTGAGTCCTGGGGGATTAGTGTTTAGTTCTTCAAATTCTTTGCATTTTGAGGTCTACCCTTCTCCAAGTCTGGCCATGCCATTAGCCAGCACCATAAAAAAGAGGAATTCTACACCCTGATGATTTATCCGTTTCTTCATTCAGTGACTACTGGAGGATTTTCCAGGTGCAGGGTTACATAAGGGAACAAAAGAAACAGAGTGTCTCATAGTCTGGCCCAAACTCCTTTAGGCCATTTTGCACCTCACTTCCTGACCTATTTCCAAGATTCTTGGTTTCTGACTTCTTGGTTATTTGCCTATGTGTTGCTTCAGTGTAACCTTAGAGTAGAGACCTAACGCGGCTTCTCTGGAGTTTCCTCATTGATATGACCCAGACTCCTTCCGGCCATATATAGGACCTTTGAAAAAATGGTCTCAGCTTAGTCAGAGCCCTGAGACCTCTGACCTTACACACTCCTCTGGGTGTCGGCGGGTGGCTCACCACAGGGGGTTTGTGTTAGCTGCACCAGTCAAAACTAGAGAGCTGAGAGGCTGAGTGGGTCCAATCAAGGGTGATCCTTGACATCAGAGTGTGTTGTGTGTGGTTCATAGCAGAACCCCAGTCAGGACTGAGAATAAAGAGAGTGGGTGAACCTAACTGGGAAAGGGGGCTGGCAAGAGCTTTGCCATATCTAGGACCCAGTCAGATGGGCCGAGAATTTGGGCTGGGATCTGGATTTAGGAGGGACACCAAGCTGGGAGCCCCTCCTATGGCTCATGACGAGCAATGATGGTGATGGGAAGGAATATAATGATAATAATAATCATAGTAATAATGACAAACACTGACAGGTTTTACAATGGACTGAACACTGTTCTAAACAGTTAATGTATATTTACTAATTTAATCTGGGACTAATATAGTCTGGGACTTTTCTGGGTGGGTCTTGTACAGATGCCATTTAAAAGAGGCTAAGATCACTAGATGGTACCACTGAGGACAGACATCTCTGCGTTGAGAGCTGAGGGCTCTCTGTTTCCTTCTTTTCCTCCTAAGAACATGCCCTTGTCATTCTTGACTGTTATGATGCTAAGGGGAAGGGTACAGATCTGGGGGAAATGCTGTCATCATGGTGCAGTGTGATGGGGAGGGGATTTTAACTTCTAAAGGGTAAAACATTCCTACAGTCACTCCTTTCAATTGGAGAGGAGGCCTGACCTGACCTTCTGCTATCCGGCTGAAGAGGATAATGAAGCCAATAAGAATTCTGAAGGGTCCATGAACCAGACTAGTCTTTGCTTTTTCCTTTGTGGTCCTGGAATCCAGGCAGGCCACTGCATTGGTGGAGGCACGGGCAGTGGACGTGCTAGGGAAGGCAGAAACTGAGCTGGTAGGGCTTCTTTCATAAATGTGCAAGGGGTCGTGTGTTTCCAGCCCGCAGCCTTGACGTCCTCGTGGAGGACAGGGGCCATGCCGTGTGCTTCTCGGTATTTCCCGTGGTATCTTGACTGCCGATAATACCTGTTGACTTGAGTTGAAGAGGAGTCTACCTTTCTGCGTAGGATTTGGGTGAGATGACCTGAGAGATTTCTTTGAGACCGAGTTCCAGTGGATGAGTGAAATGAAATTTCATACTCAGCGCATAGTAGGGGCTCATTAAATACTTGTTAAATGAAAGCTCTTTTCCTGACTGGACGCCAAATTATAAAATCAGGCTCACAAGGGGCTCTGAGAGTTACCCTGTTCAAGCGGTGTTACTTACTTTCAGCCTTTTCTAGGCAGTGAGGAGAGAGAGTCGGAAATCCCTCTAGCAGGTGACTCACATAGTCTGAGGAACTGGGCTCCCAGCCTGGAAGGATGTCTGCAGTGTTGTCCTTATAAGCAGGGAGACTTGTGAGCACTGGGAGGACCTTCCTGAGAATATTCGGACCAGGGCATCAGCAAGGTTCCTGCTGCAGAGAAAGGAAGATGCAAAGATGCTGACCCCAAAGTCTGACCTTTCTCCCTTGACTCCTGGTCGACCTTCAGATCCCCAGGCTTCCTGACTTGTGAGAGGCATAAACTGAGCCCATGATCAGCTCTTAATTCACAGGTCTGCAATTACTTTATTTACTGATCTCCTAAAAACTCTTTCTCAAGCTGTTTCATTAGTGGATGTTAGCCTTAGTGTTTCATACTTTCTGGAAAGTTCAAAACTTGCTCTGTTCAAGAGGATTTGAGTTTGGAATTGGACACATCTGCCTTTGAATCCAGTGCAGTGTGACTTTGAGCAAAGTCTCCTTTTATTAACTCTAAACGTGGGTCCAATACCATCTTCTTGGATTGCTGGGAAGGAAAAAAGTACAGGGCACCTAGCAGGCATTCAATAAATGTTTGTGTTAATAAGTCTTCAATATTTGTGATAAAGATTCCATAAATATTTCCTGCCTTGTTGCTGCCTGGAGTTTTGTTCCGCTCTCTCTTGTGGTGCATCGTTGTCATTTGTTGGCAGAGCTGAGCGTAATGAGCCTGTTGAAAGCCCGGTGGCCTGTCTCTGGCTCCAGGTTGCTTTTGCCTTTCCCCCTAGAAAAGAAGCTCACCTCCCGGTTCCTTGTTGATTTTCAGAGGCACGACTGTTTGACAAACCATTTCAGGTGCTGTCTGCAGGCTGCCTAACGAGTGCTCATCTCTCACATCACTGACTGTTCAACTGATTTAGGGAAAATTGCCCCCCGCTGATGTGTAAGAAACGGATGCAGCGTAATTGTTCTGTATCTTTTTTTTTTTTTTCCTTCTATCTGCCTCTGTGTAGGCTTTCCTGGGAGATCTGATGGTTTCCCTTACCATTACTCTACTGGGAATATAGCCTAATAATGCAATTACTGCTAATTAAGGTGTTATATTAGTTAATATTTGTATTTTTTCTTAATTTAATGTTTGTGGCTGTTTCATCTAATGTTTATTATTTAATGGCCTGGTTTCCCATTTCTAGATGACTTCGAACCTTGAAAATGCTTTGAGCTCGTCTTTAAATATCACTTCTATTTCTCCCTGGGCTGGTGGCTCTTCCTGCCCTTCCTCCTTAAGGTGGTAAATAGAAGGGGCTTGTAATTAAACTGGTATGTAAGTGCCTTCAGCACACTTTTCCAGTTGTGTGATTCGAAGTGGCAGCCCTTGAATAGAACCTACACATTTTGTTACTGCTCCAGTTTTCTCCATGGACTCTTATGGTTTGAATCTTGGAAGAGCAAGATACACATTTGAAACATGGGCTCCCAGGGACCTGAGAGAAGATCTAGCCCGAATCCCTATCTGATGCTTTGACTGACTTCCTTAGGCAACAGAGAGATTTCAGAACCTCTCACCTGCTTATGTGATCTGGACAGGCTAGAAAAAGAGAGCAGTGTGGTGCTGAATTCAAGAGACAGATTTCATTTTGGTGAATAAATCTGCGTTGTGTTAATTTCAGGACAGCAGACCTTCATTGTTGTTAAATTAGATTGTGTTGACTCTTACCAGTCTGTGAGAATTCGTGGTGCCCTGTGGATAAAGCCTTACTTCCCTGTTACAGATGTGTTGCGTGTGTAGGGTAGCGGTCTTCCCCAGAGTTGCAAGGGGAACTTGGTCATAGTGAGTCAATTAATCCTGTTTTGTAACTAGGATGGAAAAATTGAAGGGAAACTCAACGGCCTCTGCCAAAACCCAGAAACTTGATGCTAAGGAGTTGCTTAATTGGGGGTGGTTATTTTAAGTGTAATTATTTAAACCAAGGATTCCCGTCTTCTCTGGAAATGCATTTCTATCCTGACCTATTCCGCAAAGGATATGAGGCAGCTCAAATATTTCATTTCATTATAGAACAACCCTTTTCCTCAAAGAGCTGAATGGAATATATTTATTTTTCAAATTAGCATAAATTAAACTAAATGTGTTTTGAACATTTTTCAAAAATTAGAGGGGAAATGTAGTTGGAAAAGCTCTGGAATTGGAATCAGATGACCTAGCCTCCTCTCCCAGTTCCACTGATTAATAATAGCTTGCTGGCCTTGGACAAGTCGTTCTGATCTTGCATCTGTAAAATGGGGAAGGTCATACAGATGACATAATCTATATGTGACAGCTTCCATTAGTTGGTTGTTGTATGTCTCATGCATGTATCGCAGCTCTAAATCCCTCTATGTCCCTGCAAATTATGTTATGATGTCTGCTGTTTAAAGATGAGAAAACTGGAGGCTGGTGAGGTGATAGGACTTGTCCAAGTAAGTCCATATAAGCAAATAAGTGATAAAAAGTAGGACAGGATGGCTCTTTTCATGATGCCAGGGTGTCTGTAGGTAGAGAGGGGAGCAGATGAATGAGATTCTGTTCATCATGTTTTCTCGAGCTCGTGGAGAGACAGTCAGTGAGTGTGGCTGCTGCCTGAGCACAGGGACAGTCATCTCAGTGGGACTGCTGAGCTCCTGCCTCATTTCGATTCACATTTTATAAGCCCGTACTAGCCACTCAACTTGTTTCTTACTCGTGCAGTGAAGAAATAAAGGTTTATGAGAGGGTAACCTGAGTTCAGGCCCAGCTCTGCTCCCATTAGTTACCTAAACTTGGTGGCTTAAAACAACACACATTTACTATCTCATAGTTTCTGTAAGTCAGAAGTCCAGGCATGGCTGAGTTGGGTCCCCTACTCAGAGCCTCAGAGGGTGCAAGACAGGGTACTTGCCAAAGTGTGTTCTCATCTGAATGCTTCACTGGAGAAGAGTACATCTCCGAGTTCATTCAGATGGTTGGCAGAATTCAATTCTTTGTGGCTTATAGAAGCTGAGGAGTCTTGGCTTCTCACTGGCTATTGGATGGAGGTCACCCAAAGGTCCTAGAGGTCCCTTGCAGTTCCCTGCCAAGGGACCCTTTCCATAGGCAGTTCACAGCACAGCTTACTTCTTCCAGGCCAGCGGGAGAGCCAGAGTGAGTTGACTAGGAAGGTGGAGTCTTACATAAAGTAATGTAATCACAAGATTGACCTCCCACCTCCTTTGAGGTATCCTGTGGGTTAGAAGCAAGTCACAGTTCCTGTCCATGTTCAGGGAACTCCCAAAGCTGGTCTGGAGCTTTCCTGTGGGAGCTGTAGCTATTTTTTTTTTCTTTCATTAAAGGGTGGTCTTTGAGCTGGGAAGGCCTGGTCATTCGTGGAGCTTCAAGAGTGCAGAGATAGGGGAGGGTGTTACCTGCCTGGGTGATCACATTAGCCTAATCGATTTGGGGCATCAGTGTTAAAGCCAAATCTTGTTACACCGAACTGATGTTTGGAAAGTCCCTTACCTTTTTTTTTTTTTTTGAATTTTCTTTGTTGTTCAGTTGGGATCTTAATTCCTTACCTTATAGGGTTATGGGAAGATGATGGGTGTTTAAAAGGTTATTTGCAAACAGTAGCATTATTGACTTAGTACACCTTTCTGCCCAAATTCTAGATTCCCATCCACGTCAGCTTCTGAGAGATGGCATTGTGTCAGCTTCTCTTCCAGGAATTCATCTGCCCCTGCCCCACAAAAATAAAAATGCAAACACTTTCTGGTGTGATGAAAAATAATTCATCGATTTGCACATTTTGGATGCTTAAAAATCAACAGGGGCCATTGTAAAGAGTCTTCCAAGCATCTTTAAAAAAGACTGACATGTCATCATTTTGCTGGGAGTTTTTCATCTCTTTTTCACTCTACCTTGTAATTTTCCTTCTGGACCAGTTAACGAAAAAAAAAAAAGTTTAAAAAGCAGCAGTAAAAGAAAGCCTTAAGAAAACACTCCCATGCTCCACAGTTAGCCAGAGATTTCTGAAATGGTCACTTCCTGCCTAATTCTGGCCTTGCATCCTTATTCAGGTGCCTGGGTTAGGAGTCCTTGGTTAAGAAAACAGGACCATAATGATATCTTCCGTAAACATGTGCTCACTCCTAAAGGGATTCTCATGATTACCAGAATATTTACAATTTTCATCTCAAGGATTGGCTGAATTGGATGGTTTAGTTTTTGATGGTTCCAAATCTCAACGTGTTTGCTCTGACAAATGGTGGATGGACTTGCCTTTAGCAGTCACTCCTTATGTTTGTGAAATTAGATGGTTTAGCTCAGTTTTGACTATTTACAGTTTTCTACATTCCCTCTAGGGTTCCCACGAACAAAGCTTAGCAATTTTTATTGTACTTCTATGTATAATAGTAGCTAACTTCACCATTTTTGGCTCATCATTACAGTCAAATTATACATTTTTGAGGAGGATATTGATACCAACACTTGGCTTCTCCAATCCCTCTATAATTCATAGATTTAAGGGTCTCATTTAGCTATGCGTAGATTACCTTTAATGCCCAGGCTAGTTCTCTAATTGCTGGGTTTGATTTCTTTAGAAGAATCTTAATGCAGTCATTAAATCTGGAGAATCCCCTCCAACACACAACAGTATTTTAAACGAACCACTTAAAGATTTTTTTACGTTTTGGAAACTATCCTTTCACAGAACTTTTTTTCTGAGGCCCAGTTGTATGCAGGCATTCTGCCTGGTGCTAGAGAACAAGGAAAAATAGAATCACAATACTATTGGTTATAAGTTCCTTGAGGGCAATGGCTTTGTTTTAGTCATCTTTGAATACACCAAATACAAACACGTATAACACACTAATAATGATGAAAAAAATAGGTAATGTTTTATAGAATTATTGATAAAGTGCTCTGGAACCAAATGGTTTTAGTGGTGAGTTATTCCAGAATTAAAAAGGGCAGATCTGTAAATTACTGTCTATTGCATAGAAATGCATAGGAAGCACTTTTTGTTGTAAAGGAAGTGACACATCTTCCAAACTCCCTCCATCTGTTTGTGTGAGTTCTCATAGGAGACATGACCCACATCCCATAATATAAGCTGAAATGGAAATATAACTGCTTTATTTGGCCTTGTGCAGGCAACCATCCCAGAGTTTTGAATCCGAATGAGTGGAGCAAAGAGGCAGGGGCAGTTTAGAGTAAATCATCTGGAGTAGTGGGGGTGGTACCTGGGGTCCACTGACAGCAGTGTCAGTGATCACGGCAGGACGCTGGCTACCGTCTGGTTTACCCAGTTTTCCTTGGTTTATGGAGTTGGTCTTCTAGCTGTATTATTAATCCTGTGAACTGTCCACTATTTTATTTACAGTGGCTTACAAATGGAAGCCCCTGGAATACTCCCATTCTGTTAAAACAAATTCAAAGCGATATTCCATCTTTTGGGAGAATTTGCAGTGATTAGTTTCTCCATCAAAGAAGTGAAAGTATGAAGGTGGAGATTCCTGTAATATTACATTTAATTCTCCAATATGGCCAATGCACAATACGAATCGATCTTGTGAAATTTTTTGGAGCAACATAATACTGCTAGTACACAAAAGAAAACCAGACCGTTCTCACTACAGAACTGATACAGAAATCCTAAATAAAATGGTAGCAAACTAAATACAATAATTTATCAAAAGAATCATTCATTGTGGCTAAGTATGGTTTATTATGGGAAAATGAAGGTAGTTCTTTTATTAATTCCAGGATGGAAAGAAATTGATTAACATAATACATTCATAACTCTAGGTAAAAGAACAAAGTGCTGTATGATAATCTTAGTAGATAGTGAAAAGGTATTTAGTAACGTGTTATTCCAGATTCAAAAATAGAAATCTTAAGAAACGAAGAGTAGTTTTTTCAGTGTGCCAAAAATGAACTATTTAAAAATAAACACTGTGATACTTAATAATGAAACATTAGGTTCATTGCCCATCAAAATCAGGAGCAAGATATGTTTATATACTGTTCCAGAAGTTCTGGGTTGTATAATAGGACATCAAACAGAAAAATAAAAGACTATTGCAAAGGAAGACACAAAGACATCACTATTTGTACATGTGTTTATATTCCTAGAAAACCTGAAAATACCAACTGTAAAACTCTTAGCAGTAATGAGTCAAATATCTGAGATAAATAGACAAAATTAATAGATTTTCTCTTTGACAAAAAATACTAGATAATACTGTAGAGAAAAATATCTTACAACTACTACAACAACAATACAATTAATAACAATTTTCACACGTGAAGGAACTGTTTAACCAATTGTATGGAGTAATATACAGAATATTTGGTTAAATGGAAAGACATAGCGTGTTCTATATTCTTGAACAAGAAGACTGACTAGTGTGAAAATGTCTCATCTTCTCACAGACACCGTGCTCAGTTCTTCCTACATTTTGTCAAGTAGGCGATACCTGGTGGGGCTTGACCAGAGACTAGTCATCATTACCTTCTTGTAATACAAGTGCCATAATATAACTTCGGGACAATGCAGCACTGTGGCTTAGCAGGCAGGATGGGAAACTGTACTCAGGACCTCGACATCAGATTCAGACATGGCTTGCTAAATACGGTTTTTGAAACCACGTAAAATCTCAGAGTGACATGGTGGCGGGAGAGAAGACTTGGTAAGCTCCCACTTGGCTGTTTCCACTCCCTGTCTGCATGTCACCAGGACACACAGACAACCACTGCCAGCGTTTTAGCAAAGCTTTCCATTATTTCTCCACTTAGAACTAATTGTTTGCTCTCCTTTGCTTCCATAATATAATGATGAGAGAACGCAGTTATAGTTGTGTGTATGCATCATCTCGTCCAGTGAATTAAGTGTAACTAGAATGCCGTTTTGAATGCATACACTATATGGTACAATTGCTGATATTAATTCAATGAACAGATACTTATTAAACAACTCTATGACAAACACCATGCTAGGCACTTGGGATGTATGGGTGAACCAGACCAAGTTGCTGACTTCATGAAACTCACAGTTCATGGAAGGGATGATAAATGACTAGTAAACAAATAATTTCAGATGGTGACCCAGAGCAGCCACTTATAAAATGTTTGATGAACTACATTTTTTGAATGAATATTTAGTGCTAGCATAGAAGAGAGAAGTACAGTTTTCTAGACTGGGCTCAGCTAGGTGGTTGATCTGAGTTTTACTCATGTGTCTGTGGTGGACTGAGGGTAGTTGATCTAGGCTGGATTGGGTTGGGGCAGCTCATCTTTCTTTTGCAACCAGCAGGATAACTCTAGCATAAGGTGTAGGAGTGCAAACCCCAATAAGCAACCTTTTTCCAAGTCTTTTCTTCTGTCCTATTTGCCACTATCCCACTGACCAAGGCAGGTCACAGAGTCTAGCCCAGAGTCAGAGTGAGGAGGTACACTCCACCCAAAGCAAGAGGCACTGCCAAGTTACATGGCAAAGGGTGGATATTTAGAATTCTGTTATTGGGTAGGGAATGAAAAGTTGGAACAACAATCTAGTCTGCCTCAGGCTTCCTGGTGTCCATGACATTGTATGATAAGAAGGATTAGAGCCTGCTAAGTCCTCAAGCCAGTACTTGGGTAAATTTTTTGAACTTTCCTTACCTTCTGTCTTTCATTTATCCAACCTCCTCATCGCTGACACCCCATTCCTACACCTCCCCACCAGCATATCATCTACCTGGTCTTGGTTCATGTATCTACTCAGTGATGTTGTGGTTTCTAGCATCTGCATCTCTTGCTTGGGAGGTTTTTTGTTTTTCTGTTTTTTTTTTTCCTTCTCTGTGGTGTGTGTGTATGTGTGTCTTGGGCTGCTCTGCTGCATAGCAGGGCAGAAGTACCAAAACATTAATGCCAGGCAGGAGTTTGTGTGTAAATATTGCAGTTCCCTCACTCACAGGAGAGGGACATCTGAAGTGTGTCTTCCACCATGTACCCAGAGTTCCCCAAAGGAATCCAACTCCTTGTCTGGCAATAAACCCTTCAGTGACTATCTCACGTCTCCACTCGCCTACTGGTATTTCTTGGGATCACTCTCAAATAAACTACTCACATTCAACTCCTTGTCTCAGGGTCTGTTTCTGTGAGAATCCAAGTAAGAAAACACATATTGAAAATCCACCATTAGCAGAAAGCACCCTGGAGGCCCACTCTTATGCTAATAAGTGAATCCTAAGAAGCAGTATTATTACTCATATCAGTTTATGGAAAGAAATCAAGTGGGTAGTGGAAGGAACATGGGGCTTTGTGTGGAATCAGAGAAACCTGGCTTCCAGAACTTTCCCCACAACTTACTTTCTCCCCTTCTCAGTCTTCTCAGCTGTAAAATGGAGATAATGCCTGTCTCACAGTGTGAGGACTGGATGCAGTTCATACTTCAGTGCTATCCTCAGTGCCTATCACATAGTAGGTGTTCATGAAGTATTAGCTATCCTTATTGTCAAGGTACCATTTCCTTTAAAATAAGGACAACATTTGTACAGCATTGTGAGTAGACATTATCTTGTTTAATCCTTACTACAAGTGCCTGGGGCAGGTATTATTATTATTATTAGACCCATTTTATAGAAAAAGAAGCTAAATCTCAGGGAAGCCACTAGACTCACCCAGGATCACTCGGTCAGTCTCGGGGATCAGAAACAAATCTTCCACTTCAAGACCCATATTCTTTCCATTTCACATTATCTTCCTTCATCTATCCTGGTTATTTATTCTCTGCCTTGCCTAGTATAAGTTCCCCAAAGACAGGAAGAGATTTATTTTCCCCGTGGATTCTGGGACTCCACTCAGGGAACTTGGTTATTGAGAAAGGAATTAAATAATTGTCAGGGGGAAAGACAGCTTGTAGGAGAAGGTGATAAATTCAACTGAGAAAGTGCCAAGGGCGAAGACACATGCAAAGCTGGCACCAAAGCACAGACCTTTGGGCTGTTGCTTAATAATATTAACAACTAATATTTGTCTAGCATTTTATAGTTGTCAGAGTACTTCCTCGTGTTTAGTCTCACTTGATTCTCACAGCAGCCCTGTGCTCTGTGGTAACTTCCTTCCACGATGTTTTTACCGCAGGAAACTGAGGCTTAGATAGGATAAGGGGTTGACTTAAAACAACTCAGCCAGTAAATGTTAGAAGCAGATCTGAGAAGGTCTGGAAAGCTGGGCTTTACGAGATAGAACATTTCGCTACACTAATAACAATGAGAGTTTGCAAAGTGCTAAGCAGTTAAAGCACGTTTACAAATACCGTCTCAACTTCTCCAGCTACAGAGGCGTGCTCTTCATTTTGTGTAAGGGGACACGGGTTCAGAGAGGTAGAAGGACTTGCCCAAGGACTTGGTGGCAGTTGCCCGGGTCTGGATTCAAAAAGAAACTACCAAATCCGCTCCCCTTCCCAACTCTACTCTGCTGGACCCTAAATGCTACCTCCCTAATTGAAATGAAGAAATCACTTTTCTTAATCTATTCTCAGCTTCTTCTCAGAGAAAACTTTCCTTCTGGGCCTTTCCCCGCCCTTCGACCTTAGCCAAGATGGAGAGAGGAGCCGGACCAGGTGGAAGTCCTTGACAGGAGCACGGAGCAGCCCATTTGCTAATGAAGATCAGCTGAGCCTCTTGAGCTCCCCTTTCTCCGACAGGAGCAGGGAGGTGCCTCACTAAGTGAAAAATGCAGCTTCAGAAGCAGATATTTCTCGCAAACCAGGAACTGATGTGGCGTCCTGGGCAGGATGGAGTCTCCGGCGCTGAGCATCTATTCGCCTACTGTCCACCCACCTCTCTCCATCCCCAGGAAAACTTGATAATGAAGACAGAGACTCGGGTGGAAAAGGAGGCCGCACCCGCCGCTCCTCTTCTGCAGGAGAAACAGCTCCCTGCTTGTAAGCAGCAGAGGCTCTGAGGGAAGACCAAGCTTTGGTACCACGTCAAGCCAGGGAACTTCTACATCAGTTGCAGAATCTGAGTGTTTATTTTTCTTTGCTTGTATTGCAAATTTATAACAAGCTGAGAAAAAGGCAGACCTCTCCTTATTTTTTTCAGATGGCCTCACTCTCTTCCCAACAATGTCTGGGTTTCCCTCAAGGCCAGCAAGTGCTAATTTGAAAAATATGTTGCTGACAAGGGGTAGAAAAGCAGGCATCCAATGGGAAATGCCCTCTGGGGCATGGAGGACCGCCCACAGAGCGAGCGTGCGTGAGAGCGCATGCGCGCGCCAGGGCTGCGCGCGCGCTCTGAGTAACAGGAAGCGCTGGGAGCGGGAAGGAGCGCGGGCTGATGGAGACTCAGACACAGGAGCCCACCTGTAGCTTGGTGACATCTTCGCGGCTGCATGAACCCCTTCGTGGAATTCAAGGTACTACCCAAATCTAATTGTTGATATTCGCTGCCTTTCTCAGGGTCACCTGTAGGACACTCCCTAAGAAAACATTTTTTTAGAATTAATTACTAAAAATACTTGTTTCTGCTGAGGAGTTTGTATGTTTTCTCCTCTTGGATAAAACGACCTGTGTCACACATTAGGTTTCTGATTTTGTTTTGTCTGCCGGAGGCTTACAGCAAAAATTTCAGCTCAGAGCTTTGGTAAAGATCCCACCACCTGCTTAACCGTGTTCTTTCTTCCCCCGTGGCCTGTCTCTCATGCAACTTCTTTAGCTTGCTTTGTTTGTTTGTTTCTCTCTCTCCCTCTCTCCCCTTCTCTCCCTCTTTCTCTTTCTTTCTCTCTTTCTTGCCCCCTCTTTCATGTTATGATTTAAAAATGAATATTTTACCATTCTACGTGTGTTATATGAGTGGCTTCAAAATCTTGGTGAAATGCAGCAGTAAATAAATAAATATACACATAAATAAACCTTGCTGGAACAAACTTTGGATGAGCAAATTAAGGTAATGAAGGAGCAAGGGAAGGAAATCCTGAAATTGACTTCAGGCTTTTCCCTCACCTGCATCAAATTCCAGCTCATTCCCAGCTGCCGCAGCCTTTGAGAGAGGCACCGCGAATATGGCGAGAACTTTCAAGATAAGGCTAAGCGGAGTGGCTTATGATGGGTGACTGGAGACTCCTTGTACTTCCCACAACTAAGGGCATAGAATTTAATTTCATTTGAACATTTCAAAGAGACTTTCCCTTGGGTTTTTACTTGTGCTTTCCAAGCTCGCCGTGGCAGTTTGTTTTAAAATTGAGATATAGGTGATTTACAATATTAGATTCAGGTGTACAACATAGTGACTTACTATGCCATTTAAAGTGATTCTACTCCGTTTAAAGTAATTATAAAATAATGATTATGATTCCCTGTGCTGTATGATATATCCTTGTTGCTTATTTGTTTTATACATAATATTTTGTATCTCTTAATCTCCTACCCCTATTTTTCCCCACCCTTTCCCTCTCCCCACTGGTAGCTACTAGTTAGTTCTCTATATCTGTAAATCTGTTTGTTTTATTTTTTAGATTCCACATATAAGTGATAACATAGAGTATTTGTCTTTCTCTGATTTGTTCCACTAAGCATAATACTGTCTAGGTCCATCCACATTGTTGCAAACAGTAGAATTTCATTCTTTTTTATGGCTGAAAAATAATATTCCGTTGTATGTATACACCACATCTTTATTCATCTGTTGCTGGACACTTAGGTTGCTTCCATGTCTTGGCTATTGTAAATAATGCTGCTATGAGTATTGGGGTGCATGTATTGTTGTGAATGAATGTTCTCGTGTTCTTCAGATATATGCTCAGAAGTGGAATTTCTGTGTCATGTGGTAGTTCTATTTTTAATTTTTTGAGGAAAGTCCATACTGTTTTCCATAGTGGCTGCACCAATTTACCTTCCCACCAGCAGTGTAGGAGGGTTCCCTTTTCCCCACATCCTCACCAACATTTGTTATTTGTAGGACGGTCTGATTTTTTGAAGTATTAGAAAGAGTATGAGATTTAGAGGCCAAAGACTATAAATTCTCTAGCTCCAACTGTGAGGACTTGGACCTAACGTCTCCTACCTTCTGCAAGGGGTGGAAACTAATAACAACTCCACAGGGTTAATTTAAATATCAAGTGAAAATGAAGGTGAAAGTGGTGGATTATGAGGCACTACACGAATCTCATTGTCATTAGGGCCATGAATTCAGGGCTCTTTGCAATCATCTCTCCACCACCATTTGATACCGTAACCAGTAGCCCCTATGCTGCAGTCATTCCTTGACCATTCCTGGGATGCCCTTTTCCTCCCCTTTTGAGTCCATAGAAGACTCCTACACAACCTTTAAAGCCCAGTTCAAATGTCACCACCTTGATGACGTCTTAGCCCCACCATTTACAACAAATACTTAACTATTTCCTTACTCTAGGTCATCAGAGCGTTTGTTATACCATTAATGTTGCATTGGTTATACTGAAGTTGGTTGCTTCCTGCATGTCACCTCTCAGTACAGGAACTGTTCTGTTGCGTTTTAAAACTCTAGCACATTGTAGGTACATCGAGCTTCAAGATATTAAACTAATCACAAAGTAAACAGAAGGTGAATTTTGAGACCTGTGAGTGGAGAATAAAATTTTCTCAGAACCCATCTATATCTTAGAAATATTTCATACTACAAAAATCCAAGTTGATAACAATCAAATACTAAACAACATTGAAATGGGCTGTTTATTTTGTTACTATCAAATGGTGATGGATGGATGTCCCTAATTTCCTCTGAGAACTCATGATTTCCGAGTCTAAGGCCTCATCAACTCTGGACTAGGATATTAGGGGACTGTGAAGAGCTGTTTGTGGACATTTTGTATTTAAAAAGGAAATGAGTCTGATTTGGTGGTGATGGGAACAGTAAAGCAGTGAGATTTGGAGCCCAGGCTGTGGCATCAGCTTCCTGGGTAAGCAGTTCAATCTCTGTGTATCCTTGTGATGGTTAATTTGGTGTGTCAACTTGATTGGGCTAAGAGATGCCCAGAGAGCTGGCAAAACCTTCCTGGGTGTGTCTGTGAAGGTGTGTCTGTAAGAGATTAGCCTTTGAATATGTAGCCTGAGTAAAGAAGATGGCCCTCACCAGTGCTAGTAGGCATCATTCAATCCGTTGTGGTCCTGAGTACAACCAAAAGGCAGAGGAAGGCAAATTTGCTCTGTTGGTTGAGTTGGGACATCTATCTTCTGCTCTCAGGCATTGGTGCTCCTCATTCTTGGGACTTTGGTTCTAATTGGAAGATATACCATTGGCTCCCTTGGTTCTCAGGCCTTTGGGTTTGGACTAAAACTACACCACCTGCTTTCACAGGTCTCCCATTTGCAAATGGCAGATTATGGAACTTCTTAGCTTCCATAATCATGTGAGCCAGTCTCTCATCTTAAGATTCTTTCTATGTATATCCCATTGGTAGAAGAACTTTACTGTGGTTCTTCTATTTCTCTGAAGAATTCTATTTCTCTGAAAGAATGATTCTTCTATTTCTCTGATAGAAGAACTATTTGCTATGGTTTTTCTGTTTCTCTGAAGAACCCCAATACATTCTTCATTTAAAAAATGGGGATAATGGCAGATACCACATTGGTTTGTTTTGAGAATTAAATGGGATAATACATGGAAACCAGTAAGTATAATGCCTGGCATATGGTAAGTGCTCAACAAATGTCATCTCCTATAATTAAAAGTGCAGTCTCATTATTGTACAGGAGGCCTATGTATCTCCTGAGCTTTCAGCGTTAGGACAGCTCTCTGCTGTTGCCTTTCTCCCTCCTAAGTAAATGTGTGCTTTTATTATGTGGGCAAGATCAGATCATCCATTGGACTTCAGTGGCTGATACAGGGGTGACTGGGACCTGGATGTGCCCTACAGAGGGCACATGGCCTTGCTCTGCTCTGCTCACATCTCATCAAAAGCACGGATTCCTCTGGACAGAGCATGTAGGGAGGACCATTGACAAAAAGGACCATGTGCAAAAATTTATTTCCTTCTTGGTAGTATGAAGATGACAGTCTTAATATAATTTCTGGAAGAAACAAATGATACATGAAGTATGTCAAAGTGCCTTATAAATCAAAAGGAACCATCTATATCTTTGTTATTATGATGGGCCAATGTGAGGATGCGTTCAGTCTGGTGAATGACAGCATCCAAACGATTTTGCATGGGCTCGAATGGCTTACCACATTGTATTCTTAGCCTAAGTCCCAGTGTGGGGTGCAGTCTCAGGCAGGAAAGAGTCACAAGAGAAGATACAGATTTCAGTAATGCCTTTCAGGGCTCTGTGCTGGGTGTGGATTTTATCAAAAACTAACTAAATAAAAAGGGGAGACATTTTTCTCAGGTATAAAGGAAAACCTGGAGTGATCTCTCCTGGTTGACAGGAAACCACGGTCACTCTGCTGACCTAAGAGAGCTCTACCTTCGATTATGGAAGGTTGTCACAGAAATATTGTGTTCACTTAGCCAAGGGAGCTGCATCAGCACTTTAGAAGATTGCTGAACTCAACTGTTTAGCGAGCCCTACATCTCCTCCCTGACAGGACACCGCGGCAGTGATGAGGAGGAGACGGAGTGAGACTGCACTGGCAGGGGCGTGGTGTTTAAACTCAGCCCCTGCTCACTTTGATTATGGGCATCAAAGCGGGAGAAATCTTGTTCTGAGTTTTCCTCATTGGGCCAATAGCTGTGTTCTTCAGATCTGGGGGCAAGGCAGTTTTCTGTAAATCAGATCATTATTTGATGGAATTCACTGGGAACCCTGAGAAACTTTTCATGGTGGGAGTTTGAGAATTTTGTCAGTTGAGAGTTTTGTAAGTTGGATTGTTTTTTGAAACATGGGCAATATTTGTCACCGACAAAAATGTGCCTGTTTTTAAGCTTTACTATGGATTTCTTAAACATTACAGCTGGCTCTTAGTACCTTGCATTTGCATAGAATTGTCAAATAATGCAAAGTTCTGGATTTCATTGGAAATGAATTCAATTAAAGTAAGTAACCTGGACAGTTTGCTCGGCTTGGAGCACCGTGTGAATCTAATTCTTTGGCATTTCATGAAGCAAAGGTGCTAGATACTCATGAACGTCCCTTATATCTACAACTCATGTCTCTCAAGTATCTCCTTGAAGAGTGGAGCTGGCTCTTCAGTATTCACAAAATGCTTCTACGAAATAGCTAAAGGATACCGGGTGCTGTATTTGTATCACACTGCTTAATTTTATGTGTTGAGGAACGGGTTTGCCTATCAGCTTGCCCTGTGCTGTTGTAAACTGGGCATCTCTAGTCAGCCTGCCATTGTACCAAGCACTTACATGTTTATAATTTCATTTAATCATTATCATAGATACTATTTAACCTACTTTACAGATGAGGAAACCTAGGCTCAGAAAATTTAAGTGCCTTGCCAGAGGCCAAGTAGAGTGCAGATCTAGGACTTAAACCAGAGATTTTGTTCTACATTATCGTGTAACCAGTGAGCAAAATTGACTAATGATGTGATTCAGGATTGAAGGATGAGGAGTAAAAGGGAGAATTTCAAACTAGTGACTGAAGATAGAGTTGGGAAAATGGAACGCCTTCTTCATACGGCTGGAGGAACAATATGGCTACCATTTATGCAGTGCTTATCATGAGCTTGGCGTTGTGCTAAGTGTCTCTCATTAAAACCCACAGAATTCCCATGAAGTACTGTCTTAGTTTCCAGTTGTAGAGATGAAGAAATTGAGGAACTGATATTTGAATTGACTCGCCTCAGGCCATACAGCTTAATAAGCAGGGGCATTTGGGTGCAGATCCATTGCGTTCTCCCTCTAAAGCTCGTACTCTTTCCATGATACTCGGCTACTCACCATCCAAACTCTTGAAATGTAAATGCTCTTGCCCATTAATAACAGCTGGAATTTAGGCCCCAGTCCAAGACTTGCTCAATAAAACACAAGGCCATGAAGCCATACAGCAGTGCACTTTGGAGTTGAAAGACCAGCAGCGGCAAAAGTCTTCTTTGATGCTGTGAAAGTAGTAAAAATATAGAACTTATCTTCCCTAAGATGCTGCAGAAGCTTAAAACATGGCAAATAGTTTTTTAAAGATACATTTTACATAAAAGTTGCAAGTGCACATAGTTACATATATTTATATGAAATTACTATATGGTTATTTTATATATTTTATGTAAAAATTGAAAGTACACATAGTTGAAAAAAAGTCAAGGAGCTTTACATGACTTAGCACGGAAAATAGCAGTCTCCTGCCTCCTCCTCCCCCATCGAGCCCTATTCCCACTTCCCAGAGGCAACCACTTACATGTGTGGTTGCCTTCATGTTTGGAATATCATGGATGCACTGCCATTTCTTATTTATTTACCACCTACTTACTTACCTACCTATTGCATTAACCTTCCTAGGGCTGCCATAATGAAGTGCCACAAATTTGTGGCTTAAAAGATATTTATTGTCTTACAGTGTGGAGACTAGAAGTCTGAGATCGTGTTGTCAGCAGGGTTGGTTCGTCCTGAGGGCTACAAGGAAGAATCTGTCCCGCGCCTCTTTTAATTTATGATGGTTTGCTGGAAATCTCTGACGTCCCTTGGTTTGTAGAGGCGTCACCCGATCTCTGCCTTCATGTTCACAAGATATTCTCTCTGTGCATCTGTGTCCAAATTCCACCTTTTTATGAGGACACTAGACATTGGATTAGGGCCCAACTTAATGACCTCATTTTTACCTCATTACCTCTGTAAAGACTCTATTTTCAAATAAGGTCACATCCTGAGGTACTAGGGGTTAGGACTTTAACATTTCTTTTTTTGGGGAGGGAACATAATTCAACTCATTAAAGTTATTTATTGTCTTCCTAACATAAAAAATGAGATTTAGCTCTTAGCTTTATGTCTTCCTTCCACTCAGTTTTACTTCTCTCACCTTTGTGGTAATGATTATTTTTGCGAAATTGAGTGTTTACATTATTATGACTGTGAAAATATTATTTACATCTGGGTCACGTCATAAGTTTGATTAAATTTTCTTTCCTGGGCAACTTCTGGTTTTCATAGAATTATTAATGGTCTTGTGTTCTTGTTTGCTTGGTTTTCTAAGTTAAAAGAGACCAAGTTCTAAACTGGAAAAGAAATTTTTGCAAATCAAAAAAGATAAGAACTAGTAAAAACATAGGCAAAGGTATGAAGAAGTAAATTTGAAAAAGGGTAAGGAATCATGTAGTTAACAAGCAGATAAAGAGATGCTCAAACCCACTGGTGATTAGAAAAATGAAAGTACCAAAATATTACTTTACTCCTACCAGATATGCCATAACCGGAAGGCTGGATAGTGCTAAGGGTTGGCACATCTGTGGCAATACAAGAACTACTGAGTACCACTGGTGGAAGTGTAGGCCAGGGCAGCGCTCACGGAGAGCACTCTGCCCCTACTTAGTCAGCTCTGTCACACTCCAGGATGTACATCCCACAGAAATTCCCTACTTCGTTTGTGATCACAGGAAGCCAGTGACAGTCTAGTTGGTGATCAGTAAGGGACCAGATAAATACATACGGTGGATGCATGTTAAGGAATACCAGTGAGTTGGAAGCAGGGAATTAGATGTGCACGCAGTAATATGCATAGATCTGAAAAATGGTCCCAAGTGAAAAAGGTAAGAAAAAGACTTATTTTAGCAGAATACAACTTGAGTAAACTGAAACTATGTGCATATCATTTAATGCACATTTTAAAAGGACTCATAAATGAAATGATACATTTCAGACATATCAGGGTGGTTGCCTATAGGGGTACGAAAATGAGGGAGAATGCAAACAGAAGTAAGAGCGGGGCTGTGCTGAGACCGGTGCTGGCGAGCCAGGGGTCGAGGAGTATGACTGACTCTACCGTCTGCGCTTGAGACCTAAGAACAGACAGTTTACAGTTATGGCTGAATAAACATTATTTACACCTGAGTCATGTAGTCTAGCATGAGTGCAGCTCCCTTTGAGGGAATAGGGGGAGGTATGGTTTATTTCACTTTGCTGGAGTTAAAAATGATCCAGACTTTTTTGGTTTAGTTTTCTGTGCATATATCTTTAATTCATTCCTAGGCGCTTTGCCAAATGAATGTGTCTTTCTCCTTTATATTCAAATTCCTCAGATAATCTATCAGATTAACATTTTCTTTCCTTTTTTTTCTTTCTTTTTTTTTTTTTTTTTTTGTGACATCCCTATTGGAGCCTTTTATCCTCTGCTATGGACTGAATTGCACTAATCCCCAGTGTGACTGTATTTGGAGGTAGAGTCTTTAGGATTAAGTTTAAATGAGCTCCTAAGAGTGGAGCCCTAATCCAGAAGGACTGGTGACCTTATAAGAAGGAGGAGAGATTTCTCTCTCTCTCTCTCTGCCATGTGAGAACACAGTGAGAAGGTGCCACCTGTAGCCAGGAAGAGAGGTCTTACCAGAAACCAGCTCTGTCAGATCTGAGACTTCCAGCCTTAAGAACTGTGAGAAAATAAATTTCTGTTGTGTAAACCCTCCATTCTGTGGTATTTTGTTGTGTTAGCCCAAGCTGATTAAGACAGATTTTGGAATCAGGAAGTGAGGTGCAGTTGTTGCAGATACCTAAAAATATGAAAGCAGCTTTGAACTGGGTGATGTGTAAAGGCTGGAAGAGCTCTGAGGTGCACGCTAGAAAAGGTCTAGATAGCTGCAAAGGGACTATTGGTAGAAATGTGAACATTCAAGGCGATTCTTGTGAGGACTCAGAAAAGAGGAGAACTGGAGAGAAAGCCTCTGTTTTCTTGGAGAATGCGTAAACAATCATGAGCAGCATGTTGGTAGAAGTACAGATGTTAAAGGTCATTCTGGTGAGATCTCAGATGGAAATGAGGAACACGTTACTGGAAACTAGAGAAAAGACGATCCTTGTTATAAAGTGGCAAAAAACTTGTGTTCCAGTGTGTTTTTGGAAGTTGGAATTTGTGAGACATGAAATGAGAAGATTTCTAAGCCAAATGTTGAAGGTGCAGTCCTAGGTCCTCTTGACTGCTCTAATAAAATGTGAGAGGAGACAAATGAATTGAAGAAGAAATTAAGTGAAAGGAATCAGAACTTGAAGATTTAGAAAATTCTCAGTGTATCCATATTGCTAAAAAATGAGAAATCTTGTTCTGAAGGGTGTGGCTGAAGAACAGTTTGATAAGGAGGTTAGTATGGGTGTGAACCATGAATTCAATCAGCCAGTTCAGCAGAAAGCCAGGAATTAGAGACAGGATTCTATCAGCAGAAGCACTGCCAGTTTTAACTGAAGGGGATGGAAATGGGACAGACTGAAGGCAGGCTGTCAGGATTTCTTAGATTCTCCAGAACAAGACAGTGGAGCTATCCTGTGCTATAGTTTTCAAGAAAAAGGAAGAATGACCCTGAATTTTCTTCTTCCCTCTGGTCTTTCTATTCTCTTTTCTCGAAGTTACAAAATATAGTTCTAATTGTCTTCTCCCCACCTCCCTCCCCCTCCCCCGCTAGTTGACATTTCTTTTTCTTTATAGCTTCTGAGAGATTGTCTCAACTGTATCGTCCAACCCTTCTATTGATTTTATTTCTGCTTACTTATTTTTAATTCCAAAAGTTCCCATTTTATGCAGATTGATTTAAAAAAAGCATATTCTTGCCTTATCCTTACAATATTCTTTATTTCTGGGAAGGGGTCAATTTTAGGGAGATGTTTTCTTCCGGTCTTTGCATTTTCTTTCCTCTGAGATTCTTTTGCTTTTTGTTGTTTGGGTTTCTTTCCCATCAGAAGCTTTCTGTCAAGTATCTGGTGACGTGGGACTGTTTGCTCAAAGACCTAGACACTAAAAACTTAGGGAAATGAACATTCGGGGAGCAGGGACAGAACTTGTTAAATGGTGGGTTTCATTGTGGAATGACCTGGCAAGGCTGTACAAGGATGAAGGCAATTATGAGTATCTACAGCTCTTTTCTGTTGGGCTGATCACTTTCCCCAGAGATGAATCTTCCAATCCCCCTCTTGAAGAAGTCATGCTTGGCTTTCAGCGTTCTTGTTGCTGAGTTGGGTAAGGAGAGTGATGTTCTTAGCATTCAGTAAGTAGACCTCCAACCTAACCATCCAGTTTTCAGTGTGAAATTGGACTTCAGTTCTGCTTACTGACCCCTAGACCACAAGCTCTGGTTCCATCTCTTTATAGAGCATACATCTAGTCTTCTGCTGGGATGGGAGGAGAGGTCACCCAGCTGCAGATTCTGATCCAAACTTCCAACTAAATCTCCTGTTTCAGTCTCTTCGGTACCCCAAATTTTCACAAGTACGTTGAGCCATGAATTCCTGAGCTGCCTTGAGTTCTTCTACTTGCATAGACTTGATTCTGGGGTACCCTCATAATCAGTGTAGGGTTCAACTTTCATGGGTCTGATAAATCAGTTACTGCCTTTCCATCTGCTTTCTAGTTTCCAAAATTTTACTCCTGTCACCTTCTTTTCCCTTGTCTTGTCATTAGATGTTCTATCTTTTTGTACCTTTGTACCATTGTGATGTTGTTTTGGGAGGGAAAAATGGCAAAACACTTCTGTTAAATCTTCAGTTTGATCAGAAATTCTATAGAAAGTTTTTGAGAGAAGTAGTTAGGGCTGTTTGGGAGACATTTATTATTTACTAAAATGGAGTGTTTCAGAGCCAAAATTTGAATTTTAAATCCTGGTTCAGATTCTTTGTAGCCACATGGCCTTGAGCCTGTTACTTAAACTCTCTTGGTCGCATAAGTTAAAAAAAAAAAAAAGGATAATAACATCTGCCTTACAGAGTTGTTAGAATTAGAGGCATATGTGTAAGGCATGTAGTTCAGAAACTGATAAATAATAAGTACTGAACAAGTGACAAATTTAATTATTTTATTGTTGAAGGACTGAGGTGCCATTTATTTACTATTTTTCTCCTCTGGGATGGGAGAAGAGAAACAAAAAGGCAATCCAAGTGTTAGTTTTATTAATGGTGTCAGGGAAATGTCAAATAAATCTCCCTCCATGCTTCTCAAATGCAAGATTCTCTAACAGCTAAATTAGAAAATGGGGTAGGATTTCCTGTTTTACAACTAGAATCGCAAGCCGTTGCCTGTGTCCAGTAGAAGCAACTTAACTTACTTCCCTTATCACAAGTAAGCATGCTCTACAGAGTCTCTGCCCAGGAATCTTTATCCTCTCTGGAGTCTGAAAGTGCAGTTAGAGCACAGTCCATCCAAACACAGGCAAGTCCAAGAAAAAACAGGAGAGAAGAGACATCTCAGATAGTGGCGGCCTTCTGAATGCATTGACTCACCTTCTGGTAGAACTATGACCCATTGGATGACAGACTCTCACCAACTAACTTAGTTTTTTTTACACCAAGTCGAATGGTTAAGAGAGAAACTGGAAGAATTTACTTCAGATTCACCTCTTAGGCCTGTACCGTAAGGAGGGAAGTGGAAATTCCCCTCATTTTTAAGGACAGAGGAAGAAGGTTTCTCTCCTGAAAGAATTGTTGACATTACAGTGGCCAGATCCCATGTTCTGCCATACTTGACTCCATGCTTCTGTCACCCTCAGAACATTGTTTATTTCTTTATATACATTGTTGTCTCATTCTCATTTCTTTGTCATTAATTTATATTGCCCATAGTCTAAAATGCATCTATTTGTCTTTAACGTTTTGAGGCAGGTAATGCAGGAACTATTTTTCCTCAAAGTAATTCATTCGTATCAAGTTAGCAAAGAGTGAGAATTTCAGATAAATCAAGAACCTCTCTTTAAATTACTGCTTCCCTGATGGGACCATGGTCCACAGTCTACTTTGGTAGTAGAAATTAAACGTCCAGTCTTCTCCCTGTCCCCATACTGACATGAAGCGTCTTTCCTAGGGCTGTAGTACACAGTTGGATGGGTCCTTCTCTGACTTCTTATAACTTCTCATGTCTTGGGCTTCTAGTCTGAGGTGAAGGGATGCTTTCCCTATGGGGTTGCAATGCAAAGTAATGTTCCCCAGTGACTTCCACTCTTTGAAGGGTGATTAAAATTGGCCCAAAATCCAGATTTTAATAGTTTTTATAAATGTGAAATTCCTATACAAGAACGATCCCTGTTGTGAGAATAATGAATATAAAATAAACCAACAAAAGCCATATTGGAATGGAGAGGTTTCTGCTCATTGCCATGATAGAATTTCACATCTCCTACTCCTTTGTTTCTTTTTCCTTTTTTTCCTGCCTCTTCTTTTCTCTCCTCTATTTTGTTTCTCCTTTTTTCTCTTTACTTTTTCTACCTCTTTTTATTTTTATTTCTCCCTTGATTTTTTCCCCTGTCTTATTTAGTTTGTCTTAATTCTCCTGCTTCTTTGTCCCCCTCTCCCTTTTTCTCCTCCTCGTTCACCTTCATCCTTCTTGGATTGCCACCACTTAGCTGCATTAAGCAGGACACTGAGCAGAGGTTTTCCAGCGTTACTAAAAAAAAAAAAAAAAAGATGACTTCTATTTCTCATGGAGCTTACGCTTGAGAATGTACACTTGTGAACATAAGGATGTGTAGGACCAACTTAGGACTCTTAGGCCAAATCTATGGGCTTTTGTTGGAATTGTTATTCTCCGAAGAGCCCACGGGTATCAGTTATGGGATGGTGACTACAAAGCGGTGACCTCCAACTCATTTCTCAGAGGGCATCGAGAGCCCAGCAACCACCACAACTTGGTGCAACTTTCAACCTCACACAGATCTGAACTGATGACCTGAAGGTGAGAGGCTCCGGATAACTTGATCACATTTTTTAAAAATTCCATTTTTCTCATGAAAAGACACCTTCAGAACACAATGTCAGTTTATCTCTGCAATTTTAGACATCAAATAGCTTATTTTTTAGTTCTCTCTGGGTCAAAGAATGTTATTAAGAAGAAAAATGTAAAAAAATATTGGTTTTGTAACAATTCGGAATCCAGGCTGAAGGCTCTAATCACCTCACAGAAATGTTCTTGCTTTGAGATTCTTTAGCATAGAAGGGAAAGATAAAAATATTATGCAGGGCAAGAGTATCCTAAAATACACATTAACAATAAAACCAAGCAAATAAAATGGCCAACAGATTTTGAATGTTAATGTGCCAAAAATATTATTTTGATGGGAAGTATCATATAGGTTCTAGATGTTACGAGTACGCAATTTTACAGTTTGACTTCCACGGGAGATCACTTTAGAATCCAGAATGTAGATTTTGCACAAACAGGAAAAGAGGAAACGAGAATTACTCCTCAGCTTCTCTATTCATGTAAGAATCAGTCAACTGAGATGTTTGCCCCATTTTTCAGGACAGGCAAGACACTGGAGCTCACTTCAGGATCCCCGGGATTAGAACTTTATCTCCAGATATCATGAGGTTGCTTCCTCAAAACAGGCACTGAGAAATTAAAACAACTAGCACAATGTAATGAAAACGAACAAGCCATTCTTTATTTTCAAGTGCATGGGGGAAAAACAATATTTTGTCTTCAAGTGGTTACACCTATGCAGGAAAAGGAGGTGGAAAAAATGAATTGTTCCATCTGTAATTTCAAGCAGGGAAAATGAGTTAGAAGCGTATCAGCAAAGTACAGACAGAGGTAGACCCAGCGAAGCAGAAGGAAAATGACTAACCACCATTTCCCCTTATTCTCATAACTGATGGAACATAAAATATTCTCCCCCAAATGAGAGGCTGAAGTCTGATACTGAGCAGTAGCGACTTCTCAAGATATCTTTGTCAGCAAGATGGGTTCAAGTTATGATTTCACTGTTTCTATGATTGACATTGTTCCGGTTCTTAGAGCAGTTACCATGGAAACAGAAAAGGGCCTTGCATGTATTTGAAGTAATTCACCTGACCTAGTGCTTAAAATGAGGGAGGGCTGAGCACTAGTATTTCACCCAAATATTCCCCCCGATCTGGCTAATGCAGGCTGCAGTCTTGGCTGTGATCTGAAGAGGCTGCTGAGCAGTGCATGTGAGGAAAGATGAGAAAAATGGCAAATTCCTGCATCTGCTTAGACAAAGTCTGGCCTGAGAGTCCCCCTGGGGAGTTCTGATGCTGTCAGTAGCCTCTGGTGTTTTCTCCTTCCTAAATATGGACTTGCTTTCTGTCCTTTCACTCCTGATGTCTGCTGGGGAGGCCTACAGGAAGGATGCTTCAGTCAATTTGTAGCAGGACATTTGTGTCACCTCTGGGCCAGAGAAAAATGGGGAGAGAGACTGAGACTGAGAGAGAGACATTAAACAAGTTTAAGGTGGTTCTCTGCCTTGGGGCGGATGTATCACATTCCTCCAGAAATAGTACCTGGATTATGTTAAAAATCAGCCTATATGATTCCCCATCCCTTTTAGAGCAGAGGGCAAAACTCAGGGAGTCTGACTATCACACCATCATAGCATCTCTTTGACCCTGACGTTGGTCAGCTGTGTCCAAGACTCAAACATTCTCCACATTCTGCCTGTCCCCTTCACTAATATACTCCTCTGAACTGTCTCATTTCTCATCGTGACTTCAGAATGCTCCCATTTCTTTTAACTCATGGGACCGAGAAAACTGGCAATTTCCCCACTGTTCCTTGCTGCTTTGGATCTTCTTTTTGAGAAACTCACCTTGCCCCCGGGCCCTTTCTTTCCCATCTCCACCACTGTCATTAACTGACCTTTGGGATCTTTGTCTACTCTTCTCAGTGACCTTAGCACCTGGTTTGGCATTTTACTTCCTGTCTTCCCTCACCTGATGCACAGGAATTCAATTTCTCACACCGATAATTCTTCTAGTACATTGGTCCTCTCCCTTGGCCTCTCAACTCCCATCACTTGTATCTGTCCTCTAACCATGGTGACTTGGGTAGAAATAACTCTTTTTGATCTGACCTCCACCCAGACTGCGATGCTGCCTTTACTCCCATGACTTCCTGTCCTTTCACCTGGTAGACTCTCACCCTCACTGAGCCTCCCACAGATTCTTATGATACCTTCAGTCTTGGGAGAACCATGCTGCTGTCTGTCTTTCAGACCCTTCTTAGCTTCTCAGGCATTCTTACTTAACTGGGTCACCAAGGTTAATGGGTTCACCTTTCTTCTCAATAACAGTTTGGGCTCTCTCAGACCCTACACAGTGAATTGCACATGATAATGAACTCATTCATTCTTTCATCCCTCCATTCATCAAATGTTGCTTAAGCAGCTGGCATTTTTTATAAATACTGGGGATATGGACCAGTTCTCTGCCCTCCCGGAGGTTATGAAATAGTGAACCATCCAATTAACATGAAACACAGAAGTACAAACTGAAGTGTTAGAGGGAAGTGAACAAGGTGCTGTGATGGTAATAAATGTGTATTGAGCATTTATAAGGACCAGGCACTCTTATAAGTTTGTTATGCTTATTCCTTTAATCATCACAACCAGCCTCTGAATAACTACCTTATATTATTCCCATTTTATACTGGAGAACTATTATTACTTGCCTGGGGTCATGCAAGTGACAGAGCTGGGGTTTGAAATCAAGCAGTTTCCTTAGTCCACCATCTTAACTGCTAAATCCCTGCTGTAGGGCAGTGGTTAGGGTATTTTCTTGGACAAGCTGGTCATTGAGGGTGTTTTTGAGAAGAGAGTGTTTAGTCTGAGGCTTCAGGAAAGAGAAGGAACCCTCTGCATGGTCATAAATAAATGAAAGAGCTAGGAAGGAGCATTTCAGGGAGAGCAAGTAGCGTGGAGAGAGGCCTGATTAGTAAGGAGCATGGTTCATTCGAAAAATGGAAAGAATGTCAACATGATTGGACTACAGGTAGGGGGAGAGAGTGGCCTCTGACGGGCTGGAGAGGGGAGCTGGGCCAGGTGATCTGAGCCAGTTTCAGCAGAGTAAGGGATTTTTATTGTATTCAAGGAGCCGTGGGGGAACTGGCATCATATTTTACTTCTGGAATCTCTTTCTGGCAAATGAATGGAGAGTGGATTGGGGGTTAACTGAGGAAGTGGGGAGATGGCCAGAAAGCTCTTGCAGGGTCCAGCTAGAGATCGTTGTGACCCGGACTGCAGTGCTGGCTTTGGAGGTGGGGAGGCATGGCCCCATTGAGATAGAATTGATCCGACTAGGTGATGGGTGGACATGGGAAGCAAGGGAAGGGACAGACACAAGGATGAGTCTCAGGTTTCTGACTCAAACCAGTGGACTTTACTTTCATTCTACCAAACAGATGGGGCCATCAGACAGCCCAATCCTCAGCTCTCTTTCTCTCATCCTCTGAATTAATGCATGTTTTTTCCAATGTCAGGGGAAGTTGTCTCCTTATTCCTTTCCCATATATCATCTTCAGTCCCCAGTTGAAGCCATTCTTTCTGTCTTCTCTTTGGTGCTGCTTCGTGTCTTATCCTCATTCTGTCATGTATCCTCAAGCTTTCCTCCCCTGGTGTCGTCCTTAGCTTATACAACAAATGCAAGTTTTACCTACTCTGAAATGGAAACTCTTCCCTCAGTGTCAGTTATCTCTTGAGTTGCTCCCACAATCCTCCATCTTCTTTTGAAAGCAATTTGTTGTAGTCAGTGGTCTGTATTTTTCATGGTTGTTTCACAGAATAGATGTTCTCACCTTGATGTCACGTGAGCAAAGAGGGATTTGGGGCTATGCTGGCTGCTATCCAGACATGTGATTTAGTCAACAGTCCTGAACCCTCTACCTCATATCATGGTTATTTTTGTTTGTGTTTGTTTTTCGTGCATTCCCACAGCCTTTGATGGAAAAGACTTAACTTACCAAAGGCAAACATCACCTGATGCGAACGTGTTGGGAAGGAGCTCATGCTCTCTTCCTTGGAGTTTCCCCTCTAGGAATCTCCTAGAATCTAGGGTTTCCAAAGTTTGTCAAGCTGAACATCTTTTTTACTTGCTTCTCACTTCCGCCCTTCATAAAGTGCATGGAAAGCTGGGTAGTGGTTTTCCATTGAGATAATAAACAAATTATATTAGCCTCTTCTGATATGGCAAAAATGTAGCCTTCTTAAACGTGTGCCAAATGCCTGGAATCATTTTTAAATACCCAATGTTGGATGATCATCCAAATAACAACAAACGGTTGGTGCTTTGAAGCAGTTGGTTTATCCAAGGTGGGTAGTTCCATGATTATCCTTCACAGGACATTTGTTCTGGTGAGCCAGACATGCTAGCTGTGGAATTAAAGGGACGAAAGAGGAAGGCAGAAAATTGGCTTTGGAAATGCAAGAAAGGGCCATTTAAAGGGAATGGACTTCAATAGGATAGCTGGGAGGGGGGATTAAGGAAGTTGATTTAACAGGCAACTTCATCAGCCTTGGCTCCTGTCAGTTTTTGGTCTGTCTCCCCATCCTGGCTATACGCAGCTGCTCAGTTATCTTCAAACACTGAACTTCCATATCCTGACTTTTTCTCCAATTTTCTCCGTATCCTATTTTCTCTCCACTGACTCTTATGATCTCCTTCTCTGGCTTGCAAACTCCTTTCCTATCCTATGAGTCCTGGTTCCAGTGACCTCTGCAAAGTATCCTTCAATGTCCTGAGTATCCTGTAGTGTTTAAAGTGCGTGCTAGTTTTGGGGTAAAAATACTTGGATTCAAATCCTGGCTCCATCTCTTACTAGCTATGATCTTGACCTCCCTGTGCTTCAGTTTTCTGATATGCCAAATGGAAATAATCACAGTAAGTATTGCATAGTGTTGCTGGGATACTTAATGAGTTGACACATGTATAGTATTAATTTTTTCTTTATATATATATTTTACTGAAGTATAGTCAGTTTATAATGTTTCAATTTCTGGTGTACAGCATAATGCTTCAGTCATACATGAACATACATATATTCATTTTCATATTCTTTTTCACCATAAGTGTATATAGTATTTAAAATATTGTTTGGTGCACAGTAAGTGCTCAGTAAATGTTGGCTAGTTTTTTTCCCTAGGTAGAACTACTCATTCCTTCTTCTGAAGTCTCATAGTACGTTCTTCTATGATAATGATTATCACAATGCGATAATTATTTGTTTATACACCTTATAGGCTGTGGGCTTTTTAATGAAAGAAGCCAGAAATAACATCGTTTTTTCCATTTCCCGTAACATTCCATGTGATACATGGCCTACAGTGCAAGTGCAGCAAATGTTTATTGAATTAATGAATGAACTGTGAGACATTTTGTGGTTAAAGATAAATAGGGGACCCAAGGTGAAATTATTGCTAATGAAATCAGCTATGGTGATCAATCAAATTACATAGTCACTTCGAATTTTGTAATTTTAATCTTTGAATGTATTATGATCAAATCTCTCTTTCTATATGCACTAAGGTGGAAGAAGGAATAAAAGATTAATAGAGCACAACCTCTGCTATATGCTTTATATGTCATCATCACTGTCCTCTTTTAAGTTACTAATACTGTTCTGCAGTTGAAGAAATTGATTCAGAGAAGTCTGGTGACTTACCCAAGGTCACAGAACTAATGAGTGACAGATCTAGCTTTCTAACCCATAGACCCAAACTATAAACTCTATCTAATTTTTTACTTTCCTATATTTTAATTTTCCCCTTCCATTGATGGTAACTTTCCACCATCATCTCCGGCTCCACCTGCGTCGAAGACTGTATAATTTAGCTGTAAACACCCTTGGGTCACTGATGCATATGCTTTACTTCTCATTGGTGTCTTTCTTCCATAGAAAGAAAATCATTGTACCAGCGCTGTCCATTACTGGTAGTCCAAAAATGGTTTTGTGACCAGATAAATGAATTCTGGTTATGAATGGGGAGTTGAGGTGTTCCATTCAGCCTGATGAAAGTATCAGACTTCAGCTGTCAGCTCTGTTTAGCTTCACAGTCCTCTACTGGCATGGGATAACCTCAGCCACAGAAGACAGCTCTCCCTGCAGGCTGTCCCAGTCACGGAGGAGACAAGTCCTTTTTTCCTCCTCCTTTCTCCAGCCTTACTGTCAGTCGCAGGTTGGACTGCCCTCAAAGCAGTCTACTGCTCCAGAGCAGTGAAATTCCCTTGGCTTCCCATACAGAAAAATCTTCATTACTGAATCTTTCCCTTTCCTGGGCACTTCCTACTTAAAATAGTTTCCCAACAGTGACTGTCCACTGCTCCCAAGTTCTAATTGTTAAGTTAGTTCTGTAATACATCTTCATTTGATTGTTCCAGAGGTCTTTTAACCTGGAAGAAGTCATTCTATCTCTGAGATGTAATTTCTCTAAGATTTATTTCAGCTGGTATCTCTCCTGCCTGGCAATATTCAGGCTGCTCAAGCTTTATTTCTACCAGTAATGAATCTGGCTCCTCCATTCTCTGTTCTTACGTTTGAGAACTTAGTTGCAAACCAGATCAGATTGGTCCATCGTTGGAGAGGGTTTGTTTTTTCTTCTCTTTTTACTTAAAAAACTAAATGGTGTATGAAAAACATTATACAAAGCTTGACAGCAAAAACTTTGAATTTCTGCTCTTAGAAAAGTTTATCTATTTCAAAAGATCTGGTAGGCTAAATAGACTCACCTACTTTTAGATGGCACATATATGGTACCTCAGGAGCAAAGAGTAACCTGGTAATTAAATGATGGACTTTTGTGCAGCGGTCCCTCCCTCTTGCCATCATTTTTTGAATCATGGTGGAATTTTAGGTGATGAAATCAGTTTAGGGAATTATACAGTAAGCAGGGCTTCTTCACTAATTCCTCCATAGACTCTGTTGTAGTGTCAGGCTAAGAAATCATTTTTAGGCTCCAGCTTTCCTATCAGTGGCAAGTGGTAATGGATTCCCAGTGTATATTCTTGTTTCTGCCCTTGTCATCCTCCTCACCCCAGCATCCAGAGTGATCCTGTTCAAGTGTAAGTTTTGGATAATCTACTGCTGTGCTCAAAGCCCTCCAGTGACTTCCTACTTCCTACCAAGTGGAAGCCAAGCTCCTTACGATGGCCCGCAGGGTCATCCACGGTCTGACCCCGTCTGCCCTTACCTCCTCTTCTCTCTTCCGTGATGCCTCTGCTCCAGCCACGTTGGATGCCCTGCTGTTCCTTGGGCTCATCGGGCCTTCTCTTGCCTTAGGGTCATTGCAGGCTCTTCCTGCATCTCTCCAGTCTCCTGGATCAATTTATTTCAGATCTTTGCATCTTCTGTGGGAGCTTCCTTGATCACCCTATTTAAAACTCACAAACCCCAACTTTTCTACTTTGTTTTTCTCCATCATAGTATTTGTTGTGCTCATTTAAATATTTTGTGTCTTTACTGAGATACAAGCTCATCTTAGGCAGAAACCTTATCATTTATTCACTGCTTTATTCACAGCTTCAAGAACAGTTTCTGGTAGGCATTCAATAAATATTTGTTAATGAAGTAAGTGGTTGTGTGAGTCTATGATTTTGGTATTCTGTTGGTTGATTTCCCTTGAGTTCTCTGATAAGGCTGTATATAAGGGCATGGGTCTGGCTTCTTTTTCTCCTTGTGGAGACCACTGTGGATTTGAATCTGTCACCAACATCTGGGCAGTACCCACATCTGGACCTTGGAGGGCTCTGTGTGTAGGCCCTTCTTCTGTAAATTCCTTTTCTCTTATCTTTTCTTTTTTCTTCTTGTAACATCCCACATGTAAGTGGAACTGCAGTCTGTCCCCCATGATTGCCTTCAGTCTTCACATTAACCCTGTGAGACTGATGGAATAAAAAAGGAAGGAGTGAATCCAGCAATAACTGTGCATCACTTTGTGCCTGGAACTAAGCCAGGAACTTTCACAGTGGTCCTTTCATGTATATCAACCCTAGGAGAGAGGTATCTTTATTCCTGTTTTACAGATGTGGCTCAGAGAATTGGCGACTGGTAACCTGCCTGTGATCGCACAGTCAGTCCCTCATACCTAAGCCTCTCATCTATCTTCCATCCTCTTTCTTCCATGCTCCCCAAATCTTTTTTGTGTGGGCTTGGTTTCATTGAAGTCATGTTTTAGGTTTGCTTCTTCTCTAAAGCTTTGTTGGTTTTGGTAAAAACAAATTGTTGTAGGTTCTTCATTTTGGCTACTATTTGTCCTTGAGCATGAACCCTGGGACCACAGCAGGCAGACACAATTTAATGAATTGCAAAAAATAAATGAACTGTTTAGGGCTTTAACTCATTGAAAGAAAGTTACCCCGTCAGTTCAGGGCACTGTAGATTGCAGAAATGAGATTATCTTCAACATTTGGCTCGGCATCTTGACAATGCGCACTGGGGATTTTATTTGGAAACAACATTGAAGGTCCTTCATCCTTTAAAGGAAAGATTTAAACTCTCACAAGGCAGCACCTGAGTTTGTTTTCTGAAAAAAGGTTGACCGGGAGGGAACTGATCTGTCCCTAGCAAAGGTGCACACAACTTAAAAAAAAAAAAATCTAATTCAGCCAAGTTTTCTTTGTTGACAGAGAGCAAGACATACCCTCAAGTTATAATCAGTCCAGTTCTGGGAAAATGTCTCAGAGTTAAAGTCCTCAAATTGTCCAAATAGTGAAGCTTGAAAAGCAGCCAAGGGACATTGCATCCTTCCTGTTGCTGACCCATGTGCTTCCCTGCACACCCCGTTTCACAGAGAGCTGGCTAGTGGTACACTGGCTCTGCCAGGAATGCCATCCCACATCAACCCACTGGCTTGATGGCGTTCCAGAGCAGAGAGCCACAGACCTATGGTTTTCCTTGCACAGGGTTCTCACCTTCACTCACCACCTCCTTCGTTCTCATCTGGCTCATGTGCTTTGAATTTAAGTTTTTTCCCCCAAGTAGGCTTCACGTGTTGTCTTTACACACAGTGAAAGGGTTTTACTTTTCATCTGAGTGATCCTGCTGTAGCGCTTTCAGGATACATGTAAACAAATAAAACGATTTAGCAACCCAGACAACATGTTTAGAAAGTGCTCAAGTACAAGCGTATCTGGGAGAAGGCTTTTGTGGGAGCCAGAGCTGGCCACTGGGTCGGCCCAAAGGTTTGAGTTGGGCTTGCAAAGCATAGAAGGCATGGGGCTTGGTGACTTGTCATCTTATTTGGGTCACAGTTGCTGTGATTGTGGATTCTCTGTATAGCCAAAGGAAAAAAAAAATGGAAAAGAAAGCGAAGAAGAAGAAAATGCTGATATTAGATCCAGAAATATCTGGGTTAAAAATACCAGCCTTGTCTTCTCTTGCAGTGTGATTTTGGGTGTGTCGTTTAACCTCTCCGAGTCTCATTTGCCTTATCTGTGAAACAGGGGTGATAATCTCTCCCTTACAGGGCTTTATAGAAAATAAGTAATATTTGTATAATCACAATGTACATAGCATATTTCCTCCCTTCCTTCGCAATTTCACCCTCTGTTGATGGCTTATTGGTCCTCTGGGTGTAACTGGGTGGGTTTTCTCCTCTGTCCCGCTTTGTAATCAGGTTAGGTCATTCCCTCCTCATTCTTTCTCCGTGAAGACATGCCTTCAGCTGTGGTTTCTGGAGCGGATGCCTTACAGGTTAAATCCTGTGGGGATCCCAGCACCAAACATCACATCATAATCCACTGTTAAATATTAAAACTGTTTACGTAGCACTTTAGCATTTAAGAAATGCTGTTAAATATGTCATCCTATTTCATTCTTAAAATTATTTTGTGTAGTAGTTATTAGTATCTGTTGTTACTCCATTTTCTAGGTGAGGAAATCAGGGCCCTGAAATGTTGAGGGACTTAGCCATGGTCACACAGCTGGAGGTACTGGAGTAGGGATGGCTTCTCCCAGTGCTCCACACAGTACTAAATAGTCCATTTCAGGTACAGACCCTCCGTCTTTCTTCTGTATCCCCTACCTCCTTGCTGCCACCATCTCTTGGTCCCTTGTATTTCTGGGCTTCCGTGGGGGCTTTTTCATAGATCCTCACAAACACATCCTCATAGTTGCTACTTGGTGCTGGCCATGTTCCTCCTCTCCAGGTGTGGTTTATTTTGGTGAGGTCTGCCACCTGAAAAGAAGCATTGTGAAGGTGCCTCCCTGTTGCCATGGCTACCGCTGCCTGTCGTCAAATGAGCTTAGTCTCATTGTGCTCCCAAAGTCACTGGTGCTTTTTCTCCCCACTGACACTGCCGAAGCATAGTGACCTTGCTGTCTGGTACCTCCGTGGTGAGAACGTCCAGGTGGGGAGAAACCCTCTCCCTGTGTTTTGACACAAATGCAGCGCCATCCCTTATGCCCCAAAGCAGTACTACCTTCTCCCTACCCCAGTGCTCATGACGTTCAGTGATAACAGTACTTTCAGTTTTATTATAACTCTGTCCAAAGTCCCAGTGAGGCCTTGTCTTAGTCAGGATTCTCCAGAGAAACAGAACCAATTGAATAAGTAGGTAGGTAGATTGATAGATCAATAGAAAGATAGAGATTTATTGTGAGAGAGAGGTTCATGCGATTATGGGGGTTGAGAAGTCCCATGATCTGCCGTCTACAACGGGGAGGCCCAGGAAAGCTGGTGGTGTAGTTCCAGTCCAAACTCAAAGGCATGGGAACCAGGGGAGCCAGTGGCATAAGTTTCACTGCTAGTTAAAATGCCTGAGAACCAGAAGTGCAGATTTCTAAGGACAGGACAGGACAAGGTGATTGTCCCAACTCCAACAAAGAGGATGAATTCGCTCTTCCTCTGCCTTTTTGTTCTGTCTGGGCTCTCACCTGTTTGCATGTTGTCCATCTGCCCTGGTGAGGCTGATCCCTCACTCAGTCTATGGATTCAGCGCTAATCTCTTCTGGAGACACCCTCTGAGACACATCCAGAAATAATGCTTAACCAGCCTTTTGCATATTCCTCAGTCCAGTGAAGTTCACACATGAAATTAACCACCACAAGCATTATTGAGATATGAATTGCAAAAGATAATCTCAAGGGACAGGTAACATGCTGACCTGCAGTCATCTTCTGACTCCAGCCACTGATCATTAAGTGCTGTGACTGAGGGACTCGTTCTTATTTTTCAGTAAGTATTTCCCTCTGAATTTCCTTAATTCTTGAAGCAAATAAGCTACCTTCTGGTGGTCTCTACTTGTCTTCGAACAACCAAATCTTTTGGTGACCATTGCTCAGGCCCATGCAGTGTCTCCGGTCATTCATATATTATTTCAGTGATACTGACTAGTAAAGATCAGTAACAGTTCAGAAATAATTCATGGAAATAACATTGAATTGCCTACTGTTTATTTTGCCAACTGAGGAAAATAACCAAACAGAAGAAAACCCCAAACAATAGCCATTTACTATAACCATACAGAGAGAAAGAGCTGGACTTCTGCCAGCTCTTTAGTTTAGTTTGATAATGGAAAGTTGATTTCACCACCAAAAAAAAAAACAAAAAAAAAACTAGGAAGGGTACAATATCCAAATAATGGACAGGCATGTCACAGAATAAATGGCTTTATCAAAAATCCATACATCCTTCTCCCATTTTGCTGCAGACTGTAAAATATTTGCCACACTCTGGCATCTTGGAACTATTAGATGGCTTAATTTGCTATTCACAACACTGACTGTGAGGTAAGTGTTATCATTATCCCATTTTACAACTGTAGAAATTCAGGACCAGAGAAGTTGGGCATCTTGCCAAAAGTCACAGAGATAATAAGGAGGGTAGCTGGGACTGAAATTCAAGCCCTCCACTGCCAAACGTGTCTCTGCTTGGCCAAGGCACTGAAGATGGTGGGGATATTCTGCTGGAATTAAGTCTGCATGTGTATTTAGAATGTTTTGAGTATTTAAAATAAATTTCTTTATAATACATCATTGTTTAAAGTTTTCCCCAGCATGTTATTTTTGGCCATGTGATATTTATTAATAAACATGCATATATATCTATAAAATTGATCACTCTAAATAATTGGCATTATAATTTGGATACAAATTCTTTTGTCTCTGTAGTCCCTGAAGAATTTACTGTAGAAAAAAATGTAGGATTGTTATGATAATTCAGTGTTGTGAAGGTCCAGTTCTTTTGCTCTGTGTCTGCTCATCAAAAAAGGATGATCATGAAATCTTTCTAGATTTCATGTTACTGACCTCTCCCTTTTTTTTTCTCTACTTCATTCTTCATGCATCTTTCCCTTCCCTTGACTTTTTCTGTATTTTTCTTTTTTGAGATTGCGACTGGCCACTGGAAACATCTCCAGGTGATAAGTTCTTGATTAATCAGATCAAGATTTCCTCATGTTGGGACAGCTCCTTTGTCCAGAGGAATTTTCAGTTTACATCAACCATAAACGTGTACAAAATGGTTTATTTTTGATGGGGGTGGGCTGGCTGGCTGGAGAAAATCATGAGGTGGACTCTTGGCATGCATGGATCTAACGTTTGTTATTTCTGCTTTCAAGAACGAGTCTGGAGGTTAATGCTCCCTAGCACTTACAGTTTTGCTAGGGCATCAGTTTCAGTCAAGTGTGTGAACTCTGAGGACTGCCCAGAGCCTATATTTTATTTTATTTTATTTATTTTTTTTGAGCCTATATTTTAATATGGCTTTTATTGTTTATATTTACTACGTGGCCTTATTTAGTTGTTACATAAAGTCAGTGATGTGGATCTCAGAATCCCCATTTTGTAGGTAAAGAAAATTTGGCAAAATACATGCGATAAGGGTAGCAAAAAAAAAAAAAAATCGCGGTACTCAGAAAAGACTTGGTCCCATCCTTCTCAGCTATAAAGGATATATGGTATATTTGAGCTCATTTCTACCAAAATTATGTTGAAAGACCCCACTTTGTTTCTGGAATTTTGTGTATTAGCCTCTAGGGAATTCATTATTCTTTTGAAGCTAAAAACCTTTCAAAAACTTCTTTGGGTTGTCCACATATTTATTTTTAATTGGAAAAAGTAAGGGAAATTTGGAATCTAGATACTCGGGAGAGTGGAATATGAATTATGTAGGTTCTTTGTTTTAAGGGAAAATTGTTTCAACTTCTCATTTTCATCAGGAGTTTTAGTGATCATGATACAAATATGTTGCTGTTCTGTCTACCAATTACTTGTTTCCCAAGACAAATGCTTGCTGGGGCAAGACATTACCTTGAAGCCGTTTGATTTTCCAGGTGGAAGAACATCTAATTTTCTTTTAAATTGGGTTCAGAGAAGACCACTTCCTTTTTTCTCCTACCCTTTGCCAAACAGCTTTTCATGATTACAGAACAGTTTATGAAAACATTGGTATCTGGCTTTCTCGTCTTGAGAAATCTCTCCTGGGACTCTGGGATGAAAGATGGAATGGGAGTAGGGGTGGGAAGGGCTGAGAGAAGGGCGGGTATTTTCTTCAGAGCATCATCTAGAGTCTAGTAGAAATTTAGGGGTGAATATTTTAGAGTTTAGGGAAGTTCAGTAATTTCTCAAAAAGGCAAGTTTTCTGGAAAGAGTGGTTAGGTTCCTCTGGGACAGATTGACAAAAATTGTGTCTGATAAGTTTTTATTCTATTATCTCAATTTGTAATTTCCTGCTTACTCATAAGGTGGCCTGGGACACCAGCTCCTTGGGAGGAGCCTAGGAGGTCTGAAAACACAGATTCTCTGGAACCTGAGAGGTTAAATGTTACGGATCCGTTCATTCATTCAATCAATCAGTCATTCATTTAACAAATATTTTCTATGTATAACTTCTCCAGGCATGACTCTAGGGGCTGAGTATAAAGTGGGGAGCAGTGGGTATATGGTCTCTATTCCCACTGAGTTTACCATCTAGGGAGAGAAAAAAATAAACACAAAAATACATACAATGGAACTTTGTTGTTAACTCTGAAGGAAAAGGGGGAAGTGGGGCAGGAAGAGAGGAACAATCTGGGTCTCTGCTCAAAGTCTTGCCTTTTTGCCTTCAGTGAACCCGTCACTTAGCAGTGAAAGCTCACCCAGCAAGAGAGGCCACCATGTGCCAGCTGTTCTCAGAAACAGTTCTGGACCATTCCCTGCCTTCCTGCCTGTTTCTTGCTCCTTTTCATTCATCTGTTCATCTACTCGTTCATTTAGCACACATTTGTTGAGCATGGAATCACTTCCAGCCCTTGTGTCAGGCACTGAGAACGTGACAATGGAAGATAGGTGTGGTTCCTCGCCTCACGCTGATCACTGTCTAGTAGGGAATGAAGTCTCATTACTAGACAATTAAAATGCAGTGGATATGGGTCTGGGAGAGAGAGTACTGGGCATTGAAAGGTGGATAACTGACTAGGGGTGAGAGACAGTGTATAGAAGACTTGATGAAGAAGAAACAGGAGTGAAGAGTATTCCAGGCAGAAAGAACAGCATATGCAAAAGGGGTAAGAAAAGGAGGGTTTTCCATTGAGTTGAATCAAGTGAAGGGTGATGGAGTGAAGATGTGAAGGGACAGAAAATTGGACATGATAATGTGGGACTTTGAAGATCATGTTAATTAGTTTGCATTTATTCATCCCCAGGTATCTAGGCATCTTTTCTTGGTTTGACCCTCATGCTCTTCTTGGTTTTGTTTTTTTTTTTTTCCTCTTCCTGAGAATGCTGCTGGCTTGATTATACCTCAGTCCCTGGAACCCAACTTTATTACCTATCCACTTTCTTGTGTGGGTCTGCTCTGGGAAAAGGGAACGTATGATAGGGGCTTAGATTCATGGAAACTTAAAAATAAACCCAGGGACTTAAAAAGTGGTTTTGATTGTTTTATGAAATAAATGTACTGAGCATCAAAAAGGGTGAAGACCTGGTCTTACCTGAACTAGGGTGATAGGGTATCAGAGTGTAGTCCTGAAGATGATAGGACTTCCAATGACAGGTGGCCAGAAAGCCCGTGTTCACTGCAGTTTGTTGTATTTCTGCCTCTTGCTTTCTGAAGATTAATCACCTTGGGAAAACGGAAGCTGCCCAAAGGATAAATTTGGTGAATTTGCTTCCTAAATCCCCCATCCTTGAGGAGTCACCAAAGTTCCAAGGGATTTCATTCAGGTCCATAGTCTTCTATCTGAAATGCTTGGAACCAAATATATTTCATACCTCAAATGTTTATGATTTGAGGAAAGTAAGATGGAGCATGCACTTTGTTTTGTGACACCTCCGAAGGATCTGGAGTGGCACCTTGTAAGTGTCAGATTCATGTTTCTGCAGCAGAACGTATGCATATCCACACAAAGATAAACCAAGATTTTTAAGTTTCTAGTGAGCTCAGGTCAGTTTTTACCCCCAGACAAGTTAAGATCACCATGGGTTTTGCTGCTAGATGAGTTACGTAAAGATGTTTAGACTTCAGAGCTTAGGGTTTCAGAATTGCAGATTAAAGAGTGTGCGGATCTATAGCATATCAATTTGTTAGGCACGATGGAAAAAATGACTCACCACAGGAACTGAGAAACTCTGGACAATTGTTCGCCAGGACTGTGCAGTTCTGGTTGGAGACCTACTAAATCAGGCCAGCTGGGAGCGGACTGGGAAAAGATGCTTTTAACAAGCTCCCCAGATGACTCTGATTCACATCAAAATTTAAGAACTTCTGCTCTAGAAGAAATTTCCAAGGGAAATTGTGAACTCTTCTTTTCACATTTAAGAAAATGCTGATTTTCTTTAGATCTCTAGGAACTGACAGATGTATCAACTTTGCATCAAACAGCCCCTGGCTGGAGCTAAGATCGTGATTCAGGTAAATGCTCTTTGGGCTTCCGTGTCTCTCTAGAGATAACTTCCCTGCCAGGAGTCCCATTGGTGATGCACATGTGAGCTTCTGAGTGTGCTTGAACTTGTACTCTGCAGTTCCTACTGCAGGCTCCCCACTTACTCAGGTGCTTTGACATAGGTTCAGTGCGACCAGCCCTCTGTTGGACACTGTAGAAGGAGTGGTTGGTTCCTGCTCTGAGAGAGCTCACTGTCATCATGAAGAGAAAATACCTGAACATATTGTTGTTACTTAATGCTAGTGCCTTTAAAGTGGTCACAGTTCAACTCACTGCTGTTACAGCTTCAGAGCTACATTGACACTTGGCCTTTTAAAACTTTCAGTTAACGTTTACTTTTTGACTTTGGGGGATATCATAAACTCATATGGCAGACATACCAGAGAGGGAAGGAATGTCTTGAGGAGAGTAGGGGTGAGACATTTTGCAATGAATCAAGGGATGAACATGAATACCCCATTTTTATAAATAAGGGATTAATTGGGAGTGGAGTGAAAGAACGAGGACTTGATGTCAAACCAACCTTGACTTGAAATCTTAGTTCTGCTCTTATCAGCTTTATAACCTTGGGTGTATTAACTCAATCTCTGCATCTCGGTTTGCCCATATATAATATTGAGACAGTAACAAGTACTTCATGGGGTTGCTGTATGGATGAGGTCAGCTTCTCGCTATGGAATCACCTGGAACAGCCAACACTGGTTTCATCATTCTCGCTGCCCCACAGCACTTGGGTTGTTTGTGCTTCTGCACTTCTCTGTTCTGTGCCGTTGGTCTGTTACCTATTGGTCTCATGCTGGATTGTGAGCTCTTGGAGAACATGGATCTCATCTTTCTAATTGTTTCATCTCTTGTGTCTGCCATGTGGTAAGCACTCAGGGAAGGTTTGTTGAGAAGGGAGAGGGCAGCATGGATTACACACTTTGTGAAGAAGTGGGCTTTGAGCAGTGGTGTACTGGTAAATATCTAACGACTAGCTCACCAACAAAAATATATATGTGTGTGTTATTTTTATTACACATTTTCCTGCTATAAAGGATGTATAGTACACATTTACAAATCATAGTAAAATATATAATACTCTGTTGTCAATTTCATGTAGCTTATTGATCTCAGAATGCTTTCCTAAGTCTAGGTCAGGGGTTAGCCAACAGTGTCAAATCTGACCCACCGCCTACTTGTGTAAATAAAATTTTACTGAAGTGTTGCCATCCCCTGTGACTGCCATTGTGCCCCAATAGCAGGGTTAAGGAGTGGTGACAGGGACTGTATATTCCACAAAGCTTATTTATTATTTAGCTCTTTACAGAAAAGAGAGTCTCACTTTCTCTTCATCTTCTGTCCTTCATCCCTTCCTCCTTTTATAACCCTCTAAAAGTGTAAAAGACACTTTGAATTTGTGGACCATACAGAAATAAGCTGAGGGCTAGATTTGTCCATAAAGCCATAGATCACTGGACCCTAGTCTAGCCAATCAACAGAGCAATAAATCAAGCCCTGATTTGTGGCGTTTGCCAATTACTGTGGTGTAAATACTCTCAACATGGTTGATTTCCAGCTACCACTGAATATGGAATTAGGATAGATGCACAGTAGCACACGCCTCTATAGTACTTCAGCCATACAGAATCAATGGATGTAAATAACCATAAGAGCGTAGATAATAGTAAAATGTAGTGAAATAATTAAGAAGTAATGAGTTTTGAATATTTGCTATTTTTGTTTTTAATATAACTTAAATAATAATTTATGTAATTTAACTCTTAATAATAGCTATAATTGACATCTTAATTGTCAAAAGTCCTGAAAATTTGAGTCAGGTCTTGGAGCTGCTAAATGCTGGCTCCATCACATTCCTGGGCCTCTGAGTTCGTTCCAACTGGGTCTTGGTAAGTGTAGGAAGAAAGGGGCAGACGTTCGATCTTCGTACCTCTTTCCTTTGTCCCACAGCTTTCATATACGTAAAATCCTAGTGATACTAGGGCAGAATCTGATCCAGGTTAGACTTTCTCCCTGAAAAAGTCTGAACTGAACTAGCAGAGGTGAGGATGGAGGTGAAATCCCGTGAAGGGACCACATAGAGGTGCAAATTGCTAAAACAGTGATCTTCACCATTGGACACCTTAGTCAGTCCTGCCAACTCTAGTGATCATTCTTATGACCCTATTCTTCTTTTTAAATATGTATTTTTTTTAATTAAAAAAATTGAAGTATAGTTGATTTACAATGTCATCTGTTTCAGGTGTACAGCAAAGTGATTCAGTTATACATATATATCTATTCTTTTTCAGATTATTTTCCATTACAGGTTATTACAGGACCCTGAATATAGTTCCTTGTGCTATACAGAAGGTCCTTGTTTTTTTAATCTATTTTATATATAGTAGTGTGTGTATGTTAATCCCAAACTCCTAATTTATCGCTCCCCCCCTTTCCCCTTGGGTAACCAGAAGTTTGTTTTCTGTGTCTGTGAGTCTTAACCCTGTTCTTGTGACTAGGCTTCACTTGATGGTGTAAACAGAGTTTTGGGGGGAAGGAGATGAATTTTTGGAGTCATTTGACCTCATTTATTGTTGTGTACATATTAGTAACTGGACATTTGGCTTCTATATGTGGGAGACTTATCCTCTTCTCTAATGGCAAGGTGATGCCCTATTTTTGTAACATTACAGTTTTAGGGAAGAGCAAGGAAGAGTCCAAGCCAGCTAATGTAGTCATTATCATGAACCAACAACAGGGCAAAGCAACCATTATACCATACCTCTCATGCCGAGCTCATTAATGGGTATAATTTTGTTAGTCTTGCAGGAGGGATTCTTTAGGTCATTCACACTGAGAGGCAAGAAGAAAAAGCTAATTTAACAAGGTTGTCACCTTCTTGAAAACATATTCAAAGGCTTGCTAGCTGAAGAAATTTGAATAAAGGGGAGGGGTCAGGGCTGAAAACTTTCCCTTCTCCTCCTTTTACTTTTCTTCATTCAACAGGGACTTGTGGAAATAAAATATGTCTAAGGAATGGAGAAAGAAAGGAAAAGAGAGAGAAGCTGCACTTTGTTTTTTTTTTTTTCCTTTGAAATCTGTACATGAAGGATCTGTGGCTTGTGTGGAGTGGATGAGGTGCTCTGTAGCTCTCAGTGACATTACCAAGGGGAGTCTGGGGCCAGAGGTGGACAGGTGGGGCTGTCAATCAGAGACAACATCAAGGGCTCTTACAAAAACAAAAGGAAAGAAAATGGATGTTTAATCAATACAGTTGCTCTCTGCTTAACCTTTTGTGTTTTAAGCAACATTTCACTGGAGCCCAGCAACAGAGTCCAATATTTAACACATAAAAGGTACTCAAAAAGGTGAAGCCTTGGAGAGCAGCTAGAAAGTGAAGATGGAACTGAGGGTTAAGAAATGGAAAGAAAAAGACTTGGAGGAGAGGGAGGTCAAATGGATGTTGAAAGGCTGAGATCCATTAAGAACAGGCCAGAGACCACTAGAGGGACAGATGGGAGAGCCCAGTGGTAGACTGCATGGATGCTGGGCACCTGGTGATCCTGAGCTATATTCAGTTTACCTTTCCTCACTCCTGGGAAGTAATCAGAATAACTCAAGCTTTGGCTGAAAGAGAGAGGAAGAAACAGCCACAGCCATGGTAGGCTGAACTTACCACTTGGTCTACTGTTGATTTTTTCTGGTGCCTGGTCAGCTATCTTTACTCTGCCTTAAAGTGCATAATTAACAATGATGGAGGAGGCAGCATTAAGCAAATGTCAGAGAAAAGAACCTGGCAAGAGCCGTTGGCCCCTCGGCAATACCCAAGTTAGGCTACGCAGAATCTCCTACCTGGGCTGTTAGAGTAGCCTCTTAAATATTAGCCTGGCTCCACATTCAGATCCATACTCCACACTGTTACCACAGTCATGTTTTTTTAATTAAAAAAATTTTGAAAATGTGAAATTTACATAAAAGCACGAAGAGGGAATTAATAACCATCCCTATCTCACCCACTACATTTTTATTTCTGTCTTTTGTCTTTCCCTCTCTTTCTTATTTTAGTATTTATTGAGTACTTTTGATGTGGCAGAAGCTGTTACAGGAGATACAAAGATGAATGTAACTGACCTTGTCTGTCTGGTAGGAAAGCCATATAGACAAATAAAGGTAGTATTTTGTCTCAGCGTATGCATATATTTTAGTTTTATTTTGATAATTATTTTGATTATTCATTTTGATCAAGAAATATATGCAAACAGTACAAAATTCAAAAGTTACAAAAGGGCATAGAGTAAAAGTTAAGTCTGTTTTCTATCCCTGTCTTTCAGCCACTCAATTTCCCATCCTACAAGCAACCACAGGCACCAGTTTCTTATTTTTCTTTCTTTCTCTCTCTATCTACATATATATTTATAAGTATGTACATATGCACATATGTATATGTAATGTATAAGTAGCTTATACTTCATTTTATATCTTCCATATTCTATTTAGGATATTTTAGAGATCATTCATCAGCACATAAAGAGCAGCTTACTTTTTTATTGGCTGCATAATATTTAACTATATATATATAATACAAACATAGATGTTTCATATATACAGATATATATCAATCACATATAAATATCAAAAACACATGTATTTTAAAATCTACACTTGGCTATTTATTTGGGCTCTCTGGTACAAAGTGTTGGGTCAAAGTGTTGGGTTAATTGAACTCAATTAATGGAACATCATCAACAGTGAACCTCGTGAGGTTTTCTCTTGCTTTTTGTTCAGTACTGTGTCTTTGGATCTATCCATGTTGTTTTGTGTATAGTTTGTAGCTTCTAAACAATGCTTAGTATTCCATAATATGCATCCAGTACACTTTACTCATCTGTTTTTGAGGTGACGGACAACTAAATTGCTTCCAACTCACCACTATTGGAAACTTCTCAATGTAATATCCTTGAACGTGCTCGCTTTTCAACCTGTGTGATTCTTTTTATGAGATATAAACCCAGGAGTGGAATTGCTGGACCAAAGGATATATGTACATTTAATTGAAGTATTGCCAGATTGCACACAAGAATGGTTGTACTTGTCAACATTGCCAAGGCCATTGTAGGTGGGGTCCTGTGTTGCTGCATCCATTCTAATACTTGATACTAGCCAGTTTTCTAATTTTTAACAGTTTTTTTGGTTATTTTACTGATTAACTTAAAAAATTAAGAGAATTTTTTAGAGTAGTTTATGGTTTGCATCAAAAATGAGGTGAAGGTTCAGAGATTTCCCGTGTTCCTCCTGCCCCCACACGTAATAACCTCCCCACTTGTCAACATTACCTGCTTAAGTGGTACATTTGTTACCATTGACACATCATGATCACTCAAAATCTATAGCATAAGAGTAACTATTGCTATTGTACGTTCTATGGATTTGGGCAAGTGTATAAGGACATAATCTTGTATGAGTTTTGGCAAATTGTGTTTTTTTAAGGAATTGGTCTGTTTCATCTGGGTTATCAAATTTGTAGGCCTAGAGTTGTTCACAGCATTCCTTTATTACCCTTTTAATGCCCATGGGATCTGTAGTGATTTCCCCTTTTTCATACCCTCCATTGTTGTTTTAATATGCATTTCCGTAAATACAAATGAGTCTAAGAATATTTTCACACACTTGCTAGCCTGTTGAAATTCCTCTGCTGTGTCTTGCTAGTTCATATCTTTGTCTCATTTTCTGGCTAGATTTCCTGTTTCTGCATTATTGATTTTAGGAATTTCTTATATATCTTATGAATTCTAGATATTAAGTTCTTGTTTTTAGACAATGAAAATATTTTCTTCCATCTGTCATCTGTCTGTTAACATTGTCAAAGGTGTTCTTTATGAAATGAATGTACACAATTTTTATGTAATAAAACTTTTTTTTTTTTTTTTTTTTTTTTGCCTTATGAGCTTAGCTCTCAGAGTTTTGTTTTAGAAGTTACTCCCTACCCTGGGGATATAGATAGTCTCTTATGTTATTGTATATCAACCTCATCATTCTCTCTCTCATCTACATCTTCAATCCATTTGCAACCAATGTTGTATATGATGTAAAGTAGGGGAGTCTAGGTTTTAGTTGTTCTTCATATTGGGCTAGTTATTTCTAACACCATCTATAAAGAATCAGCCTTCTCTATACTGCTTTGCAGTGCTACCTTGATTGTATATCAGGTTACCATAGATTCATGGATCTGTTTCAGAACTGTCTACTCTCCTCCATTGGTTTATTTGTTCTTGTTACATATTGATTTTATTACAGTGGGTTTGTGTACATCTTAATATCTGGGAAGCAAGTCTCCACTCTACTCAACTTTTTCATACTTGACTTAACTCATGATAAGTGCTTTTTTCTTCCATATAAATTTTAGAGTAAATTGTATTCCTTAAAGACCTGACTGATACATAGTTTGGGATTTAATTTTTAGGTAATTTTGGGAGCAACATATATTTTTCTGATATGAAGTACTACTATACAAGATTGAGTTTTCTCTCCTTTTATACAGATCTTATTTTATGCACCTAAAAAGATAAAAATATCTCTATGGAGGCCTTTGTACAGTTAATTTTAGATAATTATAATTTTTCTTGTTTTATTTTTTAAATTTAATTTTTTAATTGAAGTATAGTCAGCTTACAATATGTCAATTTCTGGTGTGCAACATAATGCTTTAGTCATACATACATCAGTTTATTTCATACATTACTCATTTTTGTATTTTTTTTCCTTGTAGGTTACTATAAGGAAATATAAGATACTGAATATAGTTCCCTGTGCTAAAGTAGAAACTTGTTGTTAATCTATTTTATATATAGTAGTTAGTATCTGCAAATCTCCAACTCCCAATTTATGCCTTCCCACCCTCTATTCCCCCTGGTAACCATAAGTTTGTTTTCTATGTCTGAGTTTGTTTCTGCTTTGTAAGTAAGTTCATTTGTCTTTTTTTTTTTTTTTGATTCCACGTATAATATGGATATCATATGGTATTTTTCTTTCTATTTCTGGCTTACTTTACTAAGAATGACAATCTCCAGGTCCATCCATGTTTTTGTAAATGCCATTATTTTAGTAGCTTTACGGCTAAATTGTATTCCATTGTGTATATGTATACCACAACTTCTTTATTCAGTCATCTGTTGATGGACATTTAGGTTGTTTCCATGTCTTGGCTATTGTAAATAGTGCTGTTAACATTGTGGTGCATATATCTTTTCAAATTAGAGTTCCCTGCAGATGCATGCCCAGGAATGGGATTGCTGGATCATAAGGAAGTCTATTTTTAGTTTTTAAAGCAGTCTCCATACTGTTTTCCATAATGGCTGCACCAAACTACATTTCCACAGTGTAGGAAGGTTCCCTTTTCTCTGCACCCTCTCCACCATTTATTTTTTGTGGACTTTTGAATGATGGCCATTCTGACTGGTGTGAGGTGCTATCTCATTGTAGTTTTCATTTGCATTTCTCTGATAATCAGTGAGCATTTTTTTCATGTGCCTATTGGCCATTTGTATGTCTTCAATGGAGAATTTGCTTGTTTAGGTCTTCTTCCCATATTTGGATTGGGTTGTTTGGTTTTTGTTATTAAGTTGGATGAGCTGTTTGTATATTCTGGAAATTAAGCCCTTGTCAATTGCATCATTTGCAAATATTTTCTCTCATTCTGTAGTTTGTCTTTTTGTTTTGTTTGATTTCCTTTGCTGTGCAAAAGCTTGCAAGTTTAATTAAGTCCTGCTTGTTTATTTTTGCTCTTATTTCTATTGCCTGGGTAGACTGCCCTAGGAGAACATTGCTACAATTTATGTCAGAGAGTGTTTTGCCTATATTTTCTTCTAGGAGGTTTATTGTGTCTTGTCTTATATTTAAGTCTTTAAGTCATTCTGAGTTTATTTTTGTGTAAAGTGTGAGGGAGTGTTCTAACCTCATTGACTTACATGCAGCTCTCCAGCTTTCCCAACACCACTTGCTGAAGAAACTGTCTTTTCTCCATTGTATATTCTTGCCTCTTTTGTTGCAAATTAATTGACCATAAATGTGTAGATTTATTTCTGGGCTGGCTATTCTGTTGCATTGATCCACATGTCTGTTTCTGTGCCAGTACCACTCTGTTTTATTACTGCAGCTCTGTAGTATTGTCTGAAGTCTGGGAGGGTTATTCCTCCCACTTCTTCAGTATTGCTTTGGCAATTCTGGGTCTTTTGTGATTTCATATAAACTTTAGGATTATTTGTTCTAGTTCTGTGAAAAGTTTCCTGGGTAATTTGATAGGGATCACATTAAATCTGTAGATTGCTTTGGGTAGTATGGCCATTTTATCTTATTATTTTGAATGATATCTTATACTTGATAACATTTTCTGTTTAGCAATTCCTTGGGAAGAAAAATACTGTTTATATTTAATGTTTACCTGTATTTAGTAACCTTACTGAACTCTTAAAATTATTCTGATAACTTGACAATTTTGTTGCTTTTTTCTTCTATGTAGATGATCACACTATTTTAAGTATTGATTATTTTATTACTTTTCTTACAGTCCTCACTTCTGTTACTTCCTTTTTTACTGTGTTGATTGTGACCTAGTATTATGATAAGTGGGAAAAACTATTTTTATCTTGTTTATGTAGTTAAACTTTCTTTAATAAGAGAAATATATGGTGAATTTTCAGATATATTTTCCATTGAAGTTCCAATGAAGTTCCCTTCAATACCTGGTTTGTTAGGAGTTTTTGTCATAAATAGGTGATAAATGTTATATTTTATGCTGTATCTAGGATTTTTCTCATTTCATTTTCTATTATTAATGTGTTGCATTTCCTTGGAATGTTTATTGATGTTGACCCATCTTTGCATTCTTGGGATACACCTTACCAGATCATGACATACTTTCTTTTGTATGTACTGTTAGATATTGGTAGGTAATATTTTTCTTATGTGAAATTAATTTGGCCTCTAATTTCTTTCTTTAGCAGAATTATAGCACAGTGCTTATTAAGAATTCAGACTTTGGGACCAGACTACCTAGATTTCAGTTCCATCTTGGCCACTTACTAGCTGTGTGATCTGAGGAAGCAGTAACCATTCTGGCTTCATTTTCCCCATCTATAAGATGGGATTAATGTTTATGATACCTAACTTATAACTTGTGTTTATGAATAAATGAGTTAAAATAGAGAAAGCACTTCAAAGAACCAGATTTAGCTTTGTTAAACTAATTTTCACTGTTTCTTTTCTTGTCTATTGATTTATAAACTTATCTTTTATTATTTACTGCCTTTGTGTTTCTTGGAATCATGTTTTGTTGGGACTCCCCCCCCCCAACTTCTTAAAAGTTCAAAGTTTAGCTTTTTTCCTTAAATTATTCTGTCCTTGATGATAAAATGTATCTCAACCCATATACTTATATACTTTTTTAGCTGTGTGACAAAAATACTGGCATATTATATTTCATTGCCATTCAATTCTAAGGATTTCTAATTTCTATCCTGGTGTGTTTTAAACTCGAGCTGTTTAATACCATATTCAGTTTTCAGATACATGGGATTTTTTTAAATTAAGGTTTTATTTTATAATTGAGACAAGTTTTATACTTAGAATATTGGATACATGAAATATAAACAATTCAAAATAAACCTTAAACCCAAAAACATAAGGGGAAAATGTTACCACTGCCTAGGCTACTCACAGAAAAAATCTAGAAGATTGATTCTGATAATTGTTAAATTCCAGACTTTTAAAATCTTACTTTTGATCCTATTAATATTTGCAAAAGAAACTTGCGCTTTGGTATTCATAATGGTAAGACAGTGAGGAAGTTTCCAAACCATGTACAGGCAATCCATGAATGAATCCATGACTCTTTTTTCTGGTCTAACAGGTAGTAGCAAAAATGACCCCCTCTGAGGAGCTTCCTTCTTGGGAACGTAAAGCTGTAGCTCTTGCTCCAATCTTACCTACTTCGAAGGGGGGTACTTCATAGATTCCAGTCTAGGTGGAGGCCCAGAGTTTCCAATGTCCCACTGCATTCTTGTGAATTTATAAGCGATGTTCGAAGGTGAGATGAGCCATGCTTGAGGGTGAGATTTGAATAAATGGGAGAAACATTTTTTTCATTTCCTACTTCCTTTCAGCTCCCCTGGGGACATTTTGCCCTCTATTCTTGCACATAAATTTCATGTGGAGGTGGCTAAAAATGCTGTGTGGTGGGATATGGGCTACTCACTTGAAAGCATCTTTGTATGAGGCAACAGCTTTAGATGCAGGAGAAATTATGGGAGCATGAACTGCAAAGTTCAGTACATGATGAGAGCCATGATACTCTGAGGGGGTACAGGGAGTCCCAGAGACTAACATTACCAGTTGGATACAGGGAGCAAAAAACTGGGCATGGCTGAGACTAGTATGTGTCATTAATATTTCCTAGAAGCCTTGAAGTCTCCTAGGTTTGACTATCAGAGTTTAGGTCTCACATGAACTGGTTGATTACAAGATCTTCCCTGAGCAGCCTTCTTTCCTCTGGGCCAAAGAAACATATTTGAGCCCACAGTGTTCCAGTTCATCTCAGTCATGGTTTGAGGGCCTCTCTGGAAAAAGAGATAGATTCTTTGTTTCTGTCATCCTTCAGCATCATCTTGACACTAGTTGTTGATCCAAATTAAAAAAAAACACTTCTTAAGTTTTCCTCATAAACAACATCACCTTGTTTCTTAACAGGATGTCTGGAGGTTATGAAAATCTGATTCAGAGAGATCACATCTTCATTTAATCAAAATCTTCTGACAAAACCTCAATGATCTGTTCTAGCCTGGGGATTTGTAGTTTTAGTCCATTCTTGTTTAAATTATCAAATTTTGAAAAAAAATAACTAGAAATTTCCTTCAAGTTTCTTTCCTTCAAAAGAAATATTTAAGGAACAACGAAATATTGCCCGCAGAGGCTTTCCACCACCATTTCTCTAACTAGAGTGATTAGGAAGGTTTTGAGTTTCCTAGAAACATCCTGGATTATTTCTGTAGCGCTGACTTCTCATCTGCAAGTGTCTTGGTTTAGCTGGTAAATTATATGATTATCATATCGAAAATGATAGGTTTTAGGTCCTTGATTGTTTGAGTAATAGTTGGTTACCACTCTGTAGTCCCTCAAGTGGTCCCTGAGTCAGGTCCACCTCATATGCCAGGGTCCAAGGGTATACTGAGGAAAACAGGTACATGGTGGGACAACGGGCCGACAAGACATTTTGGAGCAGCAAGCTTCTAGGCACAAGCTTCTGTGAAAAATAGATAAGGTCAGAGGGACAAAGTTGGCCATGCAGCATGTGAGGTCAGAAGAGGGAAGTGCATGTGCTGCAAACAGAAAGAGACTGAATCATGATAGATAGAAGTTCTCTGGACAAAAAAACAACTATGTGCAGGTAGAAAACAGGTGAACATGTACAGCTCACCATAAGGCAGACTGCAGTGGCAATTCAGGAGGCGAAAATGTACATTCCCTAACTGTCCTTTAGGAGGAATTAGACTGTTTTTTTTTTTTTCTCCTCAATTTTTGAAAATCCTTTCCCCCTATAGTCTATGAATCCTGAAAACAGTAGAGGCAGTGGTGACTGGTGTGTTGTGGAATTTTGTATATTGTATTAATTTCAATTTTTTTGCTATTGATCTGTATGATATTAATTATATGGAATTTATTGAACTTTTTTATGTAGCCCAGAACATGGTTAATCTATGTAAATGTTGACCATGTGCTTGAAAAGAAAGTATATCTTTACAATGTGAAAAGATCTCTATATAGCTAAAAATATAAACTTTAAAATTCTTTTATTATATCTTCTTTATATCTGATTACTATCTGGCTTTTTGATCTATCAGCCTTTGAAGGTGTGTGTTACAGCCCCCCAAATCTTCTGTCACAATTATCTACTTCCTCTGTCGGTCTATTAGTTGTTGCATTACATAGTTTGAGACCGTGTTCTTAGGTCCATGTAAGTTAATGATTGTTAGATCTAATTGCTCTCTTTTTTGTTTTACAAGAGTGTAATATCTCTTTTTGTTACCTGTTCTATTTTTGTTAATATTTTGAGAGATTTTTATGCATTCTAGGTTTCTTTGGTTTCTTTCCATTTTGTCTGTTTGAAGATTTTCCTGTCCCAAACCTTGGAGAAAATTATCCCAAAAAATTTTAGTAGGATTTAAAAATCTTGGTGTTATTGCAGCTTTTATCCAGATAATTTGTTGCTGGGGGTTTGTCCTGTGTACTGTAGGATGTTCAGCAGCATCTCTGGTCTCTAACCAGTAAATAATAGCATCACCTTTTCCCAGTTGTGAAAGCCAAACTGTTTTTAGATATTGTCAGATGTTTCCTGAGGTGGTGGTGGTGAGGGATTGCCTCCAGGTGAGAATGACTAGACTAGAGGAAACGGTCTCTAGAGCTCAGCCAAGACCAGGAATAAACTGTGTTTCTCCCAGCCCAGTGGAAAAAAAACCTCATGATTCATGGAACAGGAAGTAGAGAACGTAGAGGGGTATTGCCTCAATAGTGGACTATAATTAGCCCTCAACTAAAGGTTGCTCTGCTCTTGCTTATCAAAGCTTAAAGTAAAACCTCAAAAATATCAAACTGTTTCCAAAGACTTAACTGCATCCCAGAGAAAAGCTCAAACATATTTATAATACAAAAATATCTGGACTCAACATGATAAAAATATCTGATACTTGATTTAAAAATTAACAGATATTCAAGGAAGCAGAAAAATACTATTCATAAAGAGGAAAAAGAATCAGTCAATAGGAAACAACCCATAAGTGCCACAGATCATAGTAGATAAGGACATGAAAACAGTTATTATAACTATTTCATATGTTCAAGAAGGTAGAGGAAAGACTGAACATATGTGAAGACATCAAAGATTTGGAAAGAATCAGATCAGGGCTTCCACTGTTGTCCAAGATATAATAAATGAGTCAGGATTTACCCTCCACCTAAAGCAAATAGAAAACAGAGAAAATGGATGAAACAACAGTTTTCAAGGTACAGGACATGAGGCCACAGAGGACAATGATTTGTGAGAAGTGGGAAATGAACAAGGTGAGTGCTATATTTTCCTGAGCTTGCTGCAGGGAGGCGGTTTCAGGCTGCGGCACAGGAAGAATCCACACACAGACTGGCAGTCTCCCTGAGTCCAAGAGACCAAGACAACCAGAGTTTGCCGGACAGAGTGCCAGAGAGGAGAGAGCTGCAGAGAGAGAACTCTGGAGATCTGCAGAGGGTCTCCTTTGAGTATTCGGTGAAGACCTGATAAGTATACAGTGTGAGGAAACTATGTGAGGCTGGGTAAAGGACCACTAAAAGGATTAGAGTTGCTCACACAGGGTCAGGAATACTGCTTATTCCAACCAGCAGATGGGAAAGCCTCAAGATGCCTAGGGCATTGGGTAGACTACACGGAAGGCTCTGGCCTCAGTGGTGCAGAGTAGGTATCTCTAGACTGAGCGTTGGTTCTGGCCTCCCAGCCAATCACAAAAGCAAAACCAGATTTTGTCTTGATCTAAGCAGGAGGTTCAGATCCAAAAAGTTCAATAAACTCAAACACAAGGAATGAAGAAAACTACCAATGAACATAATAATCAAATTGCTCAAAATCAATGACAAAGATAAAATTTTTAAAGCAACAAGAGAAGAAAGACACGTGTATGGAGAACAAAAAATGAGAGAGAGAAGAATTCTCTTTGGAAAGTGCATACAGGATGACAGAAGGGAAACATCTTAATGTATTTGAATTGGTTTTCTAGGACCGTTAAGTACCACAATACTTGTAAAGTGCCACAAATTGAGTGGTTTAAGACAACAGAAATTTATTGTCCTACAGTTTTGTAGGCTAAGAGTCCAAAGTCAAGGTGTTGGCAGGGTTCCCCTGAAAACTGCAGGGGAGAATCCTTCTTTGCCTCTTTCTAGCTTCTAATGCTTTGCTAGCAATCTTCGGCAATCCTTGGGTTGAAGCTACGGCACTTCAATTTCTGCCTCCGTCATCACATTGCATTTTCCTCTTGTGTATCTTTGTCTTTACATGTCATATTCTACTTCTTACGAGAATATCAGTCATGATGCATTAGGATCCACTGTAATGGCTTGATTACATCTGCAAAGACCCTGTTTCCAAATAAGGTCACATTCACAGGCACTCAGGGTTAGGACTTCAACATATCTTTTTGGGATGACACTATGCAACATATAACAGTAATAAAAAAATTGTCAATTTAGATTTTGAAATCCCATGAAAATATTATTAAAAAAAGGGCAGAATAAAGACTTTTTAAAAATAAAGAGTAAGCTTTGTAGTTTGAATCTTTCAAGGAATTTGGCTGTTTCATCTAAGATGCCGTATTTGTTGGCATAAATCTGTTCTCAGTATTTTGCTTATTATCCTTTTAATATCTGTAGGATTTGTAGTGATGTACCCTCATCATTCCTAACACTGATAATTCCTCTCTCTCTTGTTAGTCTAGCTGAAGGTATATCTGTTTATTGTTGTCCAGTATCTGAAAACTCATGTTTCATATATTTTCTCCATTTACCTAGTTGTTTAAGTTGAGAGTGTAAATCTGGTTCCTGTTACTCTGTCATGGCCAGAAGCTAACTTTTACACCCTCACCTTTAAATGATCCATTGGACAAAACTTGGTCAAAGTTTTTTCTTCCCATGATAGGGAAATAAAGAACCAGTGTTTGCTCTTGCTTGTAAGATTCTTTGTCTTGTACATGTTATCTGCAGCTTCTTTTTGGAATGTAAAAATGTATTAATGTATCTAATTTCCCTTTGATGATCTAAAATTTGTTTTAATATGTATCAACTTGGGTTTTTCTATATTCTTTTTGGCATCGGTTAAGCCTTTAGTTTAAACATGCTTCATCTTTTTCATCTTTTTTTTTTCAGTCTGCAAATTTTTATCTTCCTTATTTCTTCCCATATTTCTTTCCTTATTTTTTTCCCCATATCTTTCTAAGGCTTCTGTTATCTGGAAATTAGTGTTTCCAGTTCTCATCTCCACATTGCTTAGCTTTCCTTTTATATTTTTTATGTCACTGTAGTTTTTGCTCCCTTTTGGAAGAGCTCCTTAACCTTATCTTACAGCTCACTAATTCATTGACAGCATCCACCCTACAATTTATTTCATTTATTTACATTCTTTACTTTGGCTGTTATATTTTTCATAGTTAATATTTCATTTGGTTCTTGTTATGAATTCTTTTTTAACATTTTTTATTGATTTATAATCATTTTACAATGTTGTGTCAAATTCCAGTGTAGAGCACATTTTTTCAATTATACATGAACATATATATATTCATTGTCACATTCCTTTCTCTGTGAGCTACCATAAGATCTTGTATATATTTCCCTGTGCTATACAGTATAATCTTGTTTATCTATTCTACAATTTTAAAATCCCAGTCTATCTCTTCCCACCCCCCACCCCCTTGGCAACCACAAGTCTGTATTCTTTGTCTATGAGTCTATTTCTGTTCTGTCTTTCTGCTTTGTTTTGTTTTTTTTTTTTAGATTCCACATATGAGACATCTCAAATGGTATTTTTCTTTCTCTTTCTGGCTTACTTCACTTAGAATGACATTCTCCAGGAGCATCCGTGTTGCTGCAAATGGCGTTATGTTGTCGGTTTTTATGGCTGAGTCGTATTCCATTGTATAAATATACCACATCTTCTTTATCCAGTCATCTGCTAATGGACATTTAGGCTGTTTCCATGTCTTGGCTATTGTAAATAATGCTGCTATGAACATTGGGGTGCAGGTGTCATTTTGAAGTAGGGTTCCTTCTGGATATATGATCAGGAGCAGGATTCCTGGGTCATATGGTAAGTCTATTCCTAGTCTTTTGACAAATCTCCATACTGTTTTCCAAAGTGGCTGCACCAAACTGCATTCCCACCAGCAGTGTAGGAGGGTTCCGTTTTCTCCACAGCCTCTCCAGCATTTGTCATTTGTGGATTTTTGAATGATGGCCATTCTGACTGGTGTGAGGTGATAGCTCATTGTATTTTGATTTGCATTTCTCTGATAATTAGTGATATTGAGCATTTTTTCACGTGCCTATTGATCATTTGTATGTCTTCCTTGGAGAATTGCTTGTTTAGGTCTTCTGCCCATGTTTGGATTGGGTTGTTTATTTTCTTCTTATTGAGTCGTATGAGCTGCTTATATATTCTGGAGATCAAGCCTTTGTCGGTTTCATTTGCAAAAATTTTTTCCCATTCCGTAGATTGTCTTTTTGTTTTACTTACGGTTGCCTTTGCTGTGCAGAAGCTTGTAAGTTTCATTAGGTCCCATATGTTGATTTCTTGCTTTTATTTCTTCTAGGAGAAAAATTTTGAGATGTATGTCAGATAATGTTTTGCCTATATTTTCCTCTAGGAAGTTTATTATATCTTGTCGTATGTTTAAGTCTTTGATCCACTTTGAGTTGATTTTTGTGAATGGTGTAAGGGAGTGTTCTAGCTTCATTGTTTTACATGCTGCTCTCCAGTTTTCCCAACACCATTTGCTGAAGAGGCTGTCTTTATTCCATTGTATATTCTTGCCTCCTTTGTCAAAGATTAGTTGACCAAAAGTTTGTGGGTTCATTTCTGGACTCTCTATTCTGTTCCATTGGTCTATATGTCTGTTTTTGTACCCTTGTTATGAATTCTTATTTCTGTTTTATTTAATCAATATCTTCCCTTATTCTTTTGAGAATATTATGCTTAATGTAAAATATTTATGTTCCTATAATTATATTTCATGTGGCATATCTCATTTTGCTTGTTTTTTTTTTTTTTTTAGCAGTCATTGTCCACCTCAACTGTTGACATATTTTCTCGTTGGATCATTAACTTCTGTCTGCTAACGTATACTGCGCAAGAGGCCAGTACTTAAGCTCTGTTACATTCCTTCAGGTGAATGTAGGAAAAAGGAGAGATAAATTGTTGACTGTCCTTTTTTTGCTACTGCTCTTCCCGGCAGCATCTCTGGTTAGGGATTCTTCTCTACACTGTTTGTAGAAATAGCACTGAGTATAAATAATCTCAGATCAGTGGTTTTCAAGATGAATGTTTTGTAGAATACAACCACGGTTTTAAAAATGAACTAGAATTGAATATAGTGGAAAATACCAGAGTACATCACGGTTGATAAATATAAGGACTGTTCAGGGAAACTTTTGTTTCAGCTCTATCTGTCTTTCTATCTCTGTATCTCTATACACTCAAAGATATGTACCGGGAAAAAATTTATACTTTACTGTGGATCAAAATCAAACATTTTGAAAGCCATTCTCTTTGATTATAATCCACCAGTCCTTAGTTTGGAAGGGGAAGGCTGCAGATAAACTTCTGCCTTTCTCCTCTGGCCTTTCACCCCACTAGGGCTTTGGGGCTTCCTTGTTGTTGTCCTACTGACACCTTGGTTTTCATGTCACAGGGGTAATGGGGCAGCCATAATCCTTCCAAGATAATATTGGAGAGAAGCAGGAGCAGAATGTGAAAGCTATCTTTCAAGTCATCCTCTGCTATTCCTGGAGTCTCTAATAAAATACATCAGTGTCTCCCAGCCCCCTCCTTCCTGAGATTACGACAGCCTTCAGGTGCCTTTGGGGGCTCTCCCAGTATTAGGTACTTCCCCAGATGTTTGCTTTCCTCTCCTTTATTTACTGTCAATGTGACAGATCTTTGGGGGCTGAGAGAGAACCAGTCACACTAGGTACTTTTCCACTTTCTCAGGACCTAGAAACATAAACATTGTGAATATTTGATATTAAATTCTCTGTTAAACTCATTTTAACTCAGTATTACAACATGCATGTTACCTTTTTGCCCAAAGTCTAAGTGACACCATTTGAATGGCTCTATAATATTTCATCAAATGATTTTACCATAATTTATTTAATCATTTTTCTATTATTGGACATTTAGATTGCTTACACTTTTTTTTTCACAATGAAATATAACTCTGGAGTGGGAATTTTTATGTTTAAATCTTTGCCCAGGGTTTAGATTAAAATGACCTTTTAAATTTGCACTGCCCAATTTACAAAGAGCTCATTTTTTCCCCACTGATGAATTGTTGTAGCTGAAAGGAAAAAGTGCTATTAAACAACACCAGTAAAACAACTGGAACCACTTCTGCATTTTAAGGATGCTGAAGAATTATTCTCAAGGAGAAACCCGATATTTTATTTAGAAGACATGTTAATGGAACTTTTGAGGTGTAGCTATGATGATGTGAAATGATATGATGAAGTGTCAATTAATGAAACTAAGCTTTTCCACATTATAATAAAGCCAGGATTAGAAGCTCTTCTGCTGTCCAATCATGTTTGGCTTCATCAGGGTATGTTTCTGAGCCGTAGTTTGTAAGGAGCCTTGGCATTGGAAGGAGAAGAGAGGATGGAAGGAAGGACCTGGTATTGAGTAAACACAGATGCTAGGAAGAGGGCAGGAGGTAAGAGACTGATGAGAGAGGAAGATTCCAGCAGGAGATTCCTGGGATGAGGGGTGTGGATGTGTAGCTGATGCAAAGATGTCTGATATCCAGTACTTCCTGTTTTAATTTTTCTCTTTCGCCTACCTTCTCTTCATTCATGGTAAAATTTTAATAGGTCTATATTAGTGACTAATTTAGCTAGCCTTGTACCGTAAATGCTGCCTTGAAGAATAAAGGGCCTCTCTTATGGTTACTGTGAAATCAGAAGGAGCTAGAGCAGCTTGGGAACTGCTGATGAGGAGGTTACGGGGGGTTCAGAGGAAACTCAGGCTGGTAGGAGACAAGCATGACTTGTAACCACCTGCCCCAGGACTTCTCAGGAGTGTTCATACAGAGACAGGATTTCCAGCCAAATGCGCAACTCAAGGTGCCTGAGTTCTATTCCGATGGTAAAGGACAGAGGTCCTCATAAGGTGAAAGAACTTGGGGGTGTTTGGCCAACAGTGCTTTCTTAATACCCTGTGCTGCTTTTTCAGCCCCAGTTGTCAAATCAGTCTATATTTAGTTGTTCAGTGTCTGCTTTCCCTATAGACTGTGAGGTGCATAAGGCCAGGAAGAGGCTTGTTTTGTTTGCCAGCACCTAACACAGTCTCTGGTACAAGGTAAATGCTTGGGAAATGGTTGTGAAATAAAGGATTGTAATCAATCATTACTTTTTCTGTTGTTATTAAAAAGAAGCCCCCAAATACAGCAGTTATAATGCTGAACTATTGGGTTTATGAGCAGTATTCCCTTCTATTTTTCATACTTCCTATGAACACTTTTTTGTTTTCTGCTGAGAGAGTCTAAAAGAATTGACTCTGTCTTAATAAGACCTCTTTAAACTGGGTCTTATGTTCTTTAGAGTTTGCCTCTGTTTCTGTGTTCTTTCCGATATCTGAGATTGATTGACGAAACTCTGCGAAGATGCCCAGATTTACTCACCAGAGAGCTCATTACAGTCATTCAATGGCACCCCTCTACCTTTTGCATCTCCAAGTTTTGTCCTTTAGTTTACCAATGTGGAAATTTATGTTTAGATTCTGATTCTTCTTATGTATGTCTTGATAAATGATGAAAATACTGCTTTGATGAAAAATATTATGAATCTAAGATTTTTGTATTCATAGACACATGCTGGGCCTCAGAGTAAAGGGAAGGTTTCCATAAATCAGATAAACACACACTTCCCTCTTTTTTGGTTGCCTTCATTAATAATTAGTTGACTTTCATTTCCCTTGAAAAATGTTATAAATTTTTGACTAGCTAATCCCTTTGAGGATTGAGAGGGGATTTGTTCCACTGAATGTAATGAGCAGGCTGATAAATCCAAGTTCTCTTGGATTACTGGCTTTCTGTCTTAAAGTTGACATCCTGTGTTTGTTCTAGGTCTTCTTCTTGGTCCTTTAAAGCAGCTTCCCTTTAATAACATGATCTGGTAGAAGCAGCTGCAGAAACCCAAAGGGGGAATAAATACTTTTTTTTGAGACTAGATTGAGAATAGAGCAGAATTCCAAAAACACAACCCTAGTGGGATGGAATTGGACGGATCCTGCTTCACTTTGTCACCTCATAATTATAGCACCCAATCTCTTTCCTGTTTTCACCTCCAAACTTCTGGTAAACGTGGTCTCCCCTTGTGTCCACTCCCTCCCCTCTCTTTCACCCCTCAAGTTACTGCAGCTGGATTTCATCCTATATCACCTTACTGAAACGTTTATGTGATTAATCATCTCCTCATTGACAAATGTGAAGTATAAGTTTCAGCCTGCCTCTAATTTGATGTCTCTGCAATTTTTTTTTTTTTTTTTTTTTTTACCTCTGTTGATCCTCTCTCCTTGAAAATCTCTCCTTCTGTGTGTTTCATGACCCTGAAATCTCTTGAAAGGGTTCTTCCTCTTTTGGATTCTCCTTTTCACTGTTTTTTTTATGTCTTTTTCTTCACTATCCTTTATGTGTTGGTGTCCCCCAAGGTCCCATTCTTAGCTGTCTTTTCTGCTTTATAAGCTCTTCAGATGATCTCTTTCAATACTGTGAGTTTAACCAGCCCAGTAATACTGAATGCCAGCATTTCCAAAGTTTGTATTTCCAGCTGGGGCTTCTCTCTTGGAATTTGGGTTGCCTATTTCTTACCATCTATGTGACACATCTTTCAGCAGGGTAACTAAAGGCAGTGCAAACTCAGTATGTTTAAAACTGAATTTATTTCATTCTTTCCCCCACAAAACACCTGGATCCTCTTCCTATATTTCCTATCTTAATGAGATCATCATATGCCTTCTAGAAATCTAGAAGTTATTCCTAATTTTTTTCTGCATGTATATAATTAATCACTAGGTCCTGTCAATTGTAATAAACATCTCTCCAATATATTTTGTCCCTTCCATTCCACATGCCATTGGTCACATAGCTTCTACCAACTGCGTCCTCTCTACTGCCATCAGAATTGTCTCTCTGCAATACAGATCTGAATCTTGGCACGTACCTGCTTAAAAACCTTTATTGCATAGAAAAGGAAGTCTAAACTTCTTAACAGGACAATGAGGTCCCTCTCACGAGAAAAATGTCTTCTCTACATTACCGTGAACTTTGTACATAACTCTATTACGGCCCTTGGCATATTGTATGTGATTATTATATGGACTACTTATGTGATTATCAAATGCATAACAGACTCCTTGAGAGCAAGGGTCATGTCTTTTTCATTTTTGTAGTTCTAGTGCTGAACACGTGGAACAGAACTATATTTAAATGAAATGGAGGAATGGAAGAATTGGATAAAGAAATGTTGAAAGATTCTCTCAAAGTATCAAGGTATAAAAAATACATGGAGTGATGTGAAAATTGCAAAAATAAGATAGGTCACCAGGTTATAGAAGTCCATTTAACTGGAACATTGGAAAACATGTCTTTCCAGAACCTACCTTTCCTGTGGGCTGCATTTGTGGTGGTTTTAAAATATGTCTACAAATTCTTTTCTTTTTTTTTCTTACAGAGAGATGGGGAATTAATTAGGTTTATTTATTTATTTTTTAATGGAAATACTGGGAATTGAACCCAGGACCCCATACATGCTAAGCAAGCACTTTACCACTGAGCTATATTCACCCTCTATGCCTGCAAATTCTTGACACTCCTCTCTTCCAAAGATACAGCTTAATTTCCCCTCTTTTGAAAGTGATTCAGACTTAGTGACTTGCCTTTAACCATAGAATGTGGCAGAAGAGATGCTATATGACTTCCCAGGATAGGTTGTTAAAAATTAGGTCCTGCCTGGTCCTCGCTCTCCCAGAGCACTCCTTCTTTGGAAAGTTAGTCACCATGTTGTTGAAAACACTCAAGCAGCCTGTGGAGAGGCCTTTGATGGAAGGAACTGAAGCCTCCACCAACAGCTAACCCCAACTTTCCAGCCATGTGAATGAGTCACTTTGAAAGAGAATCTTCTTGCCAGTCAAATCTTCAAATGACTGCAGCCCCAACCAACATCTTAATGACATCCTCATGAGAGATCCCAAGTTGAAATCACCCAGCCAGGTTGCTCCTGAATGCCAAACCCACAGAAACCATAAAAAGAGTAAATGTTTATTTTTGTTTTCGTCTGCTAAGTTTATTATGCAGCAATAGATGACCAATACACTCTCCACCAAGAATGACTGTTCTCTACGTTCATTTTAGTGATGAGCAAAACAAAGTTCCTCTTTTATCATCTAGTGGAAGTTACAGACACTGAATAACTAAATAAATATAATTGAATGTTAAATAGTGATAAATGCCTTGTAGAAAATTGGATAGCATGAGAAATTCCTGGTCTGAGCCCTGGTTGTCTGTGCTCTTCATTGAGATCTCTGCCAGTCACGGCCATCTGGCTGATCAGCGTCTGCCGCTAACACACACCTTCTAGGAGGTGGTCACCACCTAAGTGCTTGTGAAGAGGACAGCAGGACTGCTCTGTGTCGTAGCAGGAATCATATACCAACCGATTAGTCTACAGAAGAAGAAACATTTATAATCTGCTAGTCATGCTTCTGGTGGCATAAATGAGGGATGATGGATTCTGACTCACATACAGACTCTAGCCTCTCTGTACAGGGCAGGAGAAACCCTGAAACTTGCCATGGCCCAGAGAGTGGGGGGTTGTCATCGAGTGGGAAAAATGCTATGACCACATTCACTTATCATGAAAACAGAATTTCTCACAGGTCTGAATTGGGCCTTTAAATGACAACTCTTAAAAGGAGATGGCTCCTTCAGTTTTTTTAAACATACATTTTAAAATTTACTCTCGTCATTTCTGATAGACGAGATATGTTTATTTCTCATGTTTGAGAAGGAGTGATCGGGGTTGTAAAAGGTTTTGCCTCTCTCAGTTCATTTGAAGGTAGGAGGAACGGGAGTTTAGATGTCCTTAAGAGGATGTAGAGAGTGGGGGTACACAGAGCAGAGCCACGAAGGTGATTAAAGGGCCCAGGGAGGAAGGGAAATCACAATTATTAGGCCTCCAGGAAGGCGTGTGTGTGGCCAGGGTCGGGGGAGGAGGGGAAAGAGATCTGACTTAATAAATGTTCTCTCTGAGGGGCAGAACAGGAGGAAACAGGCTTAAATGAAAACAGGACGATTTAAGATAAGAAAGCTAAGTTTCTTCCCTCGGCTCCAGAGGCTGGAGTCTCTTGTGTAAGATCTCCAGGGAAGATACACATCAGTCTAGTCTGGTTTGTCTTAGTTTTGGGAACCATTTTACTCGAGGTATAAGGCTCTGTGCATCCCATTCAGTGCTTCCAGCTGGTCAACTGAGAGTACAAAGTCTGAAAGCGACTTGAGGCTGAGGACATCTGATCTTAGTGTCGGGTATAGAATTTCCAATTAGAATGTTCATTTGTCCTTTGTGTCACATGCTTTGGGCCCGGGGCTAATTTAAGTGGAAGATTTTCAGTGAAGTCCTGCCTAGAGAAAGGAAAATGATCTAGAGAACATCTCCTGCTCTCCTTCCCCCCCCCACCCCTCATTCTATGGGAAAAGCTATGGAAGCTCAGCTTAAACTAGTAGTTTTTATTTAAATAACGTTGCTTGACATTATTGTATATGGTCAGTATTTTCCATTAAAAAAAAAAGAACCCTATATGGATGAATTAAGCCCATTTATATAAAATCATACACACAAATATAGTAAGTCATAAAAAGATACATGAATGGTGGCCAAGGAAATGTTAATGGTGCTTACATCAAGAAGGAGGAATTCATGTTACTTTTACATTCTTTTTTTAATAGTACTGTCTAGTTTTTGAAGTTTTTTACAATGAGAATGTATCATCTGTATAATCAGAAGAAAACAAGAAAGCTGTAATAAAGCTATTGAGGCAAAATACTGCTAGCCACATGCGGAGGTTACTATGATGTCTCAAGGAGGAAAAATAATTTGCTCAGGATTCAAACCCAAACCTACTTCAAGGTGTAGGACTGGCTTATTAGGTAATTTGGGGGATACACTAGAGCCACCAGGGAACTCACAATCTGATTGGAGAAAAAAGTCACATAGGCCAGAGACAGGAAATAACAGATAAAGCCATTGGCAGAGACAGAGAATGCCTTAGGCGTTCTGCGAAGAGGTCAAGGAGGGCTTCCTGGATGACAGAGAGCTAAGGAGACTTGGATAGCTTGGGGAGAAGGGGAAGAACATTCCTGGTAGAAGGCACAGCATAAACAAAGCCCCGGGGGGAGGCGTTTAAAAGGCAAGTGCAGCAGAATAATTTGCTGAGATCTTAATTGGTGTCTTGTGATCTGTTTTCTGCAGAGGTTTAGCTGCAGGGCTGAAAGCAGAAGTTGCTTGAAGACAGCAGATCTTGCTAGCTTTTGCTGTCAGAAGCCTCCGCTTATTGAGGGAATTATAGGAAGGGGAGACGCGGTGACTAGTGCCTTTGTGTGAGGTGCAGAACAGTGAGAACAGAGGAGAAGCCGTTTTCCCCAAGACTACACGTGGGTGGGCTGCAGGTGAGGTTTGCAAGGGTGGCTGCACCTGCGCCTACAGCTTCAAGGAGCCCCAGGGAGGTTGCCCATGCAACGAGGGTCTGTGTAGTACTTCCAGTGTCCAGTCTTGGCAAAGACCTCCCCCTTATGTGAGATTCCTAGCATCCATGCAGAAAACAGAAGAATTTTTAAATGCTACAGAAAGCACATAAATATACACAGCCACTTGTGAGAATATGTGGTCTTGACCAAGTCAGTTACCTCCTGAGACCTGTTTTTCCAGCTATGGATAAACAAGTATATCAATTCCTTCTGGTTCTAAACGTCGTTGAATCTATGAAACTGGAGCTTCTGTCTCTGGCATCACTTCATTTCTACCTGAAATGCAGGGAGGATGGAGTGCAAACTTCATTTGCAGAGAGTGACCACCAGAATCTGCACATATGCATAATGTTTCTCAGCAAGAAGTTGGAGTACACTGCCTGGTGATTGGGACTGCCTTTTCTTTTTTAACATTTTTTTATTGATTTATAATCATTTTACAATGTTGTGTCAAATTCCACCCCCTTGGCAACCACAAGTTTGTATTCTGTGTCTATGAGTCAATTTCTGTTTTGTATTTATGCTTTGTTTCTTTTTGTTTGTTTGTTTTAGATTCCACATATAAGCCATCTCATATGGTATTTTTCTTTCTCTTTCTGGCTTACTTCACTTAGAATGACATTCTCCAGGAGCATCCATGTTGCTGCAAATGGCGTTATGTTGTCGGTTTTTATGGCTGAGTCGTATTCCATTGTATAAATATACCACATCTTCTTTATCCAGTCATCTGCTAATGGACATTTAGGCTGTTTCCGTGTCTTGGCTATTGTAAATAGTGCTGCTATGAACATTGGGGTGCAGGTGTCATTTTGAAGTAGGGTTCCTTCTGGATATATGCCCAGGAGCAGGATTCCTGGGTCATATGGTAAAGTCTATTCCTAGTCTTTTGAGGACTCTCCATACTGCTTTCCACAGTGGCTGCGCCAAACTGCATTCCCACCAGCAGTGTAGGAGGGTTCCGTTTTCTCCACAGCCTCTCCGGCATTTGTCATTTGTGGATTTTTGAATGATGGCCATTCTGACTGGTGTGAGGTGATAGCTCATTGTATTTTGATTTGCATTTCTCTGATAATTAGTGATATTGAGCATTTTTTCACATGCCTATTGATCATTTGTATGTCTGGAACTGCCTTTTGAATCTTTCAAGCCAGCGGGGTCTGATACCTGATCAGATGTGCATTGTTTCTTCTTTCCTGTAAAATCAGCTAAAGCTGGAAGACTCAAGTGCAAATTTTCATCACGACTGGAGAAACCTCCCTTCTACTCACCCACCCACTCTCTCTCTTCACCTGTGCCCTCTACTTCTGTAGATTCTTGTTTTCACCCAAAGGACTCAGCTCGGGAGAGAGACAAATCATGCACAAGGAGAAAAGGAAATCGCTTCCCAGCCCCGAATATTTAGTGATGAGCTAAACCTTCCGAGAGGGGAAAAAAATACTATTCTGTTGTGAAAGGAAAATAAATGTTCTCCAAATCAACGTGAAAATGGAGACCCAGGGAAGTGAAGTTTGTATCTGTCCTTAATGCAGCTTTGGAAGGATGGAGGCAGAGACAGTAAATGATACATCAGATGTGGTGCTCTGCTTAGAAATTGCAATTCTAAGTGTCATACGTGGTGAGCCTCTCTCACTCCCCCATAATTCCAAACAATTCACGAGAGAGGACTTCTTTTCTCTGCCATAATAATATTCCCTGGCTTGTATCCCGAATAAACAATATTGGTTACTGTTTTAAGGAGTACTTCCTCCATTTCCCCACATCATTTAAATTGACAGCCCCTTTCTCTTGTGTGCTCTGAATCCCAAGCCCCCAGCCTCGTACTTTGCTGCAGGAACACCCTGCATTCTGAGTCCCTGTTCCTTATCTCCAGAGTTATTAGAGGACTGGCGTTGGCCCACTCATGTTTTTCAGCGCTGTAGATAAGATGGGAATATTTTATATCTTCCTTTTTTTTCCTCCTAATCTTATCATGATCTACATTTTTTTTTTCAAACCAGTGCTTTTTTTCTGAGTGTGATTTTTTTTTTCTCTTTATTAATCTTTGCAGACTCCAATCCAGCCTTCTCCTTACTGAAATGAGAAACCTGGTATTCACATCTCTCAGCACAGTTGGTTTTGGAGCTCAGCGAAGATTAAAAACACAGGAAGACTTGCAGGCAACTGAGAGGGAATAGAGAGGGTGCTGTTAATGTGTTCCTTCACTGAAAAGAGCTTGTGTGTGTGTTGGAAAGAGAGAAAAAGCAAATAATCAAAGACTCTGGGCAGAGTGCTATCTGAGATGTTTTATCCTAAGACTTTATAGTAAATTAAGAATGTCCCAAAGTTAAAATGTGACATCACTGTGGCTGATCCCACTGACTAATAGTAGCAAGGGGAGAAATTGTTCCTGGAGAGTGGAGCTTGCCTCAGAGAAGAATAAAATGTTCTGGGCAGGAGAGTAGAAATGGCTTACACTTTATGAGGTCCAAAGCTGCTTGGTGTTGGCAGAATATTCAGTTCTTTGCATTCCTCTGGGCCTTCAGAATTCCTGTTCTTTTCCCTGTACACGTCAGCTCCAGTTAGATGTCCGCAGAAGAATGTAATGAGGTCACCCTCTGAAGGTTAAGTATTCAAAAATCAGGGAAATGCATCATCTTCAGAATTGGTCAGTCCCTGAGGTGTGGTGCACTCATGTGATTGAATGGACATGGAAGTGAACACAGGACAGTTGTAGATTCAAACAGTTTGTTTAGGATTTGTCTTTAGGATCAGAATCAAAGAAATTGAAGAAAGAGTTGGTTTACTAGAATTAAAATAGTAGCTACTATAACAAATATCACCCAAGTGGTGTGCTGAATATTTGTGTAAATGCTTGCTAAGCCTTCCCATAGACTGTGAAATAGGCTATTGTCACGACTTTATGGATCAGCAAAATGAGGTTCAGAGAAGTTGAGTGATGTTTCCAAGGTCACACAGCTTTTCAGTGGTGGAGCAGGTTTAGTGGACTTCAAAACCCATACTTTATGTAGGGAAGTGTTCTTTGTGGATTTAGGGGAAAGAGGAGTAAGACTTCAGCTCTGTACACTGGAAGGACACATTGTATTTGGTAGCATCGCATCATAATGGCCAACAGCATACAGATCTGGACAGGAGTTCAGCTGCCCTGCTTGGATTCATGTGGCAACCTCTCCAAGCCTCTGTTTCCAGTAAAACAGAAGTATCTGACTGTCATGTACTTGACATTCATGTCAAGTAAAGTATTCAGATCACTTAGGAGGTGGAGTCTACTGTGGGAGAGAGTCTATTTAGCTGTGGCAGACCTGGCTAAATATCCCACTGGACCTTCCAGTTTCCTGTGATCTCGCGCTCACCAAGTCCTCTTCTAATGGCTAATTTGGTTTCCTGTGTAGCTGATATGACGTGATCACTAGTCATGGACATCTAAATCTGTAAGTGAATATGTTTGTGTCTGGTTTCTGTATCAGCGTCTCCTGAGTTGAGGAAGTTTGTCCAGCCTGATGTAATTACTTTAAAGACCCCATTGACCCACCCATACTCAGCATGCTCATGACCAGATGATGGAACATGTGGGGAAGACTCGTCATCTGATCTGCTGTCTGGCCTGCTCACACTTGCTTGGCTTTGCTACATAGCCTTCCTTTTTATAATCAAAATCAAAATATCAGCAGCACAGTAACTACCATGGTCATTGGTGTCGTTATCTGAGGGCTTTACCTTGTCAGTTGCTGGGCTAGACACACACATCATGGACTCGCTTTCCTTCAGCCTTTACAAGTCCCCTCAGAGACACTTCTGTTTTGCTAGAAACAGGCTCAGAGAGGTGGTCATGCGAGTCTAAGCAAGACACCTGGATTCTTGTCCAGATCTGTCTGCTCTCTGCCGTTGTGCTGCGATGCTAGTTTTGTCTTCACTTCCTCTCTCCAATCTGGGCCAGTCTTCTGCCTTCAGGCTAAAACCATGTCTCCCAGAATAGTCAGCTTTGTATTGGCTGCCATAAGGAAACACTCCTCCCCTTCTGACTTGTTTGGCTCTCTGAGGCTTTCCTATAAGGGAGTGTCTCCAGGAGTCTGGTGGGCTCTGGGTGTATAGACATGTTTGAGTTCCTGGGCCTGGGAAACAGAAAACCAGAACCCAAGCTCTGGTGTTTCCACCCAAGGAAATTCAGGGTGAGGGATGTGGAGGGTCAGGGGCAGAAGGGCATGGAAGGGAAGACCCTGTCTGAATGGCCAGCACAAGTGCCTTTCTGATTTGTCCTTGTCATTTCACTATCTTCCCTTTCATATTTCCATAGATTCAAAGCCCCAGGCACCAGCTGCCACTGTGCCATTGAAAGAGGCCTTGATAGACTTCCCTTGAGGAGTCATGCATGATGGGTTATGATTTCTCCAATACCAAATTTATTATGATGATGATGATCATTAATAGCAACCCCTTAGATTTATAAAGCACCTCTCTCCTAACACTCTCTTTTCTAGAGATTGTCTCATTTATCCTCACAGATCCCGAGGGATGAGGAGGAGGCAGAATTATCATTTTTACATTATGGATGGCTGTGATCAGGAAGGTTTTATTGCAGTACCTATTTTTATGTGGAACTGTGTTAGGTACCACATAAAGAGATTCCACTAAGTCATCAGGTATTTTCTGAGTGTCTTTTATGTGCCAGAATAACTCTGTGATGCTGATATCCTGTTATCCCATTTCACAGATGGAAGAAAGGAAGTCTCAGAGAGGCTGTGACTTTCTTAGCAGCATATATGGGTAAATGAATCAAATGTGGTCTCTATCCTCACCAAGGAGACACGACTATAAATAATACATAGTTTCTGTCGAGCATTTACCATGTGCCAGGTGCTGGGCTGAGAACAATACAGGAGTTCTCTTTGTTAATTCTTTTAACAACCCTCCAAGTTTGTTACAATGTAGTGACCTATGATTATCTCCATTTAGCAAGTGAGGCCTAGAGAGGTTGCCCAAAGCCACACAGCTGGTAAGTGGTTGACCTTGAGAGAGGGAAGAGCACAGTGGAGCCAGGTTGGATTCTAGCTACAGTACCCTCTGTGTGATCCTAGTCAAGTTGCTTAACTTTTCTGTGCCTCAGTCTCCTCATCTGTAAAATGGGAGTAATACAAGCATCTATGGAACTCTGCCTTGCGTAGGTCAGCTACATGTAGCTGGGATTCAAATCTAGGCACTCTGAGTCTAGAACTCTTAAACTGTTTTGCTCCAAAAACAATTCTTCCAGGGACAGCAGCAGTAATAAATGAGCTAAGTTTCCAGAGGACACATAGTCTCAGTCTTGGTTCTAGCAGTCTGGTTCTAGTTCAATCTATGGAGAGCCGTGTGTAAGGATTCAGATGTCAGAAAGTAGAGTAGCTTTCTTTAACCCTTTGCAATTACCCCAAGAATTGGAACTCTGGGGCCTGAGCATCTTTGTATTTCCTCTGTTCAGAGGTCATTTATTTCCTTAGAAAGACACATGGTAATTCTGCTAACCATGAAGGTCATCAGCCACCCATTAGTTATTGAAAGATTTTTTTTTTTTTTTCTGGAGGAGATTCCAAAATTGTACTTGACCATGTGTTGACTGATTTTTCTTTAAAGACGCAGCGTTACGAACATGGGCCAGTCTCTTCATTAGAAACAACAACAAAAATCCCAACAAATACCGCATTACCTTCAGAGAACACAACAGAACTGTTTAAATATGGAAAGCTTAAACTTTGCCTCCAACTAAAGTTTTCAACTAAAATCTTAAGAATTCCTTGTAAAAGACATTTATCAAATACTTTATCTTCTGAGCCCTTGAGACCTGTTTCAATAAAGTCCTATTGTTTTCCAACACAATTCGACAGAAGTTGACCCGTATCCTGTGTATGGTGAACTCTTGAAGCAGAAATATAATTTATGTGTATTATTTAGGGTAGGCAAATTCAGAAGCACTTATTCTAATTAGTACCAATACCAAAAATACGAAGATTAAATAAAGGGATAATGTCCAATTAATATTTTTGTTGGAAAAAAAATCTTATATGGTATAGCTGGACTATTTAAGTCCCATGTAGGCGAAAGATATCACAAAATGTAAGATATTCCTTAATGATAATAGTTACCACTTGATAAGCACAATCCAGCAAGTCCAGCACGGTTATCCCCACTGTACAGATGGTGGGATGTGAAGTTTTGAGGGGTTCAATATAACTTTCCTAAGGTGATAGGACCAGGATTTGGACCTGGATCTATTTGAACCCCCAAATATACACTCTTAATTATTGTATTATCCATGTTATACAAGTGGTAGAGAGTGAATTTGAACATAGCTTCCCTGATTTGACAGCCTGTATCATTGTATAGGACCTCATTGCTTTTCTAGAAGTACCTCTATTCTGGCTCCCTGCAGAGCCTTATTCTTTGGAGATAGTCACTTGCTATATTTCTTTTACATGGAAGACAAGCATCCAAGAGATGTAGTTTGAAGCCAAGACTTTCATGCTTGATTTAGATCAAGTTTCTCTAATATACACCATTATGGCACAGCTCTCTGTAAACTAAACAAAAATAATTCTAATTTCCTTCTCTTGACCTGCTAGTTTAATCAATAGGTGATTGATTCGTATTCCAATATAGCCAAAGAAGAGGGACATCCCATTGTCTTTTAAAATATTTGGTACTAAAATTTTTAGACTCAAACCTCTCTGCTATGTAGAAATAAAACCCCTCATTTGATACATGTCTGTATTTTGAAAGGTACGAAGAGGCCACATGATGTTATGTTCCCGGGAACCCTGGAGCTATCCCCTGCAGAGGCTCAAGGGGGGTTTGATGATGGCCTGCTGTTTACAGAGTAGGAGTCAAAAAACACGGGTTTCACTGGCCCTGGTCTACCACTGGAGAATTCTCTCAATTTCTCAGTGCCCCGTCCCTTCTCTGGTAAAATGGAATTGGTTTTCTCTGCCCTGTCTGCCACCCTGGAAGATCATAAGGACCAAATGAGAGAGCACACACCACTGTTTAGAAAACTACCAAGAGCTCTGTAAACTTAAAAGGTAATTATGCTTGTGCCGGGGAGGGGAGTGCGCCTGGTCTAAGGGGGTGTGCTGGCCCTGCGCTGCCCCTTCCTCCCCTCCGCCAGGCTTTCTCCTCCTACGATTGTCCCCCTTCCCCTCCCTCCCTCTTCTCCTCTGCCTCCTTTTCTCCCTCCTGCTGGAGTTTATGACCTAGGCTAATGAGACAAATATGGCTCCTCACATCAAGGGTGGGGAATTAAGGGCTGGTTATAGCCCAATTGGATTTTCATGATCTCTTGAACAAGTGAAGGAGTGCTTGGGAAACAGGCTGCTCTTGGCCCGCTGCCGGCCCAGCCTGAGTCGGGGCAGCCGTTACCCACGCTAGCTCATCGCACTCCTGGTAGACATTTCAATTACAAGTCATTACCCTTCCTTCCCTGCCTTCTTCAGCAGCGGCAGTGGCGGCGCCAGCCCTGGGTTTTGGTCCCACTTCTGGTACTTAGCGTGCAAACTTGAGTGCATCATTTAACTTCTGGAAGCCTTAAGTGCCTTACTTGTAAAATGGGGTTATTAATGTTAGCTGCCCTACCTTTCACACAGGACTGCTTTAAGAGTTGCATTAAATCAGATAAGTGAAGGTGATTCAAAACTGGCAAGTTCTGTATGTATGTATTATTATTATTATTATTATTATTATTATTATTATTATTATTATTATTATTATTATTATTATTATTATTTTGTAGCATGCCTGGCCATTCATATTTAGTGAATTGATCCAAGTAAATATTTGTAGATAGAATATTTGTTTTTCCTCATTTTCCTGTGATTCTCTGAGATACAGAGAAGGCACTCTTACAGGAGTAAGAGTTTAATAGATGTAAAATGTTATGTATCCCATATAGAGAGTGTTAGGTCTACAGATTTCTTATCGAAATCAGAATTCCACATTTACCTGGCAGGGGAGATACTGTGATCATGAAGATGGTTTTCCCAGGGAGAGGCTCATGCATTGCACCCTGGGTGTGCTGACCCCTGCAATTTCCCCAGATGTGGGAAACTCTACTGCATGATTTGTGGTAGTGGGGGACTGTGTTTGTGCTTTCCCCTGGTTAAAAAAAAAATTCCATCCAAACTCAATATATTCCTACTCTGCAACCAGGGACTCTGTCTGTTTTCTGATAACCATGAGAGCCTTGGGGATAGACCCTTACTTCTATTTTTGGCCTCCCAACTTTATCAGGATTTCCCTGTGCTAACATCAGAGATCACTGATCACCAAAACAAATATAATAGTAAGGAGAAGTTTGAAATATTGCGAGAATTTCCAAAACGTGACACAGAGAGACACGAAGCGAGTAAATGCCGTTGGAAAAAATATCACAAATCAACTTGCTTGACTCAGGGTTGCCACAAACCTTCAATTTGTAAAAAATTCAATATTTGCGAAGTGCGATAAAATGAGGCATGCTGGTTTTCATGGAGTGGTGCAAATGGCTGGATTGCCTCTCCAGGACCCATCTCATCTCTTGTCTGTGTGGACACAGGCTCTGTATCCTGAATGGCTGATTGAATTCATGAGCTAATTCCTTTGCAGTTTGTTTTTTCTGCCAAGGAAAGGGAGCTGAGTTCATTTCACTGATGGTTGCCATTTTGTTTCTCCTCTTTTCTGTCTTGTACTGTCTAAGGTTCAGGAGTCACTGACTGTACTGATTGGGTCCTCCAAGGGCCTCTTTGCTCAGACAGTTCTTAGTACTACCCCTCTATATTAAAAAAAATTTTTTTTTTGAAGAGCGATTTTAGGTTCATAGCAAAATTGAGAGAAAAGAGATTCCCACATAACCCCAGCCGCTGCACATCGATAGCCTCCTCTGCTGGAGTGGTACGTTTGTTATAAGTGATGAACCTACCTTGGCACCTTGTACTCATCCAAAGTCTATAGTTTAGCTGTTGGTGTTATATATTCTACGGGTTTGGACAAATGTATGTGTCCATCATTTTTATATCATACAGAGTATTTTCACTGCCCTAAAAATCCTCTGTGCTCTTGCCTGTTGATTCCACCCTCCACTCCCAACCCTTGGAAACCACTGATAGTTTTGTCCCTATAGTTTTGCCTTGTCCAGGATATCAGGTAGTTGGAGTCTTACGGTACACAGCCTTCCCAGACTGGCTTGTTTTACTTACTATGCATTTAAGTTTCCTTCATATCTTTTCAGGGCTGGATAGCTCATTTCTTTTCTTTCTTTCTTTTTTTTTTTTTTTTTTTTTTGGCCTGAATACTATTCCATTGTTTTTGTCCATTCAGCTACTAAAGGACATCTTGGTTTCTTCCATGTTTTGGCAATTATGAATAAAGCTTGCTATAAACATCCATGTTCAGGTTTTTATGTAGAAGGGTTTCAACTCCTTTGGGTAAATACCAAGGAGCACAATTTGTGGATCATTTGGTAAGAATATGTTTTAATTTTGTAAGAAACCATCCAACTATCTTCCAAGTTGGCTGTACCATTTTGCATTTCTACCAGCAGTGAGTGAGAGTTCCTGTTGCTCCGCATTGTACACAGCATTTGGTATTGTCAGTGTTCCAGACTTTGACCTTTCAGGTGTTTAGTGATATCTCATTGTTTTAATTTGCATTTCCTTGATGACATAGTATGAGAATCTTTTCATTTTTTAATTTGGCATCTGTATATCTTCTTTGGTGAAGTATCTGTTCAGGTCTTTCGCCCATTTTTTAACTTGACTGTTTGTTTTCTTATTGTTGAAATTTAAGAATTCTTTGTACATTTTGGAAAATAGTCCTTTATCTGATATGTCTTTTGCAAACATTTTCTCCTTGTCTGTAGCTTGGCTTCTCATTATCTTGACGTTAGTTTTTTCATAGCAGAAGTTTTTCATTTTCATGAAGCCGAGCTTATCAATTATTTCAATCATGGATCATGCCTTTGATGTTGTATCTAAAAAGTCATCACCATACCCAAAGTGGTCTACATTTTCTCCTATCTTATTTTCTAGGAGTTTTATAGTTTGCATTTTACATTTAAATATATGGTCCATTTTGAGTAAATATTTTGAAGGATGTAAAGTCTGTGTCTGGTGTCTAGATCCTTTTTTTGGGGCATGTGGCTATCTAGTTGTTTCAGCACTATCTTTGCTCCATTGTACTGCCTTTGCTCCTTTGTCAAAGAACAGTTGACTGTATTTATATAAGTCGATTTCTGGACATTCTATTCTGTTTCATTGCTTTATTTGCCTGTTCTTTTGACAATACCGTGCTGTCTTGATTACTATAAATTTATAGTAAGTCATGATATCAAGTGGTGTCAATCCTTCATCTGTTTTCTTCTCCTTCAGTATTGTGTTGGCTATTCTGGCTCTTTTACCTCTCCCTAGAAACTTTAGGATCAGTTTGTCAATAGCCACAAAATATCTAGCTGGGATTTTGATTGAAATTACTTTGAATCTACAGATTAAGTTGGGAAGAACTGACATCTTAGGATTTTAAGTCTTCCTACCCATGAACATGAAGTATATCTCTACTTATTTAATTCTTTGAGTTCACTCATCAGAGTTTTGTAGTTTTCCTTATGTAGACCATATACATACTTTGTTAGATTTATACATTGATATTTAATTTTGGGGGGGTGATAATGTAAATAACGTTGTGTTTTTGTTTTTAAATTCCACTTATTATTTGATGGTATGTAAGAAAGCAGTTGACTTTTGTGCATTAATCTTGTATGTTACACTATTAGTTCCAGGAAATTTTTGGGTAGATTCTTTAGGATTTTCTACACAGACAATCACATCATCTATGAATGTCATCAGTTTTATGTTTTCCTTCCTGATCTGTGTACCTTTTATTTTTCTTGCCTTATTACAACAACAAGGACTTCCAGGATGATATTGGAAAGGAGTGGTCATAGAGGAGTTCCTAGCCTTGTAGCTGAACTTAGTAGGAAAGGTTATAGAGTTTTTCATCATTAAACGTGATGTTAGCTGTAGGTTTTTTGTAGGTTTTTTTAAATCAACTTCAGGAAGTTCTTTACTCCTAGTTTATTGAGTTTTTTAAAAATCATGAATAGGTGTTAGATTTTGTTAAATACTTCTACATTAGTTAATAAGATCATGTGATTTTTCTTTTTTTGCTTTTTGATGTAATGGCTACCCCTCTATGTTTTTATTAATAAAATATAGTTTTGTTAGAAATATTTTATTTAAAAATTTATTTAAATTATATTATAGGTAAGTTTTCCTCTTCTCCCTGTCCTCTAAATGTGTTCATGCTCCAGAACCCTGTCCTGAGCCCTCTTTATATATATATTCATTTCCTGTATGGTCTCAGCCAATCCAATGACTTACTTATCATCCATCCCGAGAGAACGGGATTCTGGGACCTGGTGACCTAAAAATAATTCTAGTTCCTCCTACTCCAATTCCAAGCAAACTTACTTCTGGGCCAACTAGGTGTCAAGCTCTTTCAGTGACTGGGGGTGGATAAGACCTCAGGCTTTGCTGAGGTCCCTGAAAGAAAACTGGACGGGAGCTTTCCGAGTTGCTAGGCAGTCACCTAGAGAAAGCGTCAGAAACCAGGGATGAGGAAAGGAGGGAGTTGTTATGGGAAGACACTGGTTTTCAGAGAGCTTTGCATGTTAGAAGAAATCCAATGCCAACTCTTGGCAGTGTGCTCATTTCCATCATACAGAAAGGCAGGAGGAAGTTGAAAGAGTGGGCAAAGTCTGTCCTTCTCTCCAGGTTGGAAGAGTTCAGGTAGAACTGAGAGTTGAGAAGCTTCCCTCAAGAGCCTCAGTGGGGGCTGATATCCCACTCTTAAGCCACAGACTCCCAGGGTAAGAGATACCTAGCTTCTTTCAAATTGCCATAATTAAGGATATAAAAGTATTTAGGCTTGATGGGCCCCAAGAGGCAGAAGAGAATCAGATTGAACAGTTAGGACACAAAAATGGTGGAACAGACCTACAGGAGGAGATGGATGACCATCTGTGAGGGAGAGGGAGAGCGAGCACGAATGCATGCATGAGACAGGGGACAGAATAAAACATAGCCTTCTTGGAGCTTAATAACTTAATTTTTGAGCTAAAAATTTGCCTGAGTTAAAGGAAAGGGTGATTAATATTGAGGCCCAGATTAATGATCTGAAGAAGTAAATACAGGAATCTCTCAAAATATTTCTTTGGTTTGTCTCCCCCTACATGAACTCAGTCACCCCAAATCAGAAACTGAGACATGGACTTGGGTGCAGACAGTGTGTTTTAAAGATGATTCCTGGAAGCAGGAGTGAGAGGATGGAGAATGAGACAGGGAACAAGTAAAATCCAATATAAGGATGCATTATTGAAATCACTGCTGTGGGCAGCAAGACTCAATTCCACTGGGATCTCCTGAGAAGCATCCAGAATGCTTCCTGGAACTGAGCCCTTGAAGGACAGGAGACTGGAGCATTTATCTACTGTCTCCTATTCCCCATTGATCGAAGGCTGCCCCTGGGAACATTAACTCTGCTGCACTTCAAGATGTGGGCAGTGGTTGAAGTGGACAGCTGTCAGCACAAGGCAAGTCTGAGCACACATGGAAGTGTACACTGCAGCTGCAGTTGACATCAGAGATTGGTCAAGTGGCTGTGAAGCAGGGCACCAGTCATATCTGTTACAAATACTTCAGCAGAAAGATAAAAATAAGAAAATCTTGAAAGAAAAGTTACTGGGGGAGAAATTCAAGAGACCTAACATACAAATACATGACACTGCAGAAGGAAAACATAGATGGAGAGAAGCAATAAGTAAAAACAACCCTTGATACCAACTTCCTATTTTCCATTTCTAAGATTTTTGACTACTTTAGGTATTACATATAAGTGAGATCGTACAGTATTTGTCCTCTTGTGACTGGTTTATTTTGCTGAGCATAGTGTCCTCAAGGTTGTAACGTGAAAGGATTTCCTTCTTTTCACAGGCTGCATAATACTTCATTGTATATGTGTGTGTATACCAAATTTTCTTTATGCATTCACCTGTTGATGGAAATGCGGGTTGCTTCCTGCTCTTGGCTATTGTGAATAGTGCTGCAATAAACACGGGTGTGCAGATATCTCCCTGATGTCCTGTATTGAATTCTTTTGCATATATACCCAGAAGTGGGATTACTGGATCATATGGTAATTCTATTTTTAATTTTTTGAGGAACCTCCATACTGTTTTCCATAGTGACTGTACCATTTTACATTCTGTACATCCTTGCCAAGACTTCCTTTCTGTTCTTTTGATGGTGGCCATCCTGCTGGGTGTTACATGATATCTCATGATTTTGATTTGCGTTTCCCTAGTGACTAGTGATGTTGAGAGATATAATTTTTGTTGAAAGCATGAATAAATATTGATCCTGGACAAAGCCTACTGAGAAAGGTACTGCCATTCTTTCTTCGTGCCTCATCTTGGGTGAACTCAAGGGACTTGTTGTCAGACCTATCAGAGACATAAAAGAGCATCCAGGCTGAGCTCAGTATCCAAGGGCTCCAGTCTGGGGTGGGTGGGGCAGCAGGCATCTCCAGGCACAATGTGTTGAATCATGTGTCATCATTGTGTTTCTCTGTGTACTTTTCACCTTGGAATAGGAGATCAGAGAGTGATTGGTAGACTAGAGGACAAAGTTCAGCTGCCTCCAGAAAAGGAGTTTGACTGGGCAGGGTCATAAAGGATACCAAACCCCACCCATTCTATTTTTTTTTTTTAAATGGTATTTTTTAAAAAATTGAAATACAGTCGATTTACAATCATGTTAATTTCTGGTGTACAGCATGGTGATTCAGTTTTACATATATAATCTTTTTAATATTCTTTTTCATTATAAGCTATTACAAGGTATTGAATATAGTTCCCCCTTTTTTATAGTAGGACCTTGTTGTTTATCTATTTTTTATGTAGTAGTTAGTATCTGCAAATCTGAAACTCCCAATTTATCCCTTCCCATCCTCATAACCAAATTTGTTTTCTGTGTCTCTAAGTTTGTCTCTGTTTTATAAGTAAGTTTACTTGTGTCTTTTTTAAGATTCCACATAGAAGTGATACTATATGGTATTTTTGTTTCTCTTGCTTACTTCACTTAGTGTGATGATCTTCAGGTCCATCCATGTTGCTGCAAATGGCATTGTTTTAGTGTTTTTTATGGCTGAGGAGTATTCCATTGTACATATATACTACAACTTCTTTATCCAGTCATCTGTTGATGGAAATTTAGGCTGCTTCCATGTCTTGGCTATTGTAAATAGTGGTGCTATTTAAACACTGGAGTGCTTGTGTCTTTTTGAATTCAAATTTCCTCCAGATATATGCCCAGGAGTGGGATTGCTGGATCATATAGTAGTAAGTCTATTTTAAGTTTTTTTGAGGAATCTCTATACTCTTTTCCATAATGGCTGTGCCAGAGTACATTCCCACTAAGTGTACGAGGGTTCCCTTTTCTCCGCAGCCTCTCCAACAATTATCATTTGTGGACTTTAATGATGGCCATTCTGACTGGTCTAAGGTGATACCTCATTGTAGTTTTGATTTGCATTTTTCAGTTAATTAGCAATATTGAGCATTTTTTATATGCCTGTTGGGCGTTAGTATGTCTTCATTGGAGAAATGTTTTTGTAGGTCTTCTGCCCACTTTTGGATTGGCAGACCCCGCCCAGCCTTGTCGGGGGTCAGCAGTGGCTTCTAGGCCCAGGGAGGGGTTCTGGGCCGCTAGCCGGGGAGTCTTGGGTGCAGCGGGGCTTGCTAAGTGAGGGTGATCCTAGGGACGGTTGGTTTCCCAGCCAGGATGTAGTCTTTTTTTCCTTTCTGACATTTCTCACTTCTTCCTTGTGCTCAAACTAGGATTTATGGAAAATTATTTCTATGACTGGTAAAGCCAGAGCTGGGGGAAGGTCATGTCACCAGAATTGAATAAAGTGGTCAAACTAAAAAATAGCTTCAGCCTAGAAACTGGGAAATGGGAAAAATTCTTAGTGGCCTGAAAGTCACAAGGTTTATGTTCCATACCAGCTCTGACACTAAATTGTTGGTCATTTCAGGGTTTCTTTCTTTCTTTCTTTTTTTCCGATTTATGAAATGAGGGGGGTGGACAGTTTATTCTTAAATATCCTGTCAATTCTGGTGGAAAAAATCGGCAATTCAGCATTAATGATTGTTTTCAATTCAGTAAGTATTTACCAAGAATCCTCCATGAGGACTGTGCTAGGTACTGGATAAACAGAATTTTTAAACAATACGGTCTCTGCCTTTAGGAAGCTTTTGGTCTAGTGAGGGAGGCAGGCAAGTAAATTGGCAGGTAAATGAGCAGCTAAGGACCAAGCTACAGGTTCTTACAAGGCTCTATGGAATATAGTTGAAGGAACCAATTAATTCTGCATGCTGGAGTCAAGGGAAAATATAGGAAAAGGTGGCACCTGATTGAGATCTTTAAGGAAGACTTTGGAGAAGGAGGAAGAACAATCTTGGGAGAGAGAGGAAGATTTTCAGTATCAAAGAAGCATGATGGTCCAATAGATAAATCAGGGAACAGATTTTAGTGCATTGTGGAATGTGGGTTCACAAGATGTAGATAGTAGCTCAAGGCAAGACTGAAGGATGGAATGGGGTCAGATTAATAAGGAACTTGAAGGCCAACATCTTTTTTCCTTTAGATACCTGAGGTTTATTAATCAGGAATGATTTGGGACGCTAGTAACAGACTATCCAGCTCAGAGTAGTTTAAGTATAAAGACATTTAATTTTCTCGTAGAGAGCCAGAAATGTAGAGATCATTCCAGTTTGATACAGCATCTCAACAGTGTCTTCAAAGGCTCAGGAAATTCCTTCTGTTTGTCTTTCATCCTCACCATGCCAACTTGCCATTCTTAGGCTTTTTGCCTCATGATCACCTATAGTTAGTGTAATGTTAGCTGCTGTAATAGAAAACTCTCCTAATTTGAAGGGCTTAACATAACAAAAGTTTGTATTTCCCTTCTAGAAAATCCAAAATAGGTATAAGCAGGTAGATTTTATTCAGATAGTTTTCATCTTCTTCTCTACCAGTTTCAGTATATCTTCCAGGACTAACATGCACATCTGTATCAAGCTGGGAGAGGAAAAGAATGTGGAGGACCGTGCGTGAGAGCTTTTTAATGTGCTAGCGCTGGAGGCATTGTGCAGTTACTTTGCCCCATATTCTGCTGACTGGAACTCAGCTGTATGTAACTGCAAGGGAACATGGGAAGTGAAGAGCACTGGTGTGCGTAGGAGGAAGAGGAAGTATTTGTTGATCAGCTAGCAGACTTTGCCACGTGTTACAGAATGAATAATGCAGCTTTAAATACCGCCTTTTACCAAACTACTTTCAAATAGGAAGAAAGGGCCTAGTGTAGTGCCAGAAACCCGCCCTTTTGGGTTTATACCAATTTTTCTGAAAATGTCCTAGATGAATTCCCCTTACATCTCCCTGGTCAAGGCTGTGCGGCATGCTCACCCTTCGTTGGCTGCAGTGAGGGTAGAAAAGTAAGCATCTGAATGCGCAGTGATGGACGTAGGCTATTTTGAATCATATCCTGGAATTTGGGAGGGATGTGTTCATTGGACATATCTGACGTGTTAAGATCTGTCTGATACTTTAATAAAATCTGGGTTTGGTTAGCCAGGAGGAAGGGGGAAAATGGAGATTGAATAGTCAACTAAAAGTGTCCAGCAAGGAAGCCAAGGAGATTTTTAAGTAGAGGAATGACATGATCTGATTTGTGGTTTAGGATGATCTTTCTGGAAAATAGATTGAAAGAGCCTTCCTATTCTGAGGCATGGGCACCAATTTATCTCAAAGAGTGTTACATTCTAATAAGGTCAGAGAAAATCTTCCAGATCACTCAACAAAGTGGATGTCTCAAAACTTTTACCTTGTAGAGAAAGACCCAAATCTTTGATTCCAGAAATAAAATTTCTTTTTGAATAATTAAAGCCTATGTCATTGTGATTGATGGGCCAGGAAAATGTTTTAACATTTTTTTCATGAAAAGAATGTTTCCTTCCCTTTGAAACCTTGGATATTTTTATTTCTCACACAGAGGTCTTTTGAATGTTCTTTACTATCCACAAATGAAGAGTACCATATTTAAAGCATAGCTACACCATAACGTGACTTCCTTTGGGCTCACAAGAGTGGTTTCTAACAACTGCATGTATGAGCTTAGGCAAGGATGACATTAGCTGTGATGTTGACCAGCATTTTGGTGTGAATGGGTAGAGACGAGTAAGGCAGAAAGAAGGGCATCTGAGTCAAAGAGAATTTGAGGTATAAATGAGTACGGAACATAGAAAAACAGGAATATACTCACTCATTATTATATGGTCACGGATGTGTTGTTTAAACTCCCAGAGCCTCAGTGATGCCCTAAGAATCATACAGGATGATTGGTTAGTGCAAAGTATCCACACCTTCCTCTACATTTAACATCCCCTTATAGATAGTTCCATGTGACTAATTCCAGCCAATGAAATGTGAGCAGAACTGATACTGGCCTTTAGGTCAAGGCCATTAGGAACCTCTGTACCTTTCCTATCTCACTTTTCTCCTGCTGTGCTGATGGTGGTTGGATGCCATGTGTTTCAGAGGCCATAGCTACAGGATAGAGGAAGGCCACTGACCCCACTTTGCACAAGCAAGAAATAATCCTAACCAGATAACACAGGGGAAAAAACAATCCTATCAGATAAAACAGGACAAAACAAACAAATCTTTGAAAATGACACTACTCCTATGGGTGAGTTAGAATTCTAGAAACAGGTGATGCTTTCACTGCTACCTTAGCTCATGGGGGTTAATCCTCACCTCTGATACTTGTAGTTTATTAATTAAGAATGAATGAATTAATGACTTAATGTTTGGTTAGGTTCCACTTTGGTCAAGGAGCAAGGCTTTTCTTTCACCTTACCCTCCTTACACAGTGTCCAAGGCCTCTACCATCCATTCAGGGAGCTTACGAATGTCTTGGATAATGGATGCTGGGGTGTTCGTACTTGAAAAGACGTCAGTGCCGAGTCCCACTGGGCCCTCAAGTCTGCAGGCCCTTCTCCCTCATATTTAACTGCCTCTACTCCTCTCTCTCTGGTTTCAGCCTCTCCTCTGCCTTCTCATTCCTTTCTCCACCTTTAGACAAATACAGTCTGAATGAGTAAATGAAGGCATGCAAACGTTTCTGTCTTGTATTTAGATCAGGGTTTCTGTGCACCTTTATTTGTGCTTTGGTGAGGGCAAAGTAGGGGGAAAATTCCGTTCATCTAAGAGTCTAAGGGAGCAGAAGAGAGTAGAGAAATATGCTAAAACACAGATTATGAATTTAAGTTACCTTTTATTATCTTTGTTAACATGATTATTAATAATAAATAGATGGAACATGGGCTGCTGTTAGATGATGTCATATCAAGAAGGAAATTCACAGAAACAATTTTTAAGAGATTTTTTTTGTGTGGCTTGCAATCATCCTGAATCATTGAAACACTTTTTATCCACTTCTATCAGAAGTCAACAACTAGCCATGTTTAGGGGCACGTAGGTGCCGATGCAAATGAAGAAGCAGAACAACCAACAGTTTCTAGAAATGAATTCTAGAGCTTACCTGTATTTGATCACTGTCTCTTAATCTCATTCGGAGTGGGCATCTTCTGACACGGTCCGAATGACCCTTGCTTCTCAGGACTCATGCCTTTGTGTAATCCCCTCTGCTTGAGTATGACCTAGTTCTAGTGACTTGCCTCTTACCAGCAGAATGTGACAAAAATGACAGTGTGTCACTTTCAATATTAGGTTATGGAAGATTGTGACTTTCATCTTGTTAACATCCTCTCCCTGGCCCTCTCATTTGCCCACCCTGATGAAGTCAAGTGCTACAGGGAGAAGCCCCCATACGGTGCTGGAGACAGAGATGGGGGGAAGATTTATTCCCTTCTTTTGGGAAGTTCATAGTCTACAGAAATAGTATAGTGCATCTTTAATAGAGGCTTATAAATAGAGCTGTGGCAACACAGTTAAGGAACAATTAGTTGAAATGATCAATAAGTAATGTCAATAATTACAGCAATCAATGCAAGTTTTCTGAAGATGACAGTGCAAAGCAGATTGTGTATAGCCTAGAGATGGAGGGAGCATCAGGGAATTCCGATGGAGAGACTGAGACCTGATAATATTTCAGTTGTGGTCCAAGGAAGTGACCGGCTAGATGGGTCACCTTGGGGAACGCAGATGACTCAGAAGATGACACAGAACACAGAAGAAGCAAAGAAGGAGTCTGATTAGAATCGAGATGGGAACCCTGATCTAAGCTACTCTTGGCTGAGGATTTCCCCAGTGGTTATCAAGGATGGTTTGGAACTTAGTAACATGGGGAAATCCTGCATGTTATTTTCTGTTACCATGTATTTCACAGCCAGATTCTCCTCAAACCATATTTATAAAGGCCTATGACCTCCTTTTAAAACCTTTAGCTAATGCAAAACAGACACAGAAAAATGTGCAAATCAAAAATGTATATATATAGCACTTGAGCTCACCATAATACATTATCGAAGAGAAACAGGAACCAACTTGAACTAGCTCCTAATGGCCAACACTTTGATGATTTGAGCAATAACAACTATAAATTAATAAAACAATGGATGTAGCCCCTAGAATAAAATAAATATCTGTGAGTTGTATTTATATTAATAATTGAATAAATAAATAGAAGGTAAAGGCCAGCTCTTTCTTTAATTAGGTGTAGAAATTAATAGGATGGGTATAGAAGATCATCACTAGGCAAACAGTATTGATAACTGTGGAAAGTAAGAATCATTGATGTTAAAAGTATGATGGGTAAAGTATGATGAGAAACAGGACATTTACATAGTCTCAACCTATTTCCATATTTGATACTTACTAACTACAGGGGGCAAAACACTAGCTTTCCAAATGGAGAAACTTGATAGGCACCCCCTTAATCTAGTAGTGAGATTTAGTGTCTCTAGTAATAAGATGTATGTAATGAAGTCGTGTACCTCCTGATACAGTGTACTGAGAAAGGGCACAGCATTACTTCTGCAATATTCTTGCCCCAAATACACCATCTCACCTTAATCATCAAAGCGTAGAGCAAACTGAAATTGAGAGACATTCCGCAAAATGACGGGCCACTTCTCTTAAAACGTGCCAACGTTTTGAAAGAGGAGCTGTTCTAGATTGGAGGAGTCTCAGGAGACATGAAGACTTGATGCACTGCGGGGTCCTGGCTTGGATCTTGGACTGGAGAGAACAGTAGTGGCAAAACCGGTGAAATTCAAGTAAGGCTGGTGCCTTAGGTACCAGTATATTTGTGTGAATTTCCCTTGTACTCTTTGAAAGATGAACAGTTAACACCTGTCTGCTGCTTACTTGCTGCCCGATTCCATTTCTGTTTTACAGATGAGGAAACTGAGGCACAGAGTGATTCAGGTGGAGTCACACACCTGGTGAGCTGCAGAGCAGGGAATCAAGCGAGGCTGCTTCCCAGAGTCCATGTTCAACTTCCCTGCTTTCTGTTTCTTAACCAGAGTTCTTTGAGGGATTGTCCAGGGCACACTTCTGGACCTTGGACCCTTGAGCCGGCCGAACAAAACAAGCAGTTTTTCCCCACTGTCTTCACACTGTGTCTGGAGCCAAGGCCGTCCTTCCTGGCTGGGATGCCCCTCCCAAAAGCATTTCTTCTGAGATCCTAAAATAGAAGTTCGGGGCTCTGTCTTCCCACAGAAAATATCAACATCTATATTTATCCCTTTTCCAGAAGCTGTGGAGACCCAGTTCATGCTAATTGTAGTTTACCAAACAAGCTGATTCTTAACCCCACGAATATTTTTGCCATGGAAGGCGCCTACAACTTGTGAAAACGAACACATGGCGAACTGCTTGCTCTTTTCGCTTCCCACACATGATTATATTTCACTGCCTGTTAATTGTGCCGTTGCATCACGGGCATCATGGAGACGTGACCGAGGATGCCATGGCATGGACTTGGGGTTGATTTCTACACAAAATTCAGGCATGGGGAAACCTGGCCGGACACTGCTTGAAATGAGGTCCTCTAATGATTCGTAGGCCAGTAACCCAGAATTTAATTATTTATTTCTTTAACCTTTTTAAAATTTTGTTTTTAAAACCTTTTTGTAATTACCAAGAACATAAAGACTAATGAATGCATATATGTCCATCACTTAGATTCAACAATTACCAGCATTCTGCCAAAGACACTTCACACATACATACTCATCACACACAAGTAGACATATTTACTGGGCTATTTCAGAGGAAACTACAGATTCTGTGTATCAGAGGTTTAAATGGGCAGCATATTGTAGGATCTGCTGTCTAGAACTGACATTGGGTAGACCCCACTCTGTGTGTATGTGAGACAAAGTTAGAAAGATATTTAGGAGTGAGTGGTGTGGATGAGCCACCAGGGTGGAGTAAAAGACTTTGGGGTTTAACATTCCATTGTGGAATCAGAAAGGAAACGCTGGAAGTTCTGTTCCATTCCCTGTCTCCAGCCTCCCTTCCCTGTTTCCTCTCCTCTCCACTTTAGTTGAGTTGGTTACTTGCCTATCAGAACACATGGCCCATGCTGCCCAACCCTCATCTTCGTTCAGGAGTTCTCTTTCCTTTGGTCTTTCCTTTTCCTCTCTCACTCTTCAACACCACCCACCTCCTATCTTTGCTTGTCCAAAGCTCACTCATTTTCCAAGACCTGACCCACCGCCGCCTTCTTCCAGAATGCACCTCCTCCACTTTTAAATCTCTCTCTCTCCTTCCCTACAATGTGGAGGTATGATCTCCCCACTCTGAGCCCCCATTTGTTATATGACTCTGGTGCTTCTGGGCCCCCTGTCTCTTTTCATTTTACCTTTTTTTTACTTAGCTGTGTGTATGACATATCTTTTCCTCTTGATTAAAAGCTTCTTAAGAGTACCTGCTACACCTTATTGATCTTTATATTTCTCAAAGTGCCTCGTCCCTAGTGGTGCTTAATTAATGCTTATATGTGGATGCCCAAAGGCCCCATAATGATGGCCCAGCTCATCAATGTTCAGAAATTGCTGTGGTCACTTAGGGCCAGCCTTTCCAGTGTATCTGTCTCTGGCTTGAATGGCTAGGGAGAACCAGAATATCAACACCCCTTTCAGGGCTGTGATACTCTGGGACAGCGTCAGTGGGTACCACTGTCCCTTAGTGCAGTGAGGTCTTTGTGATGCTGCTGGAGTGAGGGTGAGCATAGCCGGGTGCTACTTTAAGGCCCTGAAGGGCTGGCAGATGGCAAGGATCTTTGGTCTTTAACAGACTGGATTCTCAGGGCAATTAGAAATAAAAAAGAGCGAAGAGACCAATTCACGAAATACCTCCTTCTTTCTTCAGATAAGATACATTTTATACACTTTATGAGGTTAATGTCCCTCGCTTCTGATTACAAAAATCCGATTGGCATATTAATCAGGTTATAAAAGTGAGAGAAGGAAGAACCGCAAAAGAGGCAGCAGCTGCTCTTTTGCGGCTGAATCCATTCAGAATATAAAATTTCTGCTGAGATATTTATTGTAAAATAGGTTTTTTTCCCCCCTCTTCTTGCTTTTATTTTTAGCCAGTGTTACCCCAGCATCTGTTCCACCTCGTGTGAGAAATGTGTTGGAATAGCGGGTGAGAGGAATGTACTTAGAAAAATTGGGAAGGCTTCTGCAGAGTGTGAGAAGAGAGGGAAGACGTCTTGCTCTATTTGAAGACTGAGAATCTTGGGAGGAGCCGACTTCCCTCCCCTTGACACTCATACTTTCAGATTCCAGAGCTTTGAGAGATACCTGGGGAAGACGTAAATTTTGTCAGCAATGCCTCTACCGAGGAAATGCCTAATGTTTCTTTGATTACTTTCAGTGATGAGTAACTCATTACCTCTCAAAGCAGCTTAAAAAAATTTTTTTAAAGTGTAGTTGATTTACAATGTTAGTTTCAGGTGCACAGCAAAGTGATTCAGTTACGCATATACATACATATATATTTTTTCTTTTTAGGTTCTTTTCCATTATATGTTTTTACAAGAAATTGAGTATGATTCCCTGTGCTATACAGCAGGTCCTTGTTTCTATACTTTATATACAGTAATATGTGTCTGTTAATCCCCGTCAAAGCAGCTTTAAAGAGGAAAATAAAACAGTGGTTTCTTGGATCTTGTTGCAAGGAACCGAAAGCCAGCAGAAGAGCCCATGTGAGTCACAGGGAGCAGCAATCCACAGGCTTGTGTGGTTCCATGACCCACATCAATTAGAAAGTTCTTCCATGTTCATAGTTGAAATTTCCACCCATTATTCTGCCTTTGATTCCACAAATCTATTTTCTTTTCAGGTATTTAAAGAATAGATTTCTCTGCTGAGTGTTCTCTTCTCCAAGTTAAATTTCCCCAGTTGTTCTATCAGTTCTTCCCAATGCATTGTTTGGAGGGTCTCCACCATTCCAGTTACCCTTTCTCTGGTCACCTGAGTTTCCTCAGGGTATGGGTTCTAGACTTGAGTCCATTGCTCTTCCTGAAGAGATCCCTCCTTTGCAGGTATAGGGAAGGAAAGAGATGTTGCCATCTTATTCTGCTTGCCTCTCACTTCAAGTCAGCATCAATGCACTGAGAACCCCGAGTCTGGTGTGCAGGTTGTTAGAACTTGTTACTAAACTGAATTGATAGGTTTTATAAGGAAAACACCATACAAAATAGGGGGCTAAAATTTCAGGGTTTCAGGTAAAGCAGTTATTTCTTAAGATGTGCATTCTGACCCTTGCAGGAAAAACTTTATAATGGACCACAAGCATGAACTGTACCAAACAGGGTAGTCCAGAAAAATAGAAACAATCTGGAAAAAATGAAGAGGTTTGTTATACAAGGAGTCTGGGATGAATTATTGGAATTGAACATTAAACACTGTTTAAGTGTCCTGATGATAAAGACAAAAGTGAAAACATAGTAAGTCTTTTTTTTTCCCTAGTAGAGGAAAAGGTGTCTGTTTGATGGGCAAATTTTGTTCTATGAAATATTTACCACATAATACAATCTACTTATTTATATTCCATCTCAGCCCCTCTGAAAGTAAGCTCTGTGGCATCAGGGACCATGCTTGTCTTCTCTGCTCTCCTGTTCCTCTTTTGAATGTCGTTTGATATTTAGAGACACTCAGAACACTTTTTGGACTGAATTCCACAAAAGATTTTTTTAAATTTGCATTCTTTTTTTTATTGAAGCCTAGTCAGTTACAATGTGTCAATTTCTGGTGTACAGCATAGTGTTTCAGTTATACATATATTCATTTTCATATGCTTTTTCATTATAGGTTACTACAAGATATAGAATATAGTTCCCTGTGCTACACAGTATAAACTTGTTGTTTATTTTATACATAGTAGTTAGTATCTGAAAATATCAAACCCCCAATTTATTAATTTCCACCCCCTTCCCCCTACCCACTGTAACCATAAGTTTGTTTTCTATGTCTGAGCTTGTCTCTGTTTTGTAAGTAAGTTCATTTGTGTCTTTTTTTAGATTCTGCATATAAGTGATATCATATGGGTATTTTTTCTTTCTCTTTCTGGCTTACTTCACTTAGATGATCCTCAGGTCCATATGTGTTGCTGCAAATGGCATTATTTCTTTCTTTTTTATGGCTGAGTAGTATTCCACTGTGTATGTGTACCACAACTCCTTTATCCATTCACCTGTCAATGGACATTTATGTTGTTTCCATGTCTTGGCTGTTGTAAATAGTGCTGCTATGAACAGTGAGGTGCATGTGTCTTTTTGAATTATAGTTTTCTCTGGATATATGCCCAGGAGTGGGATTGCTGGCTCATATGATAAGTCTATTTTTAGGTTTTTAAGGAACCTCCATATTGTCATCCATAGTGGCTGCACCAATTTATATTCCCACCAACAGTGTGGGAGGGTTTCTTTTTCTCCACACCCTGTCCAGCATTTATTATTTGTAAACTTTTTAATGATGGCCGTTCTGACCGATGTGAGGCAATACCTCATTGTAGTTTTGATTTGCATTTCTCTAACAGTTAGAGATGTTGAGCATCTTTTCATGTGCCTGTTAACCATCTGAATGTCTTCTTTGGAGAAATGTCTGTTTAGGTCTTCTGCCCATTTTTCGATTGGGTTGCTTGGCTTTTTTTATATTAAGTTGTATGAGCCGTTTGTATATTTTGGAAGTTAGTCCCCTGTCAGCCACATTATTTGCAAATATTTTCTCTCATCCTGTAGGTTGTTTTCATTTTGTTGATGGTATCATTAGCTGTGAATTTCAACTTGAGACAGTTGATTATAAGGTCATTTGCAATACACCACTATAAAATAGAAACAAGAGATCAGAATGAGGCAAACAGAAAAATAAAAAGAAGTAGAACACCAGGTTTGGTGATGGAATGAACACTAGCTGAGTTCCTGTGACTCAAAGGATTTTGACTGTAGGCGAACTTCATGTTTGATACTGAGCTTGTGGTGATGAGAGTGGGAAAGAAGACATAATCAGAGTCATGGATCTTGTGACCTAAATAGAAAAGCACTTTGCTCACTCACAAGCAGCAAAACTTCCCTGACACTGTTTTGGAGCAGCAGTTCACAGGTGTAGAACCCTAGATAAAGGGCATGGAGGGTGTGCTGAGTCATGCTTTTAGCAACATATCCAGCGAACATTCCTAATGGCTATCCCTGTAGCATCCTGGCATGATGGCAGAGGGACCACAGCGACCTCTCACTCCATGTGTGAAGGGGGAGGCAGGTATCCTGTGGCTCCTGACAGAGGGATGCTCGAGGATATAGGAGATGTGCTCTTGAGCTTTGCTTCTGTGTGTACTTCTACTTGGTCTCCAAGAATTCCAAACGAAGTCAAGTTTAGCCCCTAGGAGAAGGGAAGTGACCCGACCCGGTATCGGGCTGCTCACTCTGCTGGGGGCTGTCAACCTGAATCTTGTAATGCAGGTGAACTTGTTTTAATGGATGTGGAGGGGCCGGACCATTAACTTGAGTTAACTGTAAATTATGTCCCTAAGGAACTGAATGAATCAACCTGATTGATGTCATCTTAGTTTCGAGTCTCCTGAAAGCAGCTTCTCTAGACAAACCCTTGAGTGCAGGTAGTTTATCTGGGAAGTGATCCCAGGAAACTCAAACAAGGGGATGGGGAGTGTGAGTTAAAGAGGGAAAGCAGTAAGGTGTTTGGTCATGATTGGTTTGCCTTCCATCTGGAGAACAACTACTTAATTTTTACCTCTTTGAGAAGTTTTCTCTGATTCTCCAGCCAATTATGATTTTACCTTTTTTTTGCTCCCACTGCATTTTGTGCTGGGCCTTGTAGATCACTAATCAGATCACGTGATTTCGTGGCATTTGTCATACATTTGTAATACAGTTTTTTTCTATGGGACTATAGAAAAGAAACACTGTTTTAACATCTTTGGCCTAGCACATAGTAAGTGTTCAAAAATATTTGTCAATTGTATTAATGTAGAACTCTCACAGCCAAGTGGAGCAATCACGTCTTTGAGAATCCACTGCACAATTCTCTTCCGTGTGGCTAGACCTGTCCCGAAGAAACAAATTCTTTGATAAAGGGTCAGCAGGAACGGCTCTCTTCTTTTGTGAGTAATACCACCAGAGGTGATTTTAGATTTTTGTTGCTATAGAAACCTCAGAAAGTACATTAACTTCAACGCAAAGGCATCTTATTCCTTAAAAATTTCATGTTTGACTGATTTAAATGCAGGTCTCAGCTGGGTGATTAAATGCACTTCCTATGGGGGAAGGAGCGCAATGTAGTGGTTACACATATAGGCTTTAGATCCAGGCTGTCCAAGTTCACCTGTTGGCCCCATCCCATAATACCTGTGTAACCTTGAACAAGTCAGATGAAGAAATTGAGACTTAGAGATTTTATGAATCTTTCCCAAGGATTCACAACTCCACCACTTATAACTTTTCATGATACTTAATATTAGCTTCAGAAACCTGTCCAAGGGCACGCTCTTTGTAAGTGATGGAGTTGGAATTTGAACAAGAAAAAAGAAAATAATTTCTCTTTTCTATTCCTTTTTTTCTTTCCCTTCCATTATGCTTTTCTCCTTTTCTTTTCCTTTTTCTTTCCTTTCCTTTTCCTATTCTTTCCTGGAAGGTAAAATTCACTTTAACTCTTGTTGGAAAGGAGTTTAATTACATTCCTGTATGAAGAAAGGAACAGTGTATTTCTAGAAGCAAACAATGGCGTGTTGCATCAGTGTCTCTCATAAATATTATAATCGCTCTTGAATGGAAACATGTTTATTTCAATAGCCACCATTTATTGGGTACCTACTACATACCAGGTTTTTCACCTGCATGCTTTCTTATCTGCAAAATAATTCTGCACTGCAAATCCCACTGTCATAATCTGGTTTTCTTAGAAGCGAGCCCTAAGACAAGGTTCAAATGCAAGTAGTTAATTTGGCAGGTGATCCAGGAGACATTGGTGAAGGAGTGGGGAGGTGAGCGGAGAAGAGATGCAGCCGATGGAGGGCGTGGTATCCAGCAAGTTAACACTGTGGGCAACTGGGCTTATTTCTCTGGGGCAGCTCTGGTAACCAGAGTGGAACAGGTGCCTCGGAGTTGTCCCAACCAAGGTGTGAGGGAGCTGGGCTGTTTGATGCACCGTTCCCATTGCTTACTGGTTGAGGGCTGCACTCTGGAGCACGTGAATTCTCCAGTGCTGCTGATCTAGCATGGATGCCCAGAGTGGGCACCCGCAGACAGAGAAATCCTTGAGCAAAATAGTGCAGATGCTGGCAGTGGGAGATTTGAGGGAGTATGATCAGGGCACCTGCAGTATTTGCTACAGTTAATTACTATCCACATTTTAAGGACCAGGAAACTGGGGCTGAAAGAAGTGAACTGACTTCCCCTGAATCTCTGGTATGTAAAATGTTGGATCTGCTGTTAGAATGCAAATTGTTTTGACTCCAAAACCTGAAATTTTCATACTCCTTGCCTCATTGGGCTGGGGAGGAACTAGGGAGTCTGTGGGAACTCAGACTAGTCTGAGGATGATGACTTATCTGGGGGAGTGTGCCTTTGGGGATGCCAGCGCACTGGGAACAGTGTAATTGTTCTGTTCTGTATTACTGGGTGTCTACCTGTGTCCTCTGAAAAGAGACATGTGGAAGCCCCAACTCTGACTAACTCAGAATGTGACCTCATTTGGAAGAAGGAACATTGCAGATGTAATTAATTAAGATGAGGACGTTCTGGAGTAGGGTGGGTCTCTAATCCAGTATGACTGGTGTCCTTATGAGATGGCCATGTGAGGACACACACACAGGGAGATAGCATGGGATGACGAAGGCAGAATTTTGAAGTGATGCAGCTGTAAGCCAAGGAATGCCAAAGGCTGATGGCAAATCACCAGAAGCTGAGAGGAGGAAGGAAGGATTCCCCTAAGGTTTTAGAAGGAGCATGGCCTGGCTGACCTTCATTTTAAACTTCTAGCCTCCAGACCGCTGAGACAATAAAGGCTTGTTGTTTCAAGCCACCTAGTTTGTGCTATTTTGTTAAGGCAGCCCTAGGAAACTCATACACACCTGCTGTTGTGGTTTTTTTCTTTTCTTTAATAAAAACTTTTACTGACACTAGTGATTGTACAAGAGGGGCATTTGGCACCAGCTTGCAGAATTGTTTGCATTGCGAGCTCCAGCTTGCATGCCTTGCTTTTGGGGTGATGTGGGTATCTTGGGCAATCAATGCCTCTGATGCAGAGCATATGAAACAACCAGGTTTGGATAAAAAGAATTTCCTCCTTTAGTGTACTTAGTAGGCTCCGCTCTGATTGATGTATCTAGCACTGCTTCCAGCTAAGGCAAAATCGATCCTATTTCGTAGGCAGGGAAACAGGAAAATAGAACCATTAAGGAATCCAGCACAAGGCTTCAGGACTCTGTTCATCTCTGCCATCTGACGTAGGCCTCTTGCAAGGCTTTTCCTCTCAGATCCCTGAGGATCCTGTCAGCAGCTTTGCCTCTCAGCTGCCCTGCCAGGTTCTGAGCAACTGGCCTGGGACAAAGTAAGATGCTGAAAGAAGACTCATCCTTAGAAATGATAGTCCTCAGACTTAGAGGGAGAACAGAGCATGCTCCCCAGCAAGGGAAGGTAAGGAACTGGTAGCCGAGTATGTTAAGAGCACCCAGAGATAGTGGATGCAACGTCCTGTGTGCTGGTGGGGAACCGTAGCCCCAGCCAGGAGGTGTGCGCATAGCCCACTTCCTGCTCCTGTTATCCTGAGACAAAAGTCACTTCACTGAGGCTTCTGTTCACATCACCTTGTAAAACTGATGTGGAAAACAACTTCAAGCTCTGCTGAGTCTGGTTTTAGAGTATTGGGGGTTGCTAGAGGCCCTGGGTACCGTTACTCAAGCATCTGTTAATGGTATGCAGAGCTTTGCTTACCGCTACTTTGCATCCACCTTGACTACTGTGAGGCCACACAGTATAATGGGAAGAGGGCAGGTATTGGAGACAGGGAGGTCTGGGTTTGAATTTAAGAACCCTTATGATTTATTTGCTGTTTCCTTGCATATCTGTAACTATAATGTGGGCATATGAATACCCATGTCACAGTGCTGAGGGATTAAATGAGGATAAGAAAGGAATCTATGTCACAGGGCTCTTAAGAGGGTCGAGTATGTAAACCATGACAACTGTGCCCTTGAGCTCTCAATGTCTGAGCACTTTTTATTGTTGTTACAGTTATCACTATTATAAGAGGTAATGTAAGTGATATATCTGTGGATCTGTATATCTGCACTGCCAATGTGCATTGAGTCCAATAGAAGAGGAAATAACTGGTCTGTCTGAATATCTATCTATCTATATCAATCAATCAATCAATCAATCAATCAATCAGTCAATCATCGGTCTATCTTACAATAGTATCCAAGTAAGTTCCTCTTTCCTTGGGTGTTTATGAAGGCAAAAGAAGAGCTGTGGTGGCAGACAGAATTCACTCATCAGAGTGACAGTAAATAATGCACAGGCATCAACACAGGATGGTCTAGAGGTAACCCCCACTTCCACCTCACTATGATGGTAATGACTCCGAGTTGGCTGTGCCTTTAGTATTGCCTGTCCCATTTATGATCTAGATCCGTGTTTTTCCAACTTCAATGGGCTTACCAGTCACGTGGGAACCTCATAAAATGTCAACTTAAAGAAGGGCCTGGCATAGAGCCTGAGGTTCTCCGTTTCTTAAAAGCTCCCAGGTGATGCCAGTGCCACCTGTCCAGCACACTTTGAGGAGCAAGGCGACGGATGCTCTTTCTATTGTCCTTATCTTATTCTCTTGCATCTGCAGATCTAATTCTATGTAGATCCCCTTGCCCTTGGTCAGTTCACATTAGACTGACTACTCTCTTTGCTCGTTCCTTTCAACATTCATTGAGTTATTACTGTGTGTCAGGAACTGTGTTAAGCACTGTATATCACAGGTGATATCCTGGGTTATTAGATCATTAGCATAGATGTCAATGTCATTGATAAAAATTCCAGCGTTCTCCATAGGAACGTACCCCTCTGGTCATGAGGTCTACATTTGGTATTCCCCTGCATCTTTTCACCTATCAGAGCAGTGGACTGGGTCAGGAACAAGTGGTATGGGAAGAAATTACTCTTTCCAAATACAAGCCAGATGGTCCCAGTTCCTAGCATCTGCATGGCTTGACTTTTTTTTTTTTTTTTTTTTTTTTGGTTACCCATTTTGACACAGCATTCTATTCTTTTGTCAGGTTCTACTTGAAATAGAATCATGGAGCCATATTGAATTGTACACAGCAGATAACTCAGGTAAAGTCTCAAAGATTCATCTATTCTCTCAAATCTTTCCACATTTATTGTCAAGGAGGTTTCTTCCAGCCCACCTTTCCACCATCTCACTGGCTCCTTTCTTCCCTTTCCCATATGTTCTCTCCCCCTCATAGTCTCATCTCTTACGCTAACCAGTTTGGTTCTGTCCTAGCTCTCTAATATTTGGGTACCAGTTTTGGCAACTAATGGGTCTTCCGTTTGTCAAAGCCCACCCTCCATAGATTGTTGTAGGGTGTTCAAAATAATATTTATTTCTTATAAAACACAAAATCTCAGAAATGACCAATGAAAGAGTTTATTACATCTTGTGTCCTATAGAGAGAATTGTTCTAAAGGAAATGATGTAAATTGTAATGAAAAATAACACATCACCAACGCCTCATGCCACACTCATGCTGTAGATGGCTGAGCCCATCTTGCAGTTGCATCTATTTGTTTGTATTTTCAGTTTCAGTGGAGAAACAGAAGCTGCTTGGCAGATTCTCAATACTGGTTTCACAGTTTTTAATCCTTATGAATGAAATTGCTTAAGTTCAATCTATATAGTAAAGATTTCTTGTATTTCTATTTCTCTAGTGATTTCTGTTTTTATTTGCTATTGCACTGTTCTGTGAAAATGCTAGAGGCAGAATATTCTTTCAGGAAAACTTGTTTTGTAAAACTCTTATTACAAAATGCCTCCTTCTCTGCACTGTTGTGATGGGAGGGTTTTTATTGCTCTCTCTGGCTTTCAGTGGATGAAAGAGTTTCTGGGCTGAGTGTTGGCTAAAATAATTTTTTTGCTCACATTTCTTAAAAATCATTTATTCTATGATTGCTTCATGGGTCCCACTATCAAGTGTGTTTTCTCTGGCTACTCTCCGCACTCCTGTCTCTGCCTATAGCAGCTGGTCTTAAACACTGTGTACTTGCTTTATAGTCTGTTTTGTGCTTAGCTGATTCAAGTCCCCTTACACGTGGACCACATAAGTCAAGGAGGGAAATCATTGTTACATTCTACATGTTTACTGAGGAATGTGTCTTTTCTTCTTTGACCCAAACTGTGACTTAGTGGTGTGTGAGCTTGTTTACTCTTAGTAAAACAGAGCTTCCATTTTGGAAGTGATATGGCTTAACAAGTCTCATAAAAAGAATTGGAAAGATCTCCGAACATCAAAGAGCTCTTATGTGCCACCATTTTGTAGGATGCAAAAGAATCTGGAACATATGGATTAAATTCCTCTTAACATATACACATTCCCCTTTAAAAACTGCTTGAGACAGGTCTCATTTTGGATTTCCTCAGCCTCTCTATTGTCTTCCCTCTGGCTAGAGTCCTGTACCACTCTGGGGACTCTGGCCAAATGTAATAACTTGCTGAGCCTACAATTATCCATCCTAAAGAGGTTTCAGAGACCCACTGTAAAATTTTCAGTCACTTTCAGCCTTTCTAATGGATGTTTCTAATAGTCCAAGTATGGGCTCGAGAGAAGGCCAATTCCTTTTCGAAACTTCTTATTAACTCGATTATTACAGCATCCTGTTTTTCTCTGTACCTCTCTGGCTGCTCTTTCTCAGACTCAACTCTATCATGAGCTGCAGGAAGACTGGGCCTTGGCTCACTGCTGTATCTCTAGGACCTTGAACGGCGCTTGACATATAGTTGGTGTTTCACAGACACCAACTGGATGTCTAAATCTTCTCAGTGGAGTTCTGCTTCAAGTCTTTGTCCTTAGGCTTCATCCTTAAATTTTTTCTCTACCCTGATTTTCCTCCAAATCTCAGCTGCACTTACTCTTTGAACTGGTACCCATTGACCCATCTATCTTCCTGCCTCCTATGTCACAATTCCAATTAATTATAGACATAAAAATTGACTATCTTCTCATCACCTTAGGAAAAATAGTTGAAACACAATTCACAGTCCTCACCCCAGCTTCAAAGTCAGTCTGTCTCTCCTTTTGCTTTTCTCCCCCATTATCTAGACATTTGCAGCATCCTTTACATTCCTCCATTCATTCCAATTGTGCTACCAATTCTATAGTTTTCCATCAATCCTTTACATTCCTCCATTCATTCCAATTGTGCTACCAATTCTATAGTTTTCCATCACAGCATAATATTTTCTCAGACCCAGTCTCCCTGCCTTTCTTACCTACCTTTACTTTACTGGTAGACATTTTACATTCTATCTTATATTCTAATGTTTTACATTCTAAAATCTTGCTATGCATAGATCAGTTTTGTGCTCAGAAACTTTCAATGTAATAGAATCTTCTGGAATAGGAAGATAATTTTTTTGCTCAGTTGTCAGGGACCTCCATCACTTTGCCCCAGTCTATCTGACTAACCTTATCAAAATTGAAATGGTATGCTAACGTGATTTGTTTGGAAATAATACATAGGGTGACTTGGTGAGGAGAGGTGTGTGTGACTTGGGTCTGGATCAACTGTCATTGAGGCTAGGCATAGAAATAAAGCCCATATTTTATAAAATGAAAAGGTCTGGAGGCTAAGATATAATTCAGAAAGTCCTCAAATGCTCCTTGCTCATGTTTTGATACTTCTTATATATGTCTGGATTAAGTTCCATAAGACTTGAAACTATATCTCATCAAGATAGCAGTTATTCCTGAAACTGACAGTATAATAACAGGTTCTGAAAACAGTCAGATATGGGTTCAAATTCTGAGTCCCATTTCCCATGTTAAAACGTTGGGCAAGCTGTTTAACTTCTCTAAGACTCAGTTTCTTCATTTATAAAAAGGAGGTAAAGATATCTAACATACAGAATTTTTGCAAGGTTAAAGTGAGAGAGAATCCATGTACTAGTCCAGATAGAGTCTTCAGACATTATAGTACTCGGTGAGTGGTAGATTTTTTTTTTTAATCAATATTCTTTTTAGATCCTTTAGATTTTTTTTTTTGTTCAGAAAATATGGCTACTTTAATTTAACATCTCTGTGTATATCTAGGACCCCTCATAGAGATGAGTATTTTACAACCTTCAATGTCTTTCAAATGGTGATAACAGTGTTACTGACATTTATTAAAATGACTGTCCTGATTTTTGGAGAGTTTCATTGTTTTTATGAAGATGTTAAACAAAGAATCTAGCATTGGCCAACAGACCAATATCATTGGTGCTTTTTGATTTTTCTGATCCTATTATCCAAAGCATTCTACATGGGTAATATGTTCCTCCAAATATTGACTGAGACTGATGTTTATTGAGTATTTACTAGGTCATTGGTCATACTAGGTGCCAGAAATACTGAGCCACATCGTGCTTTGGGAAGCACTTACTGTATTTACATTCCACCAAATATAAAGTGGGAGTGAGAATGACTGAACCTGCCTGGAGAGCCCTAAGAGCCTTCTTAGCGGGGATGACGACTGAGTTGAGTCTAGAAGTGATAAGCGGGCATTGTTGATGGTGTGGGTGCAGTCCCAGGGAAAGGAAATTGCTTGGACGAATGACAGGGAGATCTGAAAGGAAATGACTTGTTTGGGGTGGGCAAGCAATAGAGCATGACTTCAGAATTTCTACATAGGAGAGGTTTGGGGGAAATGATCTGGTTGGAAGAAAGAACTAGGAAACTTGGGTTGAAGCTGAATTTTCATTGCATCTTAACACAAAATTGATAAGCTTTCCATTACCTATATTAAAAATGGGGATGTGTGGCTCCTGGATGTTATTGGAGAGGAAGGGTTAATCTCTCCCAAGTCATCTCCCTGGCTCTGCAGCCAGGATGGCCCGGAGAATTGGCTGAAATGAGTTATGCAGAAGAGCAGCCACAGAGGAAGTTAAAGCCAGGTAATAGGAAGTCATAAAGCATGTTAAGGATCCATTTCAGGTTTTAACATGATCAGGTTGATGCCTCAGAATGTTCACTGGTTAGAGTGTGGAGGGAACATTGAGAGAGGACAAGAATGAAAGCAGAGAGGTTAATTAGGGGCAGTGGGATGGAGTCAAAGAATGAATAATTGAGTACATTCTCCACTACAAAATATTTTTATTATTATTCTTTAAAATCCACCTCATTTCATTTTTATTTCTCTTGGTTTTGATCTCCTGTTATTGATTATACACAGGTTTCAATTTTTTTTTTGTTCTTTTCTCCTTTTTTTTAAGGTTTTTTTTCCCCTTGATTCACATGAAAAACTATTTCTGAAGTAGTTACACCAAAAGAGTATAATAATACCTAGCATTTATTGAATTATTTTCAAGTGACAAGAACTGTTTGGATTCTTTCCATGAATTAATTTGCTTAACTTTATGACAACCCTGTATTTAAGGATCTACTATTTTCCTCATTCTATAGAAAAGAAAACAAAGGCACAGAGAAGTTAAGTAACTTGCCCAAGATCACACCGTCCTAAAGAATCAGAACAAAGCTTAGAGTCTAGGTGGTCTGATTCCAGAGCCAGTGTTGCTAATCACCGTATTAAACTGTTGATCACAACAACAATGTTTTCATATTTCTATAATTATTTAGAGGATGAGGGAGGTGCTCTTTCCATTATAGTGTTTTGCACATAATGTGTACTTAATTCATAACTGTTGAGTTAATAAGTAAACTTTAATAATAATACGCACTTCCATTAATTGAGCATTTATGTGCCAGGCACTGGGCTAGGTTCTTACCTAGTTATTCCTTGGGCATCAAAATAATAATAGTTATTACTCAGTCATCAAAATAACCCTGTGAGATAAATGCAGTAGAGTACTAATACTTAACATTTATATAATCAAGTCGGATTACAAAACAAGTTTACATACAGTGTCCCTTTTGATCTACATAAAAATCACATAAGGCAGATAATAATTTACGCTGGTTTTGAGGTTAAAAGATGGGCCCAGGTCATACAGCTGATAAATTGTGAAACTGGTACTTGAACCCAGGTCTTCTGATTCTGAGTGTTGCTGACTTTCCAGCACACTACACTGCCTTTCAGAGATCTTTACAGATGATAAAATATTATTCACTTGGGGAGGTGAGAATAACCGGAGACTGTGCTATAGGGAGGGAGATTTTAAGCTTGTTGTTGAAAGATGGGAGTGCAGATGTTGTGGGAGAATATTCCAGGTAATAGGAGTGGTTGTCAGAGAAGAAAAGAAGGTTGGAAAGTGTGAGGTATTTCTGACGATTAGCAGCTCAGGTGTGTGACAAGTACTTAGCAAACTGTAAATGCATCATATAAACATTAGTAGCTGTTATTATGGGGTTCGTGATTATTTTCTGTTGGAGTGTGCCAATTTGGATTCCCGACACATGTTGTGTTTTGTTTGGATGAAAGAAGAAATCTTAAACCATTCAAGCAACTGGAACACACGTTATACGCGCATATACTTGGGAGGACTGGACCCCTGCCATTCCTATTTTTGTATGTTGAAATCCTTAACTGTCTAATCGTGATGGTACAAAGTTCACTCCCTTAGCAGCCAAGATTGATTTTTCCTTTGAGTAGACATGCTTCACAGAAGTACCCTTTCCCGTTACATTTTGAAAGTCATCAGACATGCTGTTATAAATGATCACGGAAGATTACTGGAGATGCTGCAAAATAACAGTGAACCAAGTAGCATCTGTAATTTCCAAGGATGGCTCGCAATCATCACTCAGAATGAACCCTATCTGAGTGCAGGGCTGAACTTTTTCTTTGCCTCCCTCTCTCTTCCTTTTACTACTTTATAACATAGCTGAAATGGATACTGCACCTCATGAATTTTTATGCAAAATATTAAGTTGCCAGCCGCTGCTGTGCAGACCAGCTCTGCTTGGGAAGATGAGAGTTCACCGGCACTGTTAGCAGTGGCTGACATCCTCAGCTAGAAAGGCTCCGAGTCAAACTGGCCAACTGAGAGTAAGAGTTCATGCTGATTGCTGACCCAAAAAGGGTTTTGGGCTGCCTCTTGGTTCAGACTCTTATCTAGGCTGAAAGGAAAATGAATCCATGTTCGTTGACAGAATTGCCACCTGCCCAAGGTATCTGTTTTCTTAAGGCACTTTTTTGTATCTCAGTCTCTCATATGGATAAACCATGACAAAGCTCACCAAACTGGCAGCTGCCAAGCCACCCTGCTCGATTTCTTCTGTGCTCAGATGCAATTTCTCCCAACACTTGCTGATTCTGTTTCATTAATATCTGTTCATGCTGTCACTGCCCAGTTCACCCTCTCCTCTTTTCTCATTTATACCATTGACTTGATTCTATACTTTTTTTAATTTACTTTTTAATTATTTAATTGAAGTATATTCAGTTACAGTGCGTCAATTTCTGGTGTATAGCATAATGTCCCCATCATGCATATACATACATATATTCTTTTTCATAAAAAATTATTACAAGATGTTGAAAACAGTTCCCTGTGCTTTACAGAAGAAATTTGTTTTTAAATCTATTTTTATGGATAGTAGTTAATGTCTACAAATCTCGAACTCCCAAATTTATCCCTTCCCGCCCCCTTCCTGTTGTCTCTTCCCCTTCCTTCTAGCTCTTTCTCAGCTTCCAGAGTGATTTTTCCACCTTCCAGACCTTGTGTGGCTCTTTTGTTGTAAAATCTCTGATGGCTCCCATATTACCATGCTTGGAATTTCTCTCTTAGGCAGTGGCGGCTTTTCCCAACCTTGCCACGACCAGGCTCTGTCGATCAATCTTCCAGTTACATCCCCACCACGCTGCTCCTGAACTGCCATTGTTTCTCAAATATGGCGTGTAATTTTCCACCCCTTTCCTTCTATACTTTCTGAAGCTTTTCCTGAGTTCAAGCCCTCTTCCTTTCCTAGGAAAGAAAAGACTTTTTTCCTTCTTCTGTGTCTCCAAAACACTTTGAAAAAGTGCTTCCTTTAAAAAACAACTTAATCCAGCCAAAATATTATTGTGGGCTTCATAGACACCGGACCTTGTGTTTTGTACTTGAGCCTAAGATGGGTCGTGCTTCAGTCAGTGCAATGGGGAGATGAATGCAGGAACAGATATTACCTAATGAGGTAAAGATTATAATTAAAGAAGTGCTCAAGTAGAGACCAGAAGGAGACCTTTTTAGACACCTCATCTAAAGTTACCCCCCTGCACACAGCCAGTTATTCTCTATCACATTACCCAGTGTCATTTTGCCATAACATTTGCTGTCTGAGCTTATCTTATTTATTCTGTTGTTTCCTTGTTTATTTTGTTTCCGCTGGATGCAAGTTCTGTGAGAGCAGATCTCCTTTGACTCATCACTCTTACATTGCTGTGTTTAGAACAGAACTTGGCATATTGCAGGTGCTTAAGAAATATTTATTGACGGAAAAAATGTGGCTGGAGAAGGCTTCCTGTTCTCTTTTCCCTAGCCGCCTCCTTTTTCTCTTTCTTTCATATAAGCTAAGGATGGCCTGAACTCATTCGAACTGCAGCCATTGAGTCATTGTAACTGTGATGTGCTTGATGTGAAGTGTTAAGTTTTACTTCATTCTGGGGACTTTCCTGACCATCTATTACTCACAGTCATGTATTCATTTATCTGTCTATTCATCACCTTCACCACAAATGTGCTAAGCATGAGGCTAGATGGAGGAAAAGGAGGATGGATAAGATCAAGACCCTCAATTAACTCATCAGACTAGATTAAACCAGTACTTACTGTAGAAAGAGTGTTTTAATGGCAGGAAGGTTTTGAGGAAAGCAAACTGCAGTGAACCTCAGACAGTATCATTGCTAGTCAGCCACATTCGAGGCTCTGACTTTTAAGTGTCTTTTGTTTTCTTAAATTCTCTCAAATAATGCAACCCAATAGATATTCATGAGGAGCTACTTTGTGCTCTAAGCCTAGATGTTGGGGGGTACAAATGGGAATGACAGGTACCTTGCTCCTAAGAAATGGACAGTCAGTTAGACTCTTTCCAAAATGAATTTGAAACATTCTAGAGCAGGGTATCAAAATCCTGTTATTAAGGAGGCGAAATGACTATGTTAACCACGGTCAATCAAACACAAGCTGTCATGACATTTGGATTTGAGATTCCTTCCAGCGAAGGAAAAGTGGGAACCGGTTAGATTATGGAGCTTTCCAGTGTGAGAAAGCTGGGTTTAGTGCTGGGCACTTTATTTTCTTTAGCTTAAATTCTTAAGAAAAATTTTCATGGAAGACCCCACATCGGAGACATCAGATGATTTAATATATGTGTAATATATACGGTAGTTTTATAAGCACAACTGAATCCAGTAACTTGCATTTATTGAGCCAGGAGCGGCTGTAAATATGCACATATTCACCCCATTTAATGAGTAGTGGGTGTGGCAGATGCTCTCATTATCCCCACTTTACAGATGGAGGAACAGAAGCCTAAGGAGTTAAATAACCTATGAAGGACACGCGACCACTAAGTGGTGGATAACACACAGGCAGTTGGGCTACAGAGCCTTAACTCTTCCTCTGACAAAGGCAGCAAGAAGTAGGACGTTCCTGATAGGATCCCTCCATGAGAACAGTGGTCACGTCATTAAAGGGCAGCTCAGGACAAATGTGTGATTCCTTTACTGTGAGCCGCAAGTGGTTTCATGACCTTATGGTAAAATGCCTAAAGGAATGGTCTTGTGGTATGAATATCTTCTCTAAAAACTGAGGGGTTTCTGTCAGAGGCCAGCCTACAGGCATTACGAGACTGATACTGTCTGATCAGGCTTAGTGTATCTGGCTGAAGACGAAGCTTTGGATTTGGGAAGCCACAGGAGTAGATGGTGGGGTTGATGTTCCATATGAAGGCTGAGAACCCCAACAAGCATTTCTCCCTCGATGACAAACCACTTCATTTCCACATGGAGAGAGGCCATAGGGAAACCTGCAGACAGAACCATGGCTTATCCTAGGATCAGCTTTGATCAGTTCTATCACTTGGATTCAATTTTTGACTAGCTGACACCCCTGGAAATATTTCTGTTGCTTCCTCTTGGGAAAAAAATTGGCAGGGTGGCACCTCTTGGTTCTGTCTACCAAACTAAGGAGAGCATGGCTAAAATAATGTGCTGAAAAAATACAATTGATTTAAAAAAAAAAAAACAGCCAGGGCTCAATTTTATACATTTTCTGGCCTTTTAAAAAATATTCCAAGTGAACTTGACGATGAATGCTCTGAACTAACAAGTCCTTTAAATGACTCTATAATGAGAAAACTCTTTTGTATGAATTTGTGAGGTTCACCGTCAATTCAGATCAATAAATCTTGAACCAGTTGATTTTTTTTAAAATGCAATTTATGGAGGGGGAAAGACTGCATGGATTGAATTGCTTGTTTCAAGCTTTAAAAGATAAAAAACAGATTCCATGGGAATGAGACTGAAGTGTCTCTCCACACTGCCTCAACCCCCTCCCTTCCCTCACCAACTCCCACTCCTGGTTTTCTTTTTCTTTTTTTTCAGTGCTCTGTCTGCAGTCACCTTGGCTGGGGCTGTTGCAGAGTCATCAGGAAGTGGTACATTGGAAAAATCAGAAAAGAGATATGATACTGCTTGGGTGGTGGACGTAGAACTCCCAGCAGCTTCATTCAGGAACTTCTTTCATACCTTCTACTAGATCTGTAACTCAGCAGAGGAACACTGTTCTCAGGTGCTGTGGGCTCCAGCCTCAGCTCAATGGTCCCTCACTTCTTAGGCAGAACTGACCTGTCATTCCTCGGAAATACTTTGGAAAATTTTAGTTTCAGAGTTTATCTCCTACTAGAGTAGACTCAGACGTGGATGTTAGAATTTGATTGCATGGTTTCAAATACTAGCTGTATTTATGTAGACCTTGGGAAAATTCCTTAAGGTCTCCGAGCCTCAGTTTCTTCGTCTGTAAAATAGGGATAATAACAGTGCCTACCTTCGTGGGGTTAATTAAGATGTAAAGTGCTTGTATGTAAATTATAGTGCTTTGATCATGTCAATTACTTAGTTAATATTTCTGATAAATATGAAAGAGTGTGTATATGTGTGATGTCAGGTAGAGAGGGACAGTAGTGACTGTAATTGGCTTCAGAATAAGAATTAGATCTCTGAGTCCCAGAATTTAGTATAGGCTCTCACACATGGTAGGTGCTCAGTAAATGTTAATTGAATTAACGACAGTAATGGAACCTAGTAATGATGATTCCATGGATTTTTTAAAACCACTCCTAGATTATCTCCTTTGCAATTTGGTGTTGGCTTTGCTGTGAATTCAGCATGACGTCAGAAGAGGAATGGTTTTCTTACCTACACCAAGGAGTTGGCATGTTAAGGTCTTTTGGGCTCTGAAATTCTTTGCTCCCTTACTGCTCTCTCCTCTTTGCTCTGATTTGTACGAACAACCAGAGGTCAAGCACCATCAGCATACAGGCCATTGGCCTGGATACTTTCTGTGAGTCCATCAGACCCAGAAGTCCTGGGCCAACCAGTTGGCTGGTTCTTAGCGGAGAAACTCAACCAGGAGTTAAGAGGTATTACCAGGAATTATAAGATCTTCATTCTAGTCCTTGTTCTGTCTTTTTCTGGCTCTGTGACTTGGGTGAGTCATCTCACCTCTCTTGACCTGCTTTCTAAGTAGGCATGGTGACCCTCACTCTGTTTCTCACTTAGAGTGGTAGCAAGGTTCCAAGATCAAGTACTTTGTCTACTGTAACATGAGCACAGTTACAGCTGTGGCGCCATGGTTTGGGGGTTAGGATGCAATGGTTCTCTTGCTTTGAGATTTTAAGGAGGTGGAGGGGATACAGAGGACTTTCAGAAAAAGTCAATAGACATTCCCTTAGAGAGGTCAGATCATGTTTACATTATGGATGGAAACAAGAGTGGTGAATTATAGACCATTAAGAGCACTGGGCTCCAAATATCTGTCCAGTGACAGGTAGGCATTACTCAGCTTGCTTTTCACATGAGCAAACTGGAGAGCCAAAGGAGTTACATGACTTGTTCAAGGTCACACTGCTTTTGAGAAAATACAGTTGAGATTCAAATCCAGGTTTATATTACCCATATTCCTTTCTTGCCTCCCAAAATAGAGATGATGGAAGAATGAATACTGTTAAATTTACATAACATCTGGTAATCTTTTATCTGCATGCTGAAGCATTGTTTGAAACACAAAAGAAAACAAATGAAATACTTTTGTGTTTTTGTGTTCTATCATTGTTGACATCTGCCACCCTCCTACATAGCGTCTTATTCTGACTCTTTGTCAATTATATGAGTGCGTTGATAGGGACGGGTTACCTGGAGAGAGCAGAGTACACAGTTCTCACTTCCGCCTGAGGTTTTTTTCTTTTTTTTTCCTGCCAAGGAGAAGCATCTGATCTGTTCCTGATAGAATGAGAAAACAGTTGTCAGGGGAGTTGGAGCCCAAGAGAGGTAGGAGATGGTGCAGAAGCAAAGTGAATGCCCAATAAAATACATACCAAGGATTTCTGTGTCAGACGGTTAGACGATCTCATAAAGAATGAAAAAGGTATCATTCACCAAGTTCTGTCCGTTCTAGCTCCTAAGTGTCCTTTAATTCTGTCAACCTCCATCTATCTCATTGCTAGTTTCCTTGTACAGGCTGCCATCATCTGGGACCCTAATTCTGCAGGAGCCTCCTCAAAGGTCTCCCCTAATTCTTTCTTACCCTTTACGCCATCCAGTCCATTCTCCACACTACAGTCGTCTTCCTGAAATGTACACTTAGTCACTCCTCTGCTTGAAACAGGCCAATATTCGTTGGTGTTCTTAGGGTAAAATCCTTAAGAGTAGCCACAAGTGCCTTCGTATTCCCGCATCTCTAGGCTCAGTCCTTGCCCTTTCTCACCAAAGATCTTCCAGAACCGGTCCTCTAGCAACGTTAACTGTCTTTCAGCCCTCGGAATTTGCCATGCTTTTTCTTGACTCTGGGCCGAAGCATGTGCCCTTCCTTTCGCTTCCTTCAAGGTTCCTCCCTTCTTCACATGACTTCTCACTACTTATTTTATAAAATACCTGCTTACAGGTGCCTCTCTCTGGGAAAGTGCAGTTGACACCTCTGGTCCTCCTAACGACTGGCCTGCAGGGAAGGATGAGACGGATGGTGGTGTCAGGGGTTAGAGCTAGGGATGAGGTATAAAAAGCTGTCAAGCCCAGACTTGAGCTGAATTCGAGGAAGACATTTCCAGTGGTTACAGCTCTCTCAAGATTGGGTGGGAGAGTGACTTCTCCATCACTGGGTGTGAGCAGTAGAGGATGGACAGCCCCTGGGAAGGGAGGGTGCAGAACCTCTTAAACTGGGACAGGGGTTTCTGGGAAAGGAGAAGAAAACAAGATGCATCTCTCCTGAGGCTTTGAGTTTAACCTCTGTAATCACATTGAGTAAACAAGTGATTTTCTGTTTGGTCAATGTTTAGGAACAAAATTGATGTTTTTCTTTTCCTTCCTTCCTTCTTTTGTTTAGATTCCAAAAAAAAAAAAAAACAACCAAACTTCACTGAGAACTACTCACTAGCCTTATTGCAGATGAGGAGCAGAGAGTTTAATATCCACCAGCATAAATAATTAAAAAACCAGGCCCAAAGCAAAGATAACGTGCCCTCAGCCCCCTGTGGTATTTGTGTGCCTCTACACATAAGAGAAAGAGGCCCCTCCCACTTTCTCCTTAGGGCAGGAGGAGAGCTTGGCTAAGTAAAAAAAGAGGATCTTGGGTAGGAGGACCCTCTCAGGTGTAAGAACTACACATTCTGCTGATCGTCTAGATCAGAGTGGGATGGGGATTTTCTCTTGGCTACACCTTGTCAGGGATGAATTTTTCCAGATGGAAGCCTCTGTCAACACCAGGATGGGGTGGAGGGGGAGGAGGGATGGAAGGATGCTGATCCTTAGGGAAACTGGTGGGTCAGGTGGGCGTTCCCTGTACACTCTTCCCTTGAGAGAGAGAGAGACATGGCAGCTCCAGAAAACCTGTGCACACAGGTTGAAGCCACCAGCACTAGTTATCCTAAAGCACAAATCTTCTGTAGCAATTCTGTAAATATTTGTTGAACACATGCAGATATTCTAGGTGATAGCAGTATAGTAAATAACACAGAGTTTCTGTCCTCATAGTTCCTGTGGGAGATATTGAACAAGTAATCAGATAGAAAGCATATTCTATTTTCAGGTGATGACAGATGCCATGGAGGGTAAAGGGATCATTATGCTGCAGTAACAAGCAAGCTCTGAATCTCGGTGGCTTACAATAAGCAACCCTAGTCCTTGTTCCTGCCTGTTTCTGTCATAGGTTGGCTTCACCTCTATTCCATTGTTTGGACAGAGCAGCCTCAATCAGGGCCACTTCCGGTCATGGTGGCAGAGAGGAAAGAGATAAATAAACCACAGTTCGGCTCTTAGAGCTCCTTCTTGAAAGTGGCACACATCACTTCTATTCACATGTCATTAATCAAAGCAAATGAGATAGTCACTCCTGACTTCTGTTGTCCTCCCACTGAGTGAGGCACCAAGGGGAGGGAAACGGGTATTTGGTGGACAGTGATACAATTTAACAGAGAGCACACATTCAATCGGCCAGGGGCGGAAGTCTGGAAAGGAATCTCTGAATGAAATGAAGCGGTAATCCATGTGACAGTATGGGCAAAGCCTGTTCTAGACAAAGAGAAAGGCAGCACGAAGAGGGTGAGTGACTTGTTTGAGGAACAGCAAGAAGGCAGGTGTGGCTGGAGCATAGGGAACGTGAGAGAAGTAACGAGATGAGGCCAGGGGACGAAACAGGGGCACGGCCACCAGGGCAAAATAGAGCCGTCATCACCATTCAGTCAGTGTCTGCTGAGTACCCACCATATGCGCAGCACTCGTCTAGCCTCTCAGGATAAATCAGAGATAAGACAGACAAAAAGTATGGAACGTCCCATTTTAGTGATGACCAAGAGACCATTAACAACTGTAATAAATAAATTATACAACATCTTAGATGGTGATAAATGCTGTGAAAAAAATAGATCAGGGTAAGATCAGAAAAAAATAGATCAGGAATAGAGGGATGCTGGGCTACAGCTGAAAATGCGGCAGTCAGTATAAGCATCATTTAAAAAGTGGCATTTGAGCAAAAACTTAAAGGTGGTGAGAGCCTTAGTTGTGTAGATCTAATGGTTGAGAAGACCAAAAATTTGGAGGTCGGTCTAAATGAGATGGGAGGCCTTCAGAGTGCTTTTGTCAAGGGAATGCCATGATCTGACTTACGTTTGAAAACAATCACAGCCATGTGGGGAATAATTGAACAGTAGAGCAAAGGTGAGGGTGGACCAAAGGTGTTGGTGAAGACCAGCAAGGAGACTGTTGCCTACCATGAGTTCACATGAGAGATGGAGACTAGAATTAGGGTGATGGGTGTGGAGGTAGAGGTATGAGAAATGGTCAGTGTTTTGATATTTTTTAAAGATGAGTAAATACAATTTGGCATATGGATTTGAGGGTCTGAGTGGTGTCCTCATTTGCAGAGTTGGGAAAGGCTGAAGAGGAACAGATAAAGGGCAGCTTGCAAGGCACAGGATGTAGGAAAGAATGAGAATCTTTGGGGCACCTTAATTTTGCCTGTTAGACATCCAGGTAGGAATTTTGAGAAGCTTATTAGTCAACACGTGGAACCAAGGGAGAGGCTGGGGCTGGAGAGGCACATGTAGACACCACGACAGGATAGATGGTATTTAATGATGACACTGGATGAGCCTGTCTTGGACATGCATATATAAAGAAAATAAATGAGGGCTGAGGATTGAGTCCCCTGGGCATCCCAACATTTGGAGAGTAGAATCAGGAGGAGTCAACAGAGAAGCCTTAGAAGGAACAGTCAGTGAAATAGGAGAAAAACCTAATAAACCAATGAACAAGCCATGAACAAAAATGAAACAAAGCAGGATGTGTGCTGTTCCAGAAGACAACAGAGATAAGTATTTCAAGAGGGAGAAGGAAATTAACTCTGCCAAATGTTACTGAGAAGTCAAGTATGCTTGAGACTTAAAGTCGTCTATTATCTTCATCAAGGTGGAGGGCACTGGTGGCCCTTGTAGGACAGTTAGGGTGGAGCAGGGGAGATGAGCACTTGATTGGAGTATTTGCATTAGAGAACAGAAGGTAGGGAAATAGAGACAGTGAGAACAGTCAGTCAGTCTTACAATGATGTGGGAGTGATTAGAAGCAGCTGTGGGGCAACAGAGGTTTTCTCTTCTTTTTGTCTTCATTTGGTTTTATCTTTGTTAATTTAAGTGGGCGATATTACATCATTGTTGTGTTCTAATAGGAAAGGCCCTTTTAAGTCTGGGACCCGCCATGCAGGTCAAAACCTTCACATCCTACAGATCCTTATACATTAACTCTATCATTTGGCCTAGTTTTGTTCCTTCCTCAAAGTCCCTAAGTCATGTAATAATAGAGGCAAAAGTTGCATGTGGAGCGCTTCTCTCTCAGATCATTCTGGCTCATTCAGTCTTCTCTGGTACCAGCAGTATGAGAGCCTCCGTCTTGAGTAACATTGCATGGCACTTCTCAGTCCTCTTGGTGTTTGATGACACTGACTTAAGAATTCTGATCCCTTCCTAGTTTATATTACTTTGCTTATGTCTGGATTCTGTTACGTGAGGAGTCAACATTAGGTCTTAGGAACCAATGGTCAGCATGAAGTAACCATGTTCTGAAGGCATCAGAACTGCCTTGGGGCAGTTTTCTAGGGCTATAAAGCCATCGCTTCCCTTAAGAAGTGTAATCTATTGTCAAGGAAGTTTTGGGAAGCAGGACTGAAGAGGATTTCATTTTAGTTTCATGATTTTGCTTTGCTCTGGCTTCTCCCAGTTTGGTGCCACCTGCAGTTATGAAACATCCCTAGGGCTATAAAATTAGCATCCAAGTCCAGCCTACAACCAATTAGCCAGCATGAAGCTGGCACTCATTTCTCTGCCTGTTAGATCTATCTTGCCATCTTAACAATGGAACCTGTGGATTCCTGGTGGCCTGTACCTGCAAATCAGTTCACTTTGAATTTCAATTTTGGTCTTTTTGAGCCAAGGCTAGGATTTTTATCAGCTTTTTAGAAAACAAGGGATTGTATCCCTTCTCTAAGCCTGTTCTGAGGACTTTGGTGACTGTTCAGAGCATCCTGGCTGGCTGTATTAGGAGGGCCACTTTTCTTGAAAGCCTCATGAGCCTCTGGTGTATGTCCAGAATCTCCACTGCTCCCAAAGTTCATCTGGCCTTTCTTCTTGGGAAAATGGTCAAGGCCTTGCTTCCTTTTATTCTGAGTAAAATGTTGAGTACCAAGATGACCGAGATTATGCTCTGGTTGAGAAGTTTTGTATTTGTCCACCTCACAGAGGTTCTTGGCCTCTGGGGAGACCGTGTGATTTTATTGGAATATGAAGGAAGAGGAAACAATAGAGTTCTGGAATCTTCTTCTGGAACCTTCTTTTGCTGACTGTTCCAAGAACACTCCACTCTTCCTTTGTCTCTCCAAGAGCATATTGGGGTGAAGGGAAAACAGCTAAAGACTTACACATAGTCAGATAGACTTGGATTAAGAGCAAAGTTTACGGCACTGATAACTGACCCTGTGACTTGGGACACGATTGCAGTCTCAGTCTTTTCCTCTGTAAAATTAGGATGATAAGACCTATGCCATTGAATTTTAGTGAGCATTAATATTAATGCATCAAATGCTCAGGATAAATGGGAGCTATAAAATTGATATCATTAATATAGGTAATAACAATAATAAAGCGGAGCACATGCCATATGCTATGCTAGACAATAGGTAAACAACAGTGAATAAGAAATAATCTTTTACTCTCAAATATCTTCTGGTCTAGTGGGACATATAAAGGAATAATTTTAACACAATGCAGCAAATGGAGTGATAGATTAAGTGCAAAGTCTTAAGGAAGCTTTGAAGAAAATATAATTGATTGTGTCTATGACATATGGGAGAGGTGCCACCTGAGCTATGGTGTTAGAAAGAATAAAGGATGTTTTGCTCAGTAGATAGATTACAAACAAAAGGATGAAGATATGAAAAAATATTTTGGCCTTCGAAATGATGAATGGATGAAATCCACTCTCTAGTAGGATGATGGTAGTTGCCTAAAGCCAAATCTCTCCGAAAACCATTCATATCAATAAGGAGAGCAAATAAAATCACCCATAATCCATACTTACAGCACATTGAAGGACATAGGATACTAAAAACTCCGTTTTTGTGCAAGTAGACTGTGGTAGGCAGAATAATCCCCCTTGCCCCACTGCAAGATACCCACACCCGAATCCCAGAAAACTGTGAATATGTTACTTAAATGGCAAAGGGGAGTTAAAGTTGTGGAGAAAATTAAGGTTGCCAATCAGGTGATCTTGGGCTGGGGAAAATTTCCTGGATTATCCTGATCAGCTTGATATAATCACAAGGATCCCCATAAGTGGCAGAGGGAGGAAGAAGGAAAAGAATCAGACAGATGACTATATGAGAAGGATTCAGCAAGACCTTTTTCACCCTGAAGATAGAGGAATGTGGCCAACCATCAAAGGATGTGAATGTCCTCTGGAATCTGGAATAAGCAAGAAGATACATTGTCTCCTAAAGCCTCCATAAGGAACTCTGTCCTGTTAGCATCTGGAATTTAGCCTGCTGAGAACCATTTTGGGCTTCTAACCTTGAGAACTGTGATGATCACTCTTATAAAGGAGGAGACCTACCCTTAGTGGAGAAATACTGAAAATGGTTCTGAGACATATACATTGGAGCACTGGTTACTAGAGAATCAAAACAGAGTCTTTTAAGTATATAGGTCTAATAGCAGCAGTTTGAGAAGCTACTGCTTCTCGGAGAGAGGAGTCTGATTTGGAGCAAGAAGATGTCTTTTGGAGGCTTGATGGTAAATAGAAAGGAGAAAGCAAGCTGTGCAAATAAAGCATGTTTCAGAAATGAAAGATAATCATAAAATTAGAAGACACACCAACTCTGACCTGCATCCTCCATAAACTTTGTTTAAGGGACTTAAGGGAGTTGACTTTGCTATAGCAGTAGACGAGGGTACTCTTGAACTAGGAAATCTGATAAAACATTTATTTCCATCACTCTGCCTATGTAAACCAGTTACTGCTGGTCAGGAAGATATGAGAAATTGAAAAATGAATGGACACTGACATCTACTAGATAAGAAGAAAACAAAACAAAACAAAAATTCTTCCTCAAAGCCAATCATGAAGCCCTGGAAAACTGTAACACTTTATCCCAACCTGAACTGAAGATCCTCAATCAAGTAGATATGAAAAACTTTCTCAAATAAAAAATTCATAATCTTAGAATTGAAATGGACAGAACACCTAAGAAGATGGGAAGTTAGTGTTGATTAAAGTCAAAAAGAATTTCAAAGAAAAGACAGAATCATCTTAGAAATGAAGATAAAACACAAGGTGCTTATGAAGAATAGTTTTAATTTAAAATATAGTCTAAGGAATTGGGAAATGGAAAGAAAATAGCTAGGAGAAAAATAAAATAATAGAAGGTTAAAATGTTGAAAGAAAATTAATAGATGTAGAAGCTAGGCAAAGAAGACCAAAAATATCTATAATTGGAGTTTCTGAAGAACTCTATTTAAAGCAAGACAATGAAACAGAACTAGTATTTGAAACTATAAATCTAAGAAAACTTTCTGGGAAAAAAGTCCTAAATCTACATATTGAAAGAGTTCACCATAAACTTGGAGTAACTGACCCAGAACAGGCAATTCTGGGTCAAAGTCTTTAATAATAATTATAAAATATATGGACCTCCAGCAAAAAGACAAAGTCACTTAAAAAAAATTTCAGGACACCAAAATTCTCAGCAGCAAAATATAAAGAAAGAAATAAGGGGGAAGGATATAGCTCACTGGTAGAGTGCATGCCTAGCATGCATAAGGTCCTGGGTTCAATCCCTACTACCTCTTTAAAAAAAAAAAAAAAAAACCTAATTACCTCCCCCCTGCCAAAACAAAAAACAAAAAACAAAAAAAAAGTATACATAAAACTGGGGGGAAAAAAGAACCATCAAAGAAAAGAAATAGTGAATAGTGAATGAGTGATAGTAGTTTACAGTTAACCGTAAACTGAGGTGTGGAATGATGGAAGGAAGGAATCCCACTAAAATGAAGCAAGTGGTGACCATCATATCCCAATCCAGTCACAGGTCTGTTTCTTGTGTGGTGCTGTAAGATATTTTCTGTCCCACTGTGTGTCTTGGGGGTGTATTGTGAGTATGGGGGCAATAGGAGAGGACTAAGGCAGAGAGGAGAAAAGAAAAATCTTAGTTAGTATGAATTTCCTTGTGAACCATATGGATGAAATTGGTTTGGATTCTCAACTTTCAAAGCTTGATAACTATTCTCCTAGCCACTAATTTGGCATCTAAAACAAATGGATCTTTCTTCCACCAGCAACACAGAAAACACTGTTTATGGGTCTGAGTCAGGACTATGACCTCAATTAAGCTAGGCTGTGAGATGGAGTATCTGGGGAAAGCAGGATAAAGGGACACATTTTTCTATCCACTGCTCTGTATTTTATCTTTGGGTCAAATTAGCTCCTCCAAAATGCAGTGTCCTTGGGCTGTGTTAGCTTAGGAACTTACCAAGAGATTTGACTGAAGTCCACTTATCATTACTCTCTGGATGGTATAGAGGATTGAATTTTTCTTTGAGACTTGTTATTTGAAAATAACAGCATTGTTATTGAGAGAAGACGTAGCCCCATCTGTGTTTGCTGTAGGACTCTGAGCTCTGTGAGACCAGGAAGCCTTGCTTGCCTGAGAACTTGAGCATCTGGCCTGATGCCCGACATACAGGGCATTCAGTAGTCTTGAGTAAATGAATACATTTGTTGACAACCACATTTTTGCATTATCTTCTATTTAAAGTCTTGTGTAAGAAGTTTTACCTTTGAGAAATTGAGATATTTTCTTTTTTTCTGATACAGAAGTTAGGAAAATTCGCTTCCTCTTTCTCCTCCCTCCACGTCCTATCCACCTCTTCCTCCTCCTCTTCTTTCTTCTCCTCTTCTTTTTGGTGCTTTAGCTACTAGAAATTTTGAAACCAAAAACACTCATAGCCAATTATAATGCAGTTGGAAGAACTCTAGTAGTCCTTATTATTATCATATTTCCTTCTTATCTTTTTTCCCAGGGCCCTACTTAAGTCCACAGTCCTGTAATAAGATGGCATGATTTTTTTGTTGTTGTTGAAATATAGTCAGTTTACAATGTTGTGTCAATTTTTGGTGCACAGCATAATGTTTCATTCATGCATACACATACATATATTCGTTTTCATATTCTTTTTCACTGTAGGTTACTACAAGATACTGAATACAGTTCCCTGTGCTATATAGTAGAAACTTGTTGTTTATCTGTTTTATATATAGTAATTAATATCTGCAAATCGCAAACTCTCAATTTATCCCTTCCCACCCTCTTTCCCCCCTGGTAACCAAAAAATTTGTTGTCTATGTCTGTGAGTCTCTTTCTGTTTTGTAAATGAGTTCATTTGTAAGATGACATGATTTGAAGTCTGGTCTCTCCACCTGTCTTCTGAACTTGTTTCCTCCTTTGTAAAACAGGCATAACCTCCCTCCCTCCCAGGTCTACTGTAAAGGTTAAATAATCAAAGGGCTAGGCAGCACGCCTTGATCAGTAAATCCTTGTTCCCATCTTCCTTTATTGGTAAATATCTCAAATCATTTTGGGGGAAAGAAATAGGACTTAAATGAGTATTAAAATACCCGGTTGTTGAGGGCCCACAGGTTGCATGGTGCTGTACCCAATGTGTGTTGTATATTTGGGGATGGGAACCATTATAAAAACCGCACTGTCTACCTTCAAAGTGTCTCCGGGCTTGCGGTAGAGAGGGTGAGGTGACTTTGTTTTTAATGAAATGAGATAACTCGTTTCTGAGGCAGTGCTAGGAGGAATTGCGACTTTTGTTCTTCACTTTGGTCCGGGGAACATGAGGTAAGCAGAGGTTTCCTGGCTACAGTTTGGCACTGTCAGATACTTGTAGGCTTTTGGATCTCAGAAGTGATGTGCCCTCCCACTTCCTGCTTGCAACTTCTAACACTTAGCAGGGACTCTCACCCTCTGCCAGCCCAACATGGGAGACAAAAGACTCATCTCTGGACGGGGAGCGTCAATGTGTGTGTGTGTGAAAGGCAGGAAGGGTGGAAGGGAGTTATGTCATTTGAGACTGCCAGCAAATAGGCAATGGCTGGTGGACCGCACTGTGAAGACCATTGACATAAACAGTGAACAAATAGATACATGATATGTAAGGTGATGCTAAGGGAAGAGGCACAAAGGTACCTACATGAAGTGGGAGGGAGATGCATGCCAGTGTAGCCCAAGGACTCCCCAGGAAAGCTCTCTGGGACCACTTCTCTCTGCCTGTCACACCCTTGCACTGTCGTTGGCTTGATTTTCAGATAAGCAAATGTAAAATCTTGTGAGTTATGAATGGTATGTTCCTTGTCTGCACTCTTGGACTTTCAAACTCTGCTGCCGTTTGTTTTTACATGTTTCTCTCCTCCAGTGAACTGTGAGTTCCAGGAGGGCATTGTCTGTTTCCTGTTCAGGTTTAAGTCCCAGAGACCAGTGCAGGGCTAGGGATATAATAAGTGTTTAGTAAATATTTGATAAATAACCCTGTTCTCCTGGAGCTGATGGTCCAGGGGGTGAAGTAAACCAGTGCCTTATGGATAATCTTTGGTGAAGGACCAGTTTTGGTTTGTTTTTTTCCTTAAAAAAGTTGTTTTTCCCAATCTCTTCTAAACTGATATTTTGAAAATTTTTGAATAAAATTAAAAGGCCATATAAAACAGAAGCCCTGATTTTTTTATTATTAGAGTTTACAGACATAAACTTCCTCTGTCAAGTTGCTAAACAAGTTTCAAAGCATTTTTTCTGTTTCTCGTTGCGGACTGGTAAGTTTGCAGACTGGCAGCAATCCATAAACCACATGTACCACTTGAAATATTATGTATGAAAATGTGTGACGTGCGAGAGTTGTTAAAATACTACAAGGAAAAATAAAGCCCAAAGTGGAATGGAGAAGGATGGAGACGGACGATGGTGGTGCTCCTTTATTGAAGGAAATCAAAGAGGCTTGTCTGATGACATGAAGTTTGTGCAGAGAATGGGATGAAGTAAGAGTGTGAGCCTTGCAGATGTCAAAGGGGGTGTTTGAGGAAAAGGAAACCATGAGGGCAAAGGCTCTGGGTCAAGATTCATGCTATGTTCTAGGGTTTCTGGAGAGCAAGTTCTTATCTCGAGCCAGAAAGAATTCAAGGGCGAGCTATAGTAAAGTGAAAGGAGATTTATTCAGGGAAATACACACCCCATAGACAGAGTGCAGTCCGTCCCACTCAGAAGGGAGAGCAGCCCCGAGGTGTGGGAGTGGTTAGTTTTTACAGGCCAGGTAATTGCGTATGCTGACAAGTGGGAGGGTTATTCCAACTGTTTTGGGGAAAGGGTGGGGATTTCCAGAAATTGGGGCGTCACTCACTTTTGGCTTTTTACAGTGAGCCTGGGAACTATCATGGCACCTGTGGGTGTGTCATTTAGCATGCTGATGTCTTACAGTGAGCATGCAGTGAGGCTCAAGGTCCACTGGAAGTCAGATCTTCCCCCATCTTGGTTCTAACCAGTTTGTCCTGTCTTTAATTGCTGTGTCATTCCTTCATTGGTTGTGCCCTGCCCCCTTCCCTCCTGTCTCACTAGGAGTGGGGGGCACAGGAGAAATGGCTCAGATTATCAGGACCTATAGGTCATTAAAATAACTTTGGATTTTGTTCTGAGCCTTTGGAGAGTTTTGAGCAAAGGAGTGGCATGAATTAGAAACATGGTCTTATTGGACATTCCTTGGGGAGTAGATTACAGGAAGGAAAGTTAGAAGGCTCTTGGAATAATCTGTAGGACAAATGATGGTGGCTTGGCCAGGGAGGTAGCAGTGGAGGTGATGAGAAGTGGCTGGAGTAAGAACTGACCTGGAAAGTAGAATAGTCAGGCTTGGCTGATAGATCAGATGCTGTGAGTATAAGAGAGGAGGTGAGGCTGACTCCAAGGATTTTCACTGGAGCCCATGGACACCTGCTGCTGCCCTTTATTGGGATGAAGTGTTCCGAGAGTGGAGCAGGTTTTGCAGTAGGGGCATCAGTAGGAATCAGGAGTCATTCTGGATGTGTTAAATGCAAGATCCTTATTTGACACACAAAGATGTTGAGTTGGGTAATTGAAAGATGACGAAGAACCAGGAGAGCGGCCACGTAACGATAAAGTCACACAATTAACTTTACAAATTTACTCAACAAGTAGTTATTAAGTCCTAGTCTCATGTCCAGTGTGCTCTGTAACAGAGGCAATAGTTTGGAAAGCTTTCCATGCCTACAGAGCCGTTAATATTTTAGAAAAAGTTTTCATGTTCAAAGGATTGAACTCTAACCTGTGTTTCAAACCCAGCTATCCAGAATCACGTGCCCTACCTAATTTAGGAGTGCCGGATAACTCAATGGCTGCTTTCAAACTTTGCATCTAAAAGACGTGTTACGATGTGCAAAATATTTTTCCCAAAGCTGCCTCCCTTGAGCTTTACAACAGCCCTCCCAGGTAAGCAGAGCATTATGCTGAGTCTTCTTTTATTGATAGAGAAACTAAGGAAGCAAATGCCTAGTCAGTGGTGAACCTAGTCTAGGTCCTGAGCCTCCTTCCCTCGTGCCCTGAGCTTTTCCCTCAATACGGTCCTCCTTCCCACAGAAATGATACCCCGCTCTGTGGCTGCTGGGGAGTAAATAGCCTTTAGGCTCAATCAGGATCTATAGTGTTGTTTCTTCTGGGAAAATACATTCCAATTTCTAAGCAGTTGACTTGTAAACATTTGGTATCTGGCCTGGTGGTAGGTTAGAGACCATTTCTATTTCTCAGTGTTTCCACAGCACAGAACTTTCCAAAGAAGGGCTGTTTGTGATGAACATAATAATTTTTTTTTCCTTCTCTTGGCCAGATTCTCCCTCTAGTATTCCTTCCTTTCAGTCGCTAGCATCACCCAAACTGGAAACATCTGTCATTTAAGGCTACACCTTCTTTATCTCTAGCATCTCGTGAGTTATCAAATCTAGCCCCTTCTACCCCCTAAAACTCTGACACTCCCCTCAGTGCCCCAGTTTCAACTGTCTCCATCTCTCACCTGCAGTAGCCTTCTCACTGGCCTCTCTGCCACCTGGCTTCTTGCCTCTAATCTACTTTCTACAATCCAGCCAAGGGGCTTTCTAAATGCAAATCTAGTCCTATTAAAAACTGACCTTATTTAAAAGCCTCGAGTGCTTCCAATTGCTCTTGGGATAAGTTCCAAGCTCTTTAGAACAGCATACCAGGACCTTTGGAATTTGCACATGGGATACAAAAATGAAAAAAATGTCCAGTCCCATCTTCAGTGAGCTCAGTTTGATTAGGGAGGCCAGTGCACACACAAATAATTTTAACGCACTATGCAAAATGTTCTCATAGTTACATGAAAATGTAAACAAATAACTACAGTAAAGTAGAATATTTGCAATACTTCTATTATCATGTAAGATGTAGCCCTTCAAGAGAGAAGTTCAGCTTCAGAGAGCGTCCTCTGATATCTGTTTATCCACTCTGTGAAGCTAAATTTAACAGATATTGTCTGGCCGTTTCCTACCAGTGTAGACACATGCATACCTTGCACCATACCTAGGAGGGCGCATTCATTTGAGACGTTGAGAGAAAATGAAGGACTTGTTGGAGACGTCTTCCTGTATGAGAATTAGCATATTTCACTACACAGTCCTAGTGAGGATCTTTCTGAATACTGTTTTGCAGGCTGTGATATCCATCACCGGGTCTCCTTCATGAAAGACCTCTAAACGCATGGGGCAAAAAATGTTTCTTCGCTGCTTGCATCATGGTAGTACTGCTTTGCCTCCCCTATGTATGTCCTTCTGGACTGAGATGCCCCTTTCTCACTTCAGGGTCCTTAACTCAATATTTTCAAAGTGCTTAAATTTTGCTTATGCTTTTGTTTGAAGTAAGTCATCATGTTTGCTTTTCTTTTTCGATTCATTTTTCTGTTTCTGATCTTCATATCATGGATCATGTATCACCCAGTGTTTCTATGCATGATCATGGTGCTAGACTACTAGCTCGTGTGCTTTAAATAGCTACACATGAGAAAAATAAGTTCCTGTTTAGACTGTGAGCTGAAAAAGAGAATCCCCACATACAGTACGCGTAAGGCAACCTGTGTAACCCCATTACATTTCCGCAGGAAAGCTGCAGTTCAGGGGAATTCATCTTTAATTCAGCATTTCCCACTCTCTGTTCCTTAGAACATGAATGCTGAGAAATGCCCAGGGGAAAAATGTCCTCTAGTGAAATACACCTGGAAAATTCTACACATTATCTCTGATCTTAAAGAGTCCTATGACATGGAACATCTTAGAGATACCAGTAGTGAAACAGTAAAGAACATGTTTACTTTTGTTTAACCCAACGTTTACTAAACTTACTTGACCACAGACCTCTCTTTGTATTTCACCCATTAACAATTGTTGGAAAAAGGATAGCCTCCTCACTTTGGATTAAGTGTCAATAAATACTTGTCATGTATTGGAATGCATTCTTTCCACATTTTATTGTACAAGTTTTAAAATACAAAAAACTGAAAGCAATGTACATCAAAAGCAAATATCCCCACCTTCTACTTTCTGCAGTTAACATTTTGCCATATCTGCTTTATCTATTATTTGTTTCTCTTCTCCCACTACACTCGGGTGCCTTAATGATAATTAATCTAATTTATCTTTATTTTATCAGTACTTAGCAGAGTACCAGGTCCACAGTTGGTAACCAATAGACGTTTGTCCAAATAATGAATGGATGGATGGATGGATTTTTTTAATCCCCTCAGACCTCTTCCTAGCACATCATAGAGGCTGAGCTCCCAGGGATGTGAAAGACTAGACAGAGCTATTGCACAGCCTTTCTAAGTCTAAGCAAATATTAACTTAATATAAGGCACAGATCCTGAGATAGGCCTTCTCCTGGGATAGAGGAAGAAACCTGCAGCCTTAGCACTGTGAGCTAATGAGTAGCCCCTGGGTCTCTGTTCTCACCTCTGTGCCTACAATTCATTTTGAAAGGAGGTGGCTTTTACCAGGCCTAGTGAGCTGTGGTGAATGCATTCAGGAGCCGGTCTGCCAAGTCTTGCCCACGTGTTGGAGTCTCCTCCCTTCACAGGTTTCGTGCTTTTGTGAGATCCTGGTGTCTTCTTAATTTCCAGAGACTTTTCATTTCCACTCTGATTTTTATCTGCCCCTCATCTTTCATTCCTGGAAACCTGATCCTTGGTTTGTCTGACTATCTACTCTCTTCTATTGTAACTGCAGATGGAAAACAGTTATTTAATACGTCTTTTGCCCTTTTATCCTCTAGTGTCTGATTACCTACCATGGGTCCTAAGGAGGCGGCTGCCCTTCTCCTTGTATTTCTTTTGTTTCTATATCAACAGCAGCAAAATCAACCCAATCTTTATTTTTCTCGATTTTTAAATTTGCTGCACTTTCCCTTCTAGTCAACTTCATTCAAACTTTTCTAAGATTCTTTATCTTGATGCATGTCCTTCTCTAGTTTTCTTTTTTCCCCTTCTATTCTATTCTTCACTCCTCCCCTTTGATTTTTCTTTCTCTGATAGAAAAGAAGTCAGTGCTGTATGTTTAGAAGAAACGAGGTTGAGGGTTACAACCAAATCAATGAAGTATGTTGAATGAGTCTTCAGGAGTCAGGCTAAGCCTCCCATTTACTTTTTCAAACATATCTTCCACTGCCCCCTGTTCCCAGACATGTCCCCAGATCTCCCAGGGCCCTGTATTTGCCATGGGAGTTCTTCTATTGATCATTGTTGGTTTTTTAGTAGCATGTTGTTTAATCTCCATGCTGTCGTTAGTTCCTCTATTTGCATGCTGGCTCTGACTTGTTTTGTTTTATTCATGTCAAAATGTGACTCTTGCTTCAAAAATCCATGACAAATCCTCCCTCCAATTTGATCTTCCTTGATTCCTCATCAGTGTATAAACTCTTCCCTTTCTCTCTGAAAATCCACGGTACCGCTTAGTTCTGACCTCCCATTTGACATGTATTGAGTATTGTTTCTAAAAACTATGGAAATGCATTTTTCTTGTAAGATGTTTTTTTTAAACATAGTTAAATAATTAATTCATTACTTTAAAAAAAGAGTACATATGTGCAGTGATATACAGTTCCAGAGAGGCAAAGGATAAATATTGAAAAAGAAATCCTTTCTACTCCAGGTCCCTCAGTCATCCAGTTCGTGGACACAAAGGTTATTAATCCCTTTTGTATCCTAGATATTTTCTGTGTTTTATTTTTAAATCCTTGTGGTATCATATCATAAGCACTGCTGTGTACCTTGCCTTTTAAATTTAGCACTTTGTATATTGAAACTCATTCTTTATCAATTGCAGTGCATGACTTTTTAAATGCAATTGTGGATATTGGTGGATATTTAGAATGTTTCCGATGTATTGCAGTGAAACACTATGCTTTATCTTTAGGATAAATTCTGAGAAATGGAATTGCAAGATTAAAAGTGTGTGTGTGTATGTGTATATATAGATTTAAAAATATTTTCCTTCATTTTTTTTATTGAGGTAAAATTTATATACAGTGAAATGCATACATATTAAGTGTACAATTTGATAGGTTCTGATAAATGTATATACCCATGTAAGTCACCATGCTAATCAAGGTATTTCCATCACTTCAAAGTTCTTTGTGCCTTTTCTAGTCAATTCCTGTTTCCTCAATAGAAAACCACTGTCTTATTTCTAATGGTAAATGAATTTTACCTATTCTTGAATTTCACATAAATGGAATCATACAGTATGCACACTTTTGCTTACCATAATGTTTTTGAGAGTCATTCCATTTTGTTGGGCACGTCAATAGTTCATTTTTTATTGCTGAGTAATACTCAGGTTTTTGAAAATATCACAAATATGATGTGAGATGTGTTCTCTCTCAGTGGACATTTGAGTCATTTCCAGTTTGAGGCTGTGATGAATAAAGTTGCTAAGAACATTCCTGTAACAGTTTTTATTGTATATATATGTTTTCATTGCTCTTGGGTAAATATATAGAGTAGATCCTACATAGATGTATGTTTAACTTTGTTCAAAACTGCCAAACAGTTTTCATATTCCTGCCAGCAACATGTGAGAGTTCAAGTTTTTCCATGTCTTCACCAATATTTGGTGTTGTCATTTTAAAATATTATTTATTTGAATGAGTATGAAATAGTATCTCATGGTGATTTTAAATTGCATTTGCTTGATGGCAGTGATGCTGAGAATCTTTTTATGTTGCTATTGGCCATCCATACATTTTTCTTCTTGTGACGTGTCCAAGTTTTTTGCCATTTTAAACAATTGAGATTATCTTTATGCTACTGATTTGTATGCATTTTTAAAATATATTCTAGAAACAAGTCCTTTATCAGAGATGTTTTGTAAATATTTCCTCATAGTCTGTGGCTTGTCTTTTTTATTCTTATAGTTTTGCTACACATTTAGGTGTATGGTTCACCTCAAATGATTTTTCTGTATGGTGTGAGGTAGGTTTTGAAGTATTTTTTTACCTCATATCTTTCAATGAGATATGTTGTTTCAGCATCATTTGTTGGAAGCCATTCCTTTCCTTATTGAATTACTTTGGAATCATTGTTGAAACCATAAATTGTCTGTTCATGAGTGGGTTTATATCTAGTTACTCTATTTCGTTCCATTTCTCTTGAACTCTCATCATGTCAGCACTACACAGTCTTGATTGTAATCTCCCAACTTTATTCTTTATCTTCAAGATTATTTTGGCTAGTCCAGGTCCTTTGTTTTTCCACGTAAATTCTGGATTTTAAAAGCAAGGCAAAACCTGCTGCACTTATTGATCAATTTAGGGAGGATTAATATCTTAGCTGTAGTCAGTCTTCTAATCCATTAACATGGTATATCTCTTCATTCATTTAGGTCTTCCTTAATTTCTCTCAGTAATGATAAGCAGTTTTCAGTTTTGAAATTTATTCCTCTTTTTCATTGTATCTTTTTAATACCTATTTTCAAGTTGTCCTAGTGGTAACTTAAATTCCTACCAATAAAATTGGAGAGTTGTCCTGTTTCCCATCCCCTGAAAAAATAAAGAACTTTAGAATGAGTTTTGGTTTTACCAATTGAATATATCTCAGTTTAGTTTTAATTTGCATTTATTTTATTATGAATAAGTTTGAGCATTTTTTCATATCTAAAAGTTTTGTATTTTCTCTTATTATGTTTTTCTATAAGACTGTAGTTCATTTCCTCCTTGATCTCCAGAAGTTCTCTTTATACACAGAAAAAATAGCTTTCCTATCTGTTGTTTATTTCCTCCCAATTTTTGTCTTTTAACTTTAATTTTTATTTACCATGAGTAAAAACTTTGAAAAATATAGCAATATTTCATGATTACTGGGTTTCATATCATACTGAGATTATCTTTACTCACTCTAACATTATTTTAAAAATTCCTATTTTCTTTGTGTAATTCTGTGGTTTCAGTTTTTATATTTAAGCCATTTATCCATCTGTAATTTATTTATTGTTGAGATCCATGTAAAATATGTGATAGGGATCTTTATTTTTTTCTAGAAGTTTACTCATTTGTTGAACAATCCATCATTTCCCCACATGACCATATCATCATATACCAAATTCCTGTATGTAATTTTTCTATTTCTAAACTCTATTCATGCACAAAGTATCATACTGATTTAATTATGTTGGTTTAAAATGTGTTCTAATATCTTTTAGAATTATTTTTTCTTTTTAAAACTTTCTCATATAATCTTTCATGTTTCTTTTTCCTACATGAAATTTAGAGTTTGTCTATTTCTAAAAATGATAGTCCTGTTGATATTCTTACTAGGATCAGGTCAAATTTGCAGATGTTTAGAAATAATATACATATTTGAAATACTGTGCTTTCCTATCTAAGAACAAACAGGGTATTCCTTCTATTAATTCATGTATTCTGGATTCTTCAGTAAGTTTTAAAGTTGCCTTGTTTTTGGATATATCTTGTTAGGTTTATTTGTATATATTTTACATTTGTGATTATTTTTTGCTATTGTAAATAGTATTTTTTCTTCTATTATGACATGATTTTAATTTTGTATTTATTCAACGGATAGCAAGCATTCTATAATCTTTGTCTTACTTTCTGTCTTAGGTAAGTGTACTTTCAGTGTTTAAAATTCTTCTCTATGTGGTCAATTCCCCATTCTGATTTCCCACTTACATACTTGAGCTTTTCTCTGTCCTCTTTTGTAAGCTAAATTAACTAATAGTTTACTTTTCTAATGACTTTATTAAGATATAAGTAATACATCCTATAGTCTGCTTGTTTAAAGTATGCAATCAAATAGTTTTTTAACATATTCAGGTAGTTGTGCAACCATCATGGCAATTTTAGAACATTTCATCCTCTCAAAAAGAAACCATATACTCATTAGCGTCACTCCCCCTTTCTCCACAGCCTCCCCTGGCCCCCAATCCCAGCATTAGGTAACCACTAATCTGCTTTCTGTCTCTATAAATTTGCCCGTTCTTAACATTTCATGTAAATGGAATCATACAGTATATGGTTTTTTGTGACTGATTTCTTTCAGTTAGCATCATATTTTCAACTTTCACCCATGGTGTACCATGTATTAGTACATTATTTCTTTTTAATTGCCAAATAATATTCATTTTATGGATGTACCACATTATTTTTTAGTTGATGGGATGTTTGGGTTGTTTCTAGTTAGGTATTATAGACAGCGTTGCAATCAGCTTATGTGTATAAGTCTTCTTGTGGACATATGTTTTCATTTCTCTTGGGTAGGTGCCTAGGAGTGGAATTGCTTGATCATATGGTAAAACTATGTTTAGCATCTTGAGGAACTACTAAACTGTTTTCCAAAGTAACTTCACCATTTTAAATTCTCACAAGCAATATGTGAGTTTTCCAATATCTTCACATACTTGTCAACACTTGCTAGTGTCTCTCTCTCTCTGTTCTTTTTTTTTTTTTTTTTTTTTTTTTTTTGTAGCCATGATAGTGTGAAGTAAGATCTCTTTGTGGTTCTGATTTGTATTTCCCTTTAATGGTTAATGATGTTAAGGTTTCATTTGAAATGTGATAATGTTATTGAAATATGTTTTTAGTTAGTTGTCCTATAATATATTCATTTTTTTCAGACAGAATGGACCATTTAAATCTTTAAATTAAGTACTATTTTCTTTCTTTGATCTCTTTCTCATTGATCATATATGTGAAAGATCTCTTTGGTCTATTTTTTATTAATATAATTTTCTCTAAGCTATTTTAATGAATTATTTGTTTCCACTTAATTTTGTTTACTATTTGCAATTATATCATTCTTTACTATGTTTTCATAAGACTCCATTCTTTTTTTGTCCACTGCTTATAATGTGGTATTCATTACTTTAATGCTTTTGCTTTTCTCACCATCTTTTCTTAGCACTGACCTCTTATGTTTTACTTTATTCTCTCATTCTACCACATAGTCCCTAAGCTCTTGTATCTTTACTTTAGGTTCTTTGATTTTTTTTTTTAATGCTTTTTGGTTCATCACAACAACTTTGTCATAATTTTCCTCTGCCTGTTAACAGTATTTCCTAATGAGTCTTCTATATATGCATTTGTTGGGGGGTGGAGAGAAAAGCAAATTTTTGTCAGTTTCTTCCTTTTTTATAAATGAAACCTTGGTTATTTTTTGAATATTGCTTACTTTTGAATAAAATGAATTACTGAGTTCTTAGATTGCCATGTGTAGGAAGTTTATGGGAAAAGAACCAAGATTTTTAAGGCCAATAGGAGTCTCTGTATTTCTCTCTCCTCCTCTCCACCCACTCCCCATGTATGTGTGTATGTGATAGTTAAGTCATTGTGCTACAATTTTTATTTCCTCAGCCTTCAAATTTTTTCACCGTTATGATTTATCAATGAACTGTTTCTTAAAAAAGTGGGATGTCTGTCTGTTTCCTTGCTTATTTCCTGGTACTGTTCATTGCCTGGGCATCTTGTTCCGATTTTTTTTTTCAAAGATGTGATTATTGTGTTTTGCTTCTTGTAATGCACATTGTTTTGGTGATTGTGCTCTCCTGACATGTTTTGGATCTGCTCCTAGAGGCTTCTTTTCTTGCATTAATCCCACATCTTGACATCTCTTAATCATATACAGTGGTTTGAGATTATTGGTATTTCTCAGTTTTACCCCCAAAAGACTTTGAATTCTGTTATTCATGCTTCTGGTTGCTTTGGGAGTGATACCTGAAAGAAAAGGGCATCTTAACACCAGAAGTCTTTTGGTTATGTTGATTTTAAAAGCTTAACCCCTAAAAAGAGATACAAAATAGAGCATGATTACCAGATTAAGTGGAAGCAAACATTAAAAATAATTTCGTTAAGAAAAAAAAGTTATTAGTGTTGCCATTCTGGACCCATACATTGGTCCATTTTGAAACTTACAGAAAATTTAGAAAAAAAATGATGACAGCTAATATTAACAGTGCTTTTCAGTTTGCATCCATTCTCATTTGACCTCTTTTAATTTTGGAAATCTGGGCCATGAGGTAATGGATGTTTGACAGAAACAACTGATTTAGACATATGGATCACTCAAAAAAGTCTAGATTTAAATTCTTCAGGGGTTCAATTCTGGAAACCAAAATTAATCAAATCCAGGTTTTCTGACTAAGATGGAGGGGCATCTTAATGGAAAAATACCCAATTTTGATGTATATCATATGGGCTAATGTTACTCCTTGATAACAATATGGAGTTGGATAATTTCTAAAAGACATGTCATGAATGAGTAAAATAATAACACATAAACGCTTATACTTGACTCTAGGCAAGTCTCTTGTCCTTACTCAGCCTCCATTTTCTCATGTGTTTAGAAAGGATAACAATTCTTAACTCTGTTCAGTTTATTTCATTGCAACAGCATTTATTGAAAGCCTTTTGTGGGCCAGATAATGGGATTAAATATTTTATAATCTGGAAATCAAATGAGCTTTATGTGGGAGATATTTTGTAACCTGCAAAAAATACACATACGTTTCGATGACTATTATTCTTACCTGCTGAGCTATTGGCTAACAAAGAAAATACTTTATTGCTCTTTCTTAGGTAAAATCACGTGTATTTTATAGCAATTGTGCTTTTCAGAGTGTCTGGGAAAGTACTGGCTGGCCTGCTGCTCTCATTCAGTAAACAAGTTGTTCTACTTACCCAATTTTCTAGCCATGTGCAAGGAGTTCTAAGTACAAGGCCTTGCTGGCTCTCCATGTGTGTTCATAATGTGATCCTCAAGGACATCACTTCCAGGAATGACACTGGGTAAATGGCATGAAGGACATGGTGATTTGAAGTTATCCTGGAAGTTCATAGGCATGACCAAGTCCTTTTAGAATGAGCCAACCACCATCTTCCTTCAGGTACAGTCTTGACCGTATGGAATCCACTGAGAGGTTTTTGTCTCCATTTGTTCGTTCTATTTTCATGCTGAGGGATAGTGATTTAGAATACTTTTGTGATCAAAACTAGGAGTTTCCAAGTAAAAAGTTCTGTTAAGAGCTGTGTGTGCTTTCTTCATCACAGTCTTTACTCTGTGTATGTGTGTATAATATTTAATCGTATCAGTGTCTCACATTTTTTTTTAAAACTTTTTTATTGAAGTACAGTTGATTAACAAAAATTTGGCTTTGAATTAGTTCTAATACTGACTAACTTCAACCTTTTCTAAGTCATTGTTTAGACATCTGTGAAATGGGTCTATTTACTAGTTTTCTTGGTTGTAATAAGGACTAATAGACTCATGTATGTAAAAAGCCAGCAGGAGACCATAAAGTAGGAACACAGTCATGTTAATTCTCCTTCGCTAACCCCTGAGGGGGTAAATAGAACACGTATTTGGAATCAGAAGAATAGGACTCCAATGCCAGCTCTCCTGCTATGAGCTTTGTGACCTATGAAGAGCCACTGAATCTCCTGGGGTTTCTGTTTTCACTGTGTGATGGTAACATCATTCTCTAGCAGGCCTTGTGGGCTGTCACTAGGATCAAATGAAATAATAATGTCCTTAGTAAAAGTATATCTGGCTGTAAGATGTAGTGGGTTACTAGTATTAATTAAATATTAAATAATACCTAATTAGCATTAGTTAAAGATAATATAGTGGAAAGAGCATGGGATTTACTGTCAAAAAGTCTTGGCTTCACTTCTTTGCTCTGTGACACATTACCCAATCTCTTGGAACTTTGGCTTTCTCAACTGGGAAACAATTAAATACTTACCTCATAGGATTGTTGTAAAAATTAAATGAGATAACATATGAGAAAGCATCAAAGGAGATTTTGGCACATAGTAGGTTTTCAGTAAATATTGGTTGAGTTTAATTGAATACAGGAAGATTTAGGTCTCCAAATAGAATTTAAAAAGGTGCATTTAAACTGGCAGTATTTACGAATCCTTCGTGTTCTCCCTAGTTCCCATATAATTTGCCATGTGAAAATACTTCCATATGCTAGGAATTGGTCCTCACATTTTTCTGTAGAGTTATACCCATCCAAAGGAAAACATAGCAGAGAGGCTAGCTTGCACATAAATACAGGGAACCCCATGTGTAAGTGTTTTAATGCCATCTCCATGGAGACACCTGTAAACAATTTTTCAGGACTATAACCTTATTCCTGAAACTGAGCAAGGGAATCTGCACATAAATGTTGGGATTAGTATGACTTCAATTTTGATTTATATATTTCTGATGCCTAGGATATAACAATATGCTAATGTAGCTTTAAAACATTATATGTTTTTAGTTGAGTCTCCATATATTCTCCATTACAGCTCTTTTGTGACCCTCAAGTTCAAAAGGCCAGGATGGAGTTTCCAACTTTCTTCTTACTTTACAACTTTTAGATTTGACTATTAAGTTCTTATAGGTAAGCATCTGTGAGAGTAACTGGAGATTTCCACTACACTCTGAGTCTAGGCTCTCTGAGCACCAGAACATGTATCAAAATACAGATCAGTGGTCCTCTATATAGTTCCCACTAATGCAGAGATTCCGCTTCAGAGTTTGGAGTGGGGTCCCAAATACCTTCATTTTAACGAACATCCCAAGTGAATTTGATGATATATTTTGAGATACACCGATCTATATCCGTGCCTCCAACCTGAGAGTACCGTTAAAGGCAAGGCGCATAAGCGACTTTCAGTTTTGAGAGTAACCAGTGAAGCCTGTGCTGAGACTTCCTGAGTTCAGCAAAATGACAGGTTTCTATGCTTTTGTCTGTCCATCTAGTTGATGATAACACTAGTTACATTCCACAGTCCTGGATCAGCTCCAGGCCACTTAACGTGAAAAGGGATTCCCAGATTTAATAACCAGATGCCTTAAAAAGCTACTTAGTTTTCAAATCTGGTGTCAGTCAGTGGGGTAGATGCTACAGATTAGTTTGTTAAACACCCACTTCCAATACCTTTTTCTCATACTTTCCTGTACTATGGGAAAAATCTACATTTTGAGATTTTTAAAAAGCAGCCAAGAATTTCTGCTAAGTTGATACAATTGTGGGAGGCTTGGAGAGCCTGTGTGAGATCAGTCCTCATTGCAGAAGTATTTGTTTCCCATGCTGCAGCCGTGGTGGAAGTTCTGCTTTCTGGTCCCTTTTGTCATGGCTGCTGAGCAGCAAGTGAAACAGCTATAGGGCATCCGCGACAGAGTTTCAGTAGTGCGGTTGGACATGTCTCCTGGCAGTGTAATTCCAGGTTGAGTGGTATTCAGTCTTCTTGCCCTGGCCATCCAGTAAGTTCTGTGAACTGTCTGCTATCCTTGAATATAGATCCTTCTGCTTAAACTAGATAAAATGACTTCTGTTGTCTACAAATAAGCTGCCTTTATGTTAGCTGGGCTTGATGCTTTCATGAGTTTAAAGCTGAAATATTCTTCCACCTACCTACACAGACTCATCTTCTTTCTCCTTCCTTGATGAAAGCACCAGCCCCTAGGTCATTCTGCAGTCCACATCTACCTCCTTTGGTGTGTGACATGGTCCCAGTCCAGGCATGATGATATTTTTGCTGAAACACAGCCTCCATACCCTACTTACTGAATTGAGACTTGAGGACAGAGTTTGGGATGAAATAGAAAAGGCAGCTTTATTTCTTTGCCAGGCAAAGGATGTCTTACCATGGGCTAATGCCTCTAAGACTGTGAGCCTCCTGGGAAGAGAAGGCAGGGGGTTTTATAGTAAAAGTTCAAGAGTTCAAGGGGCAGAAGTAGTTTCCGTAGAGATCACATGCAAGGTAACAAATTGTTGCAAAGTTGTTCTTGATTTTGCAAATGCAGCAGTCCTCTTCGCTCTGCTGGGTATGAAATTCATCTCCAGCTTTGGGACTCTTCTAATATTCTTTTGCCTAGAACAAAGAATGCTTTAGGAAGGGAGTCTGTGGGAAAATAATCTATACAAAAACTTGTGCAGTTTAAAGTCAGGTTGATAAATGCTTCTAGCATTTTAGGCAGGCTGAGTCCTGGGACCTCTTGCTGCAGGCTGAGACCTACACCTCAAACAGTAGGATACAAAGAAAACATAGGGGCTAAAAATAACTGCAGACATGTACAGTTGGGGCGAGTTATGAACAACAAGGTGCACAAAACATCCAATGCTGTTTCTGAGGTGTCTGGGTCAAGAGCAGGGCACTGGGCATGATCCCTGCATGTAGCACCATGAGGGGGTTGGGCAGACCACCAGCCTAACCCTGATCAGCAAGAGCATGAGAAAAACCCTTGAAAGCACTATACAGTTGAGCAGTTACAAACACCACTAACGATATCAGATGGTCACTGATGATAGTTGGGTCCTGCTCAGTTACAATATCTTCGTTTACTCATCTGAACTTGTATGTAAAAGATTGCTGACTTTCCTGAGTATTCATTCTAAGGGTATAGTCTAGGCAGTGTTTTTCTATATACCTTTTGTTAGAAAGGAAGGTTCTCTGCCCTTGTTTTCCCCAATTGATCCCTAGGAAGTGAATCTAAAAATAAAATAGGGATAATTTTAGAACTACTGATATGAAATAGCCCCAGAAATTATGCAGAACAGGAGTCATAATAATTATAACACCAGCAGGAGTAACATTGATAGCATTTGTTACTATAGTACAAGTAGCTATGATATCTTGAGTATTTCCTCTTCTCCAGGCACCATGCTAGCGTTTTGCATAAAGTATCTCATTTAATAATTGATGAAATCTCCAACTGTCTCATGACCCCAATCCAGTCATTTTTGATTTGCATTTCTGTTACTACTAGAAACCTCAAGTCATAGAGAGGTAATTTTGTATTATCTATAAATGTTTTTTGCTAATTTCAATTCTCCTCATAGACAGTCTGTGAATATACTTCAAGGAGTTAAAAAAAATAAAAAGTAAGCAACAGTGTAAAGTGAATTAACTAACAGGCAACCTAACCAAACATGCCCTGAAAAACCAATATTCTTTTAAGTGCTTTTCTGCCTTGGGACTCAGTCTTAGTTGCTTTTGTTGGTTGGCGTCTATCAAAGTGGCCTGCAGAGAGAATTGTCACCGCTATGGTCCAGGATGGATGGATTGATGATTTAATTGCACTGGGCCTGGTCCATAGTAGGTGTTCTGTGTGAATGAGTGATCCTCTTTCTTCTGGGTGTGGCCCCAAGGGACACAAGGTTGACTGCAGGCCATTATCAAGGATATTGTGTGTCCTCAGTTGTGGTTGCCCCAAGCAAGTCTGCTTTGAGATGTGACTTCCTTCTAGGAGGCATTTCTTTTCTATTTGCAGAAACTTTTCACCCTCTCCGTTTGTTACTGCTCAAAGGTGACCTGAAATGTAGAGCTTTTATTAGCTGCAGTGAAAGGACGTACTTTCCCCTGAATGCTCTCTGCCAAGTGCCTTTCTCCTCTTATTAGTGAGGGGACGGATTATTTCTTCACTTGCCTCACGCTGTGGCTCTCCCCAACCCCTAACCCTCTTCGTACTTAATAATCCTCGTCGTGAGTTCTGTCTTTTCCCTAGAAGGGAATAATGGAAGATCGATTTTCCTTATTGGTTGAGGGTGGAGGTCACCAATTTACATATGAAAATGTAAACTTATGAAGGATTTCGCCCATTGTTGAAATCATGGCTGCCGTCCTTCTTCTGCATGGTGCAAGTAAATTACTCTCGGTGTGTGTGAGCGCTGTGCTTAACCTCTTCCTTCCCTCTGTCATATGGGTGACACAGGCAGGAATGATTTTATTATAGCAAAAAGACGTGGAGGCAGTGGAACAAGACTTTTATTTGGCTCCCACTCTGCAAACTCGAGGTTCCTGTTGAGAGAAGATAGACCTGTGGCTGATAAGAAGCTCTTGTGATGAGAATTTTTCAGCTTCTGGTTGATTTATCATTCATGGCCCAAGAACAGAGGACATGTACTTTTTTGGAGAATCTGAAACTGCCCCAAGCTATAAATCACATTCATTTGCATTTCTTTTCAGAAAAGGAGATGGAGCATGGGGGATGCCTCTGCTGATGAGGGTTAAATTCACAAAACAGGATGAGTTCACATAATTCCTGGAGTTGTGCCAACATTACCAGCTACTAATATGGAGTATCACTGGCACCAGCCTGCTAGCAGGCTTAGGAACCTTCTGGGCTGCATTCAGTTGACGTTGGCAAATTACCTGCATAGCCATTATGCTGTTAGGATCATTTTAGAGCATCTTTAACAGAAGAAAAAAAGAATGCAAAGAGAAAAAATTTTCTGGTTTAAAAAAAAAATCATGGTTTCTCTTTCTATTCTCTTCTAAGCATTTGATGTTAATACTTACGCTATATCTGGGTTCCAGCAAATTACTCATATCAGTGATTGCTCTAAACACGTCTATCAAAGGATAAATTTCAAAACCCATAAAAATGGGAGCCGTGGCATGATGTCCAAAGACAGAATCAAGGTTCCAATTGATGGAATAATAGTCTGAAAACTAAGGTAGGGCACAACATAGCTGGACATCAAGTCCCTCATTTAAACAAGAAAGTCAATTATCTAAGTTCTGAATGGCATGACTTAATTGTTGTTCTTGTGAAAAATATGCAGGAGGGTTGAATTGACAGTAGGGTCATTACGAGTCAGGTGTCTAACTTGGCACTGGACTATGTATGCTCCTTAAGTTAAAAAATCATTTCCCCTTTGAATTATTGCCAGTGCTGAGCACAGTTTTGGGAAGCTATCAGTGATAAATAGGTATTTGTGGAACGTGATCACTAAATGTGATCCTAGAGGTATAGAAAAAGAATTCTAAGCTGATGAGAGAAACATTGGTAGAAAGAGACAAGAAAGAAGTGTAATGAGGTTGCAGAAGTTTGCAGAAACCACATCACAGAAGAAACAAAGAATGGAGGCTTGCTTTCCTTGGCAAAGGGAGATTCAGTAAGGGGAAACTCTGGGACAGATGTATTTAATTTTTTTGAAGATGGTAATTTTGTTTATATTATCTCTGGAAAATAAATCTTTAGTTACAAAAACAACAGAGAGGAAATTTTACCTAAATATGAGGAAGAGTTTTGAACCTGATACAGAAGCAGCTTCCCCTTGAACTAAGCCATCTTTTATTTATTTATTAATTTTTAATGTAGTAGAATCTTTGATTTTTGCATGACCCTGTGGTGATATAGAATAAATACTTCCTTTTAGCCATGTGTGGAATATAACTGAGTTCTGGTCCACTGGAATTGAGCAGGAATGATATGTCCAACTTCTGGTCTGGTTGGACCCTCAAAGGGATGGTCTGTGCCTCCCCCCTTCATCCTTTCTCTTTCTTGCTAGCGGGAACATAATCTCAGGTGACCGTTGGAGCTGGAAAAGCCACCTTGTACCCTGAGATGGAAGCAGCAGTTTGAAGACAGCACAGTGAAAGATAGATATAACCAGGGTCCCTAATGATTGTAGAGCTTCTGTGTTAAGACTTGGACCATCTACCCAGGGTAAAAAAAAAAAAACTAGTAGATTGTTAAAACCATTATTATTTTGGATCTCTTTGGAAAAGCAGAAGAAACAGCACCTCATCTGTCTGTTCTTTCCAACAAGTGCTTTGGAAGATAGTGCACCTCTTATTAGCCAGTGAAACAAACAAAAGCACTGGGGAGGAGAGTATTTTGTTGAGTGGGTGATCAAACAAGATATAATGTATGATCCCTTACACTGTAGATAAGCTCTCTGGACAACACCAGAAGAGCTCAAGTCAGTCCAGTACATCTCAGAAGCTCCTTCTTTTCCTGTTTAATGGAGTCAGATTTGATAGGTGGTTTGTGTGTACTTTCATTTCAGCATCTTCACAAATTCCGGTCACCATAAGGTTTATTTTTATATGTATTTTTAAAAGAGCAACACAGTGAATAACTTTCTTGAACCCCTTTTCTTGTGGATTTGTAAGAACATGGAGGGAAAGTGGTATGAGGCGTTGAATGCAATAAACATAAACTTATATGTACACATGGTGGTTAAAAAAAAACTTGTAAGAGGAGACAGAAAACCATGTATGTTAGCACTAGCTTAAGGAACTGGGGATACTAAGTAAGCCTTAGAGTGTTGTGTTGGCAGCGTGTGAGAGCTACTGCCATTTCACCCACGGGCTGTGATGTACATGAAGTAAATTACTGCTCATGGCATCTGGAGAGCAGAATTTGGGTCACTAGGTGGAAACATCAGGATGACAGTTGGAACTGTGACTGCTTGGATAGTCTACTATAAATGTCAGCCAAGCTTTGGACTTTTCACGTGGGGTCTTACTTTGTTGGTTTGAGTTCGGTCCATTAAGGTCCTTTGGAATCCTTGTGATGACATATAACTTAGCATTTCCCAGACCAGACATGGCTCATTCCTCCTACTTATTAAAGCTAGGAATTAATGAAGTGGTATTTTCAAGGGAAAGTCTCATCGCCTTTTGTGTATTAACTATAGGTTTTTGCTTGGTGGTTACCATCAGGCTATCTTTCTAGGAGATCCCAGTGAGTTGTAGTAACACAGAAGGACAGTACAAAGATGGCACCCCCCTGGCCTACATTCCTTGAGGGCACCTGTCTCTTTCACAAAGAGTCTGGGTGCTTTTCAAAGGGCCGCTTCTGCGTTGGGTCCTGAGGGAGATGAGTCTGCACGCAGGCACTTTAAGGGCCATTCCTCAATTCATCACAGCCCTGTGGGTCTCATGGGCATGAGCCCCACTCGTCTCTCAGGTGCTGGTCTTAAAAGTTGGGGTGTCCAATGTGGAGTATGAACCCTTCACTGCTCAGGGAGAAGCTCTGGGTTTTGAGTTGTTTCCTGATTGTGAACCGCTGTGCTAAGACTGGGGTTTTTGGAGAGATTGTGTCTCAGCCTTTCCAACCTATTTCAATGTGGTTTCCCTCTAGTTTGCCTGATCTGAAGGGATTGCTCTGCCAGGTTTTAGGTTTTTTTAGAGGAAGTTGTTCCACCTATTGCTGTAAAGTTGGGATGTGCACTCAGGATCTTCCTGTGTCGCCATCTTGAACCAAGACCTTGGAGGGAAATTCTCATTGTTTTTCTAGATAGTCTTGAATGGGTAAACCTCACCTCTCCTGTTAATGGCTCCAGTTTGAGTTTTATGACTGTATCACTGGGTTTAGTAGATGCTACAGCCTGGAAAATCTGAGAAGGATCTGTATACTGGTCATATTTTAGTCAAATATCTTTCAAGAACTAGATGCAAAGAATTATACTAATGAGCTTTGCCGACCACATTAAAAAATAATCTAACATGAACATGGTGACTGGAATTAAGAGCTGGCAGATCCTCACTTCCCTCTTCCCATCTGTGTTTTGATGTGGGGCTTAGACTGAAGGAAAGTCTTCCTCTTGAGGGTCCTTTCGCTGCTGCCGTTTTCCTGGAGCCCAGGATGTGATGGGTTTTCCTCTCCCTCTTCTAGGCTTCTACAAGTCATGTAACGGGCTGGTATGACTCTCCAGCTTTCACAGACTGACATTTCATTAGGCCCAACCTTCCGGCATAGTTCAAGGTTGGGTTAACACTGGGTAATTCTTTCACTCTCAAGATCAACTCTCTCTCCCTTGTCTTTCCCTATTTCTGTGTCTCATTGGGACCATTCCAGCTCTGTTTGCAAGTTTCTTCTTCTCTTATGAACTATTCTTTTATTCAACTACCCATTCATCCAGCAAATATTTACTGAGCACCTATTTCCAACTCACTTGGCACACACAGATGAATAAGACCCATTTACACATTCAACTAATGCTGCTTCTGCTAGGTAGAGTATATGCAACAGTGAGCAAGACAGATTCTCAAAGAGTTACAAGCTAGTGAGGGAGCTTTAACCCCAGGGGAGGAATACAGACTCATCAGCAAACAGTAGTTAACATTTAGGGAGTGATTACTTAACCCCAGGTCCTGTTCTAGGTGCTTTACATCCATTGTCTCATGTAATCATCACACAGACTACCAAGGCAATAGTTTCCTTCTCCCCTTTTTACAGAGGAGGGAACTGAGGAACAGAAAGACAAGTAATGTGCCCAAGGCCTCGTGGGGTGTGATGATATTAAATGATGGAGCGATGTGTTTTCCCTTCAGGCCCTGAGTTTTTAGCCAGGGGTAGAAGTGGGAATAGATGGCCCTTGTAAGAAAGAGTGTTTTATAACTGAGATTGTTTAGAATTGCAGGTACATAAAACGTTAAGTGCATTTTTTAGTTTTTTTACATACTCTGCATACAGTGCAGCCTATATTGCCTGCATCCGGAGCAGACCGTCCCTACCGCCCCCCCTTGGTGCTTCCTCTGTTTTCAACCACTATTTTCTACTGCCTCCTGATCACTGTTACACATATGGGAGAAATGTAAAAGGACTATGGGAGCTGATGGAAGTTAATTAATCCAGAGGATTTGAAGAAGCTGGAGGAGCTGATGCTTTAGCTAAGCCTAAAATGATAAGTAGAATGAAGTTTGCTAAGCAAAGTTGGTGAGAGGTAAGGGGTGCAGGAAAGGGTACTCCAGGCAGAAGGAGGTGCTTGAGGGAAGGCAGGGGGACAAAAACAGTACGTGCAGAAACTGACGAATCATTTGGTGTTACAGGATCCACAAGTCAGAGACAAAAGTTGCTGGTGGACGAGTAAGCAGGGGCCAGATTGCATACAGGCACATGTGCTAGACTGAGAAGCTGGAACTTCACCCTGAGTACAGTCGGAATCTTTAAGGGAATTTAAATGAGGGTGACATACTCAGATTGGAGTTTTAGCAAAACACGCTGGAGGACAGATCGGAGGGAGACAAGATGAGAGACAGAGGCTTGTCTTTTCCAGCTGCCTCTGAATTCCATTCTTTTCCAAATTACCTTCCTGTACTGTCCCCTGAAACAGCTAGGGTGGGAAATTCAGAAACCATTTGGATAGCAGATAGGGGACCCACTCCAAAAATGCAACAATCCGGGCCAAGGAGCTATTGCTCAGAGCACGTGGCGCCGAAGAGACCCGGGATAGTCATGGTCAATCTGGGGAAGGCTGCGCATCTGAACACAGGCATCTCTGAGCTAACTGTGTCAGCTTCTCACTCCAGCCGATAACAAATTACTCCATCTCTGGCAGCAGTGGACTTGCTGACTATTTCATGCAGTAACACTGGATTTGCAACATGGAACACTAGTGTTAGCTGAGGGTGTAGCTAGCAATTTGAAATTGGTACACGCAGCGGTCAATCTATTGCTCCACGTCCAAATCGTCCCCCAAAGTAGGCTTGCCATTAAACACAGTGTGAGACCCTGCCCAGTGGGGACTCTCCTACCCACAGCCCGCTGCACACCCTCACTGTCTGCTTGCTCCTCTGCCTCTGCTTCTCTGTCTCTCTCTCACAGACGCAGAAGAGGTGATACAAACTGGTATTTGGATAGGGCTTTTGAGCTTACTTTTCTGTTCAGCCTCTTGCTTTCTCATCTCTTCAGAGTGCACAGACAAGGAGGAGAGGATATGGAGAAAGAGGCAGGGAGGAATGCAATAAAGAAAAACTTATTTCCGCCACCGGAATGGGCAGTTGATCATCTGGACTGGGGACTGGCAAGGAAGAAACACAGAAGCCAGCTCAGCTGATTTTGACCAGCACTGACTGAAGCCTTATGCTAGGCTCTGAGGACCCAAGGATGGTTGAGACAGCGTCTCTACCTTCAGACACTGTCAGTTTGTTTGTAGAGACATAATGCACCATGCAAAATGACAGAACCAGGTGATGAGTAGAAGAGCAGCTGAAGTCCGAGGGTAGTGGGAGAAAGACAGGATCTTAAAGAGAGGGTGTCCTGGCTGGGAAGTTCCCCACATGCACATAAGGGAGAGGAAATGGTCCACCTAGAGAGAGCATTGTGAGCATAGGTACAGAGGCAGGAAACAGCCTTGCATAATCTCAGGACTGGAAGTGGTCCAGGATGGTAGGGGCAGAAACTGGGAGGGGTGGTGGGGAAGCAGCATGGGATGAGACCCAACAGGTTGTCACATGGTAGAGTAGAGGCTGGGAACAGGGCATGAGAATCCGTGGATGTTTTATTAAAGAGGATAGGGAGCTAGTGTGAGTTTTCAGTGGGGGGATAACATCACGTCCATGTTTCTAAAAGATTCCTTCTGTAGCAGTGTGGGGATTAGTTCTGGAAGGGAACGATTGAAGACTGGGACATAAGAGGCTGTCTGCGGGAGATGTGATGGCCCTAAATTATGGTGTTTTGGTGAAGATGGGCAAGAGGGATGGGTTTAAAGAACAGATAGTTGATAATTGTCATGAGTCATGATGGTAACACCATTCAATTCTCTACTGTTTTATAAATTACAAACAGAAACTAGTCCTATGTTTTTTGGTCTTCTCTATCTTCCATATAAGTCAGCACCTATAGCATTGTGGTTAATTCCACCAACTGTGGGCTCAGACAACAGAACACAAATCTCAGGTCCACTGCTTACTGGTTGTGGGTCCTTTGTACAAGAAATGCAACTTCTTATTGCCTTAATTTATACAATGCAGACAAATGTAATGATGTCACCCATTTCATTGGATTGTTCTGAAGTGATTTTTAATTGTAGTTGCTGGAGACCAGTTGCTGGAATTTGTATTTCTGCTTCACCACTTCTAGATTTGTGACTTTGAACAACTCAACATTTAAAATAGACTTTAGAAAAGACAGTAATTTCTTCACTGAATAATGGAATGTCCTATCTTTGCAATATTTTCCAGTCGTCATCTTTGAACTAATAACTATAGTTTTGGGAACTGAGCAAAGAGAATCTGTTATTAAAATGATAATAATTGGTTTCATTTGCATATGACTTTACAGTTTTAACATACTTTAATCATTTCCTCATTGACACTGGCCTATCCATCTGACTCTTTCTGTGAAATTACCTATGAATTACAGGTCACTCCAATAGCCCAGCAGCTGGACTTGACAAATCAGTGGTCACTGTTTCTCCTGCATCTCCTCATTGTAGGCACACGTTGCAGAGACAGCTATTATGCAGTGGAAATTGCTTGGAATGAAGAGTTGGGAGACTTGGATTTAAATCTCAGTCCCGTCATTTATCAGTCAGGTGGTTTGATAAATTGCTGAAACCCTTTATTCTGTGGAGTTTCATGTATAAGCAGCATATGTAACAGTGCATATACGAATGGCTCAAATGGAGCCTTGGAGGGCAGGAAAAATCCAGGGAAAAAAAGGGGGAGATAAGAAGGGAAGGTTTTCTAGGAAAGAATGGTGGTCCTCTAGGATTTCAATTAATTATTCAAGCTGCCCTCCTTAAGTCCAACTCTGGGAATAGGAACACTCTGATGTTGGCTACTTCTAAAACCTCAATCTTTTTTTTTTTTTTTTTAAAAACCTAATAGGGACTTAGGAAGCCTTTTCAAAGGCAATTTCCAATAACACTTCCTCCTTTCCCTCTTCCAAGGGTGCAAAAGAATCTAGAGAAACCGTGTTAATTTTGTAGTCAATGAATCTGAGTTCAAATTCCAGCTCTGCTCCATCCTAATTATGTGCTCTTGGGTAAGCTAATCAACCTAGGACCTCCAGCTTCTCCTTGCATCATCACGTTGTTGAGAGACTTCATCAAAAAACGAACATGGACCTCCCAGCCCAGATCCTGGCATCTAGCTGGGGCTCAGTGTTCCTTTTGTTCGAAATTTCCTTCTGTCTTTTCTTCCTTCCATCACTTGGTCTTTCCTTCCTCTCTCCCTCCCTTCTGCTGGCTCCTCTGACCCTCTGCTCTTTTGACTAAGTGGATTCAGTTCTGGAGACAGAATGGCTCACAGTTCATTTCAGGACACAGATATTTTGAGCTGTTTGTTTTCCAGCTTACACTCATGTTTTCCAATTCAGGTTATGTTTCCTGCTGGAAAACCGGGCCCTCACAAGAGCTCTTGGCAGCCACAGACTGATTTGGTTGAGAACCATCTCTTCCTTGGCAGGCAGTCGAGGAGAGCCACTCTGTGTGTGAGGGCGGTAATTCACACTCTCGCTCTGAGGTTGGACTGCTCGCCAAAGTCACTACCCACACAGCTCCATCTCCCTTGAGATGGAGACGTCCTTTTCCAGCTTAGTGGTTACATGCTTCCTTGGAAGTAGAATGCAGAAGCACTGGAATAGAGAAAGCTGGGCTTTGCTTGTATCTTCTCTCAGAAGCTGGATATGGACTACCGTGTCTTTAAGACCCTGTAAAGAGAGTAAATGGGAGGAAGACCTAGACCAATACTGCAATTCTGTGAAAATTAGTCCTAACCTACTGGAATGTTCCCTCATTACTAGGGCTTGCCTCTTACTAATCTCTGCTGGCTTTGATGCTGGATTTATCTGACACTTAGGTGGCCGTATTTGGTGCTGCCTCTAGTTATGTCTTGTCTCCCATCCAGGCTATTTAGACTGCGATCCCATCCAGAAGATTACCAGTATTTCATCTTGGCTTTTTTAGTTTTTAGTTTTGCCTTCATTGTTCCCACATTTAGCCTAACTTAGCTTGTCTAAAACCAGACACAGCAATTGCACTCCTGCTTCTCCTGGGCTCCTCAGTTCAGGGAAGATCCTCATGAGTGCAGCAGTGCAAGCTGGAGACCCGGGGGTCACCTCTGACTCATCCATGTCCCTGCCTGTCCTCTCTCTACTCAGCCAGTCACTTAGGACCGGCTATCTCCTAAGTGTCTCTAGAGTTTGTTCTTCCTATTCCCAGTTACCCAATCCCAGTAGTCTAATACCAACTTGACTATTTCTCATTTTGATTATTGCAAAATCCCCACACCCCCTTTTTTGGGTACAGCCTCTTATCTAACATATTTGAAACTCAAATGTGATTGTGTATCTCCTTTGCGTGAGATCTGTCACTGGTTCTCCAACCATTAGCCGTAGGATTAAGTTGGAATGTAGGAAATGAGTTCATCTTCCACCTTTTCCTCTCCCTCTCCTGCACATTGGCTTCAGTACTTCCAGAAAACCCTGGGCAATGTCATGACTACTCTATCTTTGATCTTGTAATTTCTTCTACTTGAAAAGCCCACCATCACATATTCTGCCTTGGTCATTCAAAAAACTACCACCAGTTCCAACACCTAGTGCAAAGAGCTCTTCTGTTTAACACAGAGTTTGAAAACACTGGACTCAGTAATCCCTAAAGTGCTTTCCAGCTTCAAAATCTATGATTCTGCGAAATCTTGCATTTCACATTCAGAGTCACCTGCTTTCTTTCATCCTTATTTTTTTTTTCTTGGATGCCAGAACAGTATCTGCTTTAGAAACTGTGTTATGGGCTGACAGTGCCCTTTAAAAGAAGTCAGAAATTGAAGATCAAATCCATAGGCATATCACCAGCACTGTTTGTGGAAATGAGACTCAGAGCAGAAATAGCAGGGAAAAAATGCCCCAATTCTAGTAGAAAGGGAATGTGAGCTCAGAGATCTCATGGGACTTGACATTTCCATCGATCATGGCCAGCAAGCATGGAAGGGGAATGACTTGGTTTAATGCAAATCCTCTGGATCTAGTTAACCATTTGGAAATCATGAATAACAATCACCTTCTCCATTAAGACACAGTTCTTGTCACCAGCCATAATAAATACATATCATATTGCCCATGCATCAGTGTTGCAATGTTCTTCTGGAACAGTCCCCCGGGATATGCATCCATGTATGCGTGTACTTGCACGCGTGCGCACGTGCACACACAAACTTGTTTATACACCTCTTATCCTCTAAAACCCAAAATAAAGCTGATTGGTAAATAGATGGTCAGTGCTTTTGCTCTCTGTCTCAATTTATAGCACCATATCCAAACCATGTCTTTAACCTTCCCACCAGCATACAGCCATCCCAGAGGGAGTTGAGACACCTAGGCCCTGCAAATTTCTGTGCCTTCTTATTTCATTACCATCTATGCTCCCCATGCCTGGCTGCATTCCACATGTACCAGCGTCCTGCAGTTTCCCCTCTCAACACCAGCTCTACAATTCCCTCTTTGTCCTAATATGCAGCCGCTTTGTGGTCCTGCCGCCCATACTTGGACTCAGTCACCCTTTTATTCAGTTTGCACCCAAATGTTCTAGGAAAGCCTTCTCTCCAATTTCCATGTCAAGTTCCCTGCCTAGGGAAACCACCCCAGCGGTCACTGCTGGACTTGCCATAGCCCAGGTGGGTCATGTACTAAACTGTTGTCTGTTGGCTCCAAACTCATCCTTCTACACTCAGATGCTGGGACTGGCAGCCTGTACACCTCCTTTCTGCTTTGTCCCCTGGCTCCATTTTGTCAACAGGGGGAGCCAGTGTCAGACTACAAGGCAAGAGGAGGGGAAAAAGAAGTTTCTCCTTGTCTGCTTCCTGTGGGCTTGGTGGGTCACCTCCGCCTGCCTTCTTTACGTTGGTAGCAGCAGAATGTTTCTGCAGCAGCAACTGAATCCAATTTTTCCAACTGTGGAATAACTGTCTGCTTAGCACCTTCCTCAGAGACAAAAACATGGCCAAGCAGAGGCCACCCCCACCCTCAGAGATCTGAGGGTCTGTGGGACCTTAGCCCATTCATGGGACCTTCATCCACACTTCTGAAGTTTCATTTCCATCTTTTCTCTTTGTTCCCTCAGTCCTAGGGGCAGTAGATCTTCCTGCATTTGCTATCTCTGTGATACCTTAGTGTATCTTTTTATCTCTTCAGATATCTAGTTAACACTTATTTTACTTGGATTATAAATCCTGTTAAAATAACTGGCATAATTTCTTTCTGTGAGATGCCAGCCATGGAGGAGATGATTTATATAGGAATTCTCTTAAAACTCCAATGCTGCATCCACAGTTTTGTGGATTTTGCTGGCATAAGTCCCTTTCTCAAAATGCTTAGGGGAGTTATGGACACTAATGCTTGATTCTAAAGGGTTGGGCTGGGCCACTTGCCTATCTGTTTGGCAGGTAAAAGAAGAACAGCATTGTCCAATTTGGTTTGTACCCTGCTGATTCCTGACATTGTTCAGGCATGGATATCACTGGGGACTGGGCTTGGCATAGAACCCATGGGCATAATGCTCACTAGGCACTGTGACCAGCTGAGTAGGACAGTGGATGTCTGGTGTCCAGGAGACATCAAGCTCTTCCCATCTCTTTACCAGCACTGATGGTACGTATCTTTGCAGGACAGGAGAGAGAACTTATATTCACAGATATTTGGTTTTCCACTGTCATAGCACGTGATTGAGTTGTACTTTTGTACTTGCCTTAAAGTTACATATGGTCATGGGATTTGCTTTGCTCTATTTGTGTTGATATTTTAAAATTATCTTTTGTGCACAGCTTATTTTTTTGTAAAACCTGATAATTTCTGTCTTTGAGTTAATCTGCCTTGTTTTGAGTAAACAAAAAAATTTTAATATTTAGTTTTACTGCAGCTAATGACTTTTAACCATGTCTTACTTCATGTCTTTAACCGATTGTTCAGTTTTTAACTGCTGATTATCATATGGACCTTTAAATCTTCACAGTGTTAACTTTTTACTGCTTCACACAAACTATAGGAAACTTCCAAAAATAAGGTTCTATTGATATCATCATCCTTTGTATTATTATAAACATATCATACATATATACACTCACACGTTTTACAGTCTTTATACACTACAAACAACAAAATATTACAGTTGTTTTTGTTTAAACTGTCATATTTTTTGAAGAAAAAGGAGAGGAAAACCCTTCTTCATATTTATGCAGTACTTAGCATGTTTAGTGCTACTCATTCTTTTTTGTTGATCTGTCTGAATTTCTATCTAGTGTTACTGCCCCTGAGCCAGAAGAACTTCTTTCAGAATATTTTGCACAGTAAATATCCTGGCTACACATCCTCTTGTTTTTTTTTTTTTGTTGTTGTTGTTCATTTGAAAATGTCTTTATGTTGCCTTTATATTCTGAGAGTAATTTTACTGGGTTTAGGATTCTTGGTTGTCAGTCTTATTCTTTCATTATTTTGAAGATGCCATTCCATTTTCTGTGGCCTTCATGATTTCTGATAAGAAGTCAGCAGTACTTGTAGCATTATGCTTCTGTACATAATGTGTGATTTGTGTGTGTGTGTGTGGCTGCCTTTAAGATTTTCTTTTTACCTTTGGATTCAAGCATTTGATATGATGTTATATGGTATTGATTATACTTTCTCTGCTTGGTGTTTACTGGGCTTCTTGCATCTGGAAATTGTACTTTCTCAAGTAATATGGGAAATTTTTGACTGTTACATTTTTCTCTGCTCCATTCTCTGACTTTTATTTGGAACTCCAGTTATAAATGTTTGTGATTAGATATTGTCTCATAGGTCACTAAAGCTTTGTTAGTTTCTATTCAGAAATTTTCCTGTCTGTTCTTTAGTTTAGATAATTTCCATTTGTCTATCCTTGAGTTTACTGTTTCTTTCTTCTGACATTTTTAATATTCTGTTTTGTGGTTTCAGCTCTAAAATTTACATTGTTTTTAATAGTTGCTACTTTTGCTGATATTCCTTGTTCTTAATTCACTGTGACATATTTTCTTAGATGTTCTTGAACATACTGCTTATTTGTGAAGTATAGATCATACATTCTTAATCCTTTGTCTGATTTTTTAATTATATGTGGACAGTGTGGAAGCTATTGTAGAAACTCTGGATTTTGTTACCTTCTTTTGAAGAGTTTTTATATTTGTTTAATTAACTTGGCTGAACTTAAACTCTAAACTCTGTCTTTCCTGGGAGGGAAATATTCAATGCAATTATTTCAGCTTTCAGCTTCTGTATTATACTTTTTTTTTTTTTTTTTAGCAGTCAACCAATATTTTTAGCAGAATTTATGTGAAGATTTTTGCACTCACTACCTCTGTAGCTCCCTCCTTTCCTGGATCTTCCCTGCCACCTAAACACACTCTCACACACACACACACTTTGAACAATTTTATCAACTCAGAACTCCATTCTCTGACACCTCAAGGTAGCATAACTGTAGTTTTCTACCATCTTGAGCTACAGAGATTGAGATATGCCCTCAGGTAAAAAGCTGCTAACTCACAAATCTTATCAGTGCATTTCCTATCTAATGGGGTTTGATCTCCCATTCAGTTTCTGCCAGTTTTTTGTATCCCCCAACACTCTTGCAAAATATTTTGCATACACTTTATTATTGTTATCTTTAGAAGAATTAGTCTGTCCAAGATACTTTGCCATACTGGAATCTGAAACTTCCTTAAATTCACTTTGCCTTTTAAAATCTTGAGAAACTTTTTGAGAGGTCAGCTATAAATAAGCACACTGTATTGTGCTTTAGTTTATGAAGATTTCTTTCTTTTTTAGGCTTTGACTTAAATCTAGTTAGAAAGATATTTTTACTATTCCCATTTTACAGATGAAAAAACTGAAATTCAGAGACACTGTCTTATGCACGTTCATGTATCTAATAAATGGAATTGTCTAAACCCTATGTTTTTCTCAAAACACCAAAGCTCTCTCCAAAGGGAATCTTTGCCCAATAGCTGAGGCATAAATAGATTTGGTGACCTCCTCATAGACATTTGTGGCTGAATGTGACTGAATGGAGACTGGAGAGGGCAGGTCTTCTCTGAGGGCTGGGCATACAACACTGAGCAGGTTCTGCCAATTCCCACCGATGTTCAGCATATGGAATTCTTAGGATCTGTTTATTTGTTCCCCTGCCATGAACTGGTTCCCTAAAGGCTGGTGGATCAATGCCTGATGAATGCAGTCTCCCCCAAACATCCCTCTATGGGTGTTATCTGCAGATTTAGACTCAGGGAAGGCATGAAAGTGGAATGGGCCTGGCATGAGCTAAAGACCATTAAGGAAAATGTCCTGGCTACAGAGGTTGGCTATGGAAGTACAGCCAAACAGGAAGGCACAGAGCCCAGAGAGTTTGGCAAGCTCAACATGTACCAGGCCTGGTTTGAACACAGGGGTGTAGGGTATGGGGGTGAGAGGCACCTAGCAGTTCCATGGTCATAATCTCAGGAAAGTGGGCTTTAACCCAGACAGGACCCCAGAAGAAGCAAGACCTTGCCATAAAGACCCCACTGACAGCCTTGGGGCACGTGAAATGCCTGACAGAGTTAGGTATGGGGCTTCCATTCAACTCATTGCTCAATGCCAAGCCCTATGCCGGGTATATACTTTTTTATTTTGATTAAGCAGGAACGCATCCCCAAAAAGGAGCCAACTCAGGGAATGAGCCCAGCATAGAAGATACACTTGGGATATCTCCCCAAGGGCCCTGGGGAACCAGGTGGGGGCTAATATTGGAGCTTCATCACAAACACGTGGAAAGCCTGCCAACATTTTGATCCCAGGCGTTCAATGACCATATGTAACTGAAGCCCAGATATGTGTCCATTTCAGATGATTCTCTTATTCTCTGGCCCCTTTCCTCACGCATGTCCCAAGTGTTGATTTTCTGGCTCTTCTGGATTATTGGCATCAGGAGAGAGCATGGGCCACTATTCTGCTTGACAGGCACTGTCTGTGCAGAGCTGGATTGCCGCTCTCATAGGCTGCCAGTCTGACTTAGAGGGGGCTTGATGAATTCACCATCCAGAGTGCCCCTAGCGAGCCTGTTCCTGTAGACTGGGGTTTGCTCCAGAACAGCAATTCTGACAAATTGACAGGGCAATGGGAGATCCTCAGACTGCCAAGTGCCTCTGCAGGCAGAGAGTAGGACACTAGACCCATTCACCACCTTTCCATAAAAGTCCTGGGTGTTACATTAATGCCTGAATGGACTCACTGGGACTCAGTTGCCACTTTATTCTGCACAGATGGCCAGATCCACTAAAATCTGGACATAGGAGCTCCTGTGAGTGACTGACTGATCACTAAATGTCTCTGAATCTTTTCTGCATGTACTCTAAACAGTCCAGGAGGCCTTATACCATGTATTTTGTGTGCTAAGCTCACTCTAGATTTCATTTTTCTTTCTCTCTAACTATTAAAACTTTCACTTTCTTTTTGTGCCACTTTTCTCATCTACTTATTTAAAATTTTTTTTAATTTTCTGCTTTTATATTGATTGTATTTAGGTAATGCGCCTTAAATCCTTCATTGAAAAAAGAAGGTATAAATAAATAAACAGGCAAATAAACATAATCTCTGTGTAAGATAGAATTGAGAGCCATACAGTGGTAAGATTTTTTTCTCCATAGCTCCAGGTAGCAGAGAAAACTGCAAGTGAATTTTAAACATGGATGAATTTTCTTGAGTTCCTACCGGTGGTCCATTTGTGGGGATGATGGTTCACTTGTGGGGACGGATGTTCCAGTCATGTGTTTGCCTTTGTCCCAGCCCATGGGAGAGAATTTTGTTGAATATTGAGGAATTTTACCAGTTGGTTGGTGACAACTTTGGTAGCTTAAAATCAGCCATGGTGGGATACTTCTGCAGCAGAAGTTGTCAAAGTTTATAAATTTAAAACATACATACATACATACATATATATATTTTTTTAATTTTTTTTTTCTGTAAATTGGTTTACCAGCACCCTTCCCAGATTTGGACTTGAAGTAATAAAGTATCTTTTGAGACTTAAATTATTATATATTATGGACCCCAATAGAGGATGGTAAAATTCTGCTGCTTCCAAGTGCCTCATGGACAGAGATGTGGGGACTATAATCGGTCCTCCAGAAGGCCCAGTTTTCTGATGCTGGCTTCAGTGAGTGCCATGAATGATGCTACTCAACAAATGTTACTGAATGGTTCACTTACTGTTGAGATGATCCTGCTAGTATTTCAAGGTGTGTGTATGAGTGTGCCTGTGTGTGAGTGAGTGTTGCCCTGACCTGTGATCACCGCAGACCACATGAGCCCTAAGTTCCTGATGGTTCCTCTAGGTTCTCAGAGGGGAAATGGCCTCGTTTCCTCAGTATTAAACTTTGAGAAGGATGCTTCATTCCATGTGTGGCCTGACTTTCCAACAGGCAGCTCTTTAGAGTCATTTGCTTGGTAACTTCCCTGGGAACTGGGCCCCAGGAGTGCTGGGGAGGACCAGTTCTGGGATCTGCCTCACCTAAGGCCATGCCCATGTCCTGCTGAAGAATGACTGACACTTTTCAGGTGACAGAGACCCAAAGCAACAATCTGTCCCTTGGACCAGGGGATGGTCAGTCACGGGAGTGTAGGTAAAGGAGCCACAGAGGTGGATGTGGGCAGTGCCTGTCAGAGTTCTCTTCACAGAATGGCCAATGGACTTGGAGACTCTTCATATGTTCTCTGAGGATAGGAGCTGTCGATCCTGTGGATGTGAATTTCCCACTAAATGAAGTTGGCAGATTGTCAAGGCCATCTCTGTTGTGGCGTGGGTGCTGTGGCCTCGCAGAGCCTGGTGCTATTCAACATTTAGACACATAAGCGCTTCTGTCTCTGGTCCTTCCAGATTTCCCTCTGACTATGATTGCGCTTCTATATGAGAGACTGTGGGTCCTGCTGACAAGATTGTTCTGGTCCACATGACAGTTTCATTGCCCATCGGAATTTGTAAATGGACTTCATGATTTGTCCTTCAGAATGTTGCTAGTTTAGAACCTGTGAGTCCACTTCCTAGAGTTTAAATCAGCTCAGGGCCCCAGACAAGAGTAAATTTGGGGACCATCTTGACCGTAGACTGACCCCAGAATGTGGTGCAACCTCCAAGGTGCTCCTGCTCTGTGAGATCCCTCCGGGCTCATCCAGCCCTGCCCTGGTTACAGCCGGTTCTCAGTGTGGCTGCATCAGCTCGAGTCCAACCAGGAAGGAAATCGCTCTAAGCATGAAAAACAGAAGGAAATCGATGCTGAAAACTGCTTACATAGGTGAAAGAAAGGCTGCAAAGCCAAACTGGGAGCAGCAAATCAACCCACCTTCCAACAAAGAAAACTTCTTCCATTTGTAGGCTGAAGGGACAAAGGAGGGAGGCACTGTTGGCGGAGTTCAAGGTCTGGGGTCACCAGGTGGGGTAGGAGCCATGGAAGTGACGTCACTGGTGGCAGAGATCCCTCCTTGAGCAGAGAGAGCATGAGGGAGAAATACCCTGGCGTGTTCATTCCTCTTGCTCTTTCATTTCCTGCCAGTGCCTCCCGTCAGCCCAGGGCGGCTCACAAAGGTGCTGGAAAAATGCAGGCTTCAGGGTCAGCCCGTCATCACAGCCCTGCCTCCGGGAGCCATGCAGGTACAGGCCAAGGGACAGACCCTGCTGGGACCACTTTGCCCCTCTCTCACCAGAAATTGCTGCGGGATGTATACACTCTAGATTAAATCAGTGTTACTCTGAACAGTCCGAGTTGCCCTCAGGGCTGTGGCTCTCAGTCAGTGTTAAGGGAACTCCTGGTGAGGTAATAAGAGGTCTGGGTAGGAGTCAAGGATTGCAGAACAAGAAACTGCTGGTCCTCAATTCTTAGGTTTACTGTTTCAAAGAGATTTTGCATGTGAGACCTTTTCCTGGTTTAGGAGCAACTGTGAAGAACCCAGGCCTTTTCTCCTCCCTGCCCGGGGTAGTGTCTTTAATGCACCATTCCTCAACGAGTATTACTGCAGTTTTCAACTTCCAATGGAATTCTTCCTTTTAGTTTTCTTTTTAAAGTAACAGGAATAGCATTTTCTCTTCTGTTTTAACACCCTGAAATGTTAAAGGACCCAGTCAGCATTCCCTACATGCATTTTCTCTAAACCTCACAATAACGCCATGGCAGAGATGTGAACATCACCCCCAATTTATAGATGATGATCTGAGCCTCAGAGAGTGGAATAGTTCAAAGTCATACGGTTACTCTCATACATTCGTGTTATTTGTCGCCTGGCGTATTGTACAACATGACCAGTAAGAGATGGAATTGAAATTAAAACATGGGTCTGTGTTCTTATCCCTACAGTGAGATGCTTCTCTTGCTCTATAATGTCAGAACACCAGGCCACATAAAATCCCAGAGATTGAAGCCCCCTGATTTCTCCTCCTCTGTCCGTGAGCTTATTTATTGAATATATTTGAGGCTTTTATTTCAGGGGTAGAACCACAGGTTCTATAAGCGAAAGGCCTTGAAGAGATCAGATGATCTCTTAGAAACTAAATAATCCTCCTTTCTTCAGTTTGGAATCTGAGACCTAGAAATGTCAGGGACAGATCGAAAACCACACCTGCTGCCGACAGTAATGTGGGATCTTTTCTAGTCGCCAGTTGAACAGAATTCTCGTTTCATTTCTATCCAGGCAAATGTACACTGTTTTGGGACCCAAATTTTCTCTGTTGGTGCACCTCCAATCTGGTTTTGACCCACAAAGAAAGTATGGAAAGCAAGATGGAAATTTTTCTCATGCAAAGCACCTATTTTGGAGTCAATCTGGATTTGGATGATCCTGAGACAGTGCACATCCCAGCTCACATTTCCTGTGTTCTTCTGAGCCGACTTCCTTCGGGTGGTTGTGATGGGGACATCTGATTGGCTCAGGATGAGTCTGACAGCTGAAGCCGTAGAAGAAGACTGTCCATTATTCTCAGACCCCTGGCTCTCCATTTCAACAGCTTCCTAGTCCTATCAGTTCTAAAAGCAGATGCCTTCATCTTACTCGGCAGCCTGAGTTTTCACAGTGATCTGTGAGGCTGTTCAAGAGCTGCTTCTGCTCCATGCCTCTGCCCTCAGCTCCCACCACTCACACCTTTGTTCATTTCCCTCCAACCACACCTGTCTCCACACTTGACTGTGAGTACGCTTCTACTTCTGCTCCGTGCCAGGAAGGCTCTGCGCCAAGATACTCGCTTGGTTCTTTTTTTCCTCTTCTTTCATATCTGTGCACAAATAACATCTTCTCAGAGAGACCTTTCCAAAGTCCCATTGCAGTAGTCCCCTGTCATTTGCTAAGCATCTTTCCCCATTCCACTTTTTTGTTTTTCAGAGATCTTATCACCCCTAACACATTATATATATATATATACCTACTTCTCTATTGCCTCCGTATACCCATTAGATTATAAATCTTGAAGGGAAGATTAGAATATCAGCTTTGAGCTTGCCTATATCCCCAACACCTACAGTGGTGCCTGGTGCAGAGCAGACACTCAGAAGTGATTTGTTGAATGAATGAGTGAACAAATGAACAAATGAATGACCCCTCTCTTTTTTAATTGAAGTATAGTTGATTTACAAAGTTGTGTTAGTTTCTGGTGTAGAGCATAGTGATTCAGTCATATATATGTATACATTGCTCTTTTTCATGTTCTTTTTCATTATAATTTATTAGAGGATATTGAATATAGTTCCCTGTGCTATACCATGGGACCTTGTTGTTTATCCTTCTTATATATAGTAGTTTGTATCTGCTAATCCCCAAATCCTAATTTATCTCTCCCCTACTCCCTTACCCCCTGGCAACCATAAGTTTTCTATGTTGTTTCTATTTTGTAAATAAGTTCATTTGTGTCATTTTTTTTAGATTCCACATATGAGTGATATCACATGATATGTCTTTGTCAGACTTACTTCACTTAAAATGACGATCTCCAGGTCTATCCATGTTGCCGCAAATGACATTATTTTATTCTTTTTATGGCTAAGTAGTATTCCTCTGTGTGTGTATTATATGCATATACACACACACACATCTCACAACTTCTTTAACCATCTGTCAATTGTTGCTTCCATGTCTTGGCTGTTGTAAATAGTGCTGCTATGAACACCGAGGTGCATGTATCTTTTTGAATTAGAGATTTCATCTTTTAAGAGTATATGTCCAAAAGTGGGATTGCTGGATCATATGATAAGTCTATTTTTAGTTTTTCAAGGAATCGTCATACTATTCTGCATAGTGGTTGCACCAGTTACATTCCCACAAACGAGTAGGCGGGTTCCCTCTTCTCCACACCCTCTCCAGCCTTCATCATTTATGGACTTTTTCATGACGGCCATGAAGGGCTCCTCTTGTCTCTTCCCACTACGCTGCTCTCCCTGTGGCCTCATCACTTCTTGCCTGAACACTTCCAGCAGCTTCCTAGCTGATTTTCCTGACTTGCTCCCTCTAATTTCTCCTTCACACAACTGCCACAACGATCAATCTTCCATGCAGATCTGATCCTGTCATTCTTGTCTTCAAAAACTTCAGTGGCTCCCTATTGCCCTTCATGGTTAGACCCTTGCCTGCCTCCCAAGCCTCATCTCCTCCTTTCTCCTTTGTGGGACTTTATTAAAAATAAGATTAAATGTCCACCCTTCCACCATGTGATTTCTCTGGTATTAGTTTTCCATTTGCTGCTGTGACAAAACACCACCAACTTAGTGGCTTAAGACAGCACATACTTATTATCCTTCCATTCTCAAGGTCAGAAGTCTGACACAGGTCTTCCTGGGCTAATCAAGGTGTTGGCAGGGCTGTGTTCCTTCCTGGAGGCTCTAGGAGAGAACCTAGTCCTTGCCTTTTATAGCTCTTAGAAGCTACCCTCATTCCTTGCTCATAACCACATCCCTTCATCTTCAAAGCCAGAAATGTAGCATCTCTCCAACTTCACTTCTGTCAGCACATCTCTGATTCTCTCTTTCTACCTCCCTTTCACCTTTAAGGACCCTTGTTGGGTCCACCCAGATAACCTGGGATCATCTCCATATTTTAAAGTCACTTGGTTCGCAACCTGAATTCCATCCTCAACCTTAACTCCCCATTGCCATGTGACCTAACATAGTCAGGTTCTGGGGGCGTTAACAAGATGTGGGCATCCTTGGGTGGGGGACATTGTTCTGCCAAGCACAGAACCTTTGGCAGGGTCCTCTCCCATCGTGTATGTCTCTGTCCCATCCACTTATTCCATCCATCCTTTAAGGCTCATCCTCCAGTAAAAAGTAACCCTTCATTTTATTCCCACTACATATTTTTCCAAACCTCTCTTAAGGCCAGTAATACTTTTTATTTTTTATTATATATTTTTATGTACATGTCTCATTACACAAATCAGAGTGCTAGTTCCTGGATGGCAATGACTGGGCATAATTTGTCTCTGTAAATAGAAGACTTCCATCTATATGTAATGTTACATAAGAATCTGCTGCTGAAGAATGAATTAGAGGAAAAGTAATTAAGAAATGAAAAAAGGATAGATGAATTCAGGAAAGAAAAAAGAAATGAGAAAACAGAACAAAATAAAGGGAAAAGAGGACTGGAGAATTTTTGCAGGTAATATACGTTCTCTGCAGACAGGCGAAGGAGATGATGGCTGAATCTTCAGGCTGTAGCTAAACTGGACCTGTTTTATAGTTATTTCTCAAGCCGTCAAATCTGCTTTGATTTAATCACACACTTGCCTTTTTGTAGACATCTCAGATGTCGTTGAGGCAATCTGGGTGAAGCTCTGGAATAACTGAGACCTTCAAATGTTCACCGACTCCTGCTTCTCCTGCTTTTATCATCTCATACATTGTATTGCCGCCCAGAAATCCAACAACCGAAACCTTGAGTCCTCCATACCCTAAGACCCAAAAGCTTTACCCAACAGCTCCCTAAATTTCCTAAGATCCAAATACATTAAACATTCCTGAGTTAAATTATGGGAGAACACATAATGAAGAACACTGGTCTGGCATCGGTTTCAAACCCAAGTCATCCCATAGTTACTATATGACTCTGGGCAAATTATTTGTGATTTTGGAATCTCAGATGTCACTTTTCTAATGGAGAGCAAATATCATTGACCTCACAAGTTGTTGTGAGGGTCAAAGGAAATTATACATAAAAAGTGTCCACCATAGTACCCATGCAGTAGGTGTTCAAAAGAGGGTTCTTCTTGGAGCTTCTGCCCACAAATAAGATGTTACCATATATAGGACAGCTGCTTAGACCTGACAATGGAGTTTGGGTTTCAGACTCATCTACATTCCTGAGTGGCATTGATTCCATGCAGTAATCCCAGCATCCAGCCTCAAGGCACCGGGTGATGAATCAAAGGCAACACCTGAGAGAGAAGGAGCAGCTATGGCTCAAAACTGCTGTCACACCTGGCTAATGACAGTGGCCAAGGGCAAGTCGTGGAACTTTGTGGGCTGAATGAGTTAAACAGACCAGCCCAATGATACAGTAGTAGTTCCTTTGCCTGTGCCCACCTCCTGCATCTTCTCATAGATAAGTCTCAACCATCCTTTGGATGGCTGTCATTGTCATTTCTCTTTCAACTGTAAGTTAAGAAGAGTCTAGACCCAAGCTAACAAGGGATGTATTAACCAACTGATAACCACCCTCTACTTTGCAGTGTCAGGCACCATAGAAACATGGGGTTTTCTGTTAACTGGTCTTAAACCAGGTGTGCTCAGCCACCAAGAGCCTTATTTATTATCATGATGGAAGCCAGATGTGGGGATGCAGTTAGGGAGATGACAGCCAGCCATCATTCCTTGATGCCTTTTTAAAGGCTTGTCTTATTTATACTAACTGAAGCCAAGGCCAGGAATGTAGAAATGATTGAGCCCCTCACTTGAAAAAGTGAGGAACTGTCAGAGTGCCTGGCAATAGAGCACATTTGAAGAAAAGAGATTTTATAAAGGTTTATGATGAATTGTAGCAACTCAAAGCTTCCCTTAATAGGGAAAAGTATTGCTTGGTGCTGGATATGAGATGACTTGTGGGCAATCACTCTCTCCTGGTTCTTGAACACCTTTGGGACGATAACTTTTCACTCGGAGACACATTCTCTTTGAGAGTTTCGCTGGTTTAGATTCTGGACATGGTAACGTATGTGTATATTCTGGCCAACAGTCATGGGCTTGCAGAACTAGAACACTGACATGGCTCAGAACCACAGAAAGCCCACTGATCTACAAGAAGGAAGAGCAACTCTTGAGTACTAGGAGTGAAAAGCTGATCCTCACTTTACTCTTTTGCGCATGCCTGAGTGCACCTGCTCTGCTAAATCCTGCGTGGCTAAATCTCCCCTTTACACAGGGTTTTCACTTGCAAAATTGGTAGCTGGTGAGCATTTGCAATAAGGCAGAGCCACTAGATGAACTTCTGGACATGTCCTTGCCAATAAGTGTGATGACTGGTGAGGGCTTTAAAGGCTTAAGTAGGACTTAGTCATGAGGGTGGAAGTGGTATAGGTAGATGGTGCTGCGTGTGCCCTCCATTCTCCCTCTGTCTTTCAAAAAAAACTGTAGGGGGAGCTCTAAGGAGTTCAGAGTAGCTGAAAGTTAGGGTGCCTGGAAAGGGACTGATGGAGGATGAAACAGGAAAAGCTAAAAGGGCCTTGGTATTAAGTTAGGGATGCACTCCTCTTTCAGAGGGGACACATGGAAGTTTTTTGGACAGGAGACTTTCATTATCATGTGTCTATTTCAAAGAGTATAGTCTGACCGCAAGGCTTTGGCTGATGAGTGGTGCCCAGTGGTGGGGCAGGCAGTCAGCATCAGGTGGCCAATGTTGCAATCCAGGCTGGAGGTCAGGGCCATGTCCAGTTTTAGTGTTGTAGGCTGTTTACTAAGCTGGGGACTCAAATACACAGTTCAAAGTAGAAATCCAGATATCCTCCCCCAGGCATGAAACAGCAGCAGGTTAGCAGCCAGGGTACCTGTTTCTCAGGGTCGGTGATGGTTGGTCCTGGGCTCTTTTTATCCTTCATGACCCCGGTGAAATACACAAGCAAATGACCCAGATCTTAAAAGCTATCGTCTGGCTTAAAGTATAGTGAGCGCTTAAAAGGACGGTCAGATAAAAACTCCAAGATCTACGGAAGGGAGTGAGCCCATCTTACTTGGGGATTTGGGAAAGATTCACAGAGAATGAGACATCTGCTTATTTGGATTTGAAAGGTTAATGGAGGAGAAGAGTCCATGGCAAGGACCACATAGTTGACTTAAATCACTGTCAGAGGGAAAATTACAAGAGGAATAATCGTAGAATTCTTCAGTGATTGTGACTCCTCAATTCAGTGAGCCTTTAAATAATCTAGGAAGAATTATTTTATTCAACATTTTAAGCATGTGCTAGAATATAAACATTCTATTAGTTGCTGGGCTTATAGAGATTAATAATAAAAATAATAGCAAACATTTGTATAGTGGTTCCTATGTGTTGGACATTGTTCTAAGATTTTTTACATATCGTAGTTCACATAATCTCTGTGACAGTTCTCTGGAGCAGGTACTGTTTATATTTTCCTCATTTGGTATATGAGGTAACTGAGGCACTGAGAGTTTAAGGCATCTGCCCAAGTAGTTGATTGTGGAGCTGAGATTCAGATTCAGGCATTTGGCTTTAGAGCTTGGACTCTGGACCGCTGTGCTGTGCTGTCCCTTTGGAATGAGTCATGGGTCCTGCCCATATAAAGCATCAACTAGACAGACTAACATGAACCCAATCATACCACAATAAAATTGACTTAAAAATAACCAGCCCCACCAAATGAGAAATAAAGACATTTTCAAATAAATAAAAGCTGAGAGAACTTGTTGCCAACAGGCTTGTTCAATAAGAAATGCTAAAAGAACTTCTTCAGACTGAGGATAAAGGACAGCTTTATCAAAACCTAGATTTATAGGAGGGAATTAAGACCATTAGAAATGTTGAATTTGTGGGCAAACATAAAGGATTTGCCCCCTTCTGGATGGCTTGATTGTATGGCTCTGCAATATTCTTAAATTAAAAAAATGAAATGGTATGTCATAAATCCTAATTTCTCTAGGGAATGACAATTTGAATATGTCATATGTCCACATTTTTTCATACAATTTGCTAGTGGAGACTTTCCCCATTAAAAACTGGGAGAAAATACAATCCAGTTAAGTCTGCAAAGACACTTGGGATTTTCTCTGATAGCGTCCCAAAGCTCCTGTTTGTTTATGACTAGATAGTCTAAATGGGCAATGTGCCAGTCCCACCTGCTCAAAACTTCCTTTCAAGACAGCAAAGTCGAGTGATGAAAGGATTAGAATGCAGGCTGGGAATTCATTACTTGGAAGAAGACTCAGGACCTATGTAACTTCTCTCCAATCACACAGATGTGCTGGGACATGCTGTGTAATTTAGTAACAGTACCTGATCACATCATTACGTTAAGGGCCAGTCAAGGATACTCATGATTTTGGAAAGTGCCTCAAGCTTACACGAACCACTTGAATGTGAGGGAGAGCTTACATGCATAGTCTTGGAAAATGACTATAATAATTTGCTTGTGATCCAATGAATGCTAGACGCTATTATAGGATCAGAACACTTTGAATGACTCAAAGATGCCATGTCGTCATTTGGGGCTCATCTTAAATCAGGTTCTCTAAGAAGCAGAACCTGAGACAGAAATTTGATTACCCAAGATTTATTATGTTCAATGATTGCATGTAATGTTTTTCCATGTTTTTACTTTAAACGTGTCTGTACATTTGTATTGGTATAGCTTGTTTCTTTAAACAGTATATATTTATGTTTTGCTTTTTTATTGAGTCTGACAACCTCTGCCTTTTAATTGAAATGTGTTGTCCATTTATAGTTAATGAAATTCCAAAATGTTTATGTTTAGGCCTAACGTTGGTGATTTGTTTTCTCTTTGTTTGCTGTTTTGTGGTTTTTTCCCTCTTTTCCTGCCTGATTTTGGTTAATTTTATTTTTTCTAACATACCATTTTAATTCCTTTGATAGCTTTTTAGCCATAGCTTTTTGTATTGTCAACTGAAAAAAAGTGCAACCTAAGTGTTGGGAATTGTGTTTTATTTTATTTATTTATTGCTGATAACTTAAGCCTGAGAGACAGCCTCTCAGCTAGCTCTGAGGGACTGTTCTGAAGGGAGGAGCCAGGCTATGTAGGAGTTTTTGCAAGAAAAAAACAGGTAGTTTAAAAACATCAGAAGATTACTCTTTTTTTTTTTTTTTGAGTTATAGTCAGTTTACAGTGTGTCAATTTCTGGTGTACAGCACAATTTTTCAGTCATACGTGAATATACGTATATTCATTTTCATATTATTTTTCACCATGAGCTACTACAAGATCTTGTATATATTTCCCTCTGCCATACGGTATAAACTTGTTTATCTGTTCTGTATATACTTGTCAATATCTACAAATCTCGAACTCCTTGTCTGTACCTTCCCACCCAGAAGATTACTCTTAATTAAAATAAAACCAGACATCTCAAGTTAATGCATTTTGTACTTTTCTGTCTATGGGAAATGCAAGAGCCTGGGCTCATTGAAATCATTCCTTTGGTAAGCATCATTACTATCTGGGGCCAGTATCCTATTTATCTCCATCCTTAATCCCCTCAATGTACACACTCAGGTTGGCTGCAGTGACTGGTGGCTTGATGGCCAGAAGATTCTTTGTTATTGATATGGCAGGAGACATTTTTCATCCACAGTATTATTTATTTAGTGGTAAGTCTAGGGTTTTTGTTGTGTATCCTTAACTTATTATAGTGTGCTTTAAGTTAATATTGTGCCACTCACATAAAATATAAGAATCCTTTAAGATAATTCCATTTACAACTACATATTCTATTTTTGTCATTATTTGTGCATGTTATAAATCCCGAAATACAATGTTACAATTGTTTTAAGTAATCAGTTGTCTTTTAAGGAAGTTAAGAGGAAAGAAGTATAATCTTTTAAATTTAGTCACATATTTAGCATTTCTAATGCTCTCCTTTCCTTTCTCCACATCCATATTTTCATTTGATACAATTTACCTTTACTAAATTTTTTTTTTTTTAGTACTAATTTCTTGGTAACATAGTCTCTCAGCTTTTGCTTACTTGAAACTATATTTCACCAGCATTTATTTACCTGGCTTAGTTTTTTTTTTTTTTTTTGAACAACTCTGTTGAATTACAATTTACTTACATTAAAATGTACCCATTTTAGAGTGTGAATAAGGCTACACCCTAACTTCACGTTTAATGGTGAAACATTAGATCAAGGACAAGACAAAGATGTCTACTCTTACTTCTATTCAACATTACACTGAAGGTTCTGGGTAATTTATTAAGACAAAAGACAGAAAAGACATGCAGGCTTCAGAGGGAGACATAAAGCTGTCTTTATCTGCAAATGACATAATTTTGTATATAGAAAATCATTTTTAAAAAGCTCCAAAATCTAATAATGAATATGGTCACGGAAAGCAGTAGTTGGTGAGGGACAGAGAGCATGAAATGTGGAAGAAGGGCTTAAGTAACTGACTTCTTGATGCTGCACATTCTTCCGATAAGTCTTACTGAATCCATCAAGAACCATCTATGCAGGGGAAGAAAGGGAGAACCACGTACCCATCATTGCCATCCTTATGGGTTAAGGATGGCCTAGACTTCTGGTTTATACACTCATGAGTGCCATTTGGTTCCCATGAGCCTCAGAACACTACAAAGCGGTGAGAGGGGTGAGAGGGGCAAGGTGCTGTCCGGTTCCACCTGGGGGAAGCTGGTTGAAGCCTTTGTTGAAACTGGATGATAAAGCATTTGCTAAAAACAGAGGTGTGAGGCACAGAGAATCTGAAATGCTGTATCAGAAGGATCTGGGATAGTACATTCGCTCACTACATCTCCAAGCAGACTGCTGAGGGCAGATGGAAGCAGCTGCTGGCTAAGACTGAAGTTCCCCTAGTTAAAGAAACGATGAGTCAAACAGGGCATCATAACTACAGACAATGGGAACAACACCTAGATCCAAAATAGCTTCCTCTTCCCACTCCTTACATAGGTCGTGGGGTCATGGGTCAAGGACAACAAGCTCATCAACCCAGGACCACCTCCCTAAAAATGAGAAATTTGTTCTGTCATTAAAAAATAACATATCCTGTTACAGACAACTTTAAATATGCGAAAAAGTGAAAAGAAAAACATTTCAACTATAATTCATCAGCTGGAAACAATCATTTTTTAGATTTTGGTATTCAAAAAAATTATATATATATATATATATATATATATATATATATATACACACACACATACATATATGTCAAAAATAATCATTTTCAGTAGTTGCATAATATTCCATGCAGAAATTTACCACAGTTTATTTAAACATCAACCAGTTGCTGGCATTTTGCTTTTGATATTATAAATAATACTGCTGTATTATTTGGGCACATGTCTTTGTGTTTCAGTGGCCAGTTACCCAACATCAAACAGATTGGCTTTGTGGAAATACTAATATTTTAAATTTTCAGGTAAAGAAAGAAACTGGGTTAGGGACAAACCATTAGTTAGAAGGTTATCATTAGTGAGTAGTTTCAGATGAAATCCAGGTGATGGAATTCCAGGGTGATCCCGGGAATGAATTGTTTTTTAACGTAGTTGAGTATGTTGGGGAAGAATTCATGTACAAAGGGACATTAAAGTTGAACGTTGGAAGCTAAATAGATTTATTATTCAAGACAAGAGAGGAGAAGAATTTTAAGAATAAGAAGGCATGGAGTTGTAAACGAGTATGATACATGAAGAAAATGGACTATTGAATGGAATATACGGTGCATGGAGGACAGAGAAAGGCAGATGCTGAGTTAGGACAAAGGTAGTTGGGATCAGATTGGTGAAGGCTTGGATTTCCTGCTGTGTCATTTGAACTTTATCTCATAAATTGTGGGGAGCCATTGAACATCTTTGAGCAAGGGCCATTGATTGATGAGTACCTGTCCTATCATTTAAGATGGAGACATAGTTTTTATTCGGTCCCCACGGGTGACTGAGTAAATTCAGACTCATCCAAGCACCTTTGTCCCAGATGCCCCTCCGGAACCACTTTGTGCAATTTGTCTTACTCGGTGCTTTGTGGCCTCAAATCCATGGTTTTCTGAGTTCTCTCTGAAGCTTGCTGGTGTAGCCGTTTAAACACATTTGGGTGCCTTTTTTTCACTCAGTGACTTCAGTTTCCTACTTAGCTATCAGTTGCTAGATTTCAGTGTCATCTGCAGGTTGAAGTAACAAATATTTCTTCTCTAAGCCTCATTGCCATAGACTCCTCCCCAGTTTGTTCATTCCTGTAGAAGCCCAGTCAGAAAGCAGCTGTCATGAAGGGCTCTAGATGGCAGAGTTGAATAATTGTGACAGATCATATGACCCTCAAAGCCTAAAATATTTACTATCTGGCCTCTTACAGAAAATATTTGCTGATGTCTGCCCTAGATCAAAACAAATTAATGGTTATCAGGCAGTTAATGAAAAGCAACTAATGTGTAGGCACATTCTTGAAATGTTTTAAAGCTTCAAGTAAAGAAAAAAAATGCCTCAAGTATTTATGCAAAATGAAATGTCATCCCAAAAGGAATAGATTCCAGGCTGTCTTAACACTTTGTCTTAAAACAATAGAGAAACATCTATATAACTATGGAAGGAAAGTTTGTGGCCCTGCCAATTTATGACACTTAGGTGGAAGCTATAGAAAGACGTTATCAAACAGGGAAGGACATGGAATGTATTTTTCTCATTTATCTTTCTTTAAAAATTACTTGGAGATCTATTCCTGATGAATCAAAATAAAGAAGTTATTAAAAGAGAAGCCACAGAATGAATGAACTGGTTGGTAGCTTAAACTAAAATAATTTAAACATAAAATTATCTTAAATCACAAGTAGACATATGGGAGAATGAAAGACTCTAAAATCTTAAATGATGATTGAAAGGATAAATACACAGTGAAAACAATAACATAATGATAGTAATAGAATGATAGTAGTCTAGGACAAAAATCCTATATATGACCAAAAAATAGGATTTGATAATTAAGAGGATGTCATATTATGCTGATTTCTTTATCATATACAGAGTACATATGTCTGTGGATGTGTGCTTGATAACGTATTTTATTCTTAATGCTGAAAATTAGAGCAGTATCAGTAAAACATATTTTTAATGAAACTTAAAAATAACCACTAGTATAGCTGAAAATTGAATGTTCATCTTCCACGTAATAGGAGGAAAAAAATAAAACAATATGGCAAAAAGAATTGTGAAAAGATTACTGTTCTTTTTTGTTCTCTGACTGCAACATTTGAAGGGAGACTTTGAAAAACTAGGGCGTATACATTCAAAAACAACCAAGGATCGAAATGGTAGGTACGTTATTGTTTTATGGAGAGATGGCAACATGTGGTTGTTAAGAGCCATTGAATATTTTATTTATTCATTCATTAACAAATGTTTATTGAATATCTTACTATATGCCAGGCACTATTCTAGGAACAAGGGATAAAGTGGTAAAGAAGGCAAATAACATTCCTGCTCTTATTTCACTTTACATTCTAGTTGGGCAGAGGGAAAGGAAAGTCAAAAAGCAACTAAGTACATGGATGAACAAGATCACTTGAAATACTGTTAACTTTTACAAAGGCAAATGAGAGTGACTGTGAGCGCTTTGCATAGAACGTGTTGTATAGAGGTTGGGTAACCTGTCTGAAGAGGTGCTTGGGCTAAGACTCGAATGTTCTGAGGGATCCAAGAATGCACAGATACCTGGGGGCACAGCACTGCAGGCAGAGAGAAGACCAAGTGCCAAAGCTGTGCTTTTTATATTTGAGGAACAGAAAGAAGGCATGCGTGCTAAAGTGTAGTGAACCTGGCGGAGAGTGGTTCCAGATGAGGTTGGAGAGAGAGACAGGGAGAGATTCTCTAGGATCTTATTGAGTATTATAATACATCTGGACTTAGAGTTTAATGATAAATCCTTGGGGGCGTTAACCATGGCCGTGAAATAATCAGGTCACTCATGACTGGGAAAGGTCACTCTTGTTGTTGTGTAGAGAGATGCTGGGGGCAAAATTGAATGTATGGAGGCCAGTTGGGAGGTTACTGCAGTTGTATATGAGATAGTGGGAGCTTCAGTGAAGATTGTAGCAGTTGGGATAGAAAAGAAGCAAATGAATTTTGAGTATATTTTTCAGGTAGAGGAGAATAGATTTGCTCATAGATTGGCTGTTGTATAGGGAGGTGAGTAAATGAGTCAAGGGATATGTCTAGGATTTAGTCTTGAGCAGTTGGGTAGGGAAGTGTGTTGTAGAGGGAATCAAGAATGTTGTATGTGCCTTGTTAATTCCAATTCAAGAAATACACTTCAGACCAAAATGGACAGGGCAAGCAGGCAATTGAATGTAAGTATCAGGTTGGGTGCTTGGACTTGAGTTCTAGCTGGATTACTGAATGGCTGTGTGACCTTCAGTAAGACTTAACCTGTCTACACTTTAGCCTCCAAATCGGAAGAAAATGGGGACAATAATGGTACTTACTGCTAATGAATGTAAAATGCTGAAAGTAGCTACTGTAAATACACTGTATTTATTACAGTAGCTGCCACATGTTAAGTGTATGTTGTCTGCTACTTATCCTATTAGTCAGAATACTTTTGTTGGCAAGTTACAAAACCTCAAGTGGTTTAAAAAATGAAATAATTTCTAGTTGATATAATAAGAAGCCATTAGGTAAGATGGAAAATTGGTTAATTCAATGGCTTAAGAAATCAAGGACCCAATTCTTTTTTTTCTTTCCCTTTTTTTTTTCCCCTAGGCTCTTCTTAATATATCAGTATAGTCCTCCTGATTGTGGCAACGAAGTGATAACACGTAGTGGAGGAAGTAGGACTAGTTTTTTTTCTCGCTCATCTCTCTCTTATTTCATGAACGTTTTATTTTGAAAATTTTCAAGCATATAGGGAAATTGAAGGAGGAGTCCTTCTGGCCAAACCTTTTGAAATTAAGTTACAGATATCATTACACTTCATTCTAACTACTTCAGGGTGTATCTCCTAAGAATAAGGATAATATTCTGCAAAACGATAGTACAATCATCAGACTTAAGATGATTTACAGAAGTTCCGTAGTATTATTTCAAAGGTAATGCATATTCAAATTATCCATCTGTTTTTTTTTTTAAATCTAGGATCCAGTGATTATATGCCCATTGCATTTTTTATGAGTCTTTAGTCTTTCCTAATCTAGAACCACCCCTGTCCCTTTTAATATTTTTTATGACACTAATGTTTTGAAGAGTTCAAGTCTTGTATTAAGTACCACATTCTAGGTTTTTGTGATCATTTCTTTATGGTGTCATTTAACTGTTTCTTCAGTTAACATAAATGCAGACATCAAGCCTACCACCTTGAGTAGATATAGGTTATTTTTGGCAAGGTAACTTCATGGATGGTACCATGTACTGCATTTTGCAGCATATAAGGACATGTCAGGGTGTTCTACTATTGACGATACCAAGTTTGATCACCTGCTTAAGGTGGTGACAGTCATGAGTCTTCATTACAAAGGTGTATATTCCCTGTATAGTTCAGTAATTAATCCAGGGGCAGGGGCTGTTCCTATGCCATTATGTTCTTTCTTAGCTAATGATTTCAGCATCCATTGAATTGCTTATTACACTGGGGGTTATAAAATAGCAATGTTCTGATTCTGTCATTCCTTTCACATTTATTATTTTGTGGTTTTTCTGTAAAGAAAACTCCCCTTCTTTTAGTTAAATTTTACTATGGAGTCATGCATTTATTTTTTATATTATAATCAATTACAGTGATTCCTATTTTTGATGCTTAAATTGTTCCAAATTTTGCCAGTTGGAACCCCTTCAAGTTGGCTCCTCTGTGCTTTTGACATTATCCCTTTAGTCTTTGAGTGTTCCTTTGCTTTCTGGCACAATAAGGTATCTAAGATTAACCTTGTCCTTTTCTGTCCCAGACATAGATTAGCCATTTCTATAAGAAGCTTTTGTTGCCTTCAGTGGTGACTGGCATTTAGAAACCAAGATATGTTGTTGGGGTATTTACTGATGGTGTTTATTATTTCTTCTGTCCTCTTGTAGTGGAAAAAGCTAGGAGATGTGTGTGTGTATGTGTGTATGTGTATTCATATGCATAGATAAATAATCTACATAAGTTCATATTGATATTTGCAATTCAAATCTAACATTACCCTTATTTTACTTTGCTTTTTTTCCCTTCAAGTGTGTATCTTGGTTTCTGATAACAGATTATATACCTATATTTATCTATATAATATAACATTATATACACAACAGATTACATATTATATATAAATTTAAAGAATTATACATAATTTATAATTTGTTATATATTATAATACAAATAAAACAACTTATAACATTGACATGTCTATGATTAAAAAAACACACTGAGTAAATTTTTAGACTCCTTGGTAGTTCTTTTTTGTTTTTAGAGCATATGCCACCAAGGATATACAGTCAGAGAATTATATTCAAAGTTACATGATAGAATGATTGCAGTTATTTTATCGGTTTGATATAGAAAATCCATTTGTGTTCAGTTGCTGTATCTGCCATTTTTGGAAGCAGAGAAACCATTCCTAGCAGCTCTGGCGTGACCCCTTCCTAAGTCTCACTGGTAATAGAGTGGGATTTTTCAAGACTGTCTTTGACTAATCAGTATTTGTTTCTGAGTGACATGGAGGAAAGATGGAAATGAGGACAAAATCTGGGCTCTTTAGCGAAAGAGAGGGAAGAGCTGTTTGGCACCATCACTGTCTGTTACACTTACTATTATGACAATTGTTACAAATTTCTAGGCCACTTCACTACATACATGCACGTGTGCCACTCTCTACCTTTTCATTAATATTCAAAAACTCCAAATCCCCAGGGTTGGCATGGCTGTGGTGAAGATGATACTTTCATATATTACTGATGATCGTGTAAATGGGAACTATCATTGCAAAAATCAGGATATAAAGAACCATATTTATATGGCTTGGTTTAAAGATTTAACTCCTTTGAACTTGTCATGCGGAAATAACACAAATAATTTGAGCAATTTAAATGTCTGTGTAGTGAAATTAATTAAATCATAATGCTCTTGCTTAATGGACGTGTCGCTCCAACATAATGATCGTTGTAAAAACCACATGGTGACCGTGTAGTAGGAAAAGTGTTTATAAAGTTTAGTGGGGGGAAAGAAGACCTAGAATGTGAAAATGTGCTTCTGCAAAAATTATAATGTCTTTATATGGGCAAAGGTGAGAAAAGAACAAGGACAATGGAAGTCAGTATAATGGGGGTGAATGGATGGTGGACTATAAGTAAATTCTTAATTTTATTTAGAATTTTGTTACTATTTTTCAACCAAAACGAACCCGAAGGCAATTGAGGGGAAAAATCCCTTCCAGGTTCTGAAGTCAACCAGAGATTTATCTGAGCTCTTAAGCAGATTTAAATCTTTTAGAGAAAATTTTGATTGTATCTGCAAGCACTTTCATACCCTACGTTGCCCCTTGAACTGGAAAAGTATGTCAGATTCCACAGTCACCCTAACAGAATGTCAGTTGTGCCACTGGAATGTCTCACATCAAAAGCCAATGGAATTTGCTTCGTTCAGCCACACAGAGAAACTGCACCTTCACTGCTGCCAGAAAGCTCAGTCTGGAATTGATTGCTGTAGTTCTCTCCCAGAGCCCAGTTGAATTGATGGCTTTTTGAGAAATTCTCTGAGGGATTTGCTGACCATGTGCCTACTGGGCTGCCGTGTCCCTGGTGAAGCAGACCCGGAAGAAGGAAGATCCTAGGGCTCATCGGGTGGAAGGGTCTTGTGGGAGGAGGTCCATTCTGAGAAGCGCCGTGCCAAGAGTTGCAATTGTGAGCTTGGAAAATACAGTAAAGAGAAGGAGCTGGACGTTACCATTTGGACTTACAAACTAAAAGGCCAGGTGATGAAAACATAAAACCCAGCTGAAAATGAGATTATCAAAGCATGTATGTGAGGATATTTCTTGTATGTAGTCTCTGGCCAGAGCAGGTTAGCCTCTCAAAACCTCTAACTGTCTGGACCAATAAAGAAGCCCATTCCTCTCTTTTTCTGGACTGTGTTCTTACATGGATGCTTGTGAATTATATCAGCTTTGCTCGTTTTAGAATTGCCTTCACTGAGTAGCAATTTTGTATTTTTTCCCTTTGTTTTAATAAAGAATCTCTACAAGAGATAGCTGTGTGAAGACTGTTGTTTTATCTTCTACAAAACTACTTTGGAGACATCATCTGTTGTTTTATCAACATCTAAGGGATGAATTCTTACAGCCATGTGATAAATGCTTTTTAGAATTCTTTTTAGAATGCAGTGTCAGGAAAACTTTTCTCTCTTCTCATGAACTGGTTAGTTTCCTTTTATCCTATGGTGAGAACTTTTAAACTATAGTTTTACTTCTCTTTTTGCCTTGAGTGCCAGGAAGCTCACAGCTAAATGAAATGCTTGAACATAACATAATACTTCTCTAACAGTTGATGTCAGGCATAATTATCTTCCTTCCTCCTCTTCCTTCCTTCCTTCTTTCCTTACTTCCTCTGTTTTGGACTCATAGATACAGAGAGCAAACTGGTGGTTGCCAGAGGGGAGGCAGGTGGCGAGTTGAGTGAAGGAGGTGAATGGGAGAGATATAGACTTCCAGTTATAAAATAAATAAGTCATGAGGATGTAATATAAAGCATAAGGAATATAATCAGTAATATTGCAATAACTTTGCATGGTAACAGATGGTTACTAGACTTATTGTAGTGATCAATTTGCAATGTATATAAATGTCGAATCACTATGTTGCACACCTGAAACGAATATAATATTGTATGTCAACTATTCCTCGATGATTTTTTAAAAATATGCTATTTTTGTCATTGTTTTATGTACTTTTTGACTGTACAGTTTACTTAAGTGTTCTTTGCATCACTTAAAAATTTAGAAGGGGAAAGAGATTGTCTGTAAATAAATATCCAATGGGAGAGTTTTTAGAGCAGCAATTTGTAATAGAAAGAATAGGGGTTTGGGTACCACACAGGCCGGAGTTCAAATTCTTGCTTCTCCGCTTGTGAGTCTTGAGAGCTTGGGTGTATTTCTGACCTCAGTTAACACTCTGTCTTCATGTACAAAGTGGATGTAATAGGCCAGATAAAAATAGACAGTACATTTACTGTGTGGATTCTAGCCTGGAAAAGAAAAGACTGAAGGGAGATACAAAGGCTGTCATAAAATACAGGAAGAGCTATCATGTTTCAAAGGACTAGCAGAGGTAGGATGTGTAGATGAACTAGAAGGTAGATTTTTATTCCAAAACAAAAAAGAAGCCGTCTTCTCACTATGAGATCATTCTGATGACGGGAGGGGGTTCCTGTTACTGCAAGTGGTGAGCAGAATCCAGGTGAGCAGATTTGAGGTACCTGAGGCCAAGTTCCATAGAAAGTTCTCCCCAGCTCTAAGGGATCTTATTATTCCACCCTTAACCTCCTTAAACTTGTTCTTACCAGCCAAACTGACCACCTCAGACCAGTCTGACCAGACATGCCCCGAAACCTCAGCAAGCGAGTTCATGGTTATTTTTCATTTTTTAGTATTGCCTTTGTCTGATGCTCTGTAGGTACTACAGGACCCATGAAGACCCTCACCAGATGCAGTCAGCTCTCCTTATCAGAGGGTTCCTCATCCAGATTCAACCAACTGTGGATAGAAAATATTCAGAAGAAAAATTCCAGAAAGTTCTAAAAAGCAAAACTTGAATTTGCTGCGAGCCAGCAACTATTTACATAGGATTTACATTGTATTTACAACTATTTACATAGCATTTGCATTGTATTAGGTATTATAAATAATCTAGAGATTTTTTAAAGTAGATGGGAGTTTGTGAGGAGGTTATATGCAAGTACTGTGCCATTTTATATAAGGGACTTGAGCATTCTCAGGTTTTTGGTATCTGGGGGTCCTGGAACCAACCCCTCATGGAAACCAAGAGATGATACACAGTTAACCCTTGAACAACAGGAGTTTATACTGTGAGGGTCCACTTAGGTGTGGTTTTTTTTCACTGAATACATACTGCAGTACTATACCATCCAGTCGGTTGAATCTGTGTATGTGGAGGGCCAGCTGTAAAGTTATACATGGATTTTTTGGGTGGATGGTTGGTGCCCTAACCCCTGCATGACTCAAGGATCAACTGTGTATGGAACCCAGAGTTGGAAGCAAGAGTTTTCATCAAACTAACTTGGTACTTCTATAAGTAAATTGCTTTTGGACTAAAAGCACAGCTCTTTCTCTCTTCTTGTATTCTTCCCAAATACTCTGTTTAAAATTTGAGTGTAGATTTTGACCCCTCCTCTGCTGAAGTCTACTATGTCAACCCAGTAACCATGGCCTACTAGTTCTCTTTGAAATGTTGTTACAGCCATTTTTTTTTTTTTCCCAGCTTAGTTCAGTGGAAGGATGTGGCCATTGGGACAACACACTTCTTGCTTCAAATCTCAGTTCTAATCCTTTCTAGCTAGGTGATCTTGGGCAAGCTCTCTAACCTCCGTGAGGCTCTGCTGATTCATCTATAAAACGGGGGTTACTCATAGGGTTGTTGCAAGGAGTAAATAAAATAATGTATACGGTTCTCCTAGCATAGGGCTGGATCTGTAATATTTATGCAATAAATCTTGGTTCTCTTTCTTCTCCCTTTCTCTAAGGGATTCTCTGATTACATTAGTCCAGAATGCTAATCTCTTTCGTCTGGCAATCAATTACAGACTGTCCTGAAATATTCCATAGAAGCATTTTATTATTTTTAGCTTCTGATGACTTTATAACTCTTCTCTCCGACTAAACTATAAGCCCTATTTATTCAGCCATTTACTTAATGTTCACTTATTTAAAAGTGACTAAGTACCAATCACTGACTGACACTTTAAATGGATATGGGAAGTCTACTCTTAAGGGTTGTACCTCCTGGCAGTCGGATCATAAGCTCATACCTATTGAATAAATGACTGAACAAATTTAATCCTGTGGCTCAAGGTACAATGGGTAGAAAAAAGAGAAAGACTAGGCAATTATCACCATGGGCCATGTGAGTATCTGAGGTAAGGAAATGACAACAGAAAGAAAAAAACCTGGGAGATAATTAGGTAGGGTATAAAGATTTCAGATAGGAGAGTGATTCTGGAGGTAGACTCATCAGGAATGACCCAGTGGCTGACTATCAGGGAGTTAGAAAGAAAATAAAATCAACATTTTGAATGTTATTGGCCTTAGGGTCTGTAAGCACCATTAATAGGCATCAAGGTTGACCATGTGGAGGATATTTGGAAGGAAAGATGAGTCACGTTGTAAATGTGTTTGGTTTCAGGTATTGGTGGGATATTTCAAGAAAAGATGCGGAAGTATTAGTGAGAAATTTGGAAATATCACTGGAGATGGGGATGTAGCCAGAACTTTTCCTAGAACCACACCGTGGAGAAGGGAATTTCAGGTAGGAGGAACAAATGTGGAAAAGCCTGAAGGTTAAAAGAGCCAGCATCCTTAAGCCTGTTACAAGTAGTGTGCTCAGAGCAATGTAGAGTGTACCAGGGAGAGACAGGAGTAAGACGAGTCAGGTCACGAAGGACCACTTGTGAAAGATAAAGGATTGTAGAATATGTCTTGTATTCTGCATGGTGATGGGAAGCCATTCAACATGCACATGGACTGACCATTAGATCAGGAAATACAGGATGGAGGAAACCTACAAGTTGTGCTGAGACGTAGATTACACAGGCCCGAAGATTTGAGTTGAAATGGTCATTTTCAATGAACCTGTCTGGATTGTAATCTTTGAAATTTTACTGTCAAGACAAGTACTTCTCTATTATTAAAGCTCAGTTAAGCTTTCTGCTCTGGATAAAAAGTCCCTTTTCTTCTCCTGCTCTTCCTCCATCTGCTGAGAGAGTAAGAGAAAGATGATTACCTTTCTTACTCTAAAACATCAGGCAACTTCTCCTCTGGATTCTGAAGGAAGAGAATCACTTTTCAAAGTCATTTAGAGGAGAATCTATAGATGGTGTTGCCAGCAGAGTCAGGCCACCCCCTACATTGTTTCTGAGTATCTCTGGGGGACATAGTGGAGGGTTTCTGCAGGAAGAGACAGTAGTGGATTTCCTTTCAGACAACAGTTCTCTTGGCACAAATTCTGGAGTTCTTGTTTCCTTGGACAGCTCCTCCTTGATGGTGGTCACAGCTGATCTAATGATTCTGTAATGAGAAGCAGCATGGCGTTGCTGTCTTATGTCTCTGACCCACACGTGAATGTGTTACCAACAGAAAGGAAACTCGAGAAATCAAAACAGGAAGGATTCTATTATCAGGCCAACGTGCCCACTCTTGCAGCGCAACGAACGCCTTATTGGCATTCCTATTCAAGTCCAGCCCCAGCGTAATTAATCACTGGTGCATTTGCTATCCCAGGCTACAAAGATATGTCTTGAAGCCTTTTCAAGTTTCTTCCAAGCTTCTTGCCTTGGCGTTTTCCCAAGCTGCTTCTTGAAGAACAGCAAGCTGGTATTTGGAGCATATGGCCATGATCTGTTTGTGTGTTCATTAAATCAAGATACCAATGAAAAGAAAGCCGAAAGCTTTCTGTCCTTTAAATGAAATTGTCAACCCAGATATCTGCCGCCTTTCCCAAACCCTGGCCCGAAATGCCTGGCTAGTGGGGCCGTGTTATAAAGACAAATTAATTCATATCAGACTTTGATCATGGCCTGAAAACTTTTTGGACATTTCAGTTTTTAGGAGTTATGTTTAGAAAATCAGAATTCCCTTTTAGTGTCTTCAGTACTTAATGACAGCCAGGACATCTTGCCGTATCTGGAGTGCCAACCTCTGAGATGAGGATGGGAGGGGACATTTCAGGGCTGTCACAGCTGTGTGTGAAAGGGAAGCGATGGTGGGGGTTCTTCAGCGTGCATGGTCACAACCCACCGGAAGGGGGCCGTCTTGCCGACTCGAGGCCAGTGCGCAAACCTGGCTGTAGCTGCCTCTCTCTCCCTCGCTTTCCCTTGCTCTCGCCTCCTGCCATGTAACGTGTCAAAAGCAAATGAAAATTGAGAGGATTCGGCTGAAAATAGAATTGAATTCTATTAGTGAGCCTAATAGTGAAGGTGCATTTGGAAATCCAGTGCAGGAGAGCTAATGTTTACCACTTGACTACTCATGCCCCGGGCTCCAAATGCATAATGATGCAAATTAAAAACCCAGCAAATGGAGGAGCTGGCATCTCAAAGATAACCATACCTAACGCCGGGTATGACAGAACATCTGCTCTTTAATTAATCTTACGTAAAGACGGAAGCTCTGCATTAAGATGCGCAGTGTTTATGACAACTGTTCTTTTTTTTTTTTTTTTTTTTTGTGGTTAGCATGCTCCTGGACTCCCCCGTGTAATTGTTGCTGCTTTGTAACTCGCACAAAGCCCAGCTGAACAACCCCCGTCAGCCAGAAAGGAAAATATGGGCAGGAAGGGTACTGAGAAGAGAATGTGATGATTTCAGAATATCAATCAGGCCAGGAACCAATCCCAACTTTCATTCCTTATTTGTGGGTTGGCCTGGGTGGTAGGAACTTAACCAGAATTATTTCCATTTTTGTGGAATATGGGAAATCAACTGTGTGTGGGTGTGTGTATGCACACATATACATACACATATAACATACTAATACATGTCATTTTATAGTTTATAAAGATCTTTTTTTACGTATAGTACAGTGGTTAAAATGATAGGCTCTGCAGCCAGGCTGTCTGAATCTTTCCACTCCTTCCTAAACTGTAACATTGGTTATGTCCCTTACTAGATCTGTGCCTCAGTTTCCTCATCTGTGTGAAAGGCCTAATAACAATTCCAGTTTCAGAAGATTGTGAGGATTACATATGGTCACTGTAATCACCATTTACAGTGCATTAGCCATGTGCTTGGCATAAATGTGTTACTTCGTTTACGTGAATTAACTCATTTAATTTTCCCAATAACCCTATCTCATAGTTAATAAGCTAGTATGTGTAAGACTCTTTAAAACAGTGACTGATAGATTTTAAAGGATGCAATAAATGTTAGCCATGATAATCGCCATTACTTTTTATGTCATCTCTAATATATGTCATTATTCAGTCCTCACCACTACTCTGTGAGAGTGGGTCTGTTAGGTTTCCCCACTTTATAGATGCCAGTTGAAGCTCAGAAAGATGAACTGTTCCCCCAGCTAGACATGTGGAGAGTCAGAGAATAAGGATTCTAGCCCGCATCATCTGATTTAAAATTTTGTGCCTTGAGCCCTTTCTTATTCTAAAATTGGTGTGATGAGCGATTATAAAAATTGAAGGGGTTAAAAAAGAGAGGGGCAGTTGGAAATTCATTGTAACAACGTGTGTGTTCAAAAACCCACCCTACCAAATCAAGCATGCTCAGTTCCGAAGGAAAATGGAGGTTGTTCTCAGATGTCAGAACACTTCTCTGTGACGATTACTGTTTTGGACACTGGCCACTTTATAAATTTCAGTATTCATTTTTGCTCCATGGCTGTTTGGTATTCCTGTGGTATTTATTCACCACGCTTGAGGGTGATATCATGGCAACGATGAAGCATCAAGATCTTAATTTTGCTCTGACGTGGAATCTCTTCCTCTTTCACATACAGGTTGGCTGTTATTTTCTCGCAGATGCTGTAAGGTTGATACAGATAGAATTCACGCTCTGCTCAGAATGAGGCAGAGGGGGGAAGGGGAACGACACCAAAAAAGGACGGAGAGGAAGTGAGATGCTTATGGTTTTGTTTTTGTTTTTTGACACCAAAATGGAATCTTTTAAGTGTCAGTATTTCAGAGCACTGGCAACGAATTCTCCTGTTTGCTGGGTGAGCTTCATTTAATGCTGTTATTTCCCCATGGATATGAAGAGTCTTCCTGAGATGAACACAAGAAGCTAATCACAAACAAACAAAGAGAAGACAGCCACGTCTATCTGCGACCACCGTGTTCCCTCCACTGGAGGGGGCTCTCTCAACCCCTTCTCTTAGGATATGAAAACAAACCAGATGGATGTGCTATCTCCATCTTTAGGCCTTTCACAGGGTCTCTGGAACAAAGCAGGGCAGCAGAGCTTCTTGAAGACTTGCTTGGGGAGAGGGGGAGAGAGAGAGAGAGGCTGGGTGGAATCTTGAATAAAAATGATAGGTTATGCTTTAAGCTGAATCAAAATAGGCTATCTGAAGAATATATAGAAATGGCATGCATGCTGCCTCTGGGAAGATTCCTTTTTATTTGTCTATCTCTGTATAAAAGAGGAAGATAGAGAAATTGAAAGGAAAGCACCATTTCTGTAATGTTCACCCTGGCCAAGGGTTTGAAATAATCTAAAAACAGCGGCTCTTCCAAAATGACGGCTTTGCTTGAAGTTTATCCACCTCTCTCCCCATTCCTCACCACCCCCAGCGCCCCTCACCAAAAAAAAAAAATATATATATATATATATATATGTGTATATATTCAAAGCTGCCCTAGTCACTGTGGGGAAAAGACGGCGATCTTTTGTGTGTTGTTATAATTAACCAGGCCCATTTCATCATCAGATTCTAGAAGGGGATGCAGTGTTAAAAAAAGAACTAAAGGAAGAAACCAGGAGAAATGACCATTTTAATTGCATGTTTATTCTCTCTTCGCTTTCCCAAATTGGTTTCGTTTCCTCCGAGTGGGGTAAGTGCCAGGGTATTCAGATGAGCAGGGGGCCAGGGTGGATTCCAACATTTACCAGCGTTTGAATTACCTCCGGACGGTTTGGCGGCCCCTAAATTTATACCCTCGAAGGCACAGCAACAGGCCTTCATCTCCTATGGAAGAGACTTGAAAGCGTGCCAGGACAGGACCTCCGTCCTGCCTGCTCAGAGTCCTGGCACGTAGAATCACACAAGAAAACAAAAGGCATTTGTGAGGAGCCGTCCAGGAAGAAAGATCAACAATATAAACTGAGGAGGGGGAGGAGAAAGAAAAGAAAAAGCCCTTTAAAATGGTTTTGTGCTTATTTTAATAGAACTTGCACAGTCCCTGAATATCCTCTAATCAAAACCAAATGCTTGTTGCTGAACAGGGCTCTCCCTTTGTTGGCTGGGAATGCCCACCGGGCTCCGATGGGGGCTGGGGCCCGGCCTGGCCGGCTTATCTCGCCCCCAGGAATAAACAGCATCCTCAAGGTTAGGGCATGCGGCTGGCTGGGGAAAAAAAAAAATAAGGAAAAAGGTCCATCGGCAACTGGACTTTGGGGTTCCATCACCCCAAATGTCTGCTGAAAAACTTGGAGATCTGTTTTGATTCTTTTGGACCCTGAAATATGTCAAGTAACAGGAGAAGGAAAAGGAAATGCTTCTTTTTCTCCCCCTCCATCTCTGTCTCTCGTTCACTCTGTCAGTCCATCTGTTCACCCCAATTGGGGTTGAGGGGGTGCTTTTCTCCTCCTTTCTTCGCCTCCCCCCCATCCTTCCTCCATCCACCTCTGTCCCTCTGTCAGTTTCTGACTCACTGCCGAAAAAAATCAGTCAGCTTTCAACTTGATTGGCTCAGGCTGCCCAACCTTGACTTTATGTGGGCTGGAAGGATTTCAGTCTGGGTTTGATCAGAATTATCTTTTATCTGCAACCAAGTACCCGAGCAAGAAACCCATCTCCTTGTCTTTCACCTTGGGCTTGTTGCTTTCTCCTCTCATTCTTGTAACCACCTGAAGAAAAGGAAGAGAATGATTGTGATGGTTGTGGAGACAGGACTTTCAGTCCAGGGCAGAAGGGATGAAACCATAATCTAGTCCTGGGCTTGGGATCTGGTCTTTGGGTTATGCCGGGTGATGTCATTAAGAGAGTCGGCAGCCTCTTTTGTTTCAACGCCAGGCAGTTCTTTTTCAAATGCTTGTGGGGTGTCCTGCCTGAGGGGGAGGGGAAGGGAGAAGAGGACCCTAGAAACCCATGTGCACAGGAGCTGCACCTTTTCATGTCGCCCCAGCTCCATGCAGCACAAATTGACTTTGTAAGATTGGCTCTGAAAATGAATACCCAGGACATCGCTCTGTGTTTCTTTCCTGTGAAATTACTTTTCTGAATGAAAATATTGAATTCCTTTGAAAGCAAGTAGTATAATATCTCTGGAAATGAAAATCCTGTGGAAATCACAAAGGAAAGAAGACCGAAGGATATGAAAGCTTTCTATCTCCAAATGTTAGCCGGGCCCTGGATTTTTTTTTTTTTTCTTGACAACAATCATGACTGCTCTTTCTGATGTTGATACATGGGGCGCTGGAATCTCCTAGATGCTTCTGTTACAGATTTATGTTTTATCTACCATAAACGGCCAATATCATTATCTTAATTTACTACAGCATTTGTATGCATGCGGTGTTCTTTGTAGTCCACTTGCCCAGGGAGTCTGACCTGCGGATTTTTCCTTGTCTCAAGGGGAACATATTGACTTACCGCCAGGCTTCTGGCCGTCACAGAGCTTCTGCTGAACTGACTGATGAACAGGGCAGATGCCTCTGTGGAAGTAGAGGCGTGGACAACAGGAGGCCCCCTTTCACTGCATCAGCTACCTGGTTGCTTCCCTTTGTTCCTCAGATCGTCTTGAGAGGGACCACCTCCACCCTTTTCCTTCTGTTGACAGGCTCGTTGGCTGTAGAGAGAATTTCCTGCCGACAAAAGTACTCTCTCTAGAAAGATGTTCCCCTTTCCATGTTCTCACTCATCTAAGTTCTTTTAGACTCGATTAGTTGAAGCACCCTTTTTTTTTAAGGTACATTATGTTTGGTGTCATTGATTCTTTTGCTTGCTTTTTTCAAAGAGCAAGGTGTCAGTTGTCCACTGCATAAATGATAAAATGCCTCTTTCAACTTCTCCCCAGATGAGCAGTCAAAAAAAGGCAGGAAAGGGAGGGACAAACACGAAGAGGCAGATCTAGAAGCCCAGTCAAGATAAAGCAATTCCAAAGGAGTATGACCTTTCTGTAAAGGATATGGAGCCCTCTGCCCCGATGGAATTGCAGGCCTGCCTGATGCCAAGCTAGGGAGCAAAGCTGCTGAAGGGATGGCTGTGATGCTCACAGCCATGTTTGCGGGAGGTGGGGAGTCAGGTGGTACTAGGTGACTGAGCCAATATCTTGATTTCCAAAAGCTTTAGAAAACTTGAAGATGCTTCTGATTTTTCAGTAGATTAAAAGAAAAAAATGTTGAGCAATTAGGGGAAGGTGTAGTGATCCCAAGGACTTAGAGCGTAATATATTCTTTGGGATTATTGCTGTCATCTTCATTTCATTTTGTGGGTCACATCTTGGCCATTTATAGAACTCTGTTGTCACAGGAATAGCATCTTTGAGCTTGGTGCCTTGTAGAACCTTAAAGTGAAGAGGAAAACAGAGCTGGATGGTTTTCAGTTTGGTGGATGTGTTGATAATACCCAAAAGTTGTAGCAGTGGCTGTCAGAAGAGGGATCCCTGGAGAAATGGGGAACCTTCAGGTCCTTGGTCTGGCCTGGGCCAACATCTTTTTTATTGAGATGGGTGAAGACTTATTCATTAACGTGGCCAATGATTTGAACATGGAAGGAATAATAAAGAATATGTTCTATATTAAAATTAGACATTAAAAAATCTCAAAAAAGTAGAAGAGTGACATTTAACATGGATAATGGAAAGTTTGATACTTTAATTATGGCTTCATGTGGAAATTGAAACTTGCAATGCAAAAAAGACAGATGATGTGGGTAAATACCTTCAGTGTGAAAGGCTCCTGATTCTTCTGGCCACACCTGAAAGTTTCCTACAAGATGTTGTTCAGCCCAAGTCAGTCTCTTGAAAGAGGTTGGTCAAGCATTTCTTTAGATCTCCCATACCTTCCTTCAAGTTACTCTGAAGGAACTCATAATTATATCCTATGTTTATATATACCCTTGCATCATCTTATATATGCTCATGTTCTAGTGTATAATGGGTGCTCAAAACCTATTCATGGATTGAGGTTCTGAATTGTGTAAATTCGGTTGCTCCCTTGGGTAGTCCATGCTGCCTTCATCACGTGCACTTCTGCCCTGGGACAGTTCTTCTTTGTACCTCCATCTGCAGAAACTTTTCAGTGTCCTAGGAAACTACTGGTGAGAATTAATAACCTAAGTCCAGCTTCTGATATTAATTTCTTTATACCAAGTATTCTTAAAGTCATTTGGCAAGGTGAGGCTTGTCACGGATTAATATTTCTTACACAAATATAATTCCAATGTCCTATGAATTGGAGATCAGAGACTCAGGTGTCCAGACGTCCCTTGACATGACCAGTGGATGAATTCTTAAAAGTGGATGCTAGCCCAAACCAAATATGCCCAAAGCAGTTTTCCGGTAGAGTCATGTCACAGAAGTGATTGAAGATATTTCAACCACTGTAGATGGATATCGCTACCTCTTTGTAATCTATAGTTACTTAAAGCTGGACTCATTTAGTAAGTACATAGGGTGAGAGGTGGTGTGCACAGGGAACAAGTTGGAGATGATAAACCGGCTTCCTTGTACTGCCACGGGGTTGCTAGCGATGGGCTATAGCATGTCTTAGGATTTTCTTTCCATGCTTAAATAAATTAAGAATCATTAGCAGTGAAGCTTGTACCACGTTGCTCTGTGTAGCTGTGGAATCACAAGCAGTTAATATGAGAAAGGGAACTGCAATGCAGAAAAACACAAACACAGCACAAATGCATTTCACTTGACGGGCAGTGGAGGAACCAAGGGAGTGAAAGATAGATGCTAGCGCATTGTCATTCACCAGCAATTAGGGTCTCAGGTACCGCGGTGCCCACCTACCATGATATTTGCCACACATTACATTACATTACTGTGTTATTTCACTAAGAGGCCTAAATAAAATTAGGTGTACATCAAATACGTAAAACACAAATATATCTAGACCAAGAAGTGCCCGTATAAGCTTCTGTAAAAATATTCGTAGATCCATGACATGGTTATTTTCGTTTGTTCAGGTTTGTGGTGCAATGTGTGCATAGTAAGTGAGCATCATACATTTTCAATCCTGAAGTAGAACATTCTTTCCCGGTGTCATCACAGACCAGCAGTGTGTATGGGACCCTGGTGGTGACACCTGAGTTATTTCTCTTCACGTGATGCTTAGCCAGTTAGCAGCCAAGAAATTCTTTGCCAAAATTTGTGTCTTGGGTTCATTTGGAAAACGTGTGCCCCAAACATTTCCTTCCTTCCTCCCATCTTTGATACCTTCCTTCCTTCCTTTGTCCCCCCTGTGATAGATGCTGTGAACCTGGTGGGAAGGAAGAGACACGGGCAGCAATTGTCACAACACAGTACGGGCAGGGCCATCTGAAAGGTATGTACAGAATTTCAAGGGAGCACAGATGTGGGGAGTGAGTTTGTTCACAGAGGGTTTCCTGAAAGAGATAGAAATTAGGTTGCATCTTAAAGCTAGTTTGTTCTTTTCAGAATTTAAAGGAAGCATGAAGCTCCAGAAGGATTTTTTCCAAACTTTCTAGTCTTTCTTTAAGGTACAAGCAAGGAGGTAAAATGTGCTTTAGTGGCTAAATTGGATCATCCCTGCTGGCTCTTTGTCAACCCTGCCTTTCATTAGAAGTAAATTTGAAAAATCCAAACGTGTGTTAAGCTGGTTGCTAAGCTCAATTATTGAAAGAGATTTCAGGATCTTCTCGTTAAGGAATATTGAGCAAATAAATGAAAAGAGAACAAAATTTCCTTGATGGTGTGGTGGCAGTAAATGTTTCTTGGTGGAGGGATTTCTTTTTCTTTTTCCTTTTTTTTTTTTTTTTTTTTTTTTTGTCCTGCAGAGAAGTAAGCAGGGGTGGAAGATGCTATAATTATTTGGAAGGTCTTGCCTACAGCCATCAATATAGCTAAGTCACCACTGACAATGTGAGAAGAATTCTGAGGAGGCAGATTGCACTCAGATGGCAGGGGACTATCAGATGAGTCATTAATATCATCTCTGTGTTACAGTTAGACAGCCACAGATCTGGATTCGAAGTGCTAAGTGTGTGCCACCCCCGCTTCACTTTGGTACAGTATTGGAATGGCCTGGTAGAGCTGAGCAGAGAAATGTGGTAGGAAAATGATGGGACATTAGCCTAATTCTTGATTCATCAGTTACTAATAGCATGACCTTTCATTGCCTATTAAATCTTTAGGACTCGCCCTCGTCATCAGTGCAGCGTCGGAGGGGTAAGGGACGAGTTTATAATAAATTATCTCTAACAGTGGATCTAATTTAAAAATTTTAACCAAATCACCAAAGGACAGTTCGATTTAATTCCTACACTCATTGTATATACTTTTCTCCTATGAAATCTTTCATATATGGATATAAACATGCATCTCTGGAAATGACAGAGAAGGCGTATGGTACCCCAGAGCTAATAAGGTTTCAACGCTAATTCTCTGTCTCGCATCTATGTATTTCAAACTTCTTATCCAAACCCATTTCCAATTATTCGCCTTCAAGCGTTTTCATCTCAGTCAGTTCTCACAATTGTCTGAAAATATCAGGCATTTTTCCATCTGCATCTCTTGACTTGTTTCTTAGAAAGTTCTGTAGCTCAGTGATCTCTGTATTCAAATTCAACCCATCCTTCAAGGTTCATCATATAGGAACTATTCCCATGAGCCAGACCTGACTGCCTCCTCCCTGAAGCTGAGAGGGACCTCAGTTCCCCTGCAGGCTACCCATCTCTCCTAAAAACACTTGCCCATTTTCTACCTTGTGATAGATTCATTTGTCTAAATATCTGTCTCCTAAAGAGGGACTCAATCTTAGTGTTTATGTCGCCAGGGCTTATCAGGGTGCTTGAAACACAGTGGGCCGTCAGCTTACACTGCTGGAATGGAATCAGGGAAAGACTGTAGCTTTAAATGGACACCTATCCAGAGTGAAAGTGTGAGCCCTTCAGCAGCACAGGATTCTGCCTGATCTTTCCCACCTCCTGCTCCAGCCACACTGACCTCCTTGCTTTCTGCTGCTGGAGCTGATCCAAGCCTCTTCTTGCCTTAGGGCATTGGCTTCAGTGGTTTCCCCTGCCTCTGAGCTCTTCCCCAGATAACAGCAGATCCTTCCTCCTGCTTCCATCAGATCTCTGCTCAGCAGGGCCATCTCTGACCATCCTATAAAAAAAAAGCAATTTACAAAACTCACTTCCTTATCTCTTTCATTGGTCTCCATAGCACTTAACCATCTGACATAATATGTATTCATTTGTTTGCTAGCCGCTTGTTGTCCCCATCAGAAGGGAAGGTCATGAGGGAAGGAGTTGTACTCCCTGCTTTTCCTCCCAGTACCCAGACTGGTGCCTGGTGCAGAGTCAACTTTGTGTGTCTTTCCTCCAGCATCTGCTGCTTTTCATCAGTGTATCAGGGTTCTCTAGACTCATGCCAGCTTGAAATCCGTGCTGCTTTCTTGCTTCTGGGCTCTTATCTCTACTTCCACAGTCTCTCTTCTATACCGTGGACCTCAAGTTAAGATCCTCTGATCTAGTAGAACAGAAAGGTCTGAGCTACAGTGATACCCATAGGATCGATGGTATATATTAAAAGAAAGAGGAGGCATTAAATAATTGAAGGGAAAAAAAATAAAGGTATGTGTTTTTTTATAGAAGACCTCACGATCAGAAAGAGTTGAATGAAGTCTATTCATTTGTTATTGATAACACTTTTTCATTTAAAAGAGGGCTTAATGGTTTGTGGTTAGTTTGGGCACATGATTCAAGTGAGGTTCTTGGAAGCTTTAGTAGGTAGTTTCCAAGTGCAAAGCATGTTGGGGACTTAAAAGGGACCTATGGATTCTGCTCTTTAGAAATTTCTGTTAATGATACGGGGCATACTTAGTCCTTAGTAAGAAATCCTTTGGAATGATCCATCAAACTTTATCTTGATCTTGTAGAGGAACTCACTGTGTACAGATTAAAACTGTATTTACATCAATCACAATTATACCAGGTCCACCTCTTTTAGAATGACCCTAATCTGCCCCCAGGCACATATTTGGAACCATTGGCCTCTTAGTTTCTATTTCTGGCTGATTTTATGTGCTTTTGTTTTGGGGCTTTTTTTGTTGTTGTTGGCAGGGGCTGGTTTTTTGGTTTTCTTCAACAGGCTGCACCCTGATCAGATGGGTAGTATTTGGCCCTTGGGTTACTGTAAAACAGAAGTGGCAAGGGCTTTGAAGAGATAAGATGCATGGGTGAAGGAGAGGGAAGAGAAGACTTCTAAATCTGTTCATTGAGCAAGTTATTGGTTGAGCATTTTCTGGGTACCAGCAGTGCATGGGTACGAAGCATATATTAAGACAGGCTTCCTGTCCTTGAGGGACTCACTGTCTGTGTTTTGAGCCCATGTAACAGGGGTTGTTGGCAGAAACAAAGAATTAAAAGCAAAGGGCACTGGGTAGAGAAAAGAGTCGAGGTTAAGACTTGGTCTTGTTGAATTTGAGATGAAAGCAATACCTCCAAATGGTCTTGAAATGAGTCGAAAAGTCTAAGTTCTGTGGAGGGTGTGGGGAAAAAAAAAAAGCAATGAATAATAGCATCGTAGACCAGCAAGACATGGATGTGAAAAGTCTGCTTTCTATTGGGAAATATACATTTGATACTTCATGGATGGAAGAAGGATTTTTTTTCTTTTTTCCTTATTTAAGTTAGGACTTCTTGCCAAGTTTCTGCTTAGGCATTCTGAACTGAACTTCAAATGTTCAGGGGCTTCTGTTTTAAACACATTTGGAGTTGCGGCTTCTTGTTCAAGGAAGAAAACCTCTTCAAGGGCATCAAAGAGCTGTGAAGAAAGATACAGTGTGTTGACACTTTGTGTAAGGGCATCAAAACCAGAAAAATTTCTCTGCTGTACACACATATTTCAAAGTCAGAGGGGGAAGGGTTCTAGTGAGAAGCTTCTGTTGCTGGATTTAACCCCAAATACTTGAGAAATAATTTAACACATGCACTGTGCCTAAAATATGCTTACCTAGCAATTTCAAGCCAAGGTCTAGAAGTTGTTTTCTCTAGGGTGTGACCTTTAAATAAATTGTGAAGCTTCTCATTGCTGGGCCCAGGGGAGAGGAGTCAGGGAATAGAATCAGGGGGAGGAATCTTACCAGAACATCAGAAGCCATTTGACCCAGGGCCTTGGGGAAACTGCTTACAAATTCGATTTAAATCATTGTCGCCAGGCCCCTTGTGAGGGGATGACGGGAAAAGATCCCCTGTGTTGCTCCAAGACCCATCTCCCTCCTGAATCCTATTGAGGACCTGGTAAAAGTGGGTACAGAATAAAATCCACACCTGCAAGGGGTGAGCCCACTATTAATTCTCGGTAGCGACACCTGGGTGTCACATCCACACAGATAGGATCTGGACCATTTCCATCACTTGCTACCTAGGTGAACTTGGGCAGGTCTCCCTGACTTCTTGAAGCCTCTGTTTTCTCATTTGAAAAGTGGAAGCAGTAACTCCCGCCTCACCTGGTTGTTGCTTGAATAAATGAAAGTTAAATATAAAGTGCCTAGCAGGTGCCTTGATGCTTAGAAAGAGCTCAGTAAATGCTGCCCAACTGCTACCTCCCTTTTGTTCTCTCCCTCAGGATGATAAAATCATCTTAGTTTAGGTGAAATGAGGATGTCAAATTAAGAAATCAAGGAGGTAATGATTTGTGTGCCAGCTCCAGCCCTGCCGCCACTAGCTCTGTGACCTGAGGCAAGTCACTTAACCTCTCTCACCTCCATTTCCTCACCTACAAATTGAAGTTAACAAATACTTGTAAATTGGAATAAAAGATCAAGTTAAACTCCTGGGCAGGGAAGCAGATTAGCAAAATGGTCAAGAAGCGCATCTCTAGAGTTAGGTTCCTTAAATTCCAACCTGGGCTCCAAAGCTTACTCGCTATATGACTTTGGCCACTTTACAAAAGACCATTGTGTCTCACTTTCCTTATCTGCTAAACAGGGGTAGTAGTAGTAGTTTATGCCCCGTACAGATGCAGAGTAAATGAGTGACTACATGTAAAACTCTTAGCTATGCCTGGCACATACTGAGCACTCAAGACATATATTTATGATCTCAGGAAATGTTGTTGAAAATGTTGTTAGCATGTTGTGTGTTGGAAAGCTTGTGGCTTGTGACCAGAGAAGAAAGACTGAATTAGTAGAAAAATCTTGAAGTATGACTTTGAACTACTCTGGCCTAGAGACCCCGAATAGACCTTTCCAATTCCGTTCTGCAGTGGAATATAGGCTACTGGATTGTCCAAGTGTTTGGGAACCATTTGGGGAAAAGCAACGACTTACACTGTTAACAGCCTCGCTCTGTGGAGCTGATCTTCCTTGGAACAGATGGGTCTCCAATCGGGACCCCTTGGAAGAATGTTGGGGTTGCTCTAATTTGGAGCAGTTTGTCTACAGCTTAAGAAGCCTGCTCTACCATAATCACCCTGACTTGCAAGCACTCAAAGTAGAGAAGATCTGGTTGCTGTTGGGTAACCAGAATCTGAAATGCTGTGGCTCCAGCTCTGTGGCCTGGATAAACTTACATGGGGTCACACCTGAATCAGGCAGGAACGGTTGTAGCCATGTCCCCTTGTGTGGCCTGGCTGAGGGCATGGTGATGTCCTCTGCACTGCTGCGAATGATGAATCCAGTCCGTTGAGGGTCTGTTTGCTTCTCTAGAAACTCTCTCTATAAAGGAGTTCCAAGGAAAGAAATGGCTGTGACAACCTGCAGTACAGGAAAAGAAAAGAGGGCATAATCAGGGCCAGACGGAGACCTTGAGGAGACTTATGCGCTAAAAGGATTAGTGCCCTACCTCCGCCCCCACCGCTATGCCCCACATTATATGCAATTAAAAACAAAGATGAAATATGTGTAGCCGAACTTTGGTAGTCCACCAAAGTTCTGATTTTTCCATGATGATTTTAAAATGTGTCTCCACATACTTTTTCAAAAATTCTTGCTTTTTTGGTGCACATGCTAGTTTTCCATGGATAATCAAGCTGGTTATCCTGGTGGTCCTGACCTTGGGATCATCATCCAGAGTGCCTGAGGTGTCTGGGAAGTGATTGTCCCTCTGATGAAAGAATATAATTAACTAAATGGATGGATCATTTGTTAAGTGTCTGCTCTTCCCGAAGGAAGGGCAGGGATGTTATGAAATAGAAGTGACATCTTTCTGTGGGTATCTCCTCAGCAGAAATGACACATATAAGACTTTAGAGTGAGGACACATTGGTTCAGAACTTTGGACTTTGGAACTAACCTCTGAACTGGTTTCCTTTACTCTAGTCGTACTTACTTCTAATAGATTGTATTGTTGAAGAGTGATCTTCTTAAAAAAAAAAAAGTGACCTTAATGGTCCTCTGTTTATAACACTTTATGTGAAGCCTCACCATTCTGTAGAATAAAGATAAACTCCTTTGCACCTCAAGGTTCTTTACAACCTGCTTGTACCTACTGAGTTCCATCTCTCCCTGTTAGCCCAGCTGACCCTGTGCTCTAGCCATATATAAACCCTCTTCCTAGTCTCCACCGTGTGTCCACTGCTGCTCCTCTGTTCCTCTTTCATCCCCTGGCAGACTCCCATTCATCACTCAGAGCCGAGTCCATGTGCTCTTGGGTTCCCTGGTTCTCCAGGCCGACTCACTGTCCCTTTCCTTTGTGCCCCCACACACGTGGTTCAATCTCTGTGGTCACATTGTCACTACCGCCTTTTAGACATGGCGGTTCACACGTCAGCATCCTCTTTGCAACTGTGAGCTCTTTGAGGGCCAGGACCAGGCTTTGTTTATTTGGGGATCTTCATCGACTTTACAGTGCTCAGCACGCAGTAGGTGCAAAATAATGTTTGCTGAATAAATGCAATAACTAGTTAGAAACTGGCAAAACAGCAGCGCCTACCTCCACGAAGGCAGAAATCATGGAGTTGGCACTCGGTTGAATGAATGAGTGCTGGAATGGGGAGCTCATAGAGCCGTCGTGAAAGTCAGAATGAGCGCTGTGGAGGCTCTGTGAAACGAATGGCTGGGTCTGGGCGAGACGCTGTTACCACTGTGACTGCAGCGAGCACAGTCCCCCGCTTTCATAGCGGTGCGGCCGTGTGCAGAGGGCCATCGGAGCCAGCTCTCAGCTGCCTGACTGCCACCCCAGGTAAGGGAAAGGCAGCGTTCCACTGACTGGACGTGTAACGGGGTGGAAGTGAGCCTGCTGCTGCCTCTTTCACAGCTGCTGAGGGCTGTAATGAAAAGATCTGAGAGCCCCTTTCTCCCTGGTCCTACAAGGAGAGTGTCATAAACGTCCAATTTGCCGCTGATTGCCACATTGGCCCAGGGACTCCGCAGCAACAAGTCATTGAAACGCAGCTAACCACAGGCACACGTGCTGAAAAAGCAACTTAACCTCTTTCCTCACTCCGATTGAGTAGCAAATTAGACTAACGGTCGCCACCGTTAATGGAACACCTTCACTGTCATACCTAGTGCTAGAATCTCATTTGATCTCCACCCAGTCATACAAATGGCTGTATTGTCACCATTTTAGGGAGCAAAGGGCTCAGTTAGGTTGAGGGCTTTTCTCAAAATCACTCTGTATCAGTCAACTTTCAGTGTAATATACTGAGAAAACAAACACCCCCCACGTCTCAGTGTCTTGGAACAGCCAGCCGTTAATTCTCTATTGTATGACATTCCTAGTGCAGCGTCTGAGGTCCGTGCTGGCTCTGCTTTGTGTGTTGTCTTTATTCCAGAACCCAGGCTGAAGAACAGTCCTGACTTGGGGTCTCTGATTCTTGTGGCAGAGAGAAGGGAGCAATGGCCCACCTCCCCAAGGCTCTACAAGCTCTTACGTTACTCCGACTCACAGTCCGTTGGCCAGAGCCAGTCGTATGGCCAAGCTTGAAGTCCAGGCAGTAGGAGCGAGTGCTTCTCCCATAGAGAGACACCCCAAGCCCCACGGCGATGGACAGGGATGAATAGCTGGGAAGGAATAAATAGGGTCAATCAGAAAATCCCCTAGTAAGAGACAGAGCTGGGAGGAAAGCTGAAGTCCTTCCTCCTCCAGATTCCAAGTCCTTTCCATCGTACCAAGCAGTCTATAATGGGAGCCTCACTGCAGCTTTATGGACTTTGATGACAGGAACCCAGCGTGCAACTCGAAGTCTTGATTCCTGGAAATACAGGAGAAGGCAGAACTGAGGCCCCCGTCTTGTCACTTAACAGAACAGGGTTGCAAGTGTGTGTCAGGAAACTCTTGCTCTGTTGTCTGTCAGTGTAATTGGCATGAAAAACCTCCTCTCTCTCTGCGGCCCGCAGTGCTCCAGTAAATCTCCCCCTGTACCTCCCATTACCCCTCGCTTAAAGCACCGATTATTCCTTTATTAGAGCTCAGCCACAAGTAGGCCATGAATTTTTATGGCTTTTCCGGATCTCATAAGGCAATGAGAATCATCCATTTAAACACAGTCACTAAACTCTACCACAGGTTTATGACCTGATAGAGCATTTCACCGCCGTTTAAAAGAAGCCGCACCCACTCTTCCCTTCTTTGAACATTTAGTTTCCTCTTCAAGAGAAAGAGAATGTCAGCTTCCCACTTTCAACCCCCCTTGTGGCTACCTTGAGATGTGGCTGGGTTGAAATGCCACCATCGATGAAAATCTGAATGCCCCACCTTTGGGAGTCACTTAAGTATTAAAAAAAAAAAAATTCTCCCAGCCTCCTCCAGCTCCATTAGGATGTTTTATTCTTTTCAATTTACATGTGCCTTTATTAGGCAATTCATTCACCAAATATTAATTGCGTAAGCACTGTACATCAGACAATGAACGTGCCAGGCATGACTCAACTTCGGATCATGTCGCCGTGGGCTGCCCCTGTCGGGAAACAAGGCAAAAGAGAAGATGCTGTTTCTTGAGGGACTTCAAGGCAATTCCATGTCCACTGTCTCGTTTGACTATGTCTGTAACCTTTACCGTTGTCCAGAGTCATCTCACCTTGGACATGGTAGAGCGGAAATGTCCTTGAGTTTGGTTTGCAGCCTCAAGAATGTGGTTGAGCTCTGGGTTGGGGGTGAGTGGCTCTAATCACAGAGCTTGGTTAGTGGAAAAAGAATCGTGATCCTCAAAGCAGTTCAAGTTCTGGAAATAACCGCTGTATTTGCTATTAGCAGACTTCTTTGAAGAACGTCCTGCCAGCAAGTAACTCCTCTTAGCTTCCACATAATGAGATTCCTTTCCCCTGAGTTTTTCCCCCATAAATTAGAGACATGTATGTCTGTGGTTACTGGACTTTGCAGTCTCGATTTTCACAGGTTCTCATAAACTCAGCGTGTCTCAAAGCAAATTCACTATCTCCCACATCTACTTATTGTCAAATTGGCTCCTTTCTTTCTCTCTCTCCTGGTCAAGGTGCAAATCATTTACTCATTCACCTGCCTTTGTAACCCGGGAGACAGCCTTGAGTCCTCATTCTCCTGTATCTGCCCCAACCGATCAGTTATGGAGCCGTGCCTCTTGGCATCTTTAAATAAGTAAGGTCCAGCCCTCCATCACTACTGCCTCTCCTCCCCTTACCAGGACTCCTACAACACCCCCTCCAGCCATGCTCTTCTTGCTTCAGGTCTCACTCTGCTCCTGCCCGTCCGAATCCGTATTTCCAGAGTGACCTTCCTACACCCACTTCTGATCATGTCCCTCTCCTTTATCGAGCCCCCATGGTCCATCGGCGTGGTCAGCGGGAAGGCCTTCCTTCTCAGCACAGAGCAGCAACAGCCTCATTAGCAGGCTCCCCCCTCCCACTTCTGTAATTCCAGTCCCTCAAAGTGCACCTTGTGAACTGTTCATGGCAATTTACATAACACTCTCCTGAAATCAGCGTTTGCTTTTTACTCCCACATACGCTATACTGGCTCCCTTTGTCTTCCCGGAAGACTTCTACCCTCCCCTAAGACTCGGCCTGAATCTTCTTTGTGAAGGAAAGTACCGTACAATCTCTTCAGGCAGGAAAAATCCCTTCCACCTCTGGGCCTTCCCTGTGACTTGAACTTCACTCAGTTTTCCAACTTTTCATCTCTACTAAACTGCCAGATGAGGAGGACACATACCATGTCTTATAACACACTGCTTGCTTAGACTTTTCATGTCCCTTGTCTCATTGATCCTCCAGCCCTGTCAGATAGGTCCCTGTTATCCCATTTTACAGATGACAGTCAGGTTTAGCTAATGTTTCGAGGTTGTAAATGGAAGGCCCAGAGGTCTAAGCCAAGCGTCTCCACTGCCTACAATCTTTGCTAATACACTTCTTTACTGTTTGCAACAGCAGTGGCAGCTTCTCCCTCATAGACAGAAGGGGCTTAGCAGAGGGCATCTAGTTGGAAAAGAAGTCTAGCCGGGGTGCCTTCAAGCTGCACTTGCAAGGCAAGAGCAGAGGTTGTGTTTGGGTTGTGTTATACACCATTAAATACTGTAATGTTTTCTGAAGCTATTTTTATTTCATACATCGCATACAACTGAGAAAATCTGAGTTGCCTGTATTGAAAAGTTCTGTCATCACTGGACTCACGTTTTTGGAGGGAAGTTTTAGCTGCCAGATAAGAATGTGGGGAGGGGCTTTGGCCTCTTTGGCGAGGCTGCTGTCAGCCTCAGTGCGTTGCCAGGGGCAGATCAGAAACCCAGCCTGAACCTCGTCAGTGTGGCCACAGCTGAAATGGCTTCACCAGGTAAACGCGTAGGTTTCTGGCCTCAGGTTGATTGCAGGTGGCTGTAAGATGTGCCCACACGAACATTTCTGCATCTAAGGAATAAAACTGCTGCTGGTTTTACCTGTTCTGATCCGTGACCCCCAAATAAAGACACATACGTGGCCAGTTTCTTCCAGAGTTTAGCAGTAAGGAATTGCTTCTCCTCAAGATGTGCTAACCTTCCTTTTATCCCAGCAAGCGTTATGGAAGCAGAGAGAAGTCCAAACGTGGGCTGTGAATCAGAATTACCTGGGAAGGTAATAAACATACTGATTCCTCGATCCCATCCCTGGAAATTCCGATTGAGAGACCTGGAGAGGTGCTGAGAGATCTGTTAGTTGCAGACCAGCTTGATTATTGAGCTCTCTGCGGTGTGCTAATGAAGCCACTGTCCTCGGTATTAGCCTCTCACATTTTCACATGAGGTTTGGCTGCTCCCACGGCTGGGCTTCAGTGCTGGGCTGAGGATGCTTTCTCGAGATCCCTGGCTGTAAAAGAGCTCGACTTAGTGCAGAAGACAGTGTATCCTCCACACCTTGGCATCTTCCCCCACTCTGGCCCAAAAGGTGCTCAGTCCTGGTGAAAGGGAAGCCCCAAGACCGTAGGAACTCAGGCTCCTCAACCCTCCACCCATTTGCATCTGTGTCTGCAGGCATGAAAAGGGAGGGGGGCCCTGGACCCTCAGAGAAGAGCATCATGTCAGCTTCCAAGCAGGCGTTTACAGGTCAGCAGAGCACTGGCTGTGAACTTGTTTTCAGAAGCGATTTGCCTGAGGTCACCGAGAGTTAGTGGCAGAGCCCAAGTAAGAATCCTGTGGCTGCCTTGGGCACTGGAAGGCGGTCCCTGCCCCAGCCTGTAGGAAGGGACACAAAACATGGGATTAGAGTGACTGCTGCATATTCAAAAATCAGCCCTTTGTCTGTCTGTGAACAGATCCACTGCTCATGCTCCCATTATTAAGACAGGAACTTCCCAGGAGACAGGAGGGAAATGAGAAGGATTCAAGGAAGCTCTAGAGTGGGGACAATATTTTTTTTCTTTTAAAATTTCAAGTTAATATGAAACTCCTTATTTCTCCTCTGCATCCTTAGTGACTACCAACCACAACTAATTTATGTCATTTTCTCTAACTGGCATTCTAAGGGGTCCACAAGAGGAAAATAAAATATTTAATAAAATAAAATGTGACAAATGAACTCTTTGAGTGAAACAAGCCAGATCAGTGAGAGCTGCAGATGCAGCAGGAGGAGGAAGGAGGTTCTGAGAGCTGGAAAGAGGCCCAGGTGAAAACTGTGATGGGTTTTGGAAATTTTTTTTTTTTTTCAATTTTTAAATTGGAAGGATTCGACCGTATTCTACATAATCTGATGTATACATTTCATCTTCACTCGCCTTTCTTTTGTCGCTTCTCATGTGCTGCAGTCGGAGCAGGGTTCCCTATTATGTAAATAAGGGAATGAGACAGATGGTGCTACAAAGCAATGAATTCATCTGGGGGGAGGGCTTTAATTATGGATGGGTGGGCCCGGCTGTGTTTTGGGTTCAGCAAACGTCCCAAACGTTATGGGATTGGCAAAACCCCAGATGCAGTTTTCCAGGCACATTTGAAAATCCTGTCATATTTGCAGGGGAATTGAAGTTAGGATTTGTTTCTTCTTCTTTATTAAATTCCTCAAGTTGCTGGCCCTGAGTTTAGCCTCTGAAACTGGAGGAATTTGAGCAGTGCTTTAAGGAGCTGGTCTACCGTTCTTTTGACACTAAGGTATTTCATAGGTACTACTGAGCTTTTGAATAGTCTTTTTTATGGGTTGTAAAAAAAAAAATGGAAGATCCAGGATACTGTAAATGGAAATTTAAAGTTATTCACGTACCCAGATATGATTGCTATTAATTTATTAATATATTGAAACTTAGTATTTTTAGTATACTTATTTTCCACCATTGAACTCTCACTATTTTCCATTTTATATCTTGTTTTGTCACTTAATACTATGTCATTATCATTTCCATATACCACTATTCATAATTTTCATGTATATATAATGCTCCATTCAATTTATGAGTCATTTGAAAAAATGAAAGATGTATATTTTAGTGGGCATTTGTTTCACTCAGAGTAATATAAGCTAGATCCTTAGACAATCTAAGTTTTGTTTATATCCTTGGTCAGATAAAATCTAGTGGAAACAGATGAACAGAATAATCAGAAATGGCTATGGGGATTTTGGGGGTGCTATGTAATGTCAAGTTCACAGTCAAAGGCAGAAGCTCAAAGAGAGACCCAGAACCAGCTGAGTATACACAAAGGACTTCATGCTTTGGATATGATTACAGAAAAATCAAAACACAAGTTAGGTGCAAACTTACGGGAACAGAGTAGACGAGCATTTGTGAATTTAGTGTCCATGGATTCAGTGGTTCACAAGGGACCTCGCAAGGCCAGGATACGGGGTGATTTATCATTTTGCTGCAATAGCACTTGAAATCACATGGGTTTGCAAAGCTCTCGCATTTCGACCGCGCTGCTCTGTCTCTGAACCTAGCCAACCGTCCAGCTTTTGTGTTTTAATCAGTTTTGTGGTTTTGCACTCCTTGATGAGAATTGAGCAATTCTTAAAACATGATAAATTGTATTTCTTTGTGAAAAAAACTGGACAAGAGAAGAACGTCCACTGTGAGAGCTGGTGCTGAAAGGGAATAGAAAATCAGAAGCCTAAGCAAGTGATAGTCCCTTGCCAGAAAGCTGAGCCCATTGGGGTCATTAAGGGATGGAATGTGACATTTGGCAGTGCTCTGGTCCCATGACATAAATGAGCCCCCCCTATACGCTCTGGACAGCATTGAGAAAAAGATATCTCTGATGCCACTTCAGGCAGCACCGTACCCTGGGCAAATACTGCTCATTAAATCATCAAAGCACAGCTCAGATGTTTCAGTTTTTCATTATTTCTTTTTCTGGGAGAAATTATATTAGAGTAATAATGGTGAATGTGCTGATTCACTAAGATTTTGAATGGATCAAGGATTTATTCTAATGAAGTCTCTTTTAGTGAGGAGTTGCAGTGAGTCAATTTCAACTCTGACAGTTTCTGGGTTCCCTGTAAATTCCAGAGATGTGAGGGAGGGTGAGAATAACCTGTTGAGGATAGAGCAACGCACTTATGATGCAAAATGTAACTGGTGTGGACCAGTGATTCACATCTCAGGTGAAGCAAAGGAAAACTGACTGCCTCTGAGTGCTGAATGTACCTGTGACAGATGGGGTGACTGGAAGGAGGTCATTTTATGCCCACCCAAACCCATTTGCTTTGATCCCAGTTTAGAGATCCACAAAGAGGCTGGGCCTAAAGGAAAGCATGTTGAGGTCAATTTTAAAAAGCAATAAAAATGGAAACTGTTGCCCACAAAATCAATGTACATAGCCCTGAGTGGTCACAGGCAAACTATAGAGGAGACAAAGCTGGTTTCTTAAGTTTCCCCACAGGATGGGGTCCAATAGACCAGTGCTGAAATCCTATCTGTTCATTACAACGTAAGCTACTTTGTTTACTTCCTCCCTCTGTGTCTCTGTTTCCTCATCTGCAAATTAGGGGGAGTACAGTTGACCTTGCCAGATATTTAAGAAGCCAGTGCTCCACATTTTCTATCCATGTACCGCGCCCCCCTCCCCCCACCCCATATCAGGGGAGAAGGTGCCTATTCCTTTGGAAGGACTAGGAAGTTAACTGCAGAGCAGCCTGAAGCAAGTACTCACCTTTGCTGTTTTCTATGCCTAACATGCTCACAAGATTTTGCACTGTCTCCAGTGATCTCTCCAGCCTGGGCCACCACCCCTCTCCGTTACCCTATGAGCTTCAGCCTCACTGGCCTTCTTCCCACTTCTTCATTGTGTGCTAATCCCCATACACTTGAAGGCCTTGGCTCATGCTGTTCCGTCTGCCCCCACCTCCCCCGGTGCCACCACTGCCTGCCTTTCACCTACTTTTGCTCTTCCAGCCCTTCAGATTATCTTTCATGTGCCTCTTTCTTGGTTTTTTAAGAACTGTGGAGCTCTCCTTCATAGTACTTAGCCCCGCTTTTGTGACTAACTCATCTGCCTCCTTCACTAGGTTCTAAATTTCATGAGATCAGGGGACCTTTTGATTTCTGCCCATCACTGGGACACCAGCATTTAGCATAATGCTCAGTAAATACTTGTTGAATAAATCAATGAATCTTAAAAGTTCACACTCATTTTTTAAAATTTTCTTCCACACACTACCTATTTTCATTTGTTTGGGAGAAACATACTGTCCTAAAGTACTAATCATTGAGTCAGGGGTACCTCCAGGGCACTGTGTCATGCTTAGTGTTTCCTGACACTGATTCATTGCTGCCATCACCAGAAGGGTATATCCTCCTCCAATCTGGTAACAGAGAAGGACACTGAAATCATCATAGCTAAAATTATCTTTATTGTTCTCTTGCTTTCTTCTCCCCCAAAGATCAGCTAGTTACTCACAAACTCCTACAACCAGTATGACTGAGAAAGAAAAGGTGTCCCAGGAGAGTTCTCTTATGTCCCTGTTGAAGCCACTGTCATAGTTAAATAGCAGACCTTCCTCAGTCTGTTTCATAGAAAGAGACCAGGTCTTTAGAGAAGATTTGCTTCAACAATAAGCACACACGGATGGTTCCTAAAGAGAAGTTCTTCAGGTAGAGTTAACAAACTGGCCACTTCCTCACAGATTTCAATTTCGTAGTTTACAGTTTGAATGGCATATGAGTCATGTTTGTACAGGAATGACCTCAGTTGACTTACGGCTTTTTCTCTCTGAATATAAACATCAGAAAGCTTAAATACCTGGAAAACTATACAGATCATTTTTCCAGGGTAAACCTTGTTCCATCGTGGGCCCTCCATCTGCCCTAGAAAGAAAAGAGAACAGTTTTTCTATTGTGAAAGGCAATCTCTGCCTCCCACCAAGTTTCTTAAGATGAGGAATTCTCCAGATAAAGATGAGTGCTCAGATTGGGACGTGAGCAAGATCATAGATAGACTTCCACTGAAGCTCTTCCACATTCCCGATGACTTTTCAAACCTTTCAGGGATAAAGTTTTTCAAGGTATTAAAATACATCTGTTTTGTTATAGAAGATATTATAGTATAAGGATTGTATGATCTCTGGATCAGACTTCCTGGTTCACATCTGATGTACAAGCTGGTTTTATTCAGCCTTTTGATGCCTCCTTTTATCATCTGTAAAATGGGATTATGATAGTATCCAATTTATAGAATCTGTAAAATGACAGATTTGTACCAAACCAGTGGTGCTCTGCTTAGAACCCTTTGTTTCTTAAGAGTCTTCAGAAGTAATGATCCAGGAAAATTTGATATTCAAGTCCAAGTCTAACCATTCTAGGACAAATAAGAATAAAATTAGAATTTTGTGGTGAAACAGTTGGAAACTCTTAGACACCAAGAAGGTGAAACTCCTTTCTTACCTATTTATCTACCTTTATTCAGTCATTATACCTTAGTTCAGTCCCTTCAGTCCTCGGCTAGCACTGAGAGGAAGGTGATAAATTTGCTTCTATATAATGCTCTAGAAAACATCTGCCATTTGACATCTTTCTTCTTTATGCAAATAATTTTTTCCTAATTTATTAAAGGAAAATGGTATCTTGTTTTAATTTTTTGAAAAGTTTGATACTATCTTGGCTGAATGATCTACATTTGCTAAGATGATAATTATGAAGACATAGCAAAATGAAATTTATATCCTAATGATTCATTGAAAAACCATTTGTTGAGTTCCCATTTTATGTCAGGTCCTGGGCTAGATTCTGTGGACATAGACAAGAAATATAGCCCCTGGTAGAAGCAGTTTACATACAAGGGAGGAGACAGGCACTTGAATAGACAGTCACATAATATAATATAATAAAAGCTATCAAAGAAATGAGTGTGGGGATGAGAAGACTCAAGGAAAAGTTCTTGATGACAGTGATGGTTGAGATCTTTTTGTGGACAAAGTATGATTTGCCAGCCCATGGGTAGAAGAAGTCAGCCTGCAAGAAGGCATGAAGCACGGATAACATTGTCTTTGAGAGAATGTAAGAGGTTGGGCAACAGGGAGAAGGATGTGTGTGGAGAGTTGAGCAGACAGTCATAAAGGGAAGGATGCCATGCTCAGGAGTTAAGAGTTTTACAGTGAGGGTCATAAGAAGCCATTGAAGGATTTTCGTTAGGGAAACAACATGGACTGACTTGGAGATTTGAAAGCCCAGTCTAACAGTAGTTTGGCGGGAGAAGAGGAAGGGAGAAAGAGTGGAGTTGTGGAATCCATAAAGTAATTGATGCAGTCCTGACAAGGAAGAGCAGAGGTCTCAGATACCATACGTAATGCAGTGTTTTCTTCTCTTCCCTAATGCGAAAGAAGTAGCCCTTTGTTTTGATAGCTTTATTCTTCATCTACAGTATTTCTCTTCTAGACGCTCTGCAAAGGAAAGAGGGGAGGAAATTAGGGTATTTCTTAGAAGTTAAGCACCATTCCAATTGATTTCATATATTAATAACATCATAACATCATTTCTAACCATTTCCAGCTGAAAACTCCCTGAATTGCACTTGTTGTGAATATACTCCTTCGTTCTGTGTAAAGATTTTCTGAAAGTGGAAACTGCATTGACTTCAGAACTTTGGAATGTCATTGGAACAGCAGTAATTTTGGCCAGTATTATTCTTATTTCCTGCTCTCCATCCCTCCAACTGTTCACTTGTGCTGTCCGAGTTCTCCCCTGTTGGGGGCACGTGGTAGGACCGCACTTCCTCGCTCCTTTTGTTTGGGTGGGGCCGTGTGGCTGGTTCTGGCCAATGAGTTTGAGGGGAATGATGCCCATCTTTTTAGAGCTGGATTGTTTAATTGCCACTGTGAGATATTCCAAAGCTCTCTCTTCTCTCAGCCAGTTTATTCTATTATTCTGAATCCTGCACTGAGGCTGACGATGATCCCAGAGCAAAGTTCTGAGCTTACCCATGGTGGACAGGTTGCATGAGTGAGCAATAACCCTTTGCTATTTTAATCTAGAGTTTCTCTGTCTTGGGCTAGTGACCTTGTGGCTGAGTCATTCTTTCTTGGGGATGGAGACGTGAGCTCTCTGTTATACTTCAGACGATAGAGCAGTGACCCTGACCTCTACTCACTAGATGTTAGTAGTACCCCTCCCCCAGTTGTGACAGCCAGAACTGTCCAGGCATTGTCAAATGTCCCCTGTGAAGAGAATTGCTCCTGTTTGAGAACCACTATTTCAAGCCACTGAGAGTTTTGTTCAGGACGGTGGTATAGCCTCTCTAGGACTGGTATACCCCAATCCCTTGTTTTCATCCTTTACTCTTTCTCTTGTAAGGTTAATTTTCCATATATACTTATGATCTGTGAAACACTATATTTCATACTCTAACAATTTTGACCCATTTTATGTATTTATAGCTGTCATCCAGTTCAAATGCTATTTAAAACATGTCCTCTCATGGTCCCCATTCAATCTAGTCAAAATGATTTCGAACAACATGTGTGTCCTTGGCAACAGTTGTCATTAAAACAAGTAGGAAATTTTTTTTGTTGTATCCCAGTTTAGTTTATTTACAATTCCCAGGTTTCGACTGTAAACTGGTTCACTTTGGTTTAACTGAAGACATACATAAGGTAAAACACTGAGAAGGAAAGCTCTTGTTCTCAGAGTTTGCATACCAGCTGGGCAGGTGATGTGTATTTATAAGAAAATACAAATCATAATACACTGTGCATTTTTTAACCATACGTGTAAAGTGCTTACACTGTCTGGCACACAGCAGGTGCTCAATAAATGTTAGCCATTATTATAACCATCATTATTTTTTATACCATTTAGAAGACTTCCCTGTGTCCTGTATGACACAGTAAACTCTTCAAAAGCAAGGACCATATCTTATTCAACTTTGAATTCCCAATGATTGACACTTTGGTACAAAGAAGACTCTCAAAACATACTGAATGAATGAGCATGAGTTAAACTGTGTTGTACACTTTCTTTGACTTTTCTTGGCTTTAAGAGAAGAGAGAAAACTTCAGACCAAAGTATTCAAGGGATATTTCATGATGTTACTTTTTCTAAGCCAAGGGCCAAGAATTTAGGAGGAAGCTCTTTGTACTGGGTAATAATTTCTATGGTGAGTTATTTTTATGTGTTTCTTTTGGGGAATGATCAGTACAAGTCATATAATGTCAGGTAAATAAAGTGAGACTTGCAGTCTGAATACCTGCATTGGCGTCTGAGCCCCACCACACACGAACTACGTAGGTAAGCAATCTTCTAGACCCTTGGTTCCTGCATCTCTGGAATGATAATTATTAATAATATCTCCCTTCTGCATCCATCATGGAAGTGTTACAAGGATCTTCATGATTATATAAAATATTTAATACAGTCTCATTCACATGATGTGTTATTGCTACCAGTTGACAAGTACTAATGAGAAATCCCTGGAGACTAGGCAAATGTCTTGCTGAGCATCTGGAAATAGGTCTGCTAAGACTTACGGAAATGACTGATATTTCATTCATTGAATGAGTGACTTAGCAACTAAAAGTGAGATGAAAAAATAAGACAGTAGGTTCACTGGCTTAAAAGTAGCAAGAAACCATAGTCCACTTACTAGTAGCAGTTAGTTAGAAGCAGTTGGAGCTGGATAACAGAATTGTGGTCCACTGCAGAACCTAACCCTAGCCTTCCCATCATTACAAGGCATGGAAGTTGAGGGGTTCTACTGTCCTGTTAGAATTTGCTTCCTGCCTGGGGTCATCCTGTCAATGTGTGTGTTCCATGCCATTTTGCCGACCTATTTGGGGAAAAGAAAATGGTTTGGGTACCTCTCAAATGGTTTATTAGAAAGGAAGGAAGAAATTATATAGTGAGAAAATGAGGACTGAGAAGGGATTGGAGATAAATACCAAAAAGTTGACAACAAGACACTTGAGCCTGAGAAGGGGGGAAAAATGAGATGCTATTCAATATATATGAGATTCCCTCCCCCCACATAAACCACATTTTTACCAAAATGCTACTTAACACTCCATAGAAAATGAGAGGGATTCATACGGATGAGTAAGATCAAGAGAATTTCAGGAGGAGGGGCAGATTTGGGTGGTTCAGTGACATCCTGTGGCTTCTTTGGACCTGATGTGGCCAATCAAGATACAGGCGGTGGTTAGAGGGTTCGCCAAACCCTGTCTGAGATGTTTCTCAAACCCACTGACCATTCTTCCCTCAAGCTCCCTTGTGTGATGACAAATAACACACTCAAATGATGCAAAGCTTGGTCTCTATCTCTAAGTATTTGACAGCCTCACACTGAAGATGAAAGAGGCTGGTTTTGATGGCTCCAGAGGAAAGAATGTGGGCCAAGGAGGGGTAGAATTGAATACAATATAAAGATCTTTCTTAAAATGAAGATGCCATGAAAATCAAATGGCTAGAAATGCTCGAGTAAGAAAGTTGATAAATATTCCAGTGGTAAGAAGTGGAAGAGAAACCCTTTCCAATTCAACATTCCTATCGCTTTAGTCCTGTCTTCCACCCAGCACAGGCATTTCCTCTATAGCATCCTTGGAAAATGGAGTCCTCTAGCCAATTTTTTTTTTTTGAATACTTATTTGTTAAGTGTGCCAGCTACTAGCTGCAGTTTGATCTTATAGAGGCGGCAATTCATTGATCGATAGAGCAAGTTTCCTGGAAAGGGTAGAGGGGATGATTTTGAGAATGCAGGTGGAAGAAGCTCATTTAACCAAACATTCACAGAAAGAATCTGCTTCGGTTTGAGAACTTACTGAGAAAACAAGTTCAAGCACCTAATGTTTCTGTTTTGTCTTTAATTGAAGATACGTAAATCAGCTCTTGTCCATGGAAGATGTTAATCAGCGTTCATTTAGCACTTTATAACTTACAAAGTCTTTTTACATTTAAAATTTTTCATTTCAACTTGAGGAAAACTGCATTATTATCCCATTTTACAGGGGAGGACACTTAGAAGATAATAGACACTGAAACTTGAATTTGTGTCTGTGTGCCGGGACTCTGCCGAAGACTTCACGTGAATTATTGCTAAGGCACATAATAATACCTATGCAGAGGAGTCATCCTTCCCATTTTATTTGCAGGGACCGGAGGCTGAGAGTAGTAACACAGCCCAAGAGGTGAAGCAGGAAGTCTAAATAAATGGGGCCACTGCCAGCAGAACAAAGGTCAAATATTTAGATGAAAGAGTTCAGGGTTTACTCAGTAGTCACCAAATGTTGGGTCTCACACTGTTCCTGATCTCAAGGAGCCCCTTGTCTAAAAGAATCTGAGCCACATGTCTTTTTTTCTGGGCTTGAGGCCTCAGCAACCAGCCTGGAACTGCATCTAATGTTCCTAATGTAATCGCCACAGTAAGCTCACCAGAGAGGTATGGAGATACTAAAGACTTGCCAAAACCACAGTTACTATGTAGCAAAGCTTGAATTTGCAGCAGTGCTATTGGAATTCAAGGCTTCGTGTTCTTCCAGAGGCTCTGAACTTCATCTAAACTTCAGCTCAGTAAATTTGATGAATCTCATACTTAATTGACTCTCTGCCTACAGAGGCTTTTCCCACCTTTTCCCATTCCACTCAAAACCCCAAATTTTCAACAGGTAAACTAACCCCCACTTAAAAAAGAATTCTATCCACATTCCATCTCAGAATTTCTGGGCTCCTGTCTCTTTCCCCTTTTTGCAGAGGGAGATGCCATACGCATCTTTATCCCAAGGGACGTTCCCTCTGGGTTCACTGCATACCAGTCAGATGGAGAGAACTCTAGAACTAGGGCAACTAACCTGTTGTCCAGGCTGAACTATTGACATCTGGGTGATACTGGACCACTTTCCAATGATGCGGGGCCTGTTTCATCTTTTTTTTTTTTTTTTAAGAGAATTCACTGCATCGAATTTAACAATAATAACAACCCTTGGGATAGATACTATTATTACCTTCATCAAACAAGTGATGAAACTGAAACCTGGTGAGAAATTAAGAAATATAGCCAGTGGCACACTGAAAATAAGTTATGGAGTCAAGATTTAACCTCAAATCTGTCAAAAACTAGAGGCCATGCTCTGAAGTGATGCTCATTTGTTTCCTTGGTTGCAGTCCCTTTTCTGTAAAATGGAGTTGAATCAATCAGCTTTGTTTCATTTCTAGCAGCATTTTTTTTCAACAAAATGATGTAAAGAACCCAAATATATAATAAGAGAAAAAGCAGTGTTTAATCTAATTTTTTAGTTCCATTGTGTATTCATTTATGGATATTTATATATACATATATATTTATTTAATGCATGCGTATTATTTATGTTAAAGGCAACTGAAATATTTCAGAATTACGTGTCATTAAACATAATTTTCAAATCAGGAGTTATGGATGATAACTGGCATGAGAATCCAGTTATTCCAGTGACTTGTTTTGGTTTTGATGCAGGAAAATGGGGCACAAGTGGATGGCATGTCCCAGGTCCCAGGCGAGGCCCTGGGATGTGCCCCACCAAGTGAGGGTCCCTGGCTTTGCACAGGACAGAATTCAAGAGTGAGCCATAGTGGAGTGAAGGTAGATTTATTCAGAGAGACACACACTCTACAGACTGCAGGCCGTCTCTGCAGGCGAAAGAGGGAGAGGAGAGAGAGACCATGAGAGGCAACAGGCGAGAGGTGGCCCCAGAGCACGAGGTGTTGGGGTGGTTAGTTTTTATGGCTTCTGTAATTTCAAATGCTAACAAGTGAGAGGATTATTCCAGTTACTTTGGGGAAGGGGTGGAAATTCCCAGGAATTGGGTCTCCACCCAGTGTTTGGCCTTTTATGGCCAGCCTTGGAACTGTCATGGCGCCTGTGGGTGTGCCATTTAGCATGCTGAGGTATTACCGTGTGCATATAATGAAGCTCAAAGTCCACGGGAAGTCAAATCTTCCACCATTTGGGGTCTCAAGGTCTACTGGGAGTTGATTCTTCTGCCATCTTGGGCCTAGGTGGGGTTTGACCAGCTTTTATTATGTCTTCAATTGCTGTGTCAGTCCTTTTAATGATTGTGCCCTTCCCCCTTCCCTCCTGTCTCAATTTTATGGCACAAAAATGCTAATTCACATAGAGAAATTTTTTACAAAAGATAACAGGTTTTCAGTGGATAAACTTATTCTTCCATTAATTTTAGAGAAGATTGAAAGAGAAGCAATAGGATATTTTTATTTGAAGACTGAATCACTAACATGATGCAGTAGCTGCTCACTTAGGTTAGCTGGTTAAGTGTTTCATTTGGGGAGTGTTCATGAACTGACTCACTCCTGTCTAGCTGGTTGAAATGTCTTGGGCAGGAAATACTTTTCAAATATATCTGATAACAATGTAAGATTTCTCAGCGATTTCATTTTTTAAAAAATCTCAGATGTCTTAGCACGCCTCTGTCATTTTTCAAGGCTATAAAAATCCACTTTGTTTTCCATTCAGTAGAAATTTGAAATTTCAGTTCCCTTGCTGGAATCTTATTTGCAATTATAAGCTTGAGAATACCAGGATTCTGAAAAGCTGTTATATTTTGTTAGCTACTTAACAAGTGGAATTCCTTCACTGACCAGCACACGTTTTTTTTCTCCCTTAAAATCTATGAAATATTTGTACCGGCACCCCTTGCCTTCAGTTCATCATACATTTCCTTTAAGAAAAAAGGCAATTCTGGAACATACTGCCAATATGATTACCAATAACTCTGAAAAATTATAGTGTGAGGCTGCATCTTAATATAATTATTTATATGGCCTGATCTAACAATATTTAGAAAGATGTTTGTAAGAAGTTAACACCTAATATTTGACTCTACAGTTCTGTTAAAGAGGCTTTAGATTGCGTGAACACATTGTGCTAAGCTGTAAGAGGACCATACTTACATGTTTTCTCCAGATACTGCTTTCACATCATCTGTACAAGTGTTACTACTACACACTGGGAGTTTAAGGTAAAATACCTTTTTTGTTTTCATCTGCATGAACCCAACATAGAAAAATAAGAAATATGTTGAGATCCACAGTATTATTAGTAAAGTTCATTAAAGAGTTCATAAAACTACCTTCACTAACCCATCACGTATTTTGGATGTTAAAAATGTCACTCCTCTCTAGACATGTCAGCAGAAAATGGAAACAGGTGTATATATATTTTAATACAGGTCTCATCCTTTTACATTTGAGGAGGGTTGTTTAAGAGTTCTGGGTTTTACATTCTCTGACATCAGTTGTAGCAATGTTTTCTTAGGTCAGTCTCAGTCTCCCAAGGCAATAGAAATAAAAGCAAAAATAAATAGATGGGACCTATCAAACTTACAAGCTTTTGCAGAGCAAAGGAAAACAAAATGAAAAGACAACCTATGGTCTGGGAGAAAATATTTACAAATGATGTGACCAACAAGGGCTTAATTTCTAAAATATACGAATAGCTCATATAACTCAGTAACAGAAAAACAACTCTATCAAAAAATGGACAGAAGACCTAAATAGACATTTTTCCAATGAAGACATACAGTTGGCCCATGAAAAGATGCTCAACATTGCTAATTATGAGAAATGCACATCAAATGTACAATGAGGTATCACCTTACATTGGTCAGAATGGCCATCAAAAAAAGTCTGCAAATAATAAATGCTAGAGAGGATGTGGAGAAAGGAGAATCCTCCTACAGTGTTGGTGGGAATGTAAATTGGTGCAGCCACTGTGGAAAATAATATGGAAGTTCCTTAAAAAACTAAAATAGAGTTACCATATGATCCCAGTCCCACTCCTGGACATATATCTCAAAAGATGAAGACCCTAACCCCATATGATACATGCATACCAATGTTCATAGAAGCACTATTTTCAACAGCCAAGATATGAAAGCAAACTAAATATCCATTGATAGATGAGTGGATAAAGAAGATGTGGTGTATACATATACAGTGGAATACTACTCAGCCACAAAAAAGAATGAAACAGTGCCATCTGCAACAACATGGATGGACCTAGAGGTTATCTTACTAAATGAAGTAAGTCAGACAGAGAAAGACAGATATTATAGGTGGAATCTAAAAAATAATAAAAGCAAACTTATTTACAAACTGGAAATAGACTCACAGACATAGAAAACAAACTAATGGTTACCAAATGGGAAGAGGTGAGGGAGTGATAAATTGGGAGTATGGGATTTACACTACCCATATATAAAACAGATAAACAAGGATTTACTGTATAGCACAGGGAACTGTATTCAATACCATGTAATAAACTATAATGGAAAAGAATTTTAAAGAGAATATAGATGTGTACATATATATATAACTAAACCACTTTGCTGTACACTTGAAACTAAAACAAAATAGTAAATCAACCATAATTCAATAAAATAAAAGTACTGGGTTTTTTAACTTTCCCTCTGTAGAATCTGATTCGTTTTCATGGGAGGAAGTGCATGTTCACTAACATGCAGTTTACACCAAATTTGATAGCATTCAAACTGTTCAATTAATATTGAAGAAAGTAAGCAAGAAGACTTATTTTTATTGCTCACTGTCTTCTGTTTATATATGACTGACCTGTCAGGGACCATAATACTATTTTGAAGCAGTTAGTTGCATAAAACCTGCTGCAGATGTGGGTGATTTTATGGATTCCTCCAGTTTTCCTCTCATCATTATAGTTTCTTGATTTTGGGTGAGTTTTAAGTGCATTTGTGTAAGAGTTCTCAGCACTTGCCTTCATTCCTTATTTTATTGTCAAAGGGTTGACATGGGTTGATGAACCAATAGGTTCTAACATACCATGTTTGATTTACCCTTTAATTCTCTCTCTCACCAGATAACTCTTTCTAGTTTTAAGAATATTTTTCACATCTCCTGAAAAAAAGAGAATGTTTATAAATACAAAAATGAAATAAGAGCAACTCAATGTTTGTAAAATCTTTTATCAATAAAATGTCAAACCAGAAGCCTCTAAGTTTGAAAATTAGCTCTAAAGCTATCTATATATTATGTTATTTTTGACTCTATTTACATTTCCCTTTTACTGCACTTTTGACTATTAATGGAAGATGAGAGCATGTGCCAGGCAGATGTAGCAGAGCCCTGCCTTGTGTGGGTGTTGGGTACATTAGCTAAGGTAGCATGCTTGCTTTGGTTCAAAGTTGTGAGCGTTGACAAATTCTGTCTCGAATTATTAAAAAAAAACTTCAGTGTAGAGCTATAACTTTCCTACTCAAAGACATTTACCACAAGTTCTCTTTCTCTCTCTCTCTCTCTCTCTCTCTCTCTCTCTCTCTCTCTCTCTCTCACACACACACACACACGCACCATAAACATTTTAAGATCTGACCCTAAACAAGTTAAAATGATGGAACTAGTTTAATTCCAGTGGCCCACAATGTGTTGAAATTTGAGTCTATGTATTTTCACTTATTACCCTTCAAATACATTTGAAGCATACTTACTATATTTTAAAATACATAGATCTGTGCATTTGTACAGAATTCCAGGTCCTCAGTTTGTTTTTTTGTTATTGAGTTGTATGAACTGTTTGTATATTCTGGAAATTAAGCCCTTGTTGGTCACATCATTTGCACAATGTTTTATCCCATTCCATAGGTTGTCTTTTTGTTTTGTTTATCATTTCCTTTGCTGTGCAAAAGCTTCTAAGTTTAATTAGGGCCCATCTATCTATTTTTGCTTTTACTTCTGTTGCCTGAGTAGACTGCCTTAGGAGAACACTGCTAAGATTTATGTCAGAGAATGTTTGCCTGTTTTCTTCTAAGAGGTTTATAGTGTCTTGTCTTATCAGCATCTGTATTTATCTCTCCTCTATAGTTTATAATATTGTTCATAGGAATTTGTTCTTTATTCCCTGTAATCCTATGAGCCAAAAATCTTTCTATTTTATCAATCTTTAAAAAGAACACATTTAAAATTCTTACTAATATGATCTACTTAAATTTTTTTTTATCATTTAAAAAATCTTCAGTAATTCCTGATCACATTTCTTTTGTGCCATCTTCTTAAGATTCTTTTTTTAAAAATTGAAGTATAATTGACATATTAGTTTCACATGTAAACAAAATGATTCAATATGTGTATGTATTGTGAAATGATCACCACAGTAAGTCTAGTAATCAGTTGCCATAGATAAGTTATAATTTTTTTTCTTTTGATGAGGACTTAGATCTGTTCACTTAGCAGCTTTCAAATATGCAATATGATACTATTAACTACAGTCACCATGCTGTACATTACAGCCTCCTAACTTCTTAATTTTATACCTGAAAGTTTGTACCTTTTGACCACCTTTACCCATTTTGCCCGTTCCAACCCCTGCCTCTGGCAACCACCAATCTGTCCTCTGTATCTATGAGCTTGGGTTTGTTTGTTTTAGATTTCTATGTGTGAAATCTCATTTATGTATAATGAGATCATGTGATATTTGTCTTTCTCTGATTTGGTTCACTTAATATGCCCTCAGGGTCCATCCATGTTATCGCAAATGGCAACATTCCTTTTTATGACTGAATAGTATTCCATTGTGTGAGATATATCATATCGCATCTTCTTTATCCATTCATCCATCGATGGCCATGTAGGTTGTTTCTATACCTTGGCTATTATAAATAATGCTACAGTGAACATGGGAAGCATATTTCTTATCAAATTAATGTTTTTGTTTTCTTCAGGTAAATACCCAGAAGTGAAATCATTGGATCATATGGTTGTTCTATTTTTAACTTCTTGAGGAACTCCCATACTGTTTTCCATATTGGCTGCACCAATTTACATTCCCACCAGTGGTGCATAAGGGTTCCCTTTTTTCCACATCCTCACCAACACTTGTTATTTCTTGTCTTTAAGATTCTTGAGTGAAAGTTTGGGTCATCTATTTTCAGTCTACCTTTCCTCTTGTGAAGAGTTTTATGGCATTTTTTCTCACTACTACTTTGGCTTATATGTTTTATCATGAAAATTTCTTTTTATTCATGTCTGAATCATTTATGTATTTAACTTTGATTACTTCTTTAAAATAGCATTATATCAAGAGGTATCTAAATTTCCAAATGGATAGATTCTTTTTCCTTCTTTGTTTTTGGAGTCTGTGGTAGAAAAAAATGCCACAGACTCACGCAACCCTGTTACAGTTCTCTTTTTTGAGTGGATGGGAGCCCGTGCTCCCCAGGACCACATGACTGATTCTGGCCAATGAAATGTGAGCAGAAGTGACATGTGACAAGCCAGGCTGGGGCAATGAAAAGTCCTGTTTCATTGCATAGTTCTCTGGTCCTCTTATCCTCTTGAGTGGTAAAGGTGGAGGCCTTTGTAGAGATGGCAGAATCACAGGATGAAAGAGAATACAAGTGAGAAGGAGAAACAACCTAGAATGAATTTTGTTTGAGTAAGAAATAAACTTTTGTTGTTTGGGGCCACTGAGTTTTGGGGGGATTCTACCTCAGTGTAGACCTGACTTAAGCTGGTGAATACAAACCATGTTAATTGCTTCTCTCAACAGTCTCCTAATCCTTAGTAGCTCCTCCTACCAGTTAACTTGCATGTGGTAGCAACACAGTCAAAAGAAAAATGCTCAGTATGGGGGAAACCCAACAGAAACTTCTCAGTACCATCCATTTACTGAAGTGGCTGTACTTGTACCCTAGCCCTCCATTTGCACATATGGTGCCCCCCATCCATTCATTCAGTCTCTTTTCCCAAGTCCCCTATTGGTACAGCATTTTGTGCTGAGGTCTCGCGATGCCCTCTGTGAATAACAATGTACAGTGGAAGAAAATGGCAAGGGTTCCTGAAAGTTTTAAGTAAGAACAAATAAGGATGACTCAAAGCAGGTGCTCTTTCCAATACCCATAGCCTCTGGTTCCCAAAAGTGCTTCATCACTCCTCTCCCTCCCCGCCCCCATGCTCATGGCTCATTATTGAATTGTCTTTATTTTTGGTCATTTCCCTAATCAGCTCGTGTTTTGTGGGTTTCATTTTTAGATGGCAGCCTGACTGCCGCTTCTGATTTGTGCAGTTTTTCTCACATGCTATTGTTTGCAGACACATTTTGGCCGGGGCCTCATCTGATGAGCCATTTGTTAGTTCTGACTGAGTAGGTCACTTGTGGGCTCAATTAACCACTTGCCCTTCATCTGATGGTGCAAGTGGCCAATTGCACCTGCAATTAGCTAATTAAGGGTTCGGTCATTTCCATAGGCAATTTTGCCTTTTACTAATTGTGGGGCTGCACAAGATTCCTTTCATCATTTGAGCATATACCAGCCAGTGTAGGCAGGAGACGATGACTCTTGATGAAGGAAGGTAAAGTAGCAAAAAAGGAAATTAAAATTTGTTTTGTTTTTCATTTTCTCATGGTTTTAAAATTTTTCTAATGGTAAAAAAACACCTAACATAAAATTTATCATCTTAACTGTTTTTAAGCATACTGTTCAGTTGTAATAAATATATTCATAAAGTTGTGCTACCATCACTAGCTTCTCTCTCCATAAATCTTCATCTGGTAAAACTGAAACTTTCTGCCATTTAACAATAGCTCAATAGTTTCTAATTCCCCTTTCCCCCCAGCCCCTGGCAACCACCATTCTACTTTCTGTCTCTGTGATTTTGACCTAAGTATCTCATATAAGTGGATTCATATAGTATTTATATTTTCATGACTGGCTTAGGCAATTTTGAAGTTTTATTCTCTAATGCAGTTGTCCAAGGGAGGCAAAATTCACAGATTAGAAGCCGAGAATTTTTTTCTGCTCAAATTAGAAAGATCTTTATTAATGGGTATTTATCTGTCGGAGGAAACGTGCTCAACACAAGCCTAGAGCATTCCTGGATTGTGTGTGTGTGTGTGCGCGGGGAGGGTTTCTGTACACATACTCCTTCCGAGAATTTGCATTCCTGATCTGGAAGAGCTGAAGCTACAGCAGAGCTTAGATCAGGCTCTCTGCAGAGAAATAAACCATAGGGGAAAAGAGGACTCTGCACTCAAGAGGAGAAGGGGGAATTTAGCACTTCAGTCTTTGTGATAAATGCTTTATAAATGACTTGTAGTGGGTTGACCGGTTCATTCAAGAACCAGGACGCAGAACTGGAAGATTCCCTTTTTTTCTTTTTCTTTTTTTTTTTTTTTTACTTAATGCTAGGACAAAAGAACTTCAGACATCTAAGAAACCCCTCTTCTGTCTGTAATACAAACTGAAATAGTTGAGTTCTCCTCTTCTAGATAGTGACCAGTACATAGGCAGCAATCAGAAAAAGCACTTATTGTCCAGATTTTTCATTGTATATAATCTGTTGGAATCATGGTCACATAGTCAATTTCTATGGCCCATCTGTCAGGACATTGAAATTGCTTTATTATACAGAACCCGCTCACAGATTCTGTGGATTCAGGAAGGAATATTTACCGAGTGTCATCTGAGATCTCAGTGGTTCCATAAAACACTTAATTAACATACAAAATCCACTTCAGCTAATCCTATACCTACTTTCTGAATATCAGTTACTGATTTGATTACTCCTGAGGCTCAGGTTGGCATGGGGAGAAATTGCAGAAGCTACTGGAGAGCAAAGCAAGGTGGGCCGCCTCTGATAGCTGCTATTTGCTCCCTGGGGCGTGAGAGCTGCTGACGTGCGCCACCAAAGAATCACAGAAAAGAACTCTGCAGAACTTCTTTCGTTTCTTCATCTTTTTGTTTTGTTTGTAATAAGCAGGAGTGCTGTCTTGCCTTGATGATCAGTTGTTGGTGTCACTGTATCTGACTTGCCTTGTTTTTGTCTATCGCTTAAAAGCTGTGCTACTTTAGGCAAGTTACTTAATCTCTCTGGGCCTCAGTTGCCCTTTTAAAAAGATGATAAACTCCCTCATGGAGTTACTGTGATGATTGAATGAGGTACTGTATGATTAGATGGAGTGTCTGCCGCATTGTCAGCCTACTGGAGGGCTAGAGACTAGCCCTTCAAGGTTGTGGATTATTGCTCAGCATGTAATAAGGTGATTTGCATAGAGTAGGTGCTGGAAACATAATTGTTGATTGACTGGATGGATATTAATGGGGTTACATCAGCAATAGTCATGATGGTTCTATAGCTTTGAGGCTTTTATATGCACATGACCTCATCTCTGTGTAATTCCTTTTCAAGGGTTTATGTCAGTTTCCCCGTCTGTCTCCTCCCTGGTGCTGTATGTGCTGCCCCATCTCCAGCAGGGCACTTGCTCAGTGCCACTAGCCACAGGCAAACAACTCCTAAAACTGAATAGGGCCCGGAGATTGTGAGATATCGAGGGCAAGGTAGAGAAACAGACCTTTCTCCCTGCTTTGTGTCACATTCCATGACAGGGGTTCCTTTGCAGGGTGGCATCAGACTTGATGTTTCACAGACTTTTATGAAGGCAATTCATCAGGTGTTTGCTCCAGCCTGTTTGTTCCGTGGGACTCAGATGTGATGAATCCTGTGGGAGTCAGGGCTGGGCCACCAGCCACCACACTAGCCTCAGAATGATGGTGGCTCCTTTTCCCCTGAGTTCTCTCCATCTTGCCTTGGTGCAAAAAGTCATCTGACTGGCCTGCCCCATTCTTGTCAGGCACATCTGGATGTGTCGAATCCACGTGGAGCCTCAGGCTGAGACCCTGTATGTGTAAAACTCCTATCGTGTTGGTGCACAGCAGAAACTCTGAAAAGTTTCACCTCTTTCCTCGTCCTGGAAACTGCATCCTACACCGGCCTCATGAATTGTTTTTCAGATTTTCAAAAAAAAGCTTTTTTTCTCTCAGTTTTAGGGGAATTCTCAACCTAAAGCGTTTTGAATCGTGATGAAGGAGTCAGATTTTCATGCTCAATTACTCTAATTACTAGTTCTGTGAAGGCTTAGAACAAGCTTGAGCTTAGGAGTGTACTGTTTAAGAAACACTGCTCCTCGAAGACACAGTTGGTCCTTAATAGTTTCCCTCGTGCCTTTTTATGCCTCAAACAAGATGACTTCAGAGAAACCTCACCATTTCACTCGGTTTAGGCTAAGTTTGGCTGAAGTGAGAAATGACACCCTGGTGGTTTACAACAAGAAAAGGTTTGTTTCTGACTGGCTTTACATGTCCATTGGGGGTTGGCTGTGACTTCCAGTCCTCATCATACCAGGACCCAGGATGATGGAGAACTCTCTCTGGGGCCTCCCAAATAAGTAGATTCAGCCTGTCACTGGTTGAAAGCTGTTCCTTTTTTTTTTTAAATGAAGCTACAGGGGATTGAGCCCAGGACCTCGCACATGCTAAGCACACACTCTACCACTGAGCTCTACTCCCCCCGACCCCATCAAAATTTTTTTTTTAGCAGGAGAATAACCTTGTGAAGTCTGAGCTTGAAATGATGGCTCTGGTGTCAGGATGGGAAGAACAGGAATAGGAGAGGAAGAACTGCTAGTGGCAGAACCAACTACAGGGCATGTGCCCAGGGTGAGGGGCGGGATGTGTAACACTGATACCTGCTGAAGGTTGTTCCCAGCATGATGGAGCCACTAGGCTGTGGGCAGGGGGAGGAGGTAACTTCACCCTTCCTTCCAGACAGTCGATTAAAGAGGGAGAAAAGGCCCAGCCAGATCAGGGACCAGTTGCCGTAGTGACGGGCTTGCTCCTGGAATGCGCACTGAATGCAGGGCACAACACAAAAACCCAACAAAGCCTTCTGGCTTGTGTAACCTGACCCGCCACCCCAGAAATACCTTCAGGTTCTTGGAGAGAGAGAACGGTTGCCAGCCTGGGGCTGGTAGCAGGAGTGGGAGTGGGGTTTAGCATCTTAGCAAATTAATTTTTGTCCTCTTGCACCTGTCAGTGGCCCAGTAACACCCTGCTAATCTCCCAGTCTCATCTGTCCCAGGACTTGCTCGCCATCGGAAGGAACAACTGGCAGTTCGGGCAGTTACAGTGGGGAGACACCCTCTTGCAAATATATATACAAGGGCTTTATTTTCAGGAAGCTGCCGGGGTCATCTGCTGAGGTGGTATTTTTGGCTTTGCCAGCCATCTCCCTGAGGTCACTATTTGTAGACACATCCGTTGAAATTTTAAGAGTGAGGCCATGACTTGGGAGGAGGGAGCGGAGGGGACTTTGGCATTTAAATGGGCTCTTTGTAATCTCTCTCCCTCTCCCTCTCTGTGGTTCACTGAGCAAACCAGCCTTGTAGTACTGCCTTGATCAGTCTCCTCACAGCCCCTTGGAGGAGAATTTATCTCCAGGCTGGACTCTCCTCCAGCTGTGAGTGACACCGTCAAAAGAAAGACAGGCAGGGCAGCCCCCAAGGCGGGGCTGGGGCTGGGGAGGTGGACCCTCCATCAGACAGTGCTGGAGGGGAGAGAACCCTCTTGGTTGCCAAAATCTCTCCCCCAAAAGGAAAAGAAGCCGTTCTGGAATCGAAGGGGACCTTGGGAGGGGTAGGGCGGAGGGGCAGCATCATCTAAACCATTCACCGTGGTTCTCTCCCCGTTCGGTTCGGAAGCCAGGCTGCAGCCACATCTGTGAACCTTCAGCGCAGCTCCACATGTCTCTGGTGAGAAGACTTCTCAGATTTCAGGAGCCCTGCGAGGCTTTGGAATGCTTGCCAGTGAGGAATTGGAACATCAAAAGGTTCAAAGGTGGTTGGAAAAATCCAATCCTCAAATTGTCGGAAGCACAACATGTCTTCTCTGTTCTGTTTTTATGACTTTAGAAGTGACAACCGGTGTTACTAGGGGAGTCACTACGTTTACCTAGCAAACCTTTCGTCTCAGGAAGTCAGTACTCTGCAGTATTAGATTAATTTTTACTAGCTGGGGAAGGAGGGCAAGTGGTTATTTTATCTGGAGACACAGAGCAGTTTTAAGTGATATTTGTAATGGAACACTGTAAATCTGGGGAGTCAAGGTTCAAATACGGGTCTCTTTGCATTTGACATATTTTTATTTGGGGTCCAAGCGAAGTGTGTCTTTAATAGGCAGAACAACACTTCCTGCTTTCAATCAGAGATAATACCAGAGACAGTAAGTTACACTTCAACTTCAGATAAATATGCCTGCAGAAAATTTCACTCATTCTAGCCTTAAAACATGTTATGTCTAAGGTCAGTTAATTTTCCTTGCAACTTGAAGCCAATCAGGAGGATGAGCTAACATCAAGGATTTTTTTTTTCAAAATGAAAATTTATCCTCAATCAGTGTTTTTTTTTCTATGCTATTTCTCAAAAAAAAAAAAGTACATGCATTATTCAAAAATTAGAAAGAAAAGAAAGAATGGATTAGCTGTGGGACTTGACAATACACCAAGACATTTAAAATAAATTATTCCTTATAATGGATAGGTATCAACCAAAGACACTTCCCAAAGCATCTATGACCTTGAAATTTAATCTGAGATTCTGCTTCTGAGAAAAATGGCTGAATGAGCAGATCTTAGATTAGTGCATTTTACTCAGTAGTTATTTTTGAGGACCCTCTGGGAAGATAGGTAAGAAAAATAAGGCATAGATCCTGGCCTCAAGGAGATTACAGCCCAGGGGTGCTTTGACCCGGAAGTGGATGACTCCGTATAGTTTCCTAAGGTTCTCAGAGCCTCAGTTTGATCATTTGTAAAATTAAAAGGAAAACACCTTTCGTATCTTCCTTACCGACTATTTTGAGAACTGGGAGAGGGAAGACTGAAACGGGATGGTTGGGAAGAATTTTGAATAACTGTAAATTATCAAAAGTCTCTCTGCGGTCATTGACAGTTGTATCCTACTTTTGAAACCTGACGAGGAGTCTTTCTGTGAGGTGGCCAGTGTAGCACCCTTACGAGAAATGCCCCTTATATTATTTTTCTCTGGTTGCCTAGAAACAATAATCTTATCTTCCCGGCCCTCACTCTTCTGCCTCCTCCGCTGTCTGTTGAGGGTCTGATTCAGAACTGCTGTATCCGATGATGCATCTGTGGTCCACTCATGTGGTGCTTGGGGTGGGACACGTCTCCTGTGCAGACTCTGACCCTGATGTTATCACATTCAGCATCTCATTCAGTGCTTGCAGATTCCCTATGAGGTTCACTGCTTTTATTTCACATTCAAGGAAGCTGAGTCTCAGAGAAGTGAAGGCATAGTCCCAAGATCACCAAGCTAGTAGAGAGCAGAGTTGGATTTCAGAGGGTCTGCTTTGGCTTTGATTTTCTTGGGAGTAAGTAGACATGAAAGCATATTACAGGTCTGGGTTCTTCCCATGACTCTCTGAGCTTCTCTACCTGTTCTTACCCCTTGACCTATGTGAGCAATCCATATCTGGTGCCCAGACGCTGACCAGGCTTTGTTCACAAACCTGGGAGACCCTGAGTGATGCAGAGAGTCAGGTGACCTGAGTTCACGTCACAACTCCATTCTCTACGAAGCAGAGCTGTAATTTCCTCATTTGCAGAATGGCAATGATAATACGAATCTTTTGTGAGAATTCAATAGGATAATGTACGTTAGAAGGCAGTCAGGACACCTGGCATATGGTAGTTGGTGCCCAGAAGTCTGAATTTGAATCTGAATTCTGATTCCAATCTCTTTTGGGATCTGCCCCGAACCAGCTGTGTCCCATGAACTGAAGGTACTCCCAGGGGTGTCATATGAAGTATTTGGCAGCATGGAATGCCAGTTTCCCCAGGGCTTCTTAGGTAGACATGTGCCCAGAAGATAGCATAGCTTTCAATAAAATACTTCACTGAAAAATACCTTAAGAGCCCATCTAGTTCAGTGGTTTTCTGAATTGTTTTTATTAGTGTATGCCTATTTTTCAAACAAATTTGAGAAAGAACCATGTTAAGCAAAAGTGACAAAAAAGAGCTTTTCTGTGTGAAGAGATGCTGGGAGACCCAGAGCATGCCAGCTGAGACTCCCAGAGCAAACCTTCCCTTTCCAAAACCCCGATGTTTTTCCGAGCAGTCCTTGAAAACCACAGATGCATCTAACAGTCTCATTTTTGTAAATGAAGAAACTGAGGTCCAGGAAGCATTACTTGCTAGAAAGAATTCACCCATTTTAATATTACAAAGGCAGCATCTACAACAGCTCATCTTGGTCTTTCTTATATTGTATAGCAAGACAAAAATAGGTGTGTTCTCTTTACAAAGGGATTTAAACATTTTTTCTCTTCTCTTTCTTGGAGATTATATAGTAGTGACTCTGTTTACCGTGGCTACAGAGGGGAAAAACGTAGAATGTCTGGAAAAATGTATGTAATTATTTTTTAAGAAGAAAGTTACTCAGTATGTATCAAGAACCTGAAAAAATTTCATGCCCGTTGTTGACTCAGTACTTCTGGAAATTTATATGAAGAAACTAATTTTAAGTACAAAAAAAGATGTTGTGTGCACAATGTTTATCATCATATTAATTGTATTAGAATAAACTCTGTAAACAACCTATTCAGTAAACAGTAGGTAGAATGGCTGAGCTCAGTGAAATACCATACAGCAATTAAAATGTATTTTATACCTGAAATACTGAAGGATAAAATTAACAAAATGTGTTCAAGATCTATATACTGAGACCTACAAAACATTTCTGAGATAAATTAAGACTTAAATGAAGGAGAGATATACTATCTCAGTGTCAGAAGATTCAATATTGTTATATAAATTCCTCCAAGTTGATCAATGGATTCAGTGAAATCCCAATCAAAATCCTAGCAGGCACTTTAGAAAGTAGATTAGTAAGATGATTTGAAATTTACACAGAAGTTCAGAAAACAGAATAACTAAAGCAGTTTGGAAAAAGAAGCTGGAAGATTGATGCTAGCGGACTTCAAGACTTATAAAGCTACAGCAACCAAGACAGTATGATGTTAACTTAAGAAGAGGCATACAGCTCAATGGGATAGAATAAATTATCCAGAACAGACCCACATATATGCTAAAGTAACTCAATGAGGAAAGAATAATGTTTTCAACAAGCTAAATAAGAACAATTGGACATTGATATGGGGGAAACTGAACCTCAATCCTTACTTTATGTCATATACAAAATTAACTGAAAATGGATCCAAAATCTGTACAGTAAAATAAAAACTATATAATCTCCAGACAAGAACATAGGAGAAAAATCTTTACAGTCTTGAAGCAAAGATGTCTTAGGACGTCAAATGCACTAACTATAGAAGACAAAGATGATAAATTGGACTTTATCAAAATGGAAAAGTTCTGCTCTTTGAAATGCACTATAAAGATTATGAAAAGGCAAGCCATAGATTCAGTGAAAACATTAACTGAATATATATGACAAAGAACCTGTGATTTGAAAAGTTACAAAATACCTTACAGATAGTCTTACAAATCAATAATAGGAAGATAACCGAGTTTTTTTTTAAAAAGTGAAATATTTGATCACACACACAAAAGACATATAAATGTCCACAAAGCATGTAAAAATGGGCTTAATAACCCTAGTCATCAAGGAGTGTAAATAAAACCACAGTGGCATATCACTATGCATCCCCCAGGATGACTAAAATTAAGAGGACGGGCAATACCAAATGTTGGCTAGGATATGAAGCAATTAAGCTATCATACATTGCTGAAGGCAATGCAAAATAGTGCTGTCACTTTAAAAAACAATTTGGAGAGGGGAGAGTATATTGCTCAGTAGGTAGACTGCATACCTCCTATGCGTGAGGTCCTGGGTTCAATCCCTGGTACTTCCATTAAAAAAACAAGTAAATAAACCTAGTTACCTCCCTCCCTCCATTTAAAAAAAAACAAAACCTATTTGGTAGTTTCTTAAAAAGTTAAATATTCACTTACCTTACCTCTCAGCTATTCCACTCCTAGTTATTAGTTATTTCTCCCAGAAAAATGAAAATGTATGTCCACAAAATAACTTGTACAAGAATGTTCATAGCAGTTTTATTAATGATAGCTACAGACTGGAAACAACCCAAATGTTTATTAGTAGGTGAAAGAATAAATAAAGGGTTAAATAGTTATACAGTGGAATATTACCTACCGGTAAAAAGTAGAAAACTTCTGATACACACAGGGATAAGGATGAATCTCCAAATCCACATGCTGAGTGAGAGGCCAGACACCAAAGTCAGACACGTGCGTGCTGTACAGTTCCATTCGTGTGGCATTCTAGAACAGGCGAAAAGCTAATAGATACCTTTGGAAAGCATACTGGTGGTTATTTGAGGCTGGGAACAGAAAAGATTGCCTGCAAAGAGGCAGAGGGTAATTCTGAGGGTCAGTGAAATGTTGACTGTCTTGACTTGGGATGATGGTTGTGTAAGTGTATACATATCGGTGAGTCACAGACTATAAGTTATACTTAAGATTTAGAAAGTAAAAAATTTTGTTACGACTTTAATGTAAAAGATTTTACTGGGGGTGGGTGGGTATAACTCAGGTAGAGCACATGCTCAGCACGCACGAGGTCTTGGGTTCAATCCCCAGTACCTCCACTGAAGTAAAGAAATAAATAAAGCAACCTAATTCCTCCCACCAAAAAGAAAATTTAAAAAACCACAAACAAAATAAATAAATATTTTTTAAAAGATTTTATCACTTTAAGCAATAGAATCAAGATACAAAAATTGTGGACACAGTTTCGTGACTTTTCAAAGTATGCATAAAATAACTAATGAAAATACAACAAAAATTTGTTAAGGATGGTAATTATATGACCTTTTTAATACCCAAATATTTCTTACTGAGCTTTCATTTGAAATTTTAACCATTTCGCTAATGTCCCACAGAGAAAAAAGAAATATCTGCTCATACACATCAAAGACATGACTCTGCAAATATTCAGAACCATTTTGGTGAAACTGATAACCGTAATAGCAGCTACAAAATTAAAGAAAAGAGGAAATAGTTTTTATTTCAGCAAAATTGGATTTTGAAAAGCAATTTTTTTTAAGTATTACCAAGGAAAATGTCTCAGAGTCCTGTATATAAACCAGATTGTAATGAATCTTCGTTACAAATGTGTGTTCTTGACTCAGTTTGAGAGCTTATGGATTCCAGTCTTGTCTTTGGAAACCTACATAGCCTACAGACACCCAAAAGTTAAGGAAAAAGATCTACCGTTTATAAAAGAAGTAAGTCACGGGGGTGAAACGTTCAGCACAGGGAATATAGTCAGTAATTCTGTAATCACTTTGTATGGAGCATAACCTACAAAAATATCAAATCACTGTGTTATACACCTGAAACTATTATAATATTGTAAGTCAGTTATACTGAAATTTTCAAAAAATGAAAAAGAAAAAAAAAAACCCCAAGATTCCTCTGCGTTGCAAAGACAGGATTAAATGAGCAAGTTTGTTTCCCCATGAACTTTACGTTTCACATTATCTCTCATGTCAGGCAATTTATTTAAAGCCTCCCAATCCAAGGACTATTGCTGAATGTCTCCTAGGAACAGGCACTTCAAAGCTTTATAGAAGAGCAATACTAGAACATTATTATTAAGGGATATGTATATAGGTATATATATTCCGGTAAAGAAAGTAATTTTAAGTAGCCCATTTAAAGTTTTTAAGTTCTGATACGTAAAAATCTCAGCAGCATAGCAGTGAAATCTTTGGGCTATGTAACTTCTTTCAATTCACTCTATTTATACAACTACCTAGGGTTAACATCAAGCATATTTTTTGCAAACGTCTTCTAATTCCAGGTTTGCAATTCAACTGGAAAAAAAAAAATCAAAGACACCTAAGAGCATTTTATGACTTCAAAAGTTTTCTTTTCTTGAAATAAAAACTACTGCTGGAGATCTCTCCTCCCATATCTTATCAGCTCAACTACCTAGTGTGATTTGAATCACCCAAACCTCAGTTAAAAAAAAAAAAAAAAAAAAAAGGAGGTTGGGGGAGACAGAGAGAAAAGAAAAACCTTTGGTAAAGTAGGTTCCTTTGATCCTTTTCTGCTACTTATGAAAACTCACACTGTATATTTAACACATTCCCAACAAGGCTGGATAATGAAGCACATGGGACATCAAGACTTAATTCCATGTCTGTTTCTTTGTTTAAAAAAAAAAAAGAAAAAACACGTGCTCTATGGGCTGAGAGAAGAATGGGGTAAACCAGCTAAGAGCAAACAGTGAGAAGCAGTTGTGATGGCCAAATTGGGAGATATCATTAAAAAGCAAACTGGGGAGAGACAGTTTAGGATCTGAGGAGATTATTGATTCAAATCCTTTACGGCATTCTTCAAAGGACTTCTTAAAAAGTTGTATTGTCTGAGGAGTTTGGGGCGAATGTGTATGTGAGTGTGTGTGTGTGTGTGTGTGTGTGTGACACAAGGGAGGAGATGAGTGGTGGGGAGTGGTGTCTGTGGGAGGAACAGGGTCATGAGTTGGGTGCGTGGATTGTGATTAACTTCAGAGTCAGTCTGAGCAAATACGGGTAATTGCATCACAGGTTTCCTGGGTACTGACTTAGATTTCCAGTTCCCTGATAATTCAGCCTCAAGGCTGTGGCCAAGGCCCTCCATGCGTTGCCCTTTCCTCCCCTTTACTATCTCCTTCCACTCCCAGGGGCTGCAGTGAACAGCCTGTGTTGTCAGGTCAGACCGGCTGAGCTCAAACATGTGCTCACTCACCGGCCAAGTGATATGGGGTACCTTGCTTAACCTCGCGAAGCCTCAGTTTCCTCACTGATAAGACAGGAATAATAATATCGACATCAGAGAGCTGCTGGATTAAATTAGATCAGTGCTCAGCATGGATCAGCTGTGTAACTCTTGGACATTTTTACTCAGTAAATATTTTTTGAAAGCTTTTTGCACACTAGGCATATACTGTTGTCCTTCCAATCTGAATGGGAGGCACTTGGGTTAGTCTGGTAGGGCTGCTGTAACAAAATGCCAAAGACTGGGTGGTTTCAGCAACAGAAATTTATTTTCTCACAGTTCTAGAGGTGGAAATCCAAGATCAAGGTGCCAGCAGGGTTGGTTGCTTCCTCCTGAGGCCTCTCTCCTCAGTTTGCAGACGGCCGCCTTCCTACCACGGCCTGTTCCCGTGCTGAGTGTCCCTGGTGTCTCTCTTCTCTTTTCTATAAGGACTCCAGTTATACTGAATTAGGTCCCCGACTCTAATGGTCTATTTTTAACTTCTTTACTTCTTTAAGGACCTTATTTCCAAACACAGTTACATTCTGAGGATATTGGGGATTGGGACTTCCACGTATGAATTTGGGGGGAAACAATTCGGCCCATAATAGGCACTAAGTCACACTATGCTTTTTCCAACAAAGAGTAGGAGGACCTGGAACACTTTCTTCTACTTTTCCGCTTGGTGATCTCTCATATTCAGCCCAGTTTCAATATCTTTCCCTCTGCAGAGTTTCTGTTGGATTCATCTTCACAGCTAGTCATAATTCCTTAGATCTAATCAATTATAACAATTACTATACTGTATCTACTGCCTCCAATACATGTAAATATATACACACATATACTATGTGCATATGTATATCCATATATACATGTATATATGCATACATATGAGAGAGAGAGAGATGGGTTTTTAATGGTCCGTGTCCCAAATTAGAATGGAAGATCCATGGGGAAAGGGGCTATTTTTTTTTAATTGAAGTATAGTCAATTTACAATGTTGTGTCAATTTCTGGTGTACAGCATAATAGTTCAGTCATACATATAAATACATATTTTTTCATATTCTTTTCCATTATAGATTACTACAAGATATTGAATATAGTTCCCTGTGCTATATAGTAGGTCCTTGTTGTTTATCTATTTTATATATAGTAGTTAGTATCTGCAAATCTCGATCTCCCAATTTATTCCTTCCCACCCTCTTCCCCCCCGGTAACCATAAGTTTGTTTTCTATGTCTGTGAGTCTGTTTCTGTTTTTTAAATAAGTTCATTTGTCTTCTTTTTAGATTCCACATATGAGTATTATCATATGGTATTTTTCTTTCTCTTTCTGGCTTACCTTACTTAGAATGATCATCTCCAGGTCCATCTGTGTTGCTGCAAATAGCATTATTTTAGTATTTTTTATGGCTGAGTAGTATTCCATTGTATAAATATAACACAACTTCTTTATCTAGTTATCTATCTGAACATAATGGACTCTTAGGTTGTTTCCATGTCTTGGCTATTGTAAATAGTGCTGCTATGAACATTAGGGTGAATTTTTTTTTTTTAATTAAAGTTCCCTCTGAGTATATGCCCAGGAGTAGAATTGCTGGATCATATGGTAAGTCTATTTTTCATCTTTTGAGGAATCTCCATACTGTTTTCCATAATGGCTGCACCAAACTACATTTCCACCAGCAGTGTAGGAGGGTTCCTGAAAGGGGCTATTTTGATCACCACTGCATCCCCAGAACATGAAATAATGCCTTGACATGATATGTGCTGAGTCTCTTACTCTAATCGGCTCAAAGCTTTGGAAACTCCCTCGGAATAATCCCCAGCTCTTTAAAAGCAGGGAGCATGTCTGCTTTCTCTCCGTGCTTTCCATCACTTGCTCAATAAACTTGCTGAACAAAATAATGAAAGTTTTCACAGACTGACACTCAGTGTTTGGAAATGATTCATGTGGATTCTAATTGGAGAAGGAAATATCCTTGTTTTGATCCAGAAGGAGGGATACACATATCTCCTTTTGATTATGAAGCCATAATTAACGAGAAGAAAGGCATCTGTGTAAAAACACTGAGCAGAGTTTGGGACCAGTTGCTAACAGTGTACTTCTCTCTTTGAGATTTTCTTTCTGCACACAAACTTGGTTTGATGGTTTTGACTGACTTGACTGTGCCTTAAGGCAAAGAAATATGATAACTATGTACCTAGGGGTGGATTAAGACAAAATAAAGGGCCATCACAGGGCTCTATCCAGTTCTGGCTGTCCACAACTCCCTCTGGGTAAATCCTGTAGCTTACACCTGTCCAGGCAGCAGAAACCTAGACCGTCACATCTGTCAGTGGCTGCCCAAATAATTAAAGCCATCTGTGCCCAGCATCCCGACACTTCTCTGAATCAGTACACAGCTCCACAATTCTGCCAATGAGAAATAACTCCAGAACCATGATGGTTAAATAATTTTTTTCATAAAAGAATACAAAAACTAAAAAGATAAATTCCCTTTGACCCCTCTTGACCCCATCAACAAAAGGTCCCATGAAACAGAGCAGTTGAGATGTAGGGAGGTCTTCAAGATAGAGATGCTAAATCTCCAAATCGAGTTAGAGGTCAGTGCCTGCATTTGCCTGAATTGTTTTGTTCAGCACAGGGAGTCCAGCCTACCTGCTCTCTTTGTGTGGCTGGTGATGAATGTGTTGACTGATTGGAATGCAGCCAAATGCTATTTCATGTTGAGTCTTCTCCTCGGGGTATTATGAGGCTGTGCAGGGCAGCATGAGACAGAACAATGCATGGTTAAGAGCTCAGGCTCCCGAGTCAAACACAGCCGAGTGGGAGTCCAAGCCTTGTCACTCACTTGACCTTGGGCAGATTACTTGGCCTCGCTACATCTGTTTCTTCATCTGTAAAATGGAAATGATAGTTACATCGACTTCGTTAGTTATGGCAAAGATGACGTGAGAAAGTGCGTGTTAAGCACTTAGCAGGCTACTTGGCACGTGGTTGGCATGTGATAAATGTTAGTTATTGAAGTTGTTGTTACTGTGGTTGTTATGACTCCTGGGTCACACAGTCCCCTGGCTTACAAAGGACAACTTGAAATGGGCTTGCAATTCTGTTCCACATTCAGTGGGGATGCTATATTATTCAGTTGAACTTGCTAACTGGTAAAGTCTCTGGAATGAGGTGATGTAAGTGTTCAGAACTACCCCACCTTTGATTAATTAGTTAGGAAACAAACTTCATAAAACACTTTTTAGCTGCCAGATGCCATATTAAACACATTTTTCTCTCCAACTATCATTTAATCCTCAGGAGAACCCTATGAGGTAGCTGTTATGAATGTCTCCCCTCTTCCAGTGGTCACCCACATAATACTGTCAAAGCTACAAATGAATTGGGCTCATACGTTCTTTGCCCAGTATTCCTTTGGTTAACCTCTCTTGACCCATTTTATAATAATCCAGTTCAATCCCTTTGATTTGAGTGGGGTTGAATCCATTTTTCCTGGGGTTAAGAGGATGGTAATAAAGACTCGGGATGGACCAGCCCCACTAGCTACAGAGATTACTATGGCATGGATGACTTATTTCTCAGGGACTCACACGGAGGCAAAGATCTCTTTTCTTCTTTCAAGAAAGTATATCCATGGGAACTTGGAGAACTTGAAAGTTATATATACTACCTCTTGCCTAGTGCATGCTTAAAAATGAAGACAACACAGAGAAGAGGAGAGAGAGGGAGAGAGGGCGAGATCTAATAACATCTGTTAAACCCCTGGATGCAGATATACCTGAAACTAGTTCTGTAAGGCAATAAAGCCTCATTGTCTCAGGCTTGTTTGAGTTGAGATCCTGCTAATACTGTTCCAGTGAACAACTGATTCTGTAGAACTGTCTGCTGCTGTATCACACTGCATAAGAATATTATGTTTGAACAAAGGATTTTTCCTTTTGTGCAAACGACTCTTCTAGACACCAGCCTTCTTTGAGACCAGTATTATTGTTCTCCTAAATAGGTTGGTTGAACTCCTATATTTAAATGCATATGTCTGTAAAATGTCTATGTATTTTTAAATCTTGTTTAATTCATCACTTTCTTAGATTTCAAATTTATTTAGCAGTGAAGCAGCTTTATAATTTGTAAAAAAAAAAAAACTGTAGCTTTGTTTTAAAAAAGTAGCATTTAATATTGGCATTGAGCGAGCTCTGGTATGGTGGGGAAAATATCAATGTTGGTATCTAAAGACATATATTGGCCTGCTAGCTCTGTGACTGTAGTTGTGTGAACTTGGGCAAATTGCCTAGTTTCTTGGAAACTCAATTTCCTTATCTACCAATGGAGATAATAATACCCATTTCATAGGGTTAATACAAGAATCGAATGAGATCATGCTTGCAAAACTGGGCAAGAACATTTTTTTCTGAACAAGTTTAGCTTGATATCTTGTGCCATAACCTGAGATTTTATGAGTATCATTGAATAATGGTGACTGTTTTTCTCTTTGGAAATTTTTTTTTAAATTATAGGGATGTATAAAGAAGAAACAATAATCATCCATACTTCCTCCTCATTCCACCCCACCCCCCAAATAAATCACTGACAGTATTTTTGGGATATTTGCACCTTAATCTTTCTTCAATATTTGTACATATTTATTTTTAAATTTACACAAGCAGTAAATAAGTCAGTGAAAACACTCAGACCACCGCAGATTAAACTGTAGTCTCCTGATACCTCATGTCCCCATACTGGCATCTTCCCATCAATACTGAGAGCAGATTGTATGGTGAATTTGTGGGGATGGAAGAGTTTCTCAAATTCTTTGTATTTTTCATACATATCCAAATGTTGGGAGAACTATCAAATATTGGTTTCTGGGTTTTTTTGTGACTCATGTTAATATGTGTAAACTATTCCTGTGAACTTTTTACACGAATTCTTCGTGTTCATGAAATTGTATTCATCCTTTCTCTATGGTTAAAAATTTAAAAAAAATTTTTCATATACAATACTGCATCAGATCTGCATCAGATCTTTTCGCATGTCTTTATCCAGGACAGATTTGTAGAAAGAAATTGCTGGGGCCTAGGGTAAATAATTTAATAGATACCACCATCTTGCCCTTCAGATTGATTGTACTCATTTCAAGGTCATGAGCAGCTATGTTTAATTTGACTCTCTAATCCCCCCACCCCTTCCCTTGCTTGTCTACACTTGATATTATCGAACTGTTAAATCTTTGCCAAACTGGTAGCAGACTGGTAATTCACTGTTATTTTAATTTACATTTTCTAGTTAATAATGAGGCAGAACCATTGTTCACAGGGCAATTCTGATTTCATCTTCTATGATTACCTATTTGTGTGCTTTAAGCCATATTTTCATCAGCTTTTTTACTTTTTTTAATAGATATGTAAGAATTATTTGAAAGTTTCAGATGCTTATCCTTGGTCTGTTTTGTTTCTCAGTATTTTATAGGTGTGACTATTCCATCAGACTATTCTGTCTTGTCTTCTACCTTTGTTCATGTTCAAATTTCTATTATTTTCCTATTTTTGCTACATAACTGGTTTTAAGAAAATCTTCCCAAGTCCAGGGTCTTGTTATTGTCCTTTATTGTCTTGGCACAAAATCAGCCTTTTCTTCCGCCAAATATGGGTCTTTAACTCAACTTGATTTTATTTCTATCTATGAGTAAGACAATTTGGGGGGATTTTCAATCTATACCGTTGATCTCCTTGCCTGATCTTTAAACAAAACCACACTGTTTTAAGTACTGTGGCTCTGTTGTGTGCCTCAATTTCTAGAATGACTGATTGATAAAAATAACTTTTATTGTATTTGTAATGTTTTCTCATGAGCATAGAGAAAAGAGACTTCTAATTAATGAGCTCGGCTGTGTGCTGAGCACCATTGGGGGCCTTTTCATATTTTATCACATTTTATCCTCATATCAGCCATGCGTTTTACAGATGAGAAGCTCAGTGGAGATACCTGGCTTTCTCAGGGTCACATAGCTTGTAAGCAGTGGAGTGAAGATTTGAGTTCATGTCTGTCTGACTCTGAAATTCAGTTCTTTCCCTGACATCTCCCACACTTCCAGGTCCAGAGCATCCTGGAGGAAGACAGTAATATCTGCTGATTCCTTTCATTTTGTAAAGCTGTATTATTCTGCCGATAAGATCCATAGTATTGCAGGAAGTTGAAAGATGAGGCTAGACTTTAATCAGTGATGTTTAAGTTATGTGGGGGACGAGAGAGATAAGGAGTAGCAGAGCCTTTGGTGAGATGGACCAACTATTTCTTATTTTAAGGACTAATGCAACCCTGATCCCACCCCTACCTCTTAGCCTCAAGTTTCCTTAGTCCCGCTAATTAGTTCCAGATGTCCTTCAGTTGTGGGCTGTCTTCTCCTCTAGACAGAAACCTAATGCCAGCAATGGGCACCAAGCCTTCCCTTTTGACCTTTGCTCTTTACGGTGGGGTCGCTGCCTTCAGCAATTTGTAAATCATGGACAATTTCAGCTGTCACACACTCTTGGATTTGACTGTGACCCCTCTCTGGAATCTGAAGTCTCTTGCACCAATCTGCCATCTTCCCACATGGGCTTCCTTCCTGGTGTTGCAGTAGAGGGGAATGTGAAAAAGACCTCGGACTGGTGCTGCAGAGGCTCCTGGCTACAGATTGTCCACTTGGGCTTGGAAACATTTCTAGTTTTTACCTGAGATGCAGGTAGTTAAATTTATTAGGTTGTTCACTTTGCTATGGAATAGGAGAAGTCTAGACTCCCCCCTTCCCATCTCTTCAAAAGAAGAATGAAGACCTGTCTCTGTTGATTTATGATCTTGGAAAGAGGAGAAGGGCACGAGATAAAAGGAGAGACGAGGAATGCTATGATCAAGTGGGTAACACCTTAGGAATCTCTCCTGCCTGGAGACAAGAGAGACCTTACAGACTATTGAAGACAGGCAGGTTTTATTTTTTTTCAACTCCTATAATGTGAAACTACGTCTCCTCTGACTTTTCCATGCTGAGGACTTTGATGTCCTACAAGATTTGCCTGAGCTGGTAGCTAGGTCTTAAGGAGGGATTTCTGAACTTGCAGAAGCTCTTTCTTCAGACTGAGTGGCACTGTTCCATTTCCTGTAGCATAAGTGTGGATGATTGATGAGTTAAAAACATGTTCTTGTATTTTTAGATAGCAAATGAATACTGAAATTATTATGTATGAAGAACCAAACACTTCACAGGAAAAGAAGTTTATAATTCAGGTTTGACTTGACTTTGGCCTGGCAAGTTCCTTTTTGCTATTTGACTTACATCTTGGCTAGTCCTTTTTTTTTTTAACTGAATCCTATGAGACAGGCGTGGGGGGAAAGCATGGAGCCCCAAAGATGGTAATGGGAAGGAAGGAGGAGGGGAAGCGAGGAGAGGAGAATCAAGAAGGACCACATGCCCTTACCTGCCAACCTGATTTTGGAGAACAGCCAACCATTAAATGCAGTGATCACACTGTCATCTTGCTGAATTCAGGAGATTGTGATTGCATCACCGAGCAGACTGTTTTCTTCCACTCAGAACACTTTAGAGTTTAGCCTTAAGGAAGGTTGAGGACACATCATGTAGCAGCATCTCTGAAACCTTGAATGTGTCGCTAAAAGTCAGACTGCAAAATGAGAGATGCTGTAACAGCCTGCTAATGGCAGCTCTTCCCCTTCCTGTGTTATCTTGGGTGGGTCTTCCCTGTTTTAAACTGTGGGTTTCTGATAAGTAGAATGATGGGTTAAAACAGGTAAGTTCTAACATCCTTTTAAGATGAAAAGGAACGTGGGGATCTTAACAAATACCTTGTTGTTGCAGAGTGTCGTATTTCCTTGTGCCAGGGAGTCATAGATGAGCGATTGTTGCTAAGCATGAAGTAATACAAACATGAAAGTTACCTGGGGCTTACATTAGCTTAGGCCTCTTGGTCACTGATCTTTGTTCAAACTTAAGAAGAAAGGGTGGCCAGCATCAAATTCTCTGTGGTCAGAGCCTCTGTTTATGGTCTCCATTAGCCATTGAAGAAAATCCCTTCTTTACCACAGCCTTAATTGGTTTCTGGGCACTCCAGTCCCCCGGTGCCATTGTTACCGTGTTCAGTATGAGCTCAGGTGCAGTTTTCTGTGGATGTTTGAAGCTAACTAGACAGCTCCAGTTACCAGGAGCAACCTTTGTAGGAAACATTCCCCAAATATGTTCAAAGAGAAAGACTGGAATTCTGAGAAACTTACCTTTCTTGAGATGTACTTGGGAATTACATCTTGTTTTAAAAAAAAGAGGAAAAAACCCTTTGTAGAAGTGAAAATTAATTATCGATAGTCCTGGAGATTTTCTTCTCAGTAGTGGCCAAGTAAACTCTTCTGCAGATAACAACTCTAATCACAATAACATAAAAATAACAATCTAAAGGTTTAAGAGTGAACAGACACAAGCACATTTTGAAGGAAAGTCAATTATTTGGAAAAAGGGAATGGCTCTTGGTGGTTTTCTCCCATGGGTGTGTGTGGGGGTGTCTGGGTGTGTGTGTGTGTGTGTGTGTGTGTGTGTGTGTGTGTGTGTGTGTGTGTGTGTGTGTGTGTGTGTGTGTGTATTTTAGCTGGAAGGCAGGCTTTAGTCTGCGCCATTCAGGTTGGCTAAAACAGATTTAAAAGCTGGAACTGATCTTGGAGCAACCATGGGTGCTAGAAAGTGAGGGGCAGGGTGACTACTGGAAATGAGAGAACCAGAGAGGAAAGGAAGCCCTGCATTCTGTGCATGAGTCTATCCAGATATCTGGTTGACTCTTACGCCATGTATGCATGAAACAGATTACAAGCAGAATAGTTAAAGCTAAATAACTGAACTGAGATTTGAGTTTCTACCCAAGAGAGAGTTTGTATTTTGAGGCATGTTAATTGCCTACTTAAGGAGGTCAACACTTTTTGGAGAAATAGAGAAGAATCCAGAGTCTTTACAATGTAACAGTAGAGTGTCCATGATATAATCCAAACTTGCTCAGTATGGAAAGAAAGAGTAGAGGAAATGGAGATGGGAATAGAAATATAAAAACAAGTTCATCTCCACTGACAACAACAAAAAAAAAACCCAATGAGCAATTGATTAATTTTAACTTATCAAATTAGCAAGAGTTTTTAAAATATCCTATGCTAATGAAGATATCATCAGATGGATCCTCATTTGGAATATAAATAGAGATACATTTTTGAAAATCAGTCAGGCTAGATAGCTTATAATGCCTAAAACAGTTCACACCCTTTGACCCAGTAATTCCACTTGTCAAAATGTACTCCAATGAATTATCAGCTGTGCAAAGAGTTTTAGATAAGGATATTCCTAAAATATTTATAGTAGAATGAAAAAAAGATAATCTAAATATCTGAGCATAAAGGGATAGTTAAGACAATTAAATATAATGGAAAAATTTATAGACATTAAATTATGCTTTAAATGAATATTAAAGACGGGAATTCTCAGGGTATAATATTGACTGAAAATGGGAAAGTACAAAGGGGACATAAAGGAAATTATAATTTTCTTTTTTGTATTTTCCTATGTTTCCCCAGTTTTCTACACAGAGCATGAATATATTTTATATTAAAGAAAGAAGATTTAAAAGAAAACATGTGTAGCTATAACAAAACAGATTTTCAAAGTTGCTCATTTGGCTGAGCTGTCAGCATTGGCTTTAGCTTCCTCTTCCGTGCCTCTCCTGACCCCACGCTCTTAATTCATGTTCACATACCTTCACCCTTTTCCCTCACTGAAGCCATCTATTCCTGTTCAGGACCAACCATTCTGTCTGGGCTCCTGCTCCTTCCCTGCTCACCTTCATGGGAACTTCAGTTCCTTGGTTATCTCGGTCTCTTCTGCTGTCTTCAACCTCTCCCTCTGTTCATTGCAAAATGGTCAATGGAATCAACATGGTCTAAGATGAATCACTGGTCCTGCAAAAAAAAAAAAAAGTAAAATCCCATTTTTAAAAATACCCATTGTGTTCTGTTTTATTTTGTTAAATGGAAACAATTTTTTGAGAGGATTCCACGTGTGATTTTTTTTCATTGTAAAAATAGAAATAAAGACAATGCAGAAGTTAGAAAACAGAAAGCAAATCTCTGTTTTCTCTCAGACATCATCCATGCTCTATATTAGTAACTAGATAGGTTGGTACAACCTATCTATATTAGCATGGGTGGATGGAGGGATTGCTGGAAAGATGGACAGCTAATTTTGGGTTGGATGGGATCACACATTATAGCTTGGGATCATGACAAAACTAATTCTAAAGTTATTCTTGTAGAATAAACAGAATAGTTAGAATAAAACTTTTAAAAGAACATATAATGGAGGAGGAAGGCACTTTGCAGAAATTAAAGTGAATTATAATACATTTTAATATTGAGGTATTGCCCGATTGTTACCCATGTTTTTCATATAATTTAGTATAATGCCAATATCTTTCCATGACAATAAATGTGAATCTACATATCATTTTAATTGCATATGGTTTTATCTTATTAATGTTCTACTTTTAAAAATGCTCTATAAAATGAATATTTAGCTTGTTTCTGATATTTTGCTATTATAAACCATGCTTTAATAAATGTCTTTCTGTACATATTTTTGAAAAGTTTTCTCATGATTTCCTTAAATTTTGATATGAATTGCCATTTTTCTCTTCAGAGGAAGTAGGCTAATTTATACACTTCCATCAGCATTTGGTGAGAGTCCTCATTTTTCTGCCTCTTTATGAACTCTTGGTATTATAAACTTTGTAAATTGTTGCCAATATAATACATGAAAAATATTTTGTTTAAATTTGAATACTTGATTATTTATTGAAGTTTTGCATCTTTTCTGATGATTATTAATCTTTCAAATTTATTTTGATTTTCCAGTTCATATCTTTTGACTCTTTATTTCTTAGCAAAATATTACATATGCATAATTTAAAAGTTCCCCTGGGATACAAGGATTATTAGCAAAAAATAGCATTTCTCCATCCCATCTTTTTTACCGTCCCAACCATGCTACCCAGAGATAACTATGCTCAAAATCAACTCTTATAGTGGTTTCTTCTGATATTTAATTTAATTTTATGTTTCTAAATTATATGCTTCTTTACTACGTTTTTGATTTTTAAATTTCAGATGTTAACTCTTAATTTCCCAGTAGGTAAAAGGATGATTTATCCCTCCTTTCACATTCCCCCCATCCCATCTTGTCGCTACAGGCTTTTTCAATTCTCTTTGACCTTTCAGTGCAGATATATCATAATTTGGGGCTAAGTTTATATTCACTGTTTACATCATCATTACATAAATATGATTCACAGCTCAGTAAGTAAAACAGTTTCTGTGGTGTAATGGTTATCACGTTCGCCTCACACAGCTCAGTAAGTATAGTACACAGTTTAGATTTTCTTTCTAGTTCATCTTTTTGTTTTGCCTGGAGTTAATAACTACCTCATTTGGGGGTTTGCACTTAATTTTCTATTTACACAAATCTCTATCACCCAGATCTCTGCCAGAGTAATAAAACTCTAAATAGGTTAAGCATTTTAGTCAGGGAGCGATAAATTAGGGGTTGGGAATTAACAGACACACATTACTATACATAAAATAGATAAACAACAAAGACCTGCTGTATAGTGCAGGGAACTCTATTCAATTTCTTGTAATAACATATAATGGAAAAGAATCTGAAAAGAAAAAAAATATATGTATGTATATGTATAACTGAATCTCTTTGCTCTACACCTCTAAAACTAACATTATAAGTCAATTACACTTCAATAAAATATTTTTTTTAAAATAGGCCTCCATCATTGTGCTCCAATGTCAGCTAGTTGACACTTGGGCCCGCTGCACAAATACCCTCCTCTCTCCATTATTCTGAATTCCCCTTTGCAGTTGCCCTGTGTTTCAGTTTGTTCTCCTGGACTTCATTTCATCCTTTTCCCTAATTTTGTTATAGGATGCAACTCTAGGATGATACTGAGAAAGGGTACCTGGAAACATTTTACTTTTGAAAACTTTTAGGTCTAAAAGTATGTTTTTCTGCCCTCATACTTGACTGATAATTTGCCTGTATATGTAATTCTAGCCTGGAAACTATTTTTCCTTCAGAATTGTAAAGACATTTTTCTTCACTGTTTTCAGCATCCATGGTGCTGTTGAAAAGTCCAGTGCTGTTCTGATTCTTGATCTCTTGTGTTTTTGTCTTTCTTTCTAATTTTTAGAATTTTTCTCTGTTCTTCAGGCACTGAAATTTCATGGTATGCTTGCAAGTTCTTTTCTATTACTTGGGCTGATGGTTGGGAGTAGCCTTTAAGTAAATTTGTGTCTGTTGTTTTTAGGAAATGTTTTGAATTATTTCTTTGACAATTTCTCTCTGTTTTCTGTCTCTGTCTCTTTCAAACACACACATGTCCTCACTTTTTCTGGAACTCCTATTTGTGGTTTGACCTCTTGAATTTATCCTCTAATTTCTCATATTTTAGCTCCTATTTTCTCTCACTGGCTTATTGTTCTATTTTCTAGAAGAATTTCTAGACTTCCTAGACTCTGATACTTTCCAATCTCTACCAGGTATTTTATTTTAGCAATCATATTATCATGTTGTAGTGGTTTGTTCTTATTCCCTGCCTGCTCTCTTTTTATGATGTCCTCTTCTTTTTTCTTCATGAATGCAATAGCTTCTTTTATTGTCATAAGGATATAAAAGCTTTCTCCTTCTCCTTGTGTTATAGCTTTTCTTCTCTGTTAATTTTGGTTTCTGTCTTTCATATTGGAGTGCTTCCACATATATCTTGTGTTCCTTGTCTAACTGTATTTTGGGATCAGGCATTGGAATGCTAACTGAAAGCCATGCATAGGGCATGGGGTCAGTGTGCTTGTGGAACAGTATGCCGTTACCAAGGCATCAGAGTCACTCACCTATCTGTTCTCTATGCTAAGATTTTTTTTTAAATGTTATTGACATCTCCCATTTGTGTTGTCTCTTCTGTTATTCTTTTTGTCTTCAGGTCCATACTTTGTCATCCCTTTAATGTCATTATACTAGATTTCCTGTAGGGAACCAAGATAAATGTGTATGTTCAAGCTGCAATGCTTAACTGCAAATCTATATGCACTTTTTTTCTATGAGATGTTTGTCTGTATCCTGTCATTTTAATACTTCTATGTATACTAATAACATTTGTTTAGACATATTCTATCTTATTTTTCATTTGCTCTTCATTTTTCACTTTTCTGTGCAAAAAATTTTAATCCTAATATAGACAAATTTCTCAAGTATATCATCATACCTAGGAAAAATTTTCCTCATTCTAAAATATTCTGCAATGTTTTTCTACTTATTTTATAATTTTTCATAATTTTTAAAATTTTAACTTTGAATATAAATTTTATGTTGTGATATGGATAGCAATTTATTTTTTACTAAATGGAAGCTATTTAAAGTAAATAGTTTTGTTCTCACCAATCTCATATTACATCTATATCATATTTTATATTCTTATGTATCTTGGATCCACTTCTAGATTCTCTATTTTATATCACCAATTGCTGGATCTGTATTACAGTTTAAAGATACTAGTTTTGTAGTGCATTTTGATACCTTCAATGGCAAATGCCCTCACTCCTTGGTCTTCTCTATTACGTTTTCTTTCAGTGGCTCCCAACTGTATTTTTTGAAATAAAGTTTGGGTCAGTTTTCAACTTTAAAAAAACTTTATTGCAATTTTTATAGTCTGTATACAATTTTAGATTAATTAGAGAGAAAATTCACACTTAATTGAGCCTTCTTATCTAGAAGCATGAATGTCTCAAAGGATATTAAAGTTTTCTCTCATAATTTTCTTTATAGAGGTTCTGTACATTCCTTCCATAAGATGTAATTTTATTCCAGCTATCATTCCTATACCTGCAAACCACAGATTTTCAGATTTGCTTACCTTTTTGAATGCTATCATTCTACTATTTTTAAACAATTTTAGTTAAATTTTCCTTATTTTTATTTACCATTCAATAAATATTTCAACTTCCACTATGTTCCAGGAAATATTAAGACACTCAGGCCATAATATTAAATAAAAAGAGACATGATGCTTCTTGCCCTTGGATAGATAATTATATCATTTTCAAATGAGGATTACATTTTTCATATGCAATATATATTTTTTTCTTATTTTTATTATTGTATTGATTAAGATCTCTAATTCAATATTGAAAAATGATAAGTTTCATCTTTATCTTATTTATAACATTTGAATAAATATGTCTGATATTTCCCATTAGGTGTGATATTTGCTGCTAGAGTCTGATTTAAAAAAACTATCATGTTAAGGAAGTTTTGTTCTGTATTCTATTTATAAAAGTTTTGTAACCACAAATAATGTTGAATCAAACCATCCCTGAATTCCTAGAATAAACCCCTCTTAGTAATTTCAAAGTGTTCTATATTTATCCTGCCTGACAGAATCTAATAATGTTTTAAGATTCTTATATCCATAGGAATAAAAAGATTGATCTAGTTTTCTTTCACTGTGATCTTTTTTGAGTTGGATATTAAAATTACGCTAGCCTCAAAGTGAATGAGAAAGTTTTCCATAGATCTTTGTATTTTTAAGATATTTACTTAAGAAATATTTTTTAAAAGCAGAATAATTTTCTTGCCTTTGAAAGTTTGAAAGAATTTACGAACAAAATTAGCCAGATTTCTTCTTGAGTGATGTTCGTTTGATACCTGTTCAATTGTATGTGTGATTATTGATCTACTCATTTCTAGTTTAAGAACCAATTTGGGAATGTACTTTTCCCCTGAAAATCATCCGTCTATCTTATTAAATATGTTGGAATAAAGTAGCATTTATTGTTCATCTGTGTGTTTTATCTGAGGGAGTTGGTCAGAAACAACTAATTTTGTGGTCAAATGTAGACCCACTGTATCTAGGCTGAGAGGATACAATTTACCAGAGCCCACATCTGACTTGGTAGGTAGTTATTGTGTAAGATCATAGACTATCATAGCGTATAAGAATTGGCTAAAAAATTATTCCGAGTTCCTCATTATATAGCTGCAGAAACTAAGCCACAAAGAGGTTTAGTGGCTTACTCAAGGTTATGCAGCATGTGAATAAGATGTTTGAGGACTCGTTAATCCAGTAGAGTTATCTGCACTATACAACACTTTGTTGTTATAAAAGAAAATATATAGATGTAAGTTAATAGGAAGAAATGCAAGATGACACTTCTGTAAATGTTCTGTGAATATTGTTTTGATATGATGCCACACTCTGTCTTCATTTCCTAGGTGAAGAACAGGAGGCACGAGGGGATCAAAGAAGAGCCAGTCATGATCCAAATCCAGCCTGAAACCTCTTCCTATTGACTGCCTTACCTGTCAGTAACTCAATAAGCAACGTTGCCTCCTACGAAAGGAAACGCTCTGAGGAAACAAATGGAGAGAAATCTTCATTCCTGTAAGTATTCAATAGAAAAGATCTTACTTGTTGCTATTCTTTTACTTATTAAAATAGGACAAATATAAAAGAATGATAATACTCAATGCCTGCCAGAGTCCAGGGAAAATTGAGGCCCATGTATTATGATAAAATAACAATCTTTGGAAAGACAAATTAGCAAACTAAGGGAAAGTGCTACGTGAATGAAGGTCCTTATTGAGGCAGTCTCTAATAACAAAGACTTGAAGCAACAGAATTAGTCTGAGGGGAAGGTCTAGGAAAACTGTGGTATGTGTGAGAATACTGTGTAGCTAATGGATATATCCTTATCATTAGGAAAACAAGCATGAAGCAATGGCCTTACCACTGTGTCTTCACTCCTCTACACTTGGCTCAGTTAGCTCCATACACACTGAAATCAAGGTGAAGGCCAGCTGGACTCGGAAGAGTCTTGTTTCCAGGCTCCTTCAGGTCATTGGCAGAATTCAGTATTTTGCAGTTGTAGGACTGAGGTTTTTCATCTTCTTGCTGGCTGTAGGCTGGGGTTCACTCTCATCTCTAGAGGCTTCTCCCAGGTCCTTCCATGTGGCCCCCTCCATCTCAGCACTGGAGAACCTCCTTCGGGTGTTCCTCACTTTCTCTTTTGCCTCCAACTGGAGAAAACTCTGCTTTTATGGGGCTCGTGTGATTGGGTTAGGCCCACACGCATAATGTCTCTATATTAAGGTCAGTGTCTACTTTTGCCATGTAACATAACATCATCATGGAAATCAAACTAAGAGGCAGGTGGTGCCATGGGGTCGTCTTAGAGTTCTGCCAGCCACGCCACAGACAGGACTCCCTCTCTCACTTCCTTCAAGTCTTCACTCACTTTTCAGCAAAGTGTTTCCCGGAATCTGTCTGAAATTTCAACTGCTCCTCCAGCCCCCGCCCAAACTTCCACTCCCTTTGCCTGTTTTTTTTTTTTTTAAATTCTTCTTTAGCACCTATCATCTAATGGACACTATATTTTACTTATTTAATTGTTTATTATCTGTCTCCTTCAGCAGATGTAACCTCAAAGAGATCAGGGACTTTGTTGTTCTCCGCTGTAGTTCTCACTCCTAGACTGGCACCTGGAACACAACAGATAATAAATATGCATTTGATGAGGGAATAAATGATACAAAATTATATAGAGTATGATTACAGTTATTTAAAAATATGAATGCATATAAACACAAATAAAATAGTATTGTTAAAATGGTAAGATTTTAATAGCTTATAAATCTGTTTTCTAAGCTTGGCACTGCTCTTACATTGACATAATAAAGAAAAGGCCCGAAAATGGGGCCATTCTCTGGGGAGTGGGAATTAGCCAAGTATGACCTACGTCGTGAGCAGATAGTTTTGAGGTAATGCTAAGGACTCAGCATCTCATTGTAGGCAGAAAAACATGCCAGAGGCGATGTGGTCACAGAGAAAGAGCGTGGGAAATGAATCGCCAAGACCTGGACTTGAGTCTCATTTCAAGTATTTACTAGCTGAACCTCCTTCCTCACTTTAGAGATGAGGACACTAACTACTTTCATCACTGGGCTGCCATGAGGATGCTGGAAGATGCTCAGTCTTGCTCGCTTTCACTTCACCCAGTCTTATTCACCTTTGTGATTTCCAAGAGAAAGACTTTCGTGCTGTACCAACTTCTCTTCTTCATCTAACTTGTGTGCAGTTACAGAACAGGACTTTCTTGATAGGGTAGGATGATTTTTCAATAACAGTAATATCACCAAATTTTTTTAAAAGGAGATATTGGTTTCCAATAATTTAACTAGCTTAAAATAACAAATCGAAATTCCTCTGTGGATAACAAAGTTTCCTGTTGAGCTCCAAAAGATTCTCCAGCAGTCTCAAATTATTGTACCTCGAAATTGTTTCAATAACCGCGTTCTATAAGACAGGAGTTTGTAATATCAGGTATTGATCAATACAAGATTGGATATTAGCTTTTTAATCAGAAACGGGGGAAAATGAGTTTAAGTTCTGATCCTGTCAACTTCTCATTATTTGGCCTTGAATCATTCACCTTACTTCTCTTGGCCTTCTGGTACATTCTGAGAATCCTTGCATGCATGAGTAAATGACTCTTTGTGAAAAGATAATTCCCACAGCAATAAAAGCGATTACATTTTAAGCATCTAGTATATTCCAGGCGCTGTGCTATATTCTTTACATACATTATCTTAAAAGCACAAAACAAGCCAATCAACTGATACCGTTGTCTCCATTTTATCCGCAAGAAAGCTGAGGCTTAGAGAGATTAAGTAAATTCTCGAGAGTGGCACAATGAAATGCTAGAGTTGCTCTACTGCTATAATCTGTTAACATTATTTTGAATTTGGATTACTCTTTTCAATGCATTTACTCTCTGGCCCAATTTTGTGTCAAAGAGGATTTGGTTCAACATTCTATGCCTTTATCTAAGTCCTTAATTTTGAAAAAAAATAACAAAAGTTTGTTTGTTCCTTGCTACATTCCCAGTACCTAGCACAACATCTATTAGGTAGTAGGTGTTCATTAAATCACTTTTGAATGAATGAATGATACGGGGCAAAGACAAAGCCCTGTGCCAGGCCTCTACTGACATACAGTAGTATTGGTCCTTTTAGTTACAAATATGCTGGACTATGTTGTTGAGATATCATCATTTCTGTACTTTTATCTACAATTATTAAAGGGAGACATTCTGAAATGTTTTGCTGTGGTTAGGTACACTCTATCTATACTTTCCCCCTAAATCTACCATTCTGATAATCTTATTTTACAAAAAGTTTAAGCTGTATCTCATGTTTCATGAATATATTATTTTTATCATCTTTCTTCTCTTAGAGTTCACAAATACTCCATTTTGTCACTTGACCCAGTAAATTACTTGGGATAGACATTTAAGCACAATATATATTTTTGCAGCACACTCCTGTTGGTAAGGCAAGATAGTATTTTTCTCTCATAATTCTTATAAGATTCCTGGCAGAATTTTGAGGCTACATTTGGGAAGTTTTCTCAGCTGCAACGACAACAACAATAACCATTTATTGAAAAGCAGCATGTGTAAACACAGTGTAGACCCCGACCTGTTATTATCAAATTTAATTCCCCCCAAATCTATGAAGTAGGTATGACTGTCTGAAATGTACAAAACAGGAAGCCAAGACCAAAAGAGCTAAATATTTGCCCCAAGTCACCCATATGGTAAGTAGTATCAGGATTTAAAGCCAGGTCTCAAACCCCAAAGGTTTTGTTTTTAATGAATATCTATGTTTCTAGGCCAGGAAACATATTAAAAACATCCTAATGTTTTCTTATGATTACTTCACGTGTATTTGGCTTCTGTTTTCTTTTGTTTGGATTAGGCTAGGTTATGCTGCAGTAACAAGTAACATCAATGATTTTAATGTTGTACTTATGTATCATATGGGTTTACATGATTGCAATGACTGGACCATCATGCTGGAAAGTCATACACAGGCAATTCATTGTTTTAAACTCAAAAATGATACACATCACTTCTGGCGACACTCCATGGCCAGAGAAAATCACGTGGCCAAACCAAACGTCAAAGGATGAGGAATCACAAACCTCCCTTGGATCTGGGAGGAGAGAACCAGCAGTCAGTGGATAGTGGTAGTGTCTCCACAAATCCATGTGTTTTCTGCCCTTTTCAGAGTTGAAAATACTCTCTTTTTTAACACAGGAACAAAACATGGGTTGTGAAGTTCAGTTTTCATTAAAAATTATACCATTTTATATTTTCTTTTTTATTGAAGACAGTCAGTTTACAATGTTGTGTTGATTTCTGGTATACAGCATAGTGATTCAGAGATATATAGATAGATTCCTTTTCATATTCTTTTTCATTATAGGTTATTACAAGGTATTCAGTGTAGTTTCCTGTACTGTACAGTAGGAACTTGTTGTTTATCTATTTTATATATAGTAGTTAGTATCTGCAAATCCCAAACTCCCAATTTATCCCTGCACCCCTCCTCCCCACCGGCAACCATAAGTTTGTTTTCCATGTCTGTGAGTCTGTTTCTGTTTTGTAAACAAGTTCATTTGTGTCATTTTTTTAGATTCCACATATAAGTGATATTATCATATGGTATTTTTCTTTCTCCTTCTGGCTTACTTCACCTAGTATGACAATCTCCAGGTCCATTCATGTTGCTGCAAATGGCATTATTTTATTCTTTTTTATGGCTGAGCTGTATTCCATTATGTGTGTGTGTGTGTGTATGTATATATATGTGTATGTGTATATGTGTATATATATATATATATATATATACACACATATACATATATATATATATATCTCCACAACTTCTTTAGCCAGTCATCTGTTGATGGACATTTAGGTTGTTTCCATGTCTTGGCTATTGTAAATACTGCTGCTATCAACATTGGGGTGCATATATCTTTTTGAGCTAGAGTTTTCTCCAGACGTATGCCCAGGAGTAGGACTGCTGGATCATATGGTAAGTCTGTTTTTAGTTTTTTAAGGCATCTCCATACTGTTTTCCATAATGGTTGTGCCAAATTACATTCCCATCAACAGTAGAGGAGGGTTCCCTTTTCTCTACCACCTCTCCGGCATTTATTATTTGTGAATTTTTGAATGACGGCCATTCTGACTGGTGTGAGGTGATACCTCATCATAGTTTTGATTTGCATTTCTCTGATAATTAGTGATACTGAGCATTTTTTCATGTGCCTGTTGATCATTTGTATGTCTTCCTTGGAGAATTGCTTGTTTAGGTCTTCTGCCCATTTTGGGGCTGGTCTGTTTGTTTTTTTGTCACTGAGTTGTATGAGCTGTCTGTATGTTCTAGAAATTAAGCCTTTGTCAGTCACATCATTTGCAAATATTTTCTCCCATTCCATAAGCTGTCTTTTCATTTTGTTTATGGTTTCCTTTGCTGTGCCATGTTATATTTTCTTATAATTATACCATTATATATTTTCAAATAAAAATTATGCCATTAGATACAGTACTTGTATCTTGAATCTTACAGAAATTAAGTAAGCACTTTTAGCTGTCCTTCACACTTACCACAAGAAACACGTAGATCTAATCATTATTTCCTAGCCAGTTGGTCACCTCCATTGTTTCCCCATTTTATACATATTCTTTAAAAATCTGCACTCATTAGAGCCCCCTGAAATTACCTCATGAAACTACCCCTACTCTTTTTCAGCCTTATGAAAACTTACTGTTGTGAAACCATAATTGCAATTTTGTGCGCCCGATGTCCCCAGAGATTTTTTTTTTTTAATTCTGGAGATTAAGGATGGTTGGAAAAGAAGGACTCAATTATTTATTCCTCCCCCACCTTTATTAACAAGCTGTTGGAGATGAGAAAAATAAAGGAGTTAAAAAAAAAACAAACAACAGAGAAGCATTTAGGAAGGAAAACCCAACACAGGGCAAAAGTGGTGAAGCAAAGTCAGGAGATGACAGCTGTGCAGCGTATCTAGAGAGAAGCCAGCTCAGATCACAGGAGGGGGAATGGAAGACAGAAACTCTGGGAGAGAAGGTTTCCTGGCAGTCTGTTACATTTGAAAGGTAAACATACAATTGATCTCATGGAAAAAACCAAAAAACAAAAAACTAAGGATGGGCACACTGGAGACCACTCATGCCAAAAGCAAACATAAAAACCAGGCAATCATTAACTGTAGGTAGAGTAAATACGTTGTACAAAATGGAATTATAACTGCTGAATTTGGCTCTGCCTGGTACAATATTGAAACAATAACTTTAAATACTGCTATTGTTTAAACAGAGTTAGACAGAGCTGTGGTAACTTATTTCCAAGTATCTCCCATCCTGCATGCCTTCTGCAATGAGACTCTGCCAGTCTTCTCACCCAGAGGTGGAGGTGGTTCCTCCTCTCCTAGGGTGCAGGCTGGCCTGGTCACTTACAGGGACCCACCCACTGGCAGAAGTGAATGCTGAAGCCCTGGAAGGCTGGACTTGAAGAGACAGTGTAGCTTCCGTGTTCAAGCTTTTGGAGTGCTTCCTCCTGGAATGCTTCCTTGAGACGGCCATGTTCTGAGGAAGCCCAAGGAAAGCATGTGCAGGAGTGCAAAGGAGCTCTGAGCGAAAGCCCCGCGGAGTATAGCTCCCAGCCAGTCTGCCGGCTGAATGTGGTCTCAAATGAAGCCACGTGAGACCAGCAGAAGAACCACCCCGCTGATGCAGAGCATCACGAAAAATAACAAATCCTTATTTCCTTAAGCCATTAATTTTGGGGTGATTAGTTATCCCCAAATGGGCAACTGAAACAATATCTGTATCGGGAGGCAAGGAGAGATGGGGTGACATGAGAGAGCTAAATCATCAACTAAAATGCCAGGAAATTAATAAATCATAGCTTCAAAGAGAAATCAAGAAGAAAAGCTCTAGGACTGCAGGATGAGAGATGTGAGAGATGCCAGAAGAAACAATTTAAGTGTTTTAAGTTGTTGCCTGGGGCCAGACCGTCGGGTAGGCCAGGGGAGTGCAGGTTCTCATTATAGACCTTTTAGTAGTGTTTGATTTTTAAAATGTGAACATGAGGTGCTTTGATAAAAGTAAAATTGATATATATTTTAAACTTTTCTCTGGGATATGCAATCAGAGGAAGAAGCCAGGGCATACGAAGGCCTCCGGGCCCGGCAGATGAATGAGGAGACAGCTCTAATTTGGTCAATTGCTGTCTGCGGACCATCCTGCCTGCCCCTCAAGGCTTCTCTTCCCAACTAGGCCTCGCTTTTCAGTTTCAGTTCTTAGCAACCAGTTCAAAATGAGGATGTCTTTTAATGTACAGGCGAAGGCTTACGAGTAACTTAGAAAAAAAAAAAACAAAACAAAACCAGGAGGCAGCCATAAACTGTCCTTTTGTCTTTGGCTAATTTCTTTCATGGTTCCCTGTCTTTTTAAAACAAAAAGTGCAGAGAAAAATCCCAGAAACCCTTCGGCTACTAACACCTAAAATAAAAGGATAATATATTTAAATCACTGGCTCTGAGAACCTCTAAATAGTCCCAGCTCTGTGCAATCTGCTTGCTGGAAGACTTCTAATTCTTGTGTGGTCTTCGGGGTCCCACCTTGTTTGTGGCTATTCATTATCATCTTGACATAAATCTTAAGGAACTTGGGGTTCCTCCAGTAATATATAGATAGGAAAAAAAACTTGGGAAAACCTGCTTATTCTTATTTCTTCCTTCTTTCTCTTTACAATTCTTGATGCCATTCTTTGGCCTCTTAAACTTGCTTGCTTAAGCCAGCCTTTATTTCTTAGAGCAGCACATTCTGTGGCTTTGGCTGTGCAGGTCTGACCACTGGACAGCTTGGCTGGTTCATGCTTTTCAAAAAATCAGTCAAAGCAGCTGTTTGGCAAAGAGCATTGAGTGATTTTTCTTATTTTCCAGCAGAGCTGCTGTGGAATTACACCACTTCAACTCCATGCTCTCTCCTTCCCCCAAGTATCTTGACTCACTCTTTAACTGGCCTTCCTATTCCTGCCCTGTCCTTGCCCCCACCCCCAGCTTAACCTGCTTTCAAAAAAGCACCCCAGGATTATGTTTTCTGATTGGGCATCTCCAGGATTGAAGGTGGAGCTGTTCTTTGGGAACGGGTCATGGAATGGGTGGACGGTCAGTTTGCATGCAGTGATGTTAAGATGGAAGGTGTGAGTGAAGGCCCCGTTTCTGCCGTCTCCATCCCCGCCAGCGTTAGTTACTGGGCCAACCTCGGCCAGTCTAGCACCATCCCAGCTTGTGACAGGCCCACCACCCCTGGGACTTGGAGTTGAATCTTCTGCTCACAGGCTACTCTCTGCCCTGCCAAGCAGAACAAGAACAAGAATTAAAGCCAGTGGCAGAGCACTGTTGTGAGTCCGACATCAGACTGGCTACTTAGCGCGAATCCTTCCACCAGTCCTGAACGTTAGGTGTGCTTGTTCCCATTTTGCAGAAGAGCTCACCCGCTGGCCCAAGGTCACGTAACTAGCCAGAGGTAGAGGCAGGATTTTGATCTGTATCTTTCTGGTCCCCAGACCTCAGTCTGCTCTGTCACGTTGCTCCAGATACTACTGGCCTTCCAGGTCCCGCAAACACATACTGCTGTGTTGACCTGAAATAAGCAGGTCCAAAATGGCTTAGTTCTGTCTTACACCGAGTCTCTCTTCCTAAAGGTGTGAGTCTCTCACTGCCGCACTCTTTCTAGTGAATTAAGCCCCCTTCATGGTGACACTTGTCTGAATTTGGCCAGTCCACTGAAATCTGTTCCTTGAACCCCAGGCAGCTTCGGCAGAGGCCAGTCTAGAGAGCGGCCAGTTCCCTCAGCCCTGGCTGCCTGGTCTTGCCTGCCTCCCCTCCCTGCTGCCCAAGACATACGCATGTCATTGTGTCCTGAGCACTGGGTTATACTTAGTGTGGGACAAAATGAATCAAGCACAGATTGTGACCTCCAGGAGCTCCTGTCTGTCGGAGATGGCTGAGATGCATGGCTGTATGCCGCTAGTAACAGTCCTCGTCACTGGAAGCCCCTGTAGAGCTCCCACTGTATGAAGGGCACTTTAAGAAGGTTATTTCCCTTTGTCTTCACAGTAGCCCAGTGACATAGGCTCTGTTATTATCCTCTTTTACAAAGAATGAAACTGCAACACGTAGGTAAGATTATGAACCCAGGCAGTTTGGCTCCAGATCCGAGCTCTTGAACACAACTGGGTTTAGTGGAGATGCTGCATAGGTTGCAAGAGAAGTACAGATCATAGGAACTGAGAGGAGATAGGGCTGTGTAAAGCTAGGAAGGCTTCCTGCAGGAGGCAGGACTTGAGTTAAGCCCTGAAGGATGGGTAATATTGGACCATAAAGGCTGGGTACGCAGGAACGGAATTTCAGAGGGAGAGACTAGCAGTCAGCTGGTTGTTCGAAGGCTCTCGTTGCTCAGACCTCAACCTGTCTCCTCTCTGAGTTTGACATGAGCCATCAGCCCAGCACTGGATGCCCAGCAGTGTGGGAGGCTGGGTGGTCCTTTTGTCTATCAGTCTAAACATGTCTTTGGAAAAATACCTTTTTCCCCCTTTAACATGCTGCCCGGTTTCCCTCCTGGTTTATTACTATCTCTGGGCTGTGGAGTCCTTCCTTTAAGGATGTCAGTATGAAAGGACCTGGAGTGAGGATTTGACCCAGGTGGGAGAGCAGCCATCACCGTGTCAGAGGAGAGAATTCACTGCCTTGCCTAGGGAAATACTTTCGGTGTTGCTCAACCCCAGCGGGGACAGATGGCAGCAGGCCATTTAACCTCTGTGCCTTTCCCAAATGTGACGTGTCTGCTCATCTTGTTGATGACTGAACTGAGAGGGACACCACACTGAGAGGGCTGGGGAGAAACCTGAGAACGGACTCCTTATCCCCCTCACCCCTTCCCATGCCCATCTGCTCCAAGAAAATGATCATGTCAATGAACTTGTACCCCGTGCTTCCCACCGATGGCGCGGCTCAGAGAGACACGCGGGGGTAAACGTAATCCCCACCAACATAGCAATGCCCTTGGCCACAGCAGAAACTGGGTTTTTCTTAATCCTCTAACTTTAAATCCTTTCCAAATACAAACTCATTGACCAGTTAGCGTCATCTTGACAGAACTTTTTATTCACATCATCTGATGGCTCCTCTCCAGATGTGTCATCATGGGTTGCCTCTTCTAAGTGTAGTCATTACGGTTTCTTGTTTTCATTTTCTGCTGAGTTACTTTGCCTGCTCCTGATGTTAGAAATGAACCTCTTCTCTCTTTCCTAAGCCTGAACTCCAGCCTCACTGTTTATATTCATTGTGTTCCAAAATAATTAGTCACTTGCCTTGGCAGTGTATCTTTAATGTGAGTTTTCTCAAGAGATACTCTCAGAATCCTCAAAACAAGGAGACTCAAAATCCTTCAGGTTCATAAATGGATTTTTACACTGCTTTTGTGTGTGTGTGTGTCCGTGTGTGTACACACATGTGTTTTACTTTCTTCATCTCATTTCTGTTGTATCTCCCAGTGAACCTGGTACATGACTAGCCTCCCTTCAGAAGTTCAGGGCGCCTGGAAAGAAGATGTGGGGTCCTGAGGTGGGCGGTGCCCTCGCTTCTGTGGAGTCACATGAATGTAGCAAACGTTCCCAGTAAGTCCTAGTAAGTCGAAGGAGAAAATGGAATGAAAAAAGAGGGGGTGAGAAATGTCCTGTAACATGTTATTCCTCTCGGCTGGGGAGCACCACATGCAAAACTTCTCCAGTCACTATGAAGAGTCAGTTTTTTGAAGAAGTTCAGTGAGGTGATATGAAGTCATGTAACCTTACTGGACAATTTAAGTTCCCAGGACTCATGTTAGTTCAGGTGTGTTTTCCCTCCTGTAAGATCTTCACCATCAACTTGCCTTTTTATATTTATAGGGTTGCTATTGTGTCTCTTGTCCCTAAAATCTCCTAAGCCATATTCTCCCAATGCACTGGACTCCAGGCAAAGGGCATCTCTGAATTCCCGGTAGTGTCACCGGATATTTGTCTGTGTGCTAGTTGAATCCTTGTGCAGCTTTGAATCCTCCTCCCAGAGAAGTGCGGGGTTTTGGCTCTTGCAGATTCACTTAATCTTTTGCAGTACATGAATGATCCCTTCATTCTAAAGGCCACATGGTTGATTTGGTAATTTCTATAGATCTGTCTCTCACCGGTTCGCTTTTGTCTGCTCCTTCCTTTTCTGTTACTTAATTATTTCGTGAGATTTTTACTCCACCTTATTTACCATCCCCCGGTCAGGCCATTCTCTATTCTTCTCAACTTCAGAGCTTTACAGCCTAGCCTCCAAGAGCCTGGGGTTTCATCTCTGCTTCTTGCGTATCGTCCCCCGTCCTGCTAACTGAAGCAGAGACCAGGCATTATGTAATTCCTCACTCCACTGGTCATTTGTAGGGCTGCCTTTATGGGGATTTTGTCTCTGAAGACCTCATTCCATGGGAACTCTGATGTCCAGAAAGATGGACAGCAGAATTGCAGGTCACTGACTAGAGTGAGAACTTGTCTGCTGTTAAGTTGTCCATGTTCGTTAGTTTGGTTGGAAAAGCATGTTTTTTTAGACTTCTGTGCACAAAGACTTTTTTTTTAATTACACAAATTGTATTTTGATAATAGCATCCTGTGAGCTTTTAAAATATTTCAAGATGGTTTTATCTTAAGGGCTATGAGCTTTTAATCATATTTGTAATTTAATAGTTTTATTTAAACTATATTTTTGTTAAAAATGGCAACTTGGTAAAACAAGGCTTATAGTATCAATTCCTACTTATTTTTTATTGAAGTATAGTTGCTGTACAATATTATATAAGTTACAGGTGTACTGTATAGTGATTTACAATTTTTAAAGTTAATATTCTATTTATAAAATATTGTCTATATTCCCCATGTTGTACAGTATATATCCTTGTAGCTTATTTTATAACTAATTTTAAAAAACTGCAGCACTGAAATCCCATTTTGATTCAGACTTAAATATAATCAGTTAAGCTAATTCTAATACATTTTGCAAACTCAGGGCTTATAAAACATTCAGGAAAAAGACCAATTCAAGTTATCTTTCAAGCACCTACGTTCAAAACAGTTTGCTAATTCAGTGTTGGAAACTTTAACCAGAGTATCAAAATTAAAGAGATAAGAAACAACTGTATGAGAAATTCTGGAAATCTCAAACCTCCAATTTCCAGTCTTTTCACTTTCCAGTTCATCTTTTTTTAATTGCTGCTATAATGCTCTTTTAAAATATAAGCCAAATCAAGTAGCTTCCTTGATCAAAAGCCTTTAGTGAGTTCATTTAATGCCATAAATTAAGTCCAAATTCCCAGAACTGACAATGCAAAATCTTCACAATGTGGTTTCAGCTTCCCTTATTCTCACATTTTCGCCGTTTATTTCCTGCCTCTCTTCCTCTGTCCCTCCCTCCCTCCCAGAATATTAAACATCCACAGTAGAGCAGACATAGTGAGACACAAAGGGGACTGAGTCATCCCTCAGAGATCCCCAGTCTCCATCCTTCTGCAAAGGTCCATAGCATGTTCTACATACCCTGGTCCTACTGTCTTCGCTCCACCATGTTCCCACCGGTCACTCCGGTGCTTCCCCCTAGATGCCATCTCCACTACCGTCTCTCCCTATCTCTACTCTCTCCACCTGAACTCATCTCCTTCCTGAACACTCCACAGCCTAGGCTGCCCGCCTTTGATGTGCTTCCTGTAGTATATTTTTCTTTCATTAAAAAATTCTTTCTTGCAGGGAGGGTATAGCCCAGTGGTAGAGTGCGTGCTTAGCATCCACGAGGTCCCGGGTTCAATCCCCAGTGCCTCCCTTGTAAATAAATAAATAAGCCCAATTACCTCCCCCCAAAAATGAAAAATAAAAGATAAAAAATAATAATTAAAGACATCATTAAAATTTTTTGGGATCATGAAAGCATTACAGAATCACTATATAAGACTTTGAGAATGGAGGTAAGTGTAAAAAGAAAATATGATACATGGTCTAGTGTACAGGGTAGTCAGCGAGAATCTGAATGTCCAGAGTCTAGTCCGCTCTCTGCACTGAGGAGCTGAGGGACATTGAGCATCGCATTTACCCACTGTAGGCCTCCTATTTCTTCTCCTCTAAAAGGTGGGAACTCAGTTCCTCATCAGGGAGGACCATTCTGGTTGCAGAACTCTCTGTCTAGTTTACAAGTCTACAGATGTGTTTTGCACGTCTTGGCTCCTCTGTTGGGCAGTGACATGCTCTTGTGGACACACCCAGTGCTTGGCCCAGAGCGAATCTGCCAACCATCTTGGAAGAATAAAGGCATGCATTGAGAGTCTCATAATTTTATCCCTAATAGACTCCACTTGTAATCATTTTCAGCCATTATATCAAATTTATCTAGCTTATTTAATGAAACATGCTGGACTTGAATGTTATTATTAGATGTAGGGTTTATTATTCTGGTCTCTTTTGTGTTTCTTTCTCTTCTAACTTAAAATGATAGCACTGAGCAAAACATTAGATTCTATCCACTTGAACAAACACCCTACACATTACTTAAAATGATTTTGTTCAAAGTCATTGCAAACCCATACAATGCATGAGTCTATGTTTAATGCTATCCTTGCTTCTGAAATTTGAAGTTTTTTCTCTGTCTAGAACTCTGTGATTTGAAGAACTGGGCGGGGGGGTGGGAACCGAGAGTAGCAACTTCATCGTAAGGTTATCCGGCAGTAACTGGGTAAGGGCATAGATTTATAAATCCCTATAGTTCTTTAGAATTTCTGTATATTTGGGGGCAGGTGGGAGAGGTTGTTCTGTAACATTACCTCTTTCCTAAATGTGATAGCCACATTATCCTTCCTCTATGTTTGCTACATAATTACCCTTGAGAGTAGTCTCTGGGTCTTATATAGGCAACCAGTAGATACTTTGTTCCCTCTCTGCTTCCCAGTGTGGAGGATGGAGTGGGATGAAACCAGAGCCTAGTCCTGGGACTGCTACTTGTTGGCTGGGTGAAGGTGGGCAGATGGCAACTTCCCTGTGACTCAGTTTCCATCTCATTAAGTTGAGTTGCCTTCCTCTCCAAATTGTGGTGAAGATCAAATAAGATGGTATGATAAAACTACAAAGGCCCTTTGGAGGTGGCGGGGGTAATTCTCCTTTAGCCCTGTCCCCAGGGTTCTTGGGAAAGCTATCTCATGCCCCGTCTCTATCCTTTGCTAGGGACAGAGAGTTCAGTGATCAATACATTTTGCTTTAACATTATGGTAACACTAACATGTAAACAGAACGTCTGCATTGATGTGTTCATTGCTGTCATCTATTTCCTGTTATTGGAAGTTTTTCTCTAGGCTCCCTAGAAATGTATTAAAACTATTCGATTATAATCCTATACTCAGGGTAGTTAGCACTTTTAAGAGAATAAACATGAAGTCCCTCTTTACCATGCCAGTATAATATCCTTTTATTCCAGAGGGATGAAAAACAAATGAACAAACAAAAATAGTTTGTTATCGTCAAATGGGATAGAGCACTAACCAAGAAACGACAATGGCTTAAACTGTGAAAAATAAGCCTCCCTTTTATTTGCTCTCTTATCGTATGAAAATTCACCACACATAACTTCCCCCACCCCCATCAAAATAGAAGCATACCAATCAAAAGAAGAAACTCTGGGTGTGCTAGTCTTTCTCCCACTCCAGTTTTATTGCGATGCAGTTGACATAGAACATTTTTATTAGTTTAAGATATACAACATAATGACTTGATACATGTGTACATTACAAAAGGATCATCACATTAAGTTTAGTTAATATCCAACACCTCCCGTGGCCATGAATTTTTTTTCTTGTGAGAACTTTTAAAAACCTAGTCTCTTCACCATTTTCAAATATACAGTACAGTATTGTTAACTATGGCTGAGTGTTGTCTTCTAAACTGGTCTACCAGTATCCTGTTCGATTATGCCACCTGCTCCCTGCCAACTGTTTTTTTAACCAGAAGCTTCCAATGCGAAACAACTGTTCTCTGCTAATTGAGCAGATTCCTGCCATAAACTCTGTTTTGAAATAGCAGTTTACTTAGGTAACACAGGCTGATGTGTTTGAGTTGCTGAGTTTTTATTTGATTTCACAATATATATATGAGAGCACACATAAAATTTTTTTTCGTAGGGATTATCCTATACATTTTTACAGAACAAGATTCCCAAACCCAGCTCCGGAGAGTCAAGCAGTTTGCCCAAGGTTATGTAACTGCTGGAGAACTGAGCTGTGACTTGCTCTCAAGCCCCAGATTCCACATTTTCTTCATGACATGCCTGATCATTTTCCCTCATCTCTAGGCAGTAGCAGCTTCTTTTCCCCCATCAATACTCCTGTAATTCTGCTTTCTGGACCATGCTGCTTCTCACATTGAAGGATGCAGTTCTATCAGTGACTTGGAGGAATCAGTAAATGTCATGGCCCCTGGGCGTGAATAGTGCTCTATCACAGAAGTAAGAGGAGAGAACAGTCTTAAAATGAGGCGCAAGGACTTTATTTATTTGAACTGTCCCATCCTGGCCATCTTCACCAACTAGGTCTCTAAGTTCCCTGCTTGTTTGGTTCCGTGGGAATGACACTGTCTTTCACGAGGCTTCATGGGAAACAGACAGACATTTCAAATCTCATTACCTGACAAAGTCAGGCTTCCTAATAGAAAGAGAACGAAGGCAATTTATGTGGGAGGAAAAAGTGAGTCAGTTTGCTTTCTGACTAAAAGATGAGAGAACGCCAAACCATAAATCCCAGGTAGACCTGTATCTTCTCAGTTCCGGGGCTGCCTCCTGACTCACCCCATAATGGGAACAAATGCTTTCTGTAGGGAACTTGTAACAGACCATCTCTACTCAGCTTAGGTGACGACGTGGTCCTGAGGTGGTTTAGAGCAGATGACACACATAACCTCCTGGATCCTCTCGTGACCCTACCATGGATGGAAGCCTGTCCTGGTTTCTACCTTTCCAGGCAATCAGTTAGCTATTATTTTATTGGGATCGAGGTAATATCAACATGGCATCTAAAGGAGAGAAGAGAGCAAATATATGCAGTTCTGTGTGAGGGACCGTGATCTGAATGGCAGTGAGATTAAATGACTATGTAGTAAGCTCTAGCCACGGGTCAGGCACTGAGCTGTGTCCTCCTTTTACCCATGGTCTTTCTTTTAATTGGCGCAGCCACTCTCCTATGAGGTTGGTAGAATAAGGACGAACATAGATCTGGCTTAACTGAACTGCTTTATTGCCATCCATAATTTAGCCTCCTAATCAGTCTGAACCAGGTCCTGTGGGAACCAGTTTTAAAGACAAGGGTCCCTCGTGGAGCATTTTTCACTGGCAGGTCCTCTAATCTCTCTTGGCTTTACATTGGCTGTCGGCTAGGTGATGGAGGGTTATTTGCTCATTTCTTTTTCAGACTGGAATCTTCTGATATCTGAAAACTAACTAGCCACCTGGTACAACATGGTGGGCGACATTAAAAGACAGACCATTTGGAGTCAGGGAGATCAGGTTTTGAATCCCAGTCGTATCTCGTCATCGCTGTGTTGTGCTGGGCAAGTCACTTTACTTCTCTGAGGCCCAGTTTACTTATCTGTAACATGAAGATGACAAAACCTATCTCACTGGGTTGTTTTGGAGGTTGAATTCGATGTTTGTCAAAGGCACTAGGGACAGTGGATGGTCAGCCAGAGGAACAAGGCGAGAGTTGAGGAGGAGAGCTCTGTGAGAGGTGACCCATTAACCAAACGTGTAGTATCAGAGTGTAAAGATGATGCAGGAAAGGGTGAGTGGTCAAGGTGTTTCCAGGCATCGTGACCCCTAAACAAAGGCACTGATGTGGGGAAAACACTGATGACAACCGAAGACAACAGCTTTTCCAGGGTGGCCTCATTAAACGTTTAACTGGACCAGGATATTTTGTGGGTTTCCACACACAGCCAAGAACCTTACACTGTGTTTTGTTTTTTCTCTGAATACCTTCCTCACCATGCAGAGACACAGACTCAAGGCTGGCTGGAAAATCTACATGCTTACTCTGTCAGAGAACACAAACCGATTATTGTGGTTAAAGTATTTTCTTGCTCTGATATGTCTCGTTTCAGACAGCCTCTCCCGCCCTCCCCGAGAGGGTGGTGGGAAGAATGAGTGACATGATTTACCGGGAAGATAAGGGAAGGGGGCTTCAGGTGACCTATAGGCTCTGTGAAGTGGGAGGTCACTGAAAGGTCAGGCTGAAACGCTGCATTCCAGAAAGCTAATACTGGGTGGGGCGGGTTGTTCTCACTCCCCCCCAAGAGGCAGATGCACTGCCTACAGCATTTCAGGTTGTCTTGATTATCTGTGAACTCACGTATATTGTCCTCTCTCCTCTGAGTGGCCCTGGCCTTGTTGTCCCGATAGTGGGAGATGCAGAGGAGGCGCACGATGTGGTCTCTGCTCTCGAGAACCTTATTTAGCTAAAAAGAGAGGCTGGAAAATGAAGAAATAATATAAGATGTACTCAGGATGCTCTTGAATCCTGAGTATCACTGGAATAGGAGACCAAATTATGTTCTGGCAGACACTTATCACTGATGAAATACTCATCAACCCATCTCAAAATGGAGAGAAAGAACAATATTTTAACATCCATATACTGGTGTGTATTATAGAACATATAAATCTGGCCATTATACTATAATTACCATTTTATATGTATCTATTATATACATATGTATCCAGCTATCTTTCCTTCTGACAGGTCTTTATTTCGATTTGATTATTTGTCCTTTAGTGTTTGCCTTTGATTTTTTTTCTTTATTTTGTGAGATAATCATGAGACTGTAAAGCCACTGTTTCTTCGGGTTCCATACGTGGAAGAAATAAGTTTGTGGGTTGCCCAGACTTTTGCTTTCTTAGTGCCACTGGTCCCTGGGAGTCACTGGTTTAAAGCAGGAAGAGGAGAGTTTATTCTTGGGGGGAAGGAGGAGCCTACTGAGGAAGAGGTGGTGATACATGGAGATGGTTAGGTGAAGCCAGGTTAGGAAGTTAGATTTCACATCGTAGGAAATCGGGGACCATTCACTGTCTTGAACTAGAAAGTGACAGTGAAAACCGTATTTAGGGAGGTGAGTTTGTCATCGTGACATGAGATGGATTAGAGGAGTGTGAATTAGCCATTTATTTTAAGAAACATCACTTAGAGAAATTCCACCCCAAGTTACTAAAGGCCAGGTGATATTCAAGAAATTTTCAAATGAAAGATTCAACTAAGAGGAAAAACCTCAAGGAGTGCAGTACTTGAGACTAGTCCCCGGGTTTCCAAGCCTCTGCTGCTTGTAGAGTCAGAACGTGAGAAATGGGCTCTCCCTTTCTCATGGGAATGAGATGCGCCTGCTGTACCACATGGGGCAGCAAAGTGGGCCAGAGGGCAGGCTCGGGTCTAGTGTTCATCTTGGCTCCGTCTCTCAGCAGTTGTGCAACCCGGAGAAAGTTAGGCTTCATTTTCCTGCTATGAAATATGTGAAACACAGTATTACCTACATCACAAGGGCGTTGTGAAGATTAAAAGAGATAATGCAAGTATTGTGCGCATCAGAGTCTATGGCCCAGGGCAGGCTCTCAAGAAGCAAAGTTACCGTTTGCATCGGTGTGCTGGTTGGCAAGACACTGACTCCCTCTGAGCCCCAGTCCACTCAGCTGTGAAAGGAGCGGGATCAGAACCTCCTTGAACAGTCATTGTGAGAACTAGAAGGAGATGGCTGTGGAAGCACCCTGAAACTGTACTTTGCTCTGTGGAGGCTAGAGTTTATGATTACAGTTGTGCATAATAACTATGTCATATAAAAACCATGTGTCTAGAACCTGAGCTTACATAGGTTCTTTTACATTTAAATGATCCCCTGGGTTTACCAGTGATGGGATAATCTATGCAGTGTTCATAGGTTAGGGCGCTAGATGGTTCCAGCTCCCACGCTCGGCACTGGGCAGTGTAGTAGACAGGCTCGGGGCGCAGCGTCTGGAGACTGGGCTCAGCCAATTACTGTCTGTATGATATTGGTTAGGGGACTTAGCCATTCTGGCTCTTGGCTTCTGCATCTTGACAAGAGTAGCTATAGACAAGATATCAAAAGAGAATGAGCATCTGGTCAAGAGGAAGCTCTCAACACATGGCAGGTGTTTTTACTATGGAGGGAGGGAATGGCACACGCAGGGCAAGCCTTCTCCCAGGTCACCATCCTTCCCTTTCATTATTGTCATAGCTGAAGAAAACCATAGGATCAGGACAAGACTTTTGGTTAGTGGAAATTGACTTTTATTGTTTTCCATCAGTAAATTCTGGGATACGTCTTTTCACCTGTGTTATTTCTGTAATTGCTAAAACACATCAAGAAGGGGACTCTCAGACTCCCATCTTCTAGATGAAAAAGCTGAGGCTCTGAGAATCTAACATTTCCTGCCCAAGGAACACAGCTAATCAGAGGTAGGCTGGGATTTGAACCCAAGTATTTTCCTTCTTACCATGTAAGGTGAGAATTACCCATAAGTTTTCTGCTCTAAGTCTCAATATTTGAGCTTTTAGTGTATTATTTGTCACTGCTATCCCTCATGCAGCCTAGATTATATATAAAATTATATGGGTAGGTCCTTTGTTCAAAATATGTTTGGGATGACTTTTGATTTTAAATGTAATGCCATAAATCACCCATCTATTAATTAAGACAAATTCCTTTGGGAATTTATGTTTCCATAGTGATATGCCATTCTAAACAAACACTATAGCAGACATTGCAATCCATATGAGAGGGGATGAGGGTAGAAATGAATATTTGTTGAACGCCTTCCACTTGCCATGTACACTACATACGTTATTCCATTCAGTCCTCAGAGGATGTATCTGTTATTAAGTAGTTATCAGGTGCCTCTTCTGTTTCCAGTGTTCTGGGTGTGGAGGGTCTAGAATCAAAAGAAACAGAACCCATGCCTTTGCGGAAATCAACAATCTTCGGGGAGAGATAAATTGGATATATATGCCAGGTGAAAAGGAGTGCCGTGGGGGAAAAAGCACAGAAAGGGGATGGGGAGTGTTGGTAGGAAAATAGGTGTGTTTGTCCCCATCCAATAGGAAGGGTCTCACAGAGGCAGAGGCTTTGAAAAGACATAAAGGAGATGAATGAATGAGCCGGGGTGACACCTGGGGAAGAGTATTTCGGGCAGAAATAAATAGTAAGTGCTAAGGCCCTGAGGTAGGAATATAACTGGTCCGTTTGAAGAACAGAGGAACAGAGTGGCTGGAGTGGAGTGAATGAGCAAGAGACTAGTAGGAGATGAGATCAAAGAGCTTACAGGGGCCCGAACAGATAGGGCCTTGTAGACCTTTGTAAAGATGTGGGCTTTTATTTTGAACGATTGAAACCACTGGAAGGTTCTAAGAAGAAGGAGAGCAGTCTAGCTGCTAAGAGCATAGCGAATGTGTAGAAGGATTTTGCAACAATCCAGGTAAGGCAGGAGGGTAGCTTAGACATGAGTGGTGGCTGTCTGAGAGAGGAGAAGTGGTTGGATTTGTGTGATGTACTGAAAGGTAGAGCTGATGGATGAGATAAAGACTATGAGAAAAAGAGAGGAGCCAGGGGTGACCCCAGGGCTTCTGGAACTGGAGCTGGAAGATCAGAGTTGCCTTTGCTCAGGGCAGAGAAGACTACTCAAGGAGGTGCTGCTTAGCACCTCGCTCACACCCACACACTGAGGCTTTCCCCTACGTGACCTTGCCTCCTTCCAACTGGGCGAAATCCACAAAATGATGAAATCGCGTCACTCAAGTTCATAAGCAGGCATGGTGTGGTTGGAAGACTCACCAAGGGCTCTGAAAATGATTCTCTTTCTTCCCCTTTCAGACTAATTAGGAAACAAATTCTTGTTGTGAAATTCGAGTGCTCTAGTAAACCCAAGCCAAACTCTTGGTCAACTAGTTGATTATGGAAAATAGGGTTTTCCTGGCAACTCTTCCATGTGCTTCTACTGCTTTTTCCCTATCGCAGAGATGGACCTCGGTGCCAAATTACTTCTTTTTCTCCAAAGTACATCTCCTTGGATAACCTCTCTGGCGGGTGTGGAACCACCACAATGGTTATTCATGGTTGGTCTTTAGACTAAAAAGCATCAACCAGGGGAAAACAAATGAAAATGTAACTGTTTCATTAGACTCACAAGTGGGTAACTTCAGTGAAGTTGCAAGGCGTGGCATCCTGGGAGGCATGGATTTAGCTCAGCCTTCTGTGAGGACGGTGTCTATGTTATTGGCCACTCTGGGTCCCAGAGTTGTCAAGGCAAGACTTACCCCTCCCAAACCAGACGTCTCGCTATCCCTCTGCCTACAGAGCTTTTCTAATTCAGACAAGGTTTGCAACAGACAATAAAGGGATGAGTTGAATGTGATTAAATCCCCACGCTGGAATAAGAACTATATAGCTAACTCATAGTCAAGTAGGGCATATTTCTATATCATATACCATAGATAAACATAGTGCTGGTGTCAACTCCCAATTTTCTTTCTCTAAATAATAAGTGAAAATATTAAGTTGGTATATTTATTCACTCATTCATTTATTCATTTAGTTAACATTTTAGCAACCCTCGTACACCAGGCATTGTGCTCAGTCACTGGAGTGGCTTCAAGAAGCTCTCACCAGCTCTCACCATCTATCATGGGAAGGGTCAGAGTGGAAAGTACATACGTCCATGATGCTCCAGGCACTGTATTAGGTCCTGAGGGTACAGCAGTGACAAGACAGATAAGGTCCTTGCTCACATAGATCTTATGAAAAACATACAAATATGATTAGAGATGTGATTATTTCAGAGAATGGTGCTATATAGATCCCCAAAAAAGTGATAACCGAATAGAAGGTGAATGGAGGTAGAGAGTTGAGATCTTTTACAAAGAGTGGTTAGGACAGGGATATAATGATCGGAAAGAAGGAACACAAACGTGGAGGCAGTTATGGAAAGAGGGGGGGGAAGGAACAGAGAGAAGGCTAGTGTGGTTAGAGTTTAGCAAATGAGGAAACTAGTGCAGTGAAATGAGGTTGATCAAGGGCAGAGGAAGGGGTCTGAGCACCGGGGTTTTGCAGGTCATGATTAAGGAGCTCTGTTTTTTATATTAAGTATAATTGGAAGCTATTGGAGGGTTTGATACAACTTAAAATGTATGATTTAACTTTATGCAGGGCAGAGAATGGACAGGAGGGGCCAAGATGGAAAGAAGGAGACAGTCAGGAGGCCACAGCAGGTGAGAGATGGTGACTAGGACTGGTGGGTAGTGGTGGAGGTAATGGAAAGTGGTAGAGAGAAGAGTAAGAGAAGTGGAACGCCCAGAGATGGCCCCTAGGTTTGGGGCTGAGCCACTAACTTAAACAGGCAAGACTGGAGAAGGAAGGAGATCATGAATCAAGAGTGCTTTTTGGAACTTGTTAAGCTTGAGATGGTAATTAAATATCCAGGTCTGAAGCTCAGGGGAGAGGTCAACATGGGAGGCGTTAAAATAGATGTGGTATCTCAACGTTGTGATCATACTGCTCAGACAGAGACTTAGAGACAGAAGAGAGGAGGGCTGAAGACGGAGCTCTGAGGCATTCCAGCATCCACACCGCAGGCAGTGGAGGGACGACTTACAAGAGCAGCTGAGCAGCATCAGAGGAAAAATAAAAGACTGATGTCACAGAAACTGAGAGAAGGGATTTCAAAAAAGGAGAGGTGGTCATTTTTTCCAAAGGCTGCAGAATGTAAGCGTTTAAGGAAAATGCTAATGGATAATTGATTGCTAGATTTCGCAAAATAGAGTTCATTGGTTGTCTTGACCATGGCCCTTTTAGTGGAGATGTGTATAGGATATATGAAAACACAAAGAATAAGTCATTCTGGAAAGTCACTCTAAGGGAAGTAATACAGAATTTGGAATCAAAAGTTTGAAAGTGAGTTAGGCAAAGACAAGTGTCGGGGGAAAGTATTTCAGTAGAGAGCTCAGTATAATTAATCAAAGTTACAGAAATGTGGTGTAGGGGGAGCTATGAGCAATTTGGTCTTGCTGAATGATAAAGTACTAAGCTGGGAGGAAATTCCGTTCCAGGGCTAGATCATGAAGGGTACAGTGAATGACATCTGGAGGAAATGAGGAACTACTGAAAAGTGTTTAATCACAGAAATGGCATTATTTCATCTGCATCTGCAGCGAGGTCACTCTGCAGCCTGGACTGTAGCAGGCAAGGTGAGAGTCAACAGTCCCACAGATGGACTGCTCAGGTGTTATGGTAAAAGATAACGTGGATAGCTGTTTCAGGTAGAAAAGAGAGAGCACATCCCAGAAATAGTGAGGATGGAAAATTGGCAGGTCTTGATTGTGGGTTAGTCAAGAAGGCCTAACTTTTACTCTTCAGTGACTGGGTGAATGGCAGTGCCGGCACCTGTGGTGGGCAAAACTGAAGGGGCACCTGGCTCAAACAGAGGGTTAGTAAGTTCACTTTCTCACCTGTTGACACTGAGGTGCTTGTGGGGCACGCTGAGGGAGTTTTCTAGTACTGGGTATTAATTTGGAGTTTTGTGAAGAGGTGTGGATAGAAGATAAACACACACCTATTCTAGATCACTGAAAAAATATACAAGGTATTTAACAATTCGAAGATTGATAACTAGCTCTTGCTAGTTTTAGTAGCACAGTGGCAGTGTGATGAGTCTGATGTTTGAATTTGGAAAAAAGAGAGAGATTGGACAGTCATTAAAAGGATATGTAAGATTGAAGAGATAATCTCTCTTGTTTAGGATGGGAAAAACTTCAAAATGTCTATTGGCTCAGGAGAAGGAATGAAAGAGTGATTCAGGAGGGAAGTGGACTGACTGAGAATGACTAGACGAGGATGTACCCAGGACTGAGATGAGCGCTTGGCTGTGATCCAGAGCGAGGACAGCTCAGCCTCGGACACTGCAGGTGAGCAGCTGGTGTGAATGCGGAGCAAGCGAGAAGGCCCGGTTTTCCAGAACCCTTGAAAGGCACAAGATCATTTCTGAGGATGACAGAGGTGGGCGTTGGGTAGGGGACTTGAGAGCAGTGGAAGTTTGAAAGCGCATCAGTGAGAGAGAGAAAAAGGAGATGACCAAGACCTGATAAGGAGACTGATGAGCCCCTCCTGGCTCGTTTAGGAGAGCGTGAGTGTGTGGAGCTGTCAGTCTGTGGCTGCCTGCTTCTTCTGGAAGCACTAAACAATGCAAGTATAGAAGTGGAGAAAAAAATGAAAAAGTAAAATACTGAACCCAAGATAGGTTTATGCTGAAGTAAAAGATGAGAGGAAAAAAGAACCAATGGAGAGAGTAGTTCGATGTCTGGTAGAAAAAGAGAATGGAAAGATATGAATGAGCCAAGGTACCAAATAGGTTGAAGGACACTTAAGACCAGAATTAAGATATTGAGGGACCTGGAAGGTGGTTTATGTGAGAAACTGAAACTTAGTATTTCAGAGGAGGAACATTCCAGGTGATGGCAAGTTCTAAGGAGTGGCCACAAGAGTGAATGACCAGGTAGAGTGAGATGAAAAAGAGGGGAAAGCCTTAAGGGCTACTGGTGTTAGATGGCTCAGCGTGGAAATTAACGCCATTCTCGTGACAGAGATTTATGTGGGGCCAGAATCCACAATACATGAAGGGGAGGGACCGTGAAGCCAACAGAAGACAACGGTGGGTGAGAACAGAGGCTGGAGGATTAGGAGTTTTTACAGGAAGTGGATGAACAAAAATCTAGAAGCAGTATGGAGAAACAAAAACCTCAAACCTACCTCCTGACGGTTTTCAGGTGGGAAGGTGGAAGGATTAATGTATGATAAGCTTAAATATGGGAGAATTTATTTATAATGGAGGGTTCCAGAGGTCTTACTGGGAACGTTTGAAAGAGAGGAGCAGTAAGGGGGTATAAATATGAATTAAGCAGAAACGACGATGGGGCTTTGTTTTGGACAGCCAGCACTAGCGGGAAGCTGGTAGAACGTGCTGGCTGCAAAGACTTACAGAGAACATTGGCATAAAGCAGTAGTCGGTGAGGTCTAGCACTGCCGGCACTTTGGCAGCCTGCTCTAGTGACTGGTGCAGGGGTAACCCTTCAAGGTCAGAGACTGGGCCGTGGGCCACGTGAAGCCTCCCACTGGCACAGACACAGGAGGCTTTTAGCTGTAGGCACTGAGTTCTCTTCCCCGGGCATGGTCAACTTCCTTCTCTTTTTCTTCCACGTGTCCCTTGATGTTCTGCTCCCTTGCCCTTCAGCCACGAAATGTCAGTCTCTCTATCAGTCTGTGCTTTGCTTAAGTCCCCCTTCAGTGCGCACTTTGGGTACAGACTTTATCACCTGATTCCTATGCATACGTGTTACCTCCAGCTATGTATGCCAGGGCCTGCTCTTCACTCTTTAAGCAGGTGCACCTTGTGTTTTTCTCTTTGAGGGGTTTTGATGCTTTCGATGGGGAGAATAATTCCTCATGGGAACTGAGAATGAAAATTGGTACCTTCTTCATTCTGCTCTTTGGCAAAAATATTGAAAGCGGGACACTTCCTGTGTAATTCCACTTAATTTCTTCCCATGCTGTCCCACTTCCACAGTGATCACGCTGTCATCGGGGCTATGTCATGACTGTTGATAAGTATGTGCTTTTCTCGGGTATAATTTCTGCAGCCTTAGAGAAATCTAGGGTGCTCTGTGTAAGCATAAATAATGTAAGAATCACCTGGAAGGCCTGGTAACTCTACACTTTTCTTAATGAAAGGCAGAGTGCAATTTATAAATTCTGGCTGCAGCCGCATCCCCCAGAGCCTTGTTCTCACCATGCAGATCTGGAAGCCTAGCAGAGGGCAGAGAGTGAACAAATCTTTGCTCTAGGATCAGAGGTTACTTCTGTGTGACTTGCTCTCAAACATCATTATCTCTGATGCCCTGACCTGTCCAACTGCTGGAATTTCCATGCCCAGACCTACCTGGCTTAAACCACCTCTGCTTACTATTTAAACTTAACCTGAACAGCATTCCTCCAGTCCTGTTGGTTGCTTTGGGCTTAACCTATTGCCTTGTATTTCTAAAAGATGGAGAAATTGGGCTTTGGTGGGAGACCAAGCTGATCAAAAGGGCTTGAAACTGACTCTAGAAAGTGAGAACCAATCTAAATAAAAACTACAAATCCATACACTGGGATAAACAGCATGACCGATATCCCTACCTTTTGTTCTGCCCCTGCTAAATCATTACCCACTTACATAGACCTGGTCATATCGTCACCCTATCCCACAGCCTTCTGGGGTTTCCTAACAAACCATGGGAACAAAATTCAAAATCCTTAGCAGGACCTTCAAGGCAATGTCTTACCAGGTTTTAATCTGTCATTGCAATCCCATTTCTTGCCCTTATATTTCAGTCACATTGTAGTGACTTTTCCAATACGCACAGAGTTCTTTTTTAACACTGCTTTGTCTTGCATATGTAAGTACCTAGTTGCAAACTGCCTTCCTACCATCTTTTGCCTGAAGAACATCTCTACAACCTTCAAATTCCATTAAGTCCCAATGTAACCTTCGCTGGAAACTTTCCTCAATATCTACAGCCAAAGATGATGGCTCCCTTCTATGTGGTCTTTATATATATGTCTATTTAAGTGTTAACACATTTCTAGGGTAGACTGGCTAGAAAAGCTTGGACACGAGCTGAATCTGCAGTCCACAAGTCAGATTTCTTTCTCTTCAGTGAAACTTCAGTTCTGCTCTTAATGCTTTCAGCCAATTGAATAAGGCCCACCAACATTACTGAATTTATATTAGTTAAAATCAACTAATTGCAGCCATTAACCATATCTACAGAATATCTTTACAGCAACACAGTATTATACAGCAGTAGTACTACAGCCTAGCCAAGGTGACACAAAACTAACCATCACAGAAAAATATAGTTACCCATGGGAACCAAGGTCTCAGATACTTGAAAGCAGCTGTAGCAGAAGGATCTTACTGTGGGATCACATGGAACCTATCATTGTTTTTTCTTTACTGGTCACATATAGCAGGTATTAAATATTTAGAAATAATTTAAGGGATATATTCATTGCTTTTTGTATTACTAGCTTATATCTTTAGGCATTTGATTTCAAAACTAAATAGATGAAGTTTCTGTTTCTTTGGAGAGTGACCAGAAACAGCCATGTTCTTTAAAGACTTTAAAGCAGGATTATGACTAAAATAAGTGAGATGAGGAAAAGCATGCTTGTAACAAATGAAAAGACAGAAATCTCAGTGGAGAAAGACACACTATTTTGAAGAACCAAAAGGTTCTAACTAATTCTAATGTAATACTGGGTTTAAAAAACATTTACTCACCAAAGAGGATATATAGATGGCAAATAGGCATATAAAAAATGTCCCACGGCATACGTGATTGGAGAAATGCAAATTAAAACAACAGTGAGGTAGTAATACACATTATTAAAATAGCCAAAATCTAGAACACTGACAACACCAAATGCCAGCATGATGTGGAGAAAAAGAACTCACACTCATTGGTAGAATACAAAATAATATGGAAACTTTGGAGAAAGTTTGACAAAACTAAACATACTCTTATGTTATAATCCAGCAATTAGGCTCCTTAGTATTAACCCAGAACTGAAAACTTAATGTCCACAAAAACCTGAATACAGATGTTTATAGCAGCTTTATCTAGGAAGCAACCAAAATGTCCTTCAGTGTGTGAATTAATAGACTGTCCAGACAATGGAAAATATTATTCATTGCTGAAAAGAAATGAGCTATCAAGCCATGAAATGTCATGGAGTAACCTTAAAGGCGTATTACTGAGGGGAGGGTAGAGCTCAGTGGTAGAGCACGTGCTTGGCGTTTGCACGGTCCTGGGTTCAATCCCCAGTACCTCCATTTAAAAACAAACAAATATAATTACCCCCCTAATTTTTAAAATTTAAAAAAAGGCATATTACTAAGTGAAAGGCCAACCTGAGAAGGCTACATACGATGTGACTCCAACTATATAACATTCCTGGAAACTTAAAACTATGGGGACAGTAAAAAGATTAGTGGTTGCCAGGGGATGGTGGGGAGGGAAGAGTAGATAAAGCACAGATAATTTTAGGGCACTGAAAATATTCTGTATCATACTGGAGGACATCATTGCTCCACACATAAGCCAGACACAGAAAGACACTTGTTGCATCATCTCACTTATATGTAGAATCTGAAAACATAATTGATTAAGTTGAACTCCCAGTGAGAAGAATGATGATTACTAAAGGCTTACAGGTGGGGTAAAAGGCGAGCTGCTTATCAAAGGGCACAACTTTTCAGTTATTAGATGAGTAAGTTCTAGAGACCTAATGCACAACAGGATGACCAACATTATTATAAAGAGGTAGACCTCAAGTGTCTCACCACACAGAGATAACAAAAAGAGTAACTGTGAGATGATGGATATGTTAATTAGCTTGATTGTGGCCATAATTTCACAATGTATATGAATACTAAATATCACATACACTTTATGGATAATCTTATTTGTCAAGTGTACTTCAGTAAATCTGGACAAAAACAGAATTCTCTATTCAGAAAAAAATAATCTCTAAAATGAAAGTGAAATGCAGGGAAGAGTATATAGCTCAAGGAGTAGAGCACATGCTTAGCATGCATGAGGTCCTGGTGTTCAAGCCCCAGTACCTCCTCTGAAAGTAGATAAACAAGCCTAATTACCTTCCCCTCCAAAAAAAATAATAAATTTTTAAAAATGAAATAAACACAATTTTAGATAAAATAAACTTGAGAGTTCACCTGCTTCAGAGTTGCACTACTAGGAGTGCTAAAGGCAGTTCTTGAGGCTGACAGAAAATAATACAAGATTATATTTGGCTCCTCAAATAGAAGTGACACATATTGGGAATGACAACTATGGGGTAAATATAAAAGTTCATTTTTTTCCTCTTAATGTCTTTAAAATACATATGAACATTTAAAGAAAAACCCATAGCATTGTTTTGCAGGTTGTACAGTGTGTGTAGGTAGAATGTTTATGAAAACTATAGCCTTAGAGATCAAAGGGACTAAATGGACTTCTACAGCTGCAAATTTTCTACTGCAGACTATGAAAAATTAAGAATATTGTCATCTCTAGAGCAATCACAAAAAAATGACATAGCTAAGACCCAGCAATCCGAACCCTAGTTATTTACCCAAATTAAAAGAAATTTAACAGCACAATCTGGAGATCCCAGGTGTCAATCAGTATGAGGATGGGTAAGGAAACTGGCATACACATACAACAGCATACCACTCAACAATAAAAGTGCAAAGGCTTACTACTTGTGCATGCATCATCTTGGGTGAATCTCCCAGACACATCAAATCTTACATGAAAGATACACACTGCATGATTCTATTTTTATGATATTCTAGAATAAGCAAATTAATTTTTGTTGAGAAAAAAATCAGAATGAAATTTATCTCCAGCGTAGTAGGGGTAGCAGTGATAGACTGGAAAGAGGAAAGAGAGCGCTATCTGGAGTTATGGTAACATTCTGTATCTTAATAGGGACTTGGGTTACAACAGATGTATGCATTATCAAAACTCAACAAAAGTAAAGTTTTGTGTATTTCATTGTATGTAAATTTCACATTCAGAGAAAGTGACCATTATTGAACTCTAGTAATCATATGCATGGTGAAGTAGAGGGAAATAGAGGTCTGTAATTTGCTTTAAAATGCCTTAAAATAGATAAGATGATGTATGTAGTGTGCAGGAGTGAACAGATAGGTACGTAAGGAATGGAAGTCTAATATATGTTAATGATAGAGACTGGGTGATGAGTATACAGGTATTGATGGAAGGATTCTTTCAATTTGCTGTCTGACAATTTTTATAATGCATGGTAGGGGGAACTAAATGGATGAGCAAGCATTCAGAAAGGTTTAGAGTTTGGTTGTTTAGCTGTAGTTTCAGAAACGTAAGTGTTTTATTTTTAAAATATGGTATTGGCTACCATATTTGTCTACGAATAATGATCCTATGATGCACAGATAAAGAAACACAGAAGTGTTTTTAGACATTCCTGAGAATCAGCTTCGGCTTGGATGAAAGAATTTCTAAAGTCTGGCTTTGAGAACCAAATGTTTCTTTTAGCATGGAAGTAGATTAGGTTAACCTCTCCTTTTCTCAAAACCCCAGGGCTTGGAGCAGGTGGAGTGTGACTTTCAATCTGAAACTGAGAAGTGCCTTCTTTATTCACCAGCCGTATCTGGAGGAATCAATCACTTGATTGACGGAGTCCTAAATGACCCGGTGTTTTACGTTGCATAATAGTACTGCAGGTGTCTTTCAAAAGGATGTTTCAGATAGGACAGTGAGCCCCCTTCCTTGGTAAATCACACTTGCCCATACACAAATAAGTCCTTTGTTTAAGTCCTGGGGAGTGTGTTTAAAAAATCTACCATCTCCACTTGGACTTACAACCGTCTTAGTTCTATTTTTCTTTTTGATGACAGACACATTTATACCTATTCTTCACTCAAAATCTTCCTTTTGTCTGAAATAAGGTAGTAGTTCTATAATTCAAGAATTTCATTATTCTAACAGATAAAGCTTATTATCAAAGTTTTGATTTGAAAATTAGAGGATGGTGTCTCACAAGTCATGGATTTGATTTGGCTTGGAGAAAGATTTTGGTGTCCTGGAAACAGTGGTGATTGGGAGGGATCTGAACTCAGCCCCTCTCTCTGTAGAATAAGAACAGAATATTCAAGAACAGAGTCGTAGGGTGGACAGGAGCCCATAAAAGAACACTGATGGACAGAGGTGAATATATGGTACTGATGGTAGTAATTCTTGACCCTTACTTGGGAATGAACATTGAAAAAAAGTTAGAAATGGATATTACAACTCCTAGGATGAAGATAATTTTCTTCATATATACCTCTCTTCCCCTTTTCCTTCCCTTTCTCCTACTCTTCTTGTGCCAATATACTGTAGGAAATGGATTGCTATATATAATGTACATTATATATATTAAATATACTGCATCTTTTTTATATAGGTAGGCAGTTGTCAGTCTCAAATAATGAATCATAAACACAGGAGGTTGGAACCATCACTCTGATCACTGCTTGGGTGCAGAATTAAAGAGGAATGTTGTAGAAGGATGAATGAGAGTCTTCATGCCAGTTATAGGTAAATGTTAAAAATTGTACTGGCTCATTTATTTATATCTCATCTTCTTCCAAAAATAATTTGATTTACCTTAAAATATACATATACCATATTGTCAAAATGGGAATAAATGAAAATCATGTAGAGGAAGTAAATACATGTATAAAAATACTTGCAAAGTATACTTATTATAATGTGATATTACAGTTAATTGTGCATTTCTTCTAAGTGAGTGCAAAAAAAATCACAAGTCATATACTCCAACAGGATAAAGGAAGCAGAGCAGTTCTCTAGTAAAGAACATCTTTGCCTGTGCTAAATGTTTAAAGAAATTTAATATACTCATACTATGCATGAATATTTATGGAGCTCTTTAGTTTAAAAAGCTCTCTTTTTTCCCCACTAATACAAGTTTTTAAGTATTTTTGTCTCATTCTACAGAAGAATAGATTGAAGCTCAGAGAAATACAGTTTTATAACCAGTAAATTACAGAGCAGGAGTTCCAGCCTGTATCTTAGAACTCCAAATCTTGTGCTGCTTCCGCATCCCCATGTAAGGGACATTGGCCATGATAATGGATGCTGTTTTCAACAGTACACTTACTGAAGATGCATACGGGATGGAGGCAGCATATGACCATTTCCTAGATTGACCCTTGGTTAAAAGCTGAGGGCATAGAGGTTAAAGCAAAACTCATCAAGGGACTTGATGTTTGGGATAATTTACTGAAGACTAGGTATTTCGCAAGTCAAAGAGTAGCATCCATATAGAAAGGGAGCTAGAGGGACAAATTCCTTGATAAATTCACGAATCTGCTGGGACTCCCACTGCCCAGATTCAACAGAAAGAGGACTTGGGAGTCCTCTGATACATTCCAGATAGGTCAGGGGCAAAGAGCAGGGTGGAGGGCAAATCTGGAGGTGTACACCAGAATGAAGATGGATGGACATTGGTAGAGGAATGAGTTGTCTGGAAAAAGCACACAGAACAGAAATTTGGTAAATGCTGATCAGAGAAAGACCTATCTGCTCTCAACACAGCTGGGATTAGTTTTTGCATAGATTAAGTTTAAAAAGAGGAAAAAAGAAAAACTTTTCTTGAACACCAATATATTCCAGGGGTTGTGTAGGTCACTTTCTATATATCTGCTCATTTAATTCTTGCAGTAATAACATTGGATATAATTAAGGCTCAGAGGGGCCTAGGAATTTATCCCATAAAACAGCTAGTAAATAACAAATCTGAGATTTGAATCTAGGATTTTCTAACATCAAACCTTGGACTTTTTCCAAACCCTTTGCAATTTTCTGCCCACTTTATATGTCACCAGAGGAAAGCCATAACACTTCTGCACTGAAGTAGAATCTTAATGTTTCCAAAGAAGCAGTTTTGGATTACTACATATACAAGTTGGCTTACTTATTTATACAGTCATGGTTCTATCAAGACCAAAAGTTACCACTCAAGAGATTATGGTAGAGAGTATTTAAATTTGGAAACTTCCGAGACAATAACTAGTCATCTGCCTTTCCCATAATGATAGCTGCCATTTACTGAATATTTAAAATATAGACTATTCACTTTCTATGCCTTAAATCAATTCATCCTCATACCAATTATATAAAGATAAATTTTGAAAGTGAAGCAAAGAAGGAGAATGAACAGAGTAAAAGGGGTAGTGACAGAAGCTAGACTTCTCTGAATAAACCTTATTTCCTCAATTAGCAAAATAAAATAATGAAAAAATTTAAAAATCCCAAAACAGTAAGAAGAGAAATGTTTTAAACTGGATATAAATTTGTTAGCATAGCACTATAGAGAGGAACATTTTCAAGTGATTTAAAACAGGGTACATCCCTCTAAGGATGTACAGACAAACTACTCTAAGGACAAACCCCCTCAAAACTGTAAAAAGAAAGTTTGAAACTATTCGGTGTAATAATTTTGTGAGTAATACTGACTGTTATTCTGAAAATGTTATACATACAATGTATTTTATATATAGTTAATATGATATAATATAATAAAGTAATTCACTGTCATTAGGACCTAAGATTTTTAGCCTAGGAGAAAAAGAAATATAAAATCAAAGAATTTAAATAAAATCCCAATATTGTCATTGGAACTGGAAATATCAGTATGTAGTTATAACATATAGCATTGTACACTAAAAAGACTTAAAAATAGCAAATATGGTAGCAAGAAGCACCCCTGGCACACAAATTATGTAAGTATCTTTTCCTACTAGAGTAGACAGATAGGAGAAATGGAGTCTAGGTCTATAACAAAAACTGTACAGGATGATCTTAAAACACCTTATTATACCAGAAAGTAAGAAAGCTATCAAAAACTACTTGGTGATGTCAAAAGGACTCAAGAACCAATGTAAAGAGACTTTTCTGGACCAACCTGAGGCATTTTGTGAATCTAGAGGAATAATAAAATCTATGGGTTAAAAAACATCAAAAATATGAAAAACCTGAAGGAATTACACCACCACAGCAATACAATTAAAAAAAAAAAAGAAAATACTATGAACAACCATATGGCAATAAATTGGACAACCTAGAAGAAATGGACAAGTTAACATACAGTACACCAAAAATTAATCAAGAAGAAATAGATCATTTGAACAGACCAATCACTAGAAGTGAAATAGAATCAGCAATAAGAAACCTCCCTGCAAACAAAAGTCCAGGACCAGACAGCTTCACTGGAGAATTCCATCAAACATACAAAGAAGAGCTCATACCAGTCTTTCTCAAACTCCCCCAAAAGATTGAAGAGGAGGGCATACTCCCAAACTCATTCTATGAAGCCACCATCACCCTGATACCAAAGCCAAACAAAGACACTACCGAAAAAGAAAACTATAGGCCAGTAATGTTGATGAACATAGATGCAAAAATTTTCAACAAAATATTAGCAAGCAGAATCTAACAACTCATTAAAAGGATCATACACCATGATCAAGTTGGGTTCATCCCAGGGACACAAGGATGGTTCAACATAAGCAAATCAATCAGTGTGATACACCACATCAACAAGACAAAGTACAAAAATTGTATGACTGTCTCAATAGATGTAGAAAAACATTTGATAAAATTCAACACCCATTTATGAAAGCCTTCCTGCTAAAATCTAAAACAAGACAAGGAAGCCCACTCTCACCACTTCTATTCAATATAGTATTGGAGTCCTAGCCATGGCAAGAAAAAGAAACAAAAGGGATCCAAGCTGGGAGAGAAGAGGTAAAACTGTCACTGTATGCAGATGACATGATAATATATACGAAAACCCATAAAGGCTCCACACAAAAACTACTAGATAAAAGAATTTGGCAAGGTAGCAGGATACAAGATTAACATACAGAACTCAGTGGCATTTCTTTACACTAACAATTAAGTATCAGAAAAGGAAAGTAAAGAAACAATCCCTTTTAAAATTGCATCCAAACAATAAAATACTTAGGAATAAATCTGACCAAGGGAGTGAAAGACTTATATGCAGAGAACTACAAAACACTGACTAAGGAAACTAAAGATGACTTAAAGAAATGGAAAGATATCCCACATCTTGGATTGGAATAATGAATATTGTTAAAATGGCCATATTGCCCAAAGCAATCTACAGATTTAATGCAATCCCTATCAAATTACCCAGGACATTTTTCACAGAACCAGAACAAATAATCCTAAAATTTATATGGAATCACAAAAGACCCAGAATTGCCAAAGCCAAAGCTGGAGGAATAACCCTCCCAGACTTCCCACAATACTACAGAGCTACAGTGATCAAAACAGCATGGTACTGGTCCGGAAACAGACATATGGATCAGTGGAACAGAATAGAGAGCCCGGAACTAAACCCACAGATTTCTGATTAATTAATCTATGACAAAGGATGCAAGAATATACAATGGAGTAAGGACAGTCTCTTCAGCAAATGGTGTTGGGATAACTGGACAGCTGCATGTAAATCAATGAAATTAGCACACTCCCTCACAACAGACACAAAAATAAACTCAAAAAGACTTAAACATAAGACACTATAAAGCTCCTAGAAGAAAACATAGGCAAAAACATAAGACACTATAAAGCTCCTAGAAGAAAACATAGGCAAAATATTCTCTGACATAAATCATAGCAATGTTATCCCAGGGCAGTCTACTCAAGCAATAGAGATACAAGCAAAAATTAACAAATGGGACATAATTAAACATAAGCTTTTGCAAAGCAAGGGAAACCATAAGCAAAACAAAAAGACAACCTATGGAATGGGAGAAAATATTTGCAAAAAATGAGATAAGGGCTTAATTTCCAGAATATATAAACAGCCCATAAAACTTAATACTAAAAAAAACCAAACAACCCAATCCAAAAATGGGCAGAAGACCTAAATAAGCAATTCTCCATGAAGACATACAAATAGCCAGTAGACAGGTGAAAAATCTCATTATCACTAATTATCAGAGAAACGCAAATCAAAACTACAAGGAGGTATATCACCTTGCACCAGGCAGAATGGCCATCATTCAAAATTTTACAGATGGTAAATGCTCAAGAGGGTGTGGAGAAAAGGGAACCCTCTTGCACTGCTGGTGAGAATGTAGTTTGGTGTAGTCATTATGGAAAGCAACATGGAGATTCCTCAAAAAACTAAAAATAGACTTACCATATGATCCAGCAATCCCACTCCTGGGCATAACCCAGAGGGAACTTTAATTCATAAAGACACATGCACCACCCCACAACCGATGTTCACAGCAGCACTATATACAATAGCCAAGACATGGAAACAACCTAAATGTCCATCAACAAATGACTGGATAAAGAAATTGTGGTGTATTTATACAATGGAATACTACTCAGCCATAAAAAACGATAAAATAATGCCATTTGCAGCAACTTGGATGGACCTGGGGATTGTCATTGTAAGTGAAGTAAGCCAGAAAGAGAAAGAAAAATACCATATGATATCACTCACGTGTAGAATCCAAAAAAAGACAAAGGAACTTACTTGCAAAACAGAAACAGACTCACAGACATAGAAAACAAACTTATGGTTACTAGGAGAGGAAGAGGGTAGGAAGGGATAAATTGGGAGTTCAAGATTTGCAGATACTAACTACTATATATAAAATAGATAAGCAACAAGTTTACACTATATAGCACAGGAAACTATGTTCAATATCTTGTAGTAACCTATAATGAAGAAGAATGTGAAAACAAAAGAAATGTGAAAAACCAACAGTAACACATTTTAAAAGAAAGAAAAAACAAGTGGGACCTAATTAAACTAAAGCTTTTGTACAGCAAAGGAAACCATGGACAAAACAAAAGGACAACCTACTGAATGAGAGAAAATATTTGCAAAATGATTTGGCTCATAAGAGGTTAATATCCAAAATGAATAAACAACTCCTATAACTATCAAAAACAGAAACAAAAAAAGCATACACACACACAACCCAATAGAAAAGGGGGCAGAAGACTTGAACAGCTTCAAAGAAGACATACAGATGGCCAACAGGCACATGAAAGGATGCTTAATACCTCTAGTTATTAGAGAAATGCAAATCAAAACCACCATGAGGTATCACCTCACACCTGTCAGAATGGCTATCATGAAAAAAGACCAGAAATAACAAATGTTGGCAAGGATCTGGAGAATAGAGAACCCTCATGTACCATTGGTGGGGATGTAAATTCATTCAGTTGCTATAGAAAACAGTACAGAGGTTCCTGAAAAAAACTAAAAATAGAAGTACCATATGATCCAGCAGTTCCACTCCTGGGTGTGTGTGTGTGTGTGTGTATCAGAAAAAAACAAAAACACTAATTCTAAAAGATATATACAATAGCCAAGATATAGAAGCAACCTTAACTGTCCATCAACAGATGAATGGATAAAGAAGATGTGATACAGAAACACACACACACACAATGGAATATTACTCATCCATAAAAAAGAATGAACACTGCCATTTGCAACAACACTGATGAACCTAGAGGGTATTATGCTTAGTGAAGTAAGTCAGACAAAGAAAGAAACACTCTTATGTTATCACTTATATATGGAATCTAAAAAATAAATGTATATAATGTGAGAAACAGCCTCACAGATATGGGAACAAACCAATAGAGAGGAAAGGGGTAGGGCAAGATAAAGAGTGTGAGATTAAGAGATACAAACTACTATGTATAAAATTGTACATCCTGGGGAAATATAGCCATTATTTTGTAATAAGTTTAAATAGAGTATTACCTTTAAAAATACTGAATCACTATGTTGTACACCTAAAACTAATATTCTAAATCAACTGTACTTCAATAAAAACAGGGGGAAAAGTCAGTGGCAACCTTGAAGTATGCTGAAGAATCAATTCTCATTTTTCTGAAAGCTGGTAATAGAGAAAGAATCAAGTAATCCACCTGCTTTTCCTGTACAACCTCAGGATAAGCAAATGTCCTGTGGTTTATTTTTATAAATCTATCCCAGCTCACAAATGAAGGAAGAATTAAAAAATTACCATTTTGCAAACCTCTAGTAAATTGTGGATCTGGGTAATTATAATGACTACTAACATCATACCAAGAGAGAAAAGTGGACACTATGTGCCTCCTATTGGAATTACAAAATAGATCCTATGAAGTATTTTTTGCCAAAGCATCAGCGTAAGTCAGATCAAGCTTCTGGATATAACTATCAGTTTTTCGGGGGGGGGGGAGGGGTGATACAGTAGTAGAGGAACATGTTAACTATTATTATAAAGTTGGCATTCAACAAAATCCAGAATGTGAGAAATACTTCAGAATATCACTAATGACTTGATTTCTTCACAAATAAATTGTAAGGAAAACCTAAGAGGGAGGAGAAGCTATAGCTTAAAAAAGATCTGAGAAACTCATAAAAATGAAATGTGTGGATATTGTTTGGCTCTTGATTAAAACAAAACAAATTGTAGAAACAAATGTATGATGAGATAACTAGAAATATTTGACACTGGATTTTTATGATATTAAAGAACGATTACAAGTATTTATGAATATTAATGAACACAACATACAATTCTGTTCTTTAAAAGAATCCTTATTTTTAGGGATACTTACTGAACTAAAGAAATAGTAAGATGTCTGTATTTGGTTCAAAATAATGCAGGGACTTGGGGGTTGGAGTTATGTGGGAAGGTTGACAAAAGTTACTCTGAATTGATATTTGTTGAGAATAGGAAGTGTGTGGGGGGGGCAGGTCCATTATATTTCTCTTTATATCTATATTTGGACTGTTACAGAGTAAGTTTTTACAATGGTGTTTCAGCAGATAGGATTACCAAGTTCCACATGTGGATGGTTCAGAGATCTATATAATTTAAGAAATTGAAAATAAATAGCTCATCCAGTTACCAATTTAAAACAGTTCTTCTATAACTCCTTTTACACATAATGGGTATGAATCTTGGTCTATAAACTCCAGTATGTAAGAGAAAAAGCATTTCCAAAATTTTTCTGAATTTTTGTGAGGTTCTCCCGGCCTCATCTGCCTGGATACCCAGCACGGCCACTCCATCTTTGGGGTCTCATCTCTCCGACAGACTCTGACCCTGAAAGGAAGCATGCTTCTCCTCTGCTCTTGCATTCCACAGGTTTTCTGGGGTTCATCTCATTCCTTCCACCACTGACCCTCAGCCCCACACAGGGTGTGGAGTGAAGTCAGGGGGCCAGATGTCTTCCAGGCACCTACTCCTGTCTCCTACGCCTACCTTTCCCTCCACTCTTTTTGCTTTCCCATCTCAAGAACACAGTTCCAGTCTCAGAAGCAGGACGCCTGGTTTGTATTTTTCCCTCTGCTCTGAAGTCATTTCTATTTCCCTGAGAGCTAGGCATTGAAATTCAGAGACCAGAATGAGACTCTGATTTCCTTTCTGAAACAACCCCTTCCCAGTGGGAATGAATGAACTAAGTGCAGAGCTAGGCAAGGGAAGGGAAGGTAGTAATAATAAAAACAAACATCATTCTGAAAATAGTAACAACAACAAACATTAAGTGGCAAGCACTTTTCTGAATGCTTTACATGCATCAATTCGTCGAATTCTCATACCAACCCGACAAAGCAATTAATACTATCTCCATGATGTGGATCATGAAAGTGAGGCAGAAAGCGGTTAGGTTACTTGTCCAAGATTGCACAGGTAGTAGGTGGTAGCACTGGAATTCCAATCCAGGCAGTCTGACTCCAGCTCTGTGCTCTTTAAAACATTAAGAAAGACAGGCTGGGGGAAAAAAAAAACAACCCAATGTATGTGAAAATGCTAGTTGAGGTGTTCTGTGCAGGTATAGTCCATTTTAAAAAAAACCATCAGAAGCATAAAACCAGCTGCCTCTTTATCATTTTCTTTTCTCCATCCACACACAGCGTAGGTGATGTGGAGGAAGAGGGAAGCGTCATCCCTCCCGAAGTCTCCCAGGTACATCTTGCTGTAGCACTGGAATTTACACGATTAAATTTCCATCTCATTTCAAATGATGACACGAGCCTTTAGTTCAACTAAATGTTCTGATGGACCCGCAGTGGTCACGGAAGCGGGAGTCCTGCGATGCAGACCCCAGACCACCTGACTGACCGAGGTCATGCTTACTCCCTGACCACACCAGGGAGCTTACCTGCGTTTTGACCTGAAATTGAAGGTGGATGGTTGCAAGGCCCCTACGAGCATCTGACCTGACGGAGGGAGAGGAGCTTCAGGCCTTGGGCCTGTCAGACAGATACCTTCCCACCAGCTGTGACCCTGCTCGCCCTTACGCAGCACTAATGAAAAGGCTCGAGGAGTACCAGATGGAACACACTCGAACCTTCCAATCAGGGTTCTTCCATCCCCTTCGGCTCCTCTCCCCACCGTGCATCATCTGCATTAAAAAGCCCAGTGGATCCTTTTCAGCTGCTTCCCATCAGCCCACATAACGTCCTTCCTGACACTCCTCTGGGAGAGTCCCATGTCGTCCGTGTAATAAGACGGAGGAGGGTGCGAATAATTAGAACTTAGATTGTCAACTCGGTCTCTAAAGTCAGTCACACAGAAAATGCGCCAGCTTGACATATGATGCACGGTGTCATTTTATGGAAATAAATGATCTAAACTGCTTAGTTTGGGGTAAAACGTGATAGCATATTTGATGTGTCCCAATCACTCATTTTTACGGGAGCAGAAGCAATAACACTGATTAAGATGAATTCCTCGGAGCCAATGTCAGTTAACTCAACTTTGGTTGTTCATGCAATTTGATGCATCTAACTTTGGCTTTTCTTCTCTTCCCGTCACCCACCGTCAGAGATGATACATTTAATTTTAAAAGGCACATGTAGACATAAATGCATTTAGGACTAAAGATGCTCAGGTATATGTAAGCACAGTGGTCTCTGTATGAAATTGTCATCGAGATACAACTGTATATTGCAAATTCGTTATCGGAATCCTAAATTGATGCATAGAAAACACACACCCAGACACACACACCTTGACGGAGGTTAAACAGCTCTCCTCCCCTTCTTGTCATAATAACTTCACATAATGATAGTGCTGTCATTATAAATATTTAGAGGCTTCTGCATCCTGATAATTGGATTGTGAATGTTGGCAAACTCGGAGAATAATTTTTAAATCAGCACAAGCATCGTGTTCAAAGCGTTTTCTTGGATTTTCAGAATGAAAACCAGAACCATCCTCGATTTCTTAGATGACTGGGAAGCATGAGAGATGCAAATACACCCAGCGCTCTTGTTATTCCTACGTCTCCCTCCAGTAAACTGAAAACAGTACCTCCCCTCTGTGAATCTGCCACCCTCCACATGCTTGGCCCGGATGCCGTACACCTGCTCAGCGTCTTCCGGAACCCACTGGAGCATATGGTAAGACTCACATATTGCCTCATCCCAGGATGGCTTGGGAACGCTGGTCACCTGGGCTCTGTTTTCAAGTGGTGTGACAGCAGCTGTGGGAAGCCCGGAGAATGACAGGCTCTCACTGCTCTTCTTAGCAGTGGGAAAGGAGAGCAAGGGGAACAGAAGGGACACATTTTCCTATACCCGGCAGCTCTGACTTGACTGTTCTGTGAAAGAACACACTGCTCACTGGCTTGCCCCACTGTGAGCGGCTGTGATACAAGGGAAACCCTGTTGTTGTTTTTAAACTGCTAGTCAATTGTAGTAGGCAAAATTACGGCCCTTAAACATACCCAACTTCTCATCCCCAGAACGTGTGACCACGTCACCTTCCATGGCCAAGCAGAATTAGGTAGATGGACTTAAGGTTGCTAATCATCAGACTTTAACATAGGGAGATTATTCTGGATAACCTGGGTGGGGCCAGTGTAATCACAAGGCTCTTTAAATGGGGAAAGGGTGGCAGGTGTCAGAGTAATGCTGTGTAAGGACGTGACCTGATGTTGCTGGCTTTGAAGATGGAGGCAGGGGGCCACTGGGCAAGGAATGTAAGTAGCCTCTAGAATCTTCAAAGGGCAAGAAACAGATTCTCCCTAGAACCTCCAGAAAGGAACAGAGCCCTGCCCACAGCTGGCTTTTAGCACAGTGTGACTCACGTTGGAACTCTGAACTACAGAAACGAACGGAATAAACGTGTCTGATTTTGAGCCACTGAGTTTGTGCCTATTTGTCAAAACAGCAGTGAGAAACTGATACATGGAGTGCTGGCTTGAGTTGTGGTTCTCAACTTCGGAGTGCATCCAAATCATCTGGGGAGCTTTTAAAAGTCCTCTGGTGGGGGACACACCTCAGAGCCATCATGTCAGAATCTCTGGGAGTGGAACCCCAAATCAGAATTTTATAAACTCCCTGCAGATTTCAATGCACAAGCAAAGTCAAGAAGCAAAGATTTAGTGGTTAGAATCCCAACAGTGTTTTTTTCCTTCAGGGAGTTCAGATCATTTCGTTTGAAACCCACCCCTTGTCATGACTCGCTAGGACATGAGTGTCTCTTCCCAGCTGGGCCATGCCCCCCTCACTCTGCAGGCAGGACAGCCTCCAGAGTGGGGTTCAAATCCCATTTCTATGGTCTCAAGATTGAGCCTGGACAGTGTATTTCACCTACACACTAAATGCACATGTACACATACATATTTGCATCTATAAAAACATACATGTATGTGTATATATGCACAAACTGCCCTTCTATAAAATGGGAAGTTGTTTGTGAGATTTTACATGTAAAGAGTTTGGCATAGAGTAAATGCCCATAATGGAAGTATTTTAGTTGAAGTACTTGAGAGCTACTAAAGATGGTTTTTTAAATCCTCCTCTGGCAACATTAAAAAATACGTGTTTATTTGCCTCTTTTATATTTTTCTGGACCTATGCATCCCCAAGAATGTTCTAATGTGGGAGCCATACTTAAATTTGTTTTATGGAATTTTTTTTTTTAATATTAAAACACTTAGTCATCACCCGTAGGTGAGGCTTGTCTACATGTCCCTGTTTGCTTCCAGGCTCAGATTGCCTGCTGTGACCTCAGGCAGTTTCCATCACCTTGCCTCCAGCCTCTGTTTCCATGTTAACAAAATGGGGACCAAATTTCTCCTCTCTCCCATAGCTGTTGTGGGGATCAGAGAGAGCAAGTGTGAAGTATCTAGCACAATGCCTGGCCTGCAATTATGACTTAATGAAAATTTTACAGTACTGTGGTCAAGTCCAAATCCAGCGATTGGGATGGAAGAGTCAAGTGGAAGTTCGGTGGGGGTGAGATAGGGGAGAGAGTTGCTAGGCCTGGTGTCAGCGAAGAGATTCAGGGCTGGGCCAGATGTCCTCATTTTGCAGGTGCCAGCAGGTGTGGCAGAGGTGGGCGCAGCTGTGTGCAGGGGTTTCTGGCCTGAACATGACGCAGAGCCAAGCCTCAGGAGAAGTGGTGACCTAGGACACCTGGTTGGCTGCACGGACACTTAAGAGTGCACTAGGCCAGCCTGTACCCAAATAACACAGGTGTTTTCCATTAGCCCTCCGTCCTTCATCCCTTGAGGGCAGGGGCTGTGTGACCCACAGCTCTCTGTCATCTGACTCCCCAGCTCAGTTCTGGGCACACAGCAAATGCACAAGAAAATCTTGCAGGTTCATCAGCCCACAGAAGTCACCTAAAAATGATTAAGAGAAATGTAACACATTCTGTCCTCCTTTCAGCTGCAGTGAGTGGAAGAAAGTAGTGTGGTTCTAAGAACCAGGGTGTTAGGCCAGAGTTTGGGTCACAAAATTAGTGTGTGGTGAGCTCAGGCTCACGGTTTGATCTTGGCTGGTTTGCCTGTCTTTCCTAAGGTCAGTTCATCGCTTCAGGAGTGACGGAGTGATAGCAGTACCTGCCGTGTCTATCTCACAAGATTAGTGCCCCGGTCAAGTACAATGAGGGCAAAGGTTTTCCATACATTTGAAATAAAGTCACAATTTGGGGAAAAAGTCATATCTGGCTTGGAAGAAAAGAGAAAACGTTTTAAAGAAGCTATCCAAGCGACATGATACTATATATAGAAAACCCTAAAAGCTCCACACAAAAACTACTAGAGCTGATAAAAGAATTTGGCAAGGTAGCAGGATACAAGATTAACATACAAAAATCAGTTGCATTTCTTTACACTAACAATGAACTAGCAGGAAAAGAAAGTAGCAGGAAAAGAAACAATCCCTTGTAAAATTGCATCCAAAATAATAAAATACTTAGGAATAAATCTGACCAAGGAGATGAAAGACTTATACATGGGGAACTACAAACATTGATTAAGGAAATTAAAGATGACTTAAAGAAATGGAAAGATACCCCATGCTCTTGAATTGGAAGAATCAATGTTAAAATGGCCATACTGCCCAAGACAATCTACAAATTTAATGAGATCCCTATCAAATTACCCGGGACACTTTTCATAGTAGAATAAATAATCCTAAAATTTATATGGAATCACAAAAGACCCAGAATTCCCAAAACAATATTGAAGAAGAAGAATGAAGCTGGAGGAATAACCCTCCCAGACTTCCCACAATACTACAGAGCTATAGTAATCAAAACAACATGGTATAGGCATAAAAACAGACATATGGATCAATGGAACAGAACAGAGAGCACACAGATAAACCCACAGAACTATGGTCAATTAATCTTTGACAAAGGAGGCAAGAATACACAATGGAGAAAAGATAGTCTCTTCAGCAAGCAGTGTTGGGAAAGCTGGATAGCAGCATGTAAATCAATGAAGTTAGAACACTCTCTCACACCATACACAAAAATAAACTCAAAATGGCTTAATGACTTAAATATAAGACAAGACATATTAAACCTCCTAGAAAACATAGGCAAAACACTCTGGCATAAACCTTAGCAATGTTCTCCCAGGGCAGTCTACCCAAGCAATAGAAATAAAAGCAAAAATAAATAAATGTTACCTAATTAAACTTATAAGCTGTTGCACAGCAAAGGAAACCATAAGCAAAACAAAAATACAACCTACAGAATGGGAGAAAATACTTGCAAATGATGCAACTGACAAAGGCTTATTAATTTCTGGAATATATAAACAGCCCATACAACTTAATACTAAAAAAAGCAAACAACCCAATCCAAAAATGAGCAGAAGACCTAAACAAGCAGTTTTCTAATGAAGACATACAAATGGCCAATAGGCACATGAAAAAATTCTCAATATCACTAATTATCGGAGAAATGCAAATCAAAAGTACAATGAGGTATCACCTTGCACCAGTCAGAATGGCCAGCATTCAAAAGTCCACAAACGATAAATGCTGGAGAGGCTGTGGAGAAAGGGGAACCCTCCTACACTGCTGGTGGGAATGTAGTTTGGTGCAGCTGTTATGGAAAACAGTACGGAGATTCCTCAAAAAACTAAAAATAGACTTACCATGTGATCCAGCAATCCCACTCCTGGGCATATATCTGGAAAGAACTTTAATTCAAAAAGATACATGCACCCCAGTGTTCATAGCAGCACTATATACAATAGCCAAGACATGGAAACAACCTAAATGTCCATCAACAGATGACTAGATAAAGAAGCTGTGGTATTTTTATAAAATGGAATACTACTCAGCCATAAAAAAGAATAAAATAATGTCATTTGCAGCATCATGGATGGACCTGGAGATCGTCATTCTAAGTGAAGTAAGCCAGAAAGAAAGGAAAATACCATATGATATCACTCATACGTGGAATCTTAAAAAAAGGGGGGGGAGGGGGACACTATGAACTCATCTACAAAACAGAATCAGACTCACAGACATAGTAAACAATACCGGGGGAAAGGGGGTGGGAAGGGATAAATTTGGGAGTTTGAGATTTGCAAATGTTAGCCACTATATATATAAATAGATTTAAAAAAAACAAGTTTCTTCCGTATAGCACAGGGAACTATATTCAATATCTTATAATAACCTTTAATGAAAAAATATGAAAATGAATATATGTATGTATATGCATGACTGGGACATTGTGCTGTACATCAGAAATTGACACATTGTAACTAACTGTACTTCAATTTTTTAAAAAGGCAAAAAAAAAAAAAAAAGAAGAAGAAGAAGAAGAAAGAAGCAGCAGCAGCTATCCAAGGGTAGTAGCTAGAGAAATTTTAAATTCTTCAGGATTCAGACTCCTGTTTTCCAGATGCAACTGGTAGAAATGTGCTAACAGTGAACACATTGGGTGGGGCATAAGCTGTGAAGCTACTGACGCCTGGGCTCAGATCCCAAAGCAATCGAATTTGCTCACTTATGTGGAACCTCAGCCAAGACACAACTTCTCTGACCTTCAGTGTCTTTTTCTATAAACAGGAGAGACAATCTGGAGATGGTAGTGCTGACTGTTATGAACTTTCACTGCACGCCTCTAACAGTGCCTGCAATGTGAAATGTAAGAACTTAGCACCCTCCCCCGTTTCCTGGGGGCTCTCTGAAGAAGCCCAGTTGTCTGGAGGGCAGGTGATAGTTGGAAGCCTTCTACTACAAGGCAGTAGTTATTTCAGTTATAATTTTAAAGACATTATAGTTATATATAAATTATATATGTTATATGTGTATATGTACATACATGTGTTTGTATGTATGCATATATGTGCATATCTATAGGCATTCCTACAGAAAAAAAATACACAAGACTAATAAACCAAAATCTCTATTAATCCCCTTTTTAGAGATTTCCTTTTTTAAAAAAATCCATTTTCACCAGTGAAACATGAAGCCGAACTATTGTCCTATCTGACTTCAAGGATCAGACAGCTGGAATTCGCTCCCCTGAGGCACAGTCAAATCTAAAGCCATCCTCAGGAGGCTCTAGAGAAATGCACTTAGCAGCTCTGGTGATTTGTGGGTTGGCAGCCTCTTCCTGGGTTCTAAGTGGGGCCAGATCATCTGCCTCCAGCCACCCCTAAAAGGCCCCCCTCTCTCACTCTGCCCTTTACCCTTGCCGGGAACACACCGCTGTGGCATAGAGTCTGAGAAAGGACGCAGGGCCAGGGAGCAAAAGGTGGCAATCCTCAAAGCTCAGCACTTCCTGCTGTGAGCCATTCGCACAAGGCAGATTATGGAAACTCTGCTTCTCAATGTCCTCATCCGTGAAATGGGCATGGCCTGAGTTACAGTTATGTCACAGCATTGAATGACATCATGCTTTAACATCTTCATATATTTCTAAACTATGAAACATTATTGTGATGTCCTATAATATAAAAATGGAAGAGTTTGGAAAAACGAGAACGGAAAGTACGAGATTGAATTGCTTATTGCTCCCTTCGAACCGCATTCCTAGTTTCATAAAATCTCCTCGGTTTCATCCTTTGCTGTTGTACAGTATCTACTCACACTGCAGTTGGTAGCTCAGGAATGTTTGTAACGAAGGCCCTTCATTCAACAGAGATTTATCACGGGACTACAAAGTGCCAGCCCTGATCACACCGGTGAACGGAACAGACAAAAGATCTGCCCCGTGGTGCTCACCTGACTTTTGGAAATCCCAGCGCTGGTGACCTGAGAGAGGCCTCTGACACACAGCTGCCCCAGTGGTTTGTTTCCCTCATCTTCTGCCCAACATAATCCTGGGGCCCAGATCTCTCAAAAATCCACCACGTGGCTTTAGTCCAGGGACAGGCACTTGGCATTTAGGCCAGGCCAGTGTTTGGTGTTCAGAAGTTGGACAGGAACCATGTGCTGAGTGCCAGCGATGCTGTTTGGGAACGAGTATCTGGGTTTAATTTCCACTGTCTGTCAGAGGGAAGCTTTGATCAGACCCTGCATTTTTTCACTTCTAAGTGACTAGAGGCTACTACAGGCCATTACCACTGCCCCCGTGTGAGCTCGGGGTTGGCCATGACATCAGAGATTTATTTACATGAATTTCCCCCCAGCCGCCCTGCGTATGCTTCTCTCTCCCCGCTCCAGTGGTGGTACAGCTAGTGCCGGGGGCTCAGTGTGGGACTGAATGTGCGTCCTGGAAGGTACGGGGTGGGAAATAGGGCAGGGGACCCACACTACTGCAGAAGGAAGTGCAGACCAGGAGTAAGTGACTGCAGCTGGCTCCTAATGGCTTTTCTTCTCTGCCGTCATTTTCCTTTAAGCCCAAAAGAAACTCTTTGTAATACGTGTTAAAATTATGGTTCAGATTTCTGATGATCAAGTTACATAGATTAAAGTAATGGAGACCAGACTCCGCATCAATTCAGGTATAAATATGGATGAAATGAATGTACATTATCCACTGTTATAAATCTGTGTGTTCAAGGAAAGACATAAATCTCCCAAACCTTTCCTACGTCGGGGTATGAAGGGTTTTTTTTCTTTTTCCCAGTGTTTTCGATGAAATTATGATTTGGAGTAATTTGCTGGTTTTGCAGAAACCTCTGGCTTTTTTTTTTTTTTTTTTACAAGAAAGGGTAGAGTGTATTATTTATAATGGCAAGTCATTAAAATGCTCCATCCAGGAAGTCATCGTTGCAGAGGGGGTTGGAGAGGAAAGGGGTAATACGGCATTCCAGATGTGCATGTGTGGAGAAGGGCCATGCGTTTGGTTAAATTTATAGCACCTGGCTCCGCTGTAAAGGGTTCTTGCCCTGGGGGCATTTCTGTTTCTCCCCCCTCCCCATGGCCCTATCAACACTGTACCCGGAGGGACTCAAAGGCGTCGGTGCGTGATGGACACATGGCCACAGGATGTTGTGGTCTGGACGGGAAGACGGCGTTCTCGCTCCTGCTAAGCCACAGGGCTGATGAAAGTCTGAGCTCCTTGTAGTCTGGGGCCCTCACAGGGGCAAGAAGCCTCCTGGTAGGAGGGAAAGAACAGAGCCCAGCGCTCCATGGAAGCACGTACCCCAGCGGTCAGCTGAACAGCTGCATGTTTGGTCACCCCAGTTTCGCCCTCTCAGGTTTGCAGTCTATAAAATAAAGATGATGACGTGCATTCTATAAGGCTGGGGTGAGGACCCAGTGAGACTGTGTATGCGGACACACCGAGCACCCCTCCTACTGCTGAAACTCCCAACCTGTGGCTTAATTGATTTGCAACCACCATTGTCCCAAATGGAACCGCCTCACAGACCCTTAGTCATCCAAGGCCCCTGCTGACCTCACATGGAGGGTCCACTGCTTCTAAAGTCCTGCCTAGTAAATGAAGAGCTTGACAAGGAGGCCCAGCTTCTGCCTGTGGTATTGGCCCAGTCTCCCTCCTGTGCGCCATCCCAATCAGCCGAACGCCACTTCTTCCTCATTCTAGCCAGCCAGAGGGCACACTGGGAGAAGTGGGGCACGCCCCTTCCCTGTGAGGGCCAACCTGGAAATGACCGACCTCCCCTCCTGCACATTGTGCTCGTCAGAACTTAGGCAGGTGGTCCTACCTAACCCTGAATGGGGCGGGGAAAAGCATCCTTTAGCTGGGTAGCCACGGACCTAGCTCAGTTCCCTTACCACGGAGGAGAGGCATAGGGATACTGGGGGATAATTAGCCGTCCCTTCTAGGGGTGGGGGGTCACAGGGAGTTGTGCCAGAACGCAAATGGAACCCACATGTTTGAAGAGAGATTTAGGTTCTGCAGGGGTGGAGGAAGGAAGACTATAACCCATGGATTGTGAAATCTCTTTATGCCTAGTAATCAGATTAACCAGGATGCAGCTATGTGTCTCACTTTGATAATGTGCACATTCCAGAGGCCAAGGTCACTGGGCCTGTCCTACCACAAGTCAAGTCAAGTTTACGTTCCTCTGCAGCCACAATAAGTCATCCTGTGCCTCCCCACTGCCCAAACTGTTTCACCTCTCGCACACTTCCCACGGCCTGCTGTACAGCTGTTGATTCCCAATTGCTGAATGAATGAGTAAGTGAATGAACGAATAGATGAGTTAGAGTGAAGTAAAGGACAAGTAGAAACTGGGCAAAGAGATGGTAGAGAAGTCAGTGGGCACTTTCAAAAACAAAGCCAAATTAAATAAACAACAAGGTCCTACTGTATAGCACAGGGAACTATATTCACTATCTTTGAATAACTTATAACGCAAAAGAATATGAAAAAGAATATATATATATGTAAATTGAATCATATGCTGCACATCTATAACTAACACAACATTGCAAATCAACTGTACGTCAAGAAAAAAACAAAACCCAAAGCCAAATCATCTCCACTCACCTGAGCTACCACCTCCCTTACTCTTAACGGATGTCCTTGCTTCTCATTTATACAGAGAAAAAAAGCAAAAATTCTCTTGTGGCTGCAGCAGCCCAGCACACTTACCAGCCTGTGTGTCCATCCTTTCTTCCTTCCTTTCTGTTAAGCTGAGGGACGTATCCCACGGGACCTACCGTTCTTCCCTTCGGCTCCTCGGGGTCTTGTTCCACCATGATGCCACCTCCCAGGCATCTTCACATTACTCCTCCTCTTCTGGCTCCTTCAGACTTTACGTGAGTTCATAGTTCTCCCATCTTTAAAAAAAGATAAAAATTCATTGAAACCCTACCCACAGTCGTACTGACTCTCCCTCCCCTTTCATGGCCACACTTCATGAAGGCGTTGGCTGAAGGCACTGTTCCTCCTCCTCTCACCCCCAACTCCCTTCCCATCCGTCCCACTGAAGCTTGGCTCCCGCCCCTCCCACTGCCCTGACTCTGCTGGTCAGTCACTGAGGGTCTTCCTGCTGCAGTTGCCAAGGGCGTCCTGTAGTTATTATCTTCACTTGGTCTCTTGGAAGCATTTGACCCTGGCAGTCACTCTCTTTGTAAGAAGCTCCTTCCCATGCTTTCCATAAAACACCGCCCACCCTGGTTTCTCTCCCACCAGGATGCTGCTTCTGTGTCTCCCATATATTCTCTTCCCCTGCTCAGCACTGGGGTTTCTCAGGCACTGTTCTGGACTCTCTTTGATTCTCACTCTGCACAGAGATCCTGGGACATCACGTCCACTGCAATTATTTCTACACATATATAATCTATATGTGGGTGATGTCCAAATACGAAGTATTTCCTCTCTCTAGATCTAACTGCCTCCTGGACGTCTCCATTTAGTTATTCTAGAGGCACCTAGAGTACGTCACGTCGAAACTTAGATTCAAACTCTGCCACTCCCGAGCCTTGTGCCTTGCTTGTGTCTCATTTGCAAAGTGGGAGTAATCATGATTCAGGATGATGGTGGGGTCAAGTGGACTGATACAGAAGAATGTCATATGTGTACTGTGAAATTCTGTATGCATGTAGAGGATGACAGTTTATATCAACCAGTAAGTCCCCACTGAGTACCTACAGTGTGTCCAGCCTGGTTCTGGATGTTGTGGGGATTACAGAAGAGAATAACCCACGAGCTCCTGTCCTGAGGACCTTACAGATTGATTGGGAAAGGGGAAGCGAAATGATGAAGCACTAAACTGTGATTTAGGCAGCAGAGCTTCCAAAAATGGGAAGGTCAGTGTCATCACCAGTGGCATTGTGAAAAAGCCCTCTGTTTCCTTCCAGCCCCACTCATCCTCTTAAAGATACTACCCTGCCCATAGCCTGCAGTATATACAGCCCTGGTGACCACACGCCCTCTCACCCACAGCCAAGGTTATTTGGACTGATATCCGTCTGACCTGGGCTGAGCAGATCACAGTGTCGCTCCCAGGGAGACGTCATTCAGGCAGCACTGAGAAGGGGTAATGTAGAGATGACTCCAGATTTTATGCCATGGGGACGTGTAAGTAAAGGTTATGGGGACCAAAGCTCAAGAATCCGGCAGTGAAAGTCTGTCCACTGAAGGGAGAATGGAGCAGATAAGCAGAGAGAAGAGGAGATGTGGATCATGTGGTCCCGGGGAGAGCAATGGGCAACAGAAGACCAAGCGGCTTCCCAGTTCTCGAGACCTGGCTGGGTTTCCTGCAGTCGTGTTAGCTTGCATCTCTAAGTCCTGTGCTCGTGCTGTTATCACAGGGTGTCGTGTCTCATGTATGTTCTTTAAATTATAGCAAGGTATTTCTATATTATGCTCCAGTGTAGATTTAAACTACAGTCTGATTCAAATTGACAGAATATATGAGGACTTGATGTTTCTCTACCTCTGGTTCCTAGTGGAAATTACTTTCCTTCATGCATCTACTGTACATTAATTACATTAATAACAGTACTAGTATTTTGCTTTTGTAGTGGTTTACCATTTACAAAGGGATTTCACGAACATGATCCCATTGGGGTCTCACAGTAACTCTGCACGGCTCAGAGTGGGTAAGTGACTGATTTGGAGTTACACAGCAGAATTAGGACATAAATCGAGGCTGCCTGACTCAGTCCAGTTCCAAGTCAGGTTAAAAGTATAAAAGTTCACTCAGTGCACTGTCCGACCTAGGCCTGAGTGAGGTATGTGTGCAGAAACCACTTGGAATATTGCAAAGACTCTTAAAGTCATTCTTGTTCGCCTTTTGTATTCAAATTCCCAAAGTTCCGACAGAGGAGAAAGCCCAAATTCAGCTCAGGTCACCACTATTTTCTGATTTTTTCTTGTGTATTAGCTTTGAGCTGGGCCCTGATTTTTTAGGAATAGACTCGCAGAGAGTCTGACACATCTGCATTCTAGCAGGCAGACAATCAAGCCTGCCCTGTTAAAACATCAAGTGTAACTTTCCAGAGCTTCTTTACAGTGACAGGGGTTGTGTTACCCAGGGACAGCAGTCCGTTGTTTTGTGCAAACTCCCCATCTATTCAGCCCCGACATCTGGCTCAGAGGACACCTGATCTAGAGGATGCTGAAAGCAAAGTATCACGGTAACTCAGGGCTTCTGCTGCTCAGAGCGAGAGCTTTCATGTAATCTCATAAAACTTGCAGAAGCTGCTCGCTCATTCCCAAGACAGCCTCCTCGCTCCCATCTCTTTGGAGAGGAGGAAGAAAACCAGTGCTGGTCACCCTTTCCGAAGAGTGAGCCGAGGAGATGCTCTCACATATCCCCCGTCTCAGGAGAGCAGAGAACTTCCGGGGAGGAGGGAGAGGTGAGCTCTGCGCAGTGGGCCCTGAGGACAGGCTTCGGCTGATGGATGCTCAGCAGCCGCTCCCCGCTGCCCCTGTGCTCCGCCCTCACAGCAGACCCCCTGCCCCTCCTCCCTTGCAAACGCGGGAATTGAGGGCTAGTTACATCAAACAAAAGTGGTGCAGGGTGACGGCTGGACTAGAAAGTGAGCCTGGCGGACAAAAGGACCCTTAACTACCAGTCACACCCCCAGCAGCATTTCTGCCTCCTCCCAGGTTCCCCAGGTAGAAAGAGAAACCATAAACACCAGCTCCCTGATTAAAGCAGCATAAAACAGGGCCACCAAAGCTTCGGTTGTAATCCAACTCCCAGGCTGATCATTGGCTGCCTTTCCAAGAAATAAGCTGGTCGTAAGAACAAACGCTGACACCCCTCGATTTTTAAGAAATGGAAAGAACTTTCAGGCATGGCATCACCCTTCAAGCCTCCTTTGTGTGTGAGAACCTCAGAGCAGATCTCCGGATCCTGGGGGGCCCAGCACATGGGCCTGTCTCCTCTCAGGGGAAGCGCCAAGCTTCCTCTTCCTGGGCCCTCCAGCCGAGGCTCAGCCGCTCAGAAATTCCTGCTCCTGGGAGACCTGAGCTCGAGAAGGGCAGCGCCTTAGGGGGCGGGGTGCCTGTTACTGCGCCACATTTTTGGTTAGAGCAGAGGTCAGCCTGGCCCGGCAGTGCTGCAAATCCTGCCTCTGAGTCAAGCGTCTTGGGAGGTGCCTGAGCCAGTTTGCATGCTGCTTGTAATCCCAGGTGGGCTATAATCTAATTTATTTGGCTCCCAGAGGCCCCTTCCTTCCTATTTGGGGGCCCCAAAGACTGACAACACCTCCACAACTCAAAAGAAATCAGAAGCCAATGATGTCTCCATCAGAAGGAGCCCTCAGACCTTAGGGAACCTGGCACTGTCCCGAGGCCGGCAGCGGGGGGAAGAAAGGGTCCCCCAGTCCCAGGAAGGACAACCAAGGTCACAGAAAGAGGCAAGTGTGGCCGTCCTTCCAGGGACACTGGAGAGATGTGAGTGTTCGGTGTGGCCAAGGCCTGTAACTCAGGGAAGAAAAAAATCTTCCAAAAGACCTATCAGTCTGTCCTATCGCTTATTCCCCCAAACTCCCAGAAAAAGGGTAACCTTGGAAAACCATCTTTCATCCAGTGTCATCTAAAAGGAATCCCACTTCCTTCTGTGGCTTTCTTTGCTGTTTCTAAGATGCATTAACTCAACAATTATTTCATAAGTTTGTGGAACATGCAGGCTCCACACCCTGGAAAGGTAAGGGTTAACAAGACGCAGCTTGATGTTGTGTTGTCCTTACTCTGCTCAGGAGACGATGAGTGCACTGACAGTTACAATTCAGAGTGACAGGGAAACACAGGACACTGGTCCCCTGGTAGACGGTGGGAGAAGACTTCCTCTGGGGTCCAGTGCCACCCAGGAATCCCAGAAGAGGTCACAGCCAGGGACGATGCTTTGGAGCAGAAATGCCACTGAGATCACCAGGGCAATTAATAACTGACCCTCACTTAGTCTTTTTAAGAAGGTGCTGTTCTGAGCACTTCGTACGTGTTGACGTTTTATCCTCACGGTAACCTCGTGAGGTATGTAATTACTACCCTCACCTTATAGGTAGAGAAGCCGAGGCTCAGAGTTGTGAAGTAGTTTGTTCGAGGCCATGAGAGCAGCACGCCTCAGATTCTCACCCAGACAGCCCGGCTCTGCCGACCACGGTCTCAGCCCGTTCCCTCCACGACCTCTACTGCGGCGATGAAAATCTCACGTCGGGAGCCAGAACGCGCAGGGGGGAAGCAGAGAATGAGGTATGAAAGGGGAGAGCAGGGGCTTTGGATACTGTTCTGTGTCCTTACTTCTCACACTGGGGAGCAGATACTGCCAGGGGGTATGATGACAGGTCAGGGGACATGACAAGCCATCATCTGTTATTTTGGAAGTATAAATGTATAGAAAAATGTCTGAAGTTTGCATTCTGAAATCATTTGGTTGACACACCACACAAAAGCAACGAAGGGAGGAGAGTATGCTCAGCATGCGCAAGGTCCTGAGTTCCATCCCCAGTACCTCCTCTAGAAATAAATAAACCTAATTACCTACTGCCCCCCCAAAAAAACTAAACAAACAAAAAACCACAAAAGCAACAACAGGCAGCTACTTGATCCTTCAAGTTGTATTTGATCCAAAGTTTGTTTTTGGGTTTTTTTTTTGGGGGGGGGTGGGAAGGGATAAATTGGGAGTTCAAGATTTGCAGATACTAACTACTATATATAAAATAAACTAGTTTACACTGTATAGCACAGAGAACGATATTTAATATCTTACAGTAACCTATAATGAAAAAGAATATGAAAACAAATATATGTATGTATATGTGTGACTGAAACATGATGCTGTACACCAGAAATTGACACAACATTGTAAACTGACCATCATTTAAAAGAAAACAACGAAGTTTTGTTTACTACACAGGGTTTACAAAGCAAAACAGGCTTAATTCTATTTCGTACCAGTGAATTCTCTGATAACGCAGAAGTATAGAAAACTGTCCTTTGTGTGTGTGCGTGTGTGTGCATGCATGTGCGTGTGTGTGCGTGCGTGCGTGTGTGAGAGATTTGGAGCTTCTTATTTTCATTTAAAGTATAATGATCTTGAATTTAAAAGTATTTATCAGTGATTAAAACCTAGACGTTTTACACCTTAACTTAAAAGTGGGAAAAACTCTGAGCAGAATCTAGAAATCACCTGATCACTGAAGGAGCACAGACCAGAGGGGCCTCACAAGGTGTGACTCTAGAACAAACACTCACTCTTGCTGCAGAGAAGCTGAGAGAGAGAGGCCAGGTGGAAATGGAGACAGGGATTCAACGGATGCGGTCAGTTTTCCAGGTGAGAGCTGTTGAGAGCTGCGGGCCCAGAACCTGCATGTGGATGAAGAATCTACTAAAGGGACGAAGAAGCTTTAAGACTCCAGGTCACGAGTGGCTTTGGTCAACCACAGAAACTCTTTCTAACCTGGCTCTATATAACTCGATGTCTAAGATACTCCTAGTCAACTGACTCAGTGTTTCAAGGCTCTAGTTTCAAATTTCTTTTGGAGAGGAACAGAAAACGGCAAAGAACTCCCGCTTCATTTAGCTGAGGCCAGAAGAGGGGCTCACCAGATACGACTGTGGCAGCCCAGACCCACCTACAGGTAAGGGGTACTCAGAAGGGGGAGGCAGAGCATGGTTTTTCTTTAGTAAGCATCTGCCTGTGAAATAGGAATTGGGTTCTCAGCACAGCAGAGGAAGAAGGAGGATGAAATAGAAGGAAATTAACATTTGTTACAAGGTGGCAATGTGGAGGTCACTATGCAAGGCTCTTTGCACACCTGCAACTCTTGCCGGTCCCCCTGTGGCAGGAACAGCTCTTCCTGCTTGATCGACGAAATGAGGTGAATTTCCCATGATCACGTGGCTGTGAAGATAGCATTCAAGATTCCAGACAGATGCATCGGCCTCCGAAACACCAGCCTGTCCTGGCCTGTGTGTGATGCTGTCTGCCCTAGCATGCAGGGATGGCTGGCCTTTGGGACCGCCCCTCTTGGAGTAACATTTTCCTTCCTGGCAAGAAAACAGGAAGCCCCCAATATAGTCTCCTGCTAGCCTCTTTCTGGAACAAGTAGGTCTTCCTCAAGTTCTTTTCATGATTAAATTTTATCCCTAAAGGCCTCAAATTAGGTCACTTATATCTGTGAGTTCCAGTTCCACTTCACCTATTTAATTAACCAGCTTTAAAGCAGCGCCTTCCCTCTGCCAAGCCCTAGGCCATGTTACAGGCTGTACAAAGGCTGACCCTGCCCTCAAGGAGGTCCCAGCATAGAAGAGACATGGGTATAAATAATCATAACGTGCCAGGCAAACACAGGATCATATTCAAGATACATTTGGAATGATGAGGAAATTGTAGAAGAAAGCATCCAAGGAAAACTTCATAAGTAAAAAGACATTTGAGCTAGGCGGGAAGGATACACGGAAATTGAATGTGTGGCATTAGTGTGGGTGTTCCAGGTGGGGAAAGGTATAAACGGGCTGGTAAGGAGGAGCATGGGCGGGCAGGGAGCAGCAAGAAGCAGCGTGGTCGTGATGAAACCCCACCCGAGGGCCTAGAGAAGCAGGCATGGGACGGTCTTCCTCATTGTGACCGACATCTGAGAGTTGGACCGGGGTCCCGGCTACTCTTGGGAGTGGCTGTGGCAACCTTCAAGGCTGATGCAAGGCTGAGTCCATCTATCTTTGTTGTAGACTTTCTGCTTTTAATGAGCCCCTGGCCATCTGAAATCCACCTTATCTCCTGGTACTGTTAACAGACCTCATACTTGCATTCAAAATGGGGTCAAAAAAGAAGAGAAGAAAAGGGCAATTGATTTGTATGTTTCAGTCATTTCCTCGGGAACACGCTGAGCTCTCACTCTGGGGTGACTGTGAGAGAGGCCCTGCACATGATGAGATCTGTCAGGCAGTGGCTGTATGATGCCAGGGACCTGGGGGAACAAAACTACAGGCGCTTGCTGATGTCTGCGTGCCCAGGGAGCTGTCTGCGTGCAGCGCAGTAATGGGCAAGTCTGTGTGCCTGTGGACAGGAACCACTTGGCAAGGGGATTCTAGATTTGAATCAGGGTTGGACCGATGCTCTGTAAGGCCCCTTCTCAAATCTCAGATTATACAACTGTGTAAATGCACAGACGCACACCGTGAAATGATGCCTAAGGATATGTAGAGTCAAGAGGCAGGTCCCCATGTTACCCCTTGTCTTGACTGTTTCCATTCCAAATACCGTGCAGCTACCATAGTTCCCAAAACATAAATCTGATCATATCACCCTCCCTTTCTCACTTAGAAGCCTTCAGTGGCTCCTAGTGATCGAGAGGAGAAAGCCCAAAGTCACCCAAGACTTGCCGTGACCTCAGCTTCCTTCTCCAGCTCGTCTCCTCGTTCTCCATGTCAGCCTTTATGGTCCGTCCGTGATGGGCAGTCTGCATTTCCTACACACACCCTCCTGCTCACAGTGCTTTCCCCCACCTTGTCCCCTGCTCACTGTCTCTCTCTTACACAAACAGGTCTATAATCTCTTTCTCCATCTTCCTGTCCAGTTAGCATCCCCTCCTCCTTCATTTTTTTTTTTTAAAGACTCAGCTCAGTTCTTATTTTCTTCAGAAACCCTCCCTGCCTGCACTAGTCTCAGAGTGGTGCCCATATTTCAAACCTCGTCCTTAGACCACTGAGTTCTAAACTAGCTGCTTACACGATTTCTTCTCTAAACTGTCACCTCTCAGGGTCAGGTACTTGATCTTATGTATCTGTGAACCTCTCATGCCAAGCACAATACCTGGCACCGTGCTGTGCACAGACTGTTAACTGCAAAAATACTGGGTGAAAAGGCTGGACGGATAGTAGATGGAAATGTCTAAAAACTAGGCGGAATTCCAGGATTCTATTTCCAGTTTTGACGTGGCGGTTAATCTTATGGATCAGCTTGACTGGGCCAGCAGATGCCCAGGTAGCTGGATAAACAGTATTTCCAGGTGTATCCGTGAGAATTTCTGAAAGAGATCAGCATCTGAGCTGGTGGCCTAAGGAAAGCAGGTGACCCTCGCTGATGTAGGCGGGCATCATCCAAGCCCCTGAGGGGCTGCACAGGACACAGAGGAGGAGGAAGGCTGAATTCCTTCTCTCCTGGCTAAGTCAAAGATCTCTGCCTTCAGCGCTCCTCAACAATATTCAATGGACATGAGGCCATGGGAATGGATGAACTCACCTAGAGAAAGATAGGAGAATATGAGCAAAGACCTAAAGAATGCCAACATGAAGAGGAGTCAGCAAAGGAACCTGAGAAGCAGAAACAAAGTGGTAAAAGAGGAGACTGTCAGGTTCCAGAGGCTAAGGAAAAAGAAAGTTCCAGGGAAAATAAGGTGCTGGCTGGAGACTGTCCACTGGATTTGTACCAAGGTGGTTATTGATCACCTTATCAATGGCAATTCTAAAGGAGCAAGCCGGATAGAATGGGTTGAAGAGTGGATGGGAAATGAGAATTTCTAGATACCACATGTTATGACTTTTTTTTCAAAGAGCTGGCTGTGAAAGAAAGTAGTTTTTAAATGTTCAATATTGATAATTATCAGAGAAATGCAAATCAAAACTACAAGGAGGTGTCACCTCACACCAGTCAGAATGGCCATCATCTAAAGTCCACAAATGATAAATGCTGTAGAGGCTGTGGAGAAAAGGGAACCCTCCTACACTGTTCATGGGAATGTAGTTTGGTGCAGCCGTTATGGACAACAGTATGGAGATTCCTCAAAAAAACTAAAAATAGACTTACCCGATGATCCAGCAATCCCACTCCTGGGCATGTATCCCGAGAGAACTCTACTTTGAAAAGATACATACACCTCAATGTTCACAGCAGCACTATTTATAATAGCCAAGGCATGGGAACAACCTAAATGTCCATCAACAGATGACTGGATAAAGAAGTTGTGGTATATGTATACAATGGAATACTACTCAGCCACAAAAAGAATAAAATAATGCCATTTGCAGCACCATGGATGGACCTGGAGATCATCATTCTAAGTGTTGTAAGCCAGAATGAGAATGAAAAATACCATATGGTATCACTCATATGTGCAATCTAAAAAAAAAAGAAAACAGAAGACACTAATGAACTTATCTACCAAAAAGAAACAGATTCACAGACATAGAAAACAAACTTATGGTTACCAGGGGGGAAAGGAGGTGGGAAGGGATAAATTGGGAGTTCAAGATTTGAAGATGCTAACTGCTATATATAGAACAGATAAACAACAAGTTTTTTCTGTATAGCACAGGGAACTATATTCAGTATCTTGTAGTGACCTATAATGAAAAAATACGAAAACGAATGTTAAGTATGTATATGTATGACTGAACTATTATGCTGTACACTGGAAACACACATTGTAAACTGACTATACTACAATAAATTTTTTTAATTTAAAAATGTAGTTTCTATTACAAATGCACTTAATTGATGAATTTTGTCTTTTTACTCAATTTCTATCCACATTGCTGGGCTGTAAACATCTTAAGATCAGACAATAATGTCTTTCTTGTTTACTTCTGGATATTCAAGAACCTAACACACTTCTCAGTTCATGGTAAATCTCAGTAATATTTGATAAGTGATTAAATATGAGTAAATAAGGATATACAGAATATCTCAAACAACTATTTTCAGGAAAATGTTGAAGTTGCATTTAGAATACATTCATGACGTTGGAAGTTAATTTGTTGGAAGCAACTATATTGCCATGCTCTGTTACTGTCAGGAAGACTCTTCAGGCTGAAGAAACCATAGTCCCTGCTCTGCCACTTTGGGGGGAAAATTTCCACTATGACTTGTTTCCTTGAAACTTGCCCTTCTTCTTTGTCTCTAATGCTGCTGCCTTAGCTCCAGCTTTAGTAGTCTTCATCTATTCTAATGCGGTTTTAAGTGCTCTAGGCACTTATAATCTCTTTGCTGCTATCTGTAAATGAAAATCAAAACATCACCAAACTGTAAAACCCAAAGTTTATGTATATGCTGATTATCAACGAAAATTTTCTCTGTATTTCACTGCTTGCAAAATTCTGGATAAATCACATAGCAGACACAGGCTCATTCACTTCTGCTTTATTAGCACCCTAAGCATGAGGTTAACCCATCTACTGAGGAATTTATTATTCCTCCAAGCTTGCCTCTCTCCAGTTCACCCTCTTCCAGAGTGATGGTAAAACACAGATGCAGGGGGAGGGTATAGCTCAGTGGTAGAGCACATGCTTAGCATGCACAAGGTCCTGGATTCAATCCCCGGTACCTCCATTTTTAAAAAAGTAAATAAACCTAATTTACCTCCCCCCTTCAAAAAAAAAAAAAAACATACAGATGCCACCTAATTCACATGAAATCCTTCATTGGCTCCTCATGACCTATAGGACAGCATTCTCATCCACTGCCACAATGCATATGTACTCCAGCCATTCTGAGTTGTTTGTATTCCCTGAATGCCCCTTGGGAGCTCAAAGATTCAGACATTTGCACGGCCTGATCTCTCTGCCTGGAATCTCTTTCTCCAACGTCACCCACCTTCCTCCATCTCTCCAGATTCAGCTAAAAAGCACCTGCTCTTCCAGACTTTCACAGGGCCTTGGGAGGTGCCCCCTCTGTGCCACTGCAGCACATCCTGGTTTTGCCTAATCTACCCATTATATTGAAACTAGCCTCATCTTTCCCGCAGAACTCCTCCCAAGAGTGACAGCCAACATTCATTGACCGTTTAATGAACTCCACATGGGTCATCTCATGTAATTCTCACAACCACCATATGAAGAAGGTACTATTATTACTGCATTTCACATATGACAAAGTTAAGACCTAGTGACTTAGGTCACACAAATACCAAGAGATAGACCAGGAATGTGAACCAACTATCTGACACCAGAAATACTTACTCGTAACCACTGCACTGGACTGTGAGCTTGAGGGCAAAGACTGAACCTCACTCATCTCTATGTTCCCAGAGCTTTGCACTAGATTTTGAACAAGAAGAAGCTGGTAGATGTTTGTTGTATGAAGAGAATGAATGAATACATTTACTTCATCATGGTTTATTTCTCTTATCACCTAGACATTGAGTTAGGAAAATTAATTACGTGCAGGTTAATTTTTTTCTATAATGTTCTAATGAGAGAGTTCAGAATAGAAAGAAGTCCAGCATAAATCAAAAGGGTGGAAACACTGGAAGGCTTTCCACATGGATGAGGAGTTAATTTGTTTGGTCTCATGCCAAGAGCTTGAATTAGGGCCAAGGGAAGAAAGTATCAGGGAAATAGTTTTTACTCACTGGGAATTAAAACATTTTAACTTCCAGAGCTGTATAAAGATGGAATGGACTGCCCAGTAAGGGGATGAGGCCCCCATTCCTGGGGGGTGTGCAAGCAGAGGCTGACGGACCACCTGGTGAGATGTTGCAGAGGAGCTGCAATGATCTAATGAGGCATTTTATGGGATGACCTTGAATCTCTTTTCCATCCAGAAATCCTGAGTCTAAGAAATAGAAAAAGGAGAGCGGAAAAGAAAGAAAATCTGAACAGATGAAGAAATACATTTTAATTTTCCTGTTGCTATAACTGAAAGTCTAAATTTATAGAAGAGCAACGTTTGTTGGGATTTATCTATCAAATCAAAAAGAACATGCAGATGGAAATAAGCTAATTGAAAGAACTTACTGTGTGGACCTTTTCTTTAAGGAATCAATTCTGCTTCCATAAATTGTGAGGATAGAGAACTAGAAATGGGCACCTTCCAGTGGGCCAGTTTTGAGGGCAGAAGAGACAGGCAGAGGAAAAAAGTTCCAGCAGGGTGAGGTGGAAGCAGTGAAGGGGACTGTCACACTGGCTGGTGGGGTAGGACTTTGTGAATAGACTCCATGCTTCTGCAGAGGTAACAGACCAAAGGATGACAGCTCTCACCCCAGAGGCAGGGGAGAGCACCTCTATCTGTTTCTAGGGTCTAAGATTTTCCTGGGCTTGTGGGAGAAAGAGAACAAGGGGAGACCCAAGAGTGAGAAGCACCATCTGGTGGGGCCGCAGCAGTCCGGGCATGCTGGAGAGGCTGCGCGCCGAAGTGTGGGCTTGACTGTGGCTATGGGAAGGGGGGCAGTGTCAGAGGACGTGCGAGTGCCCGGCCTCGGCCTCGGCCTCAGGGAGGGTGAGTCTGGCATGAATGCGGTCATCAAGGCTACCTTTGGGAGGCCTTCTAATACCAGAGAGCAGTGCGGATTAGGAGATGGAAGTTGACATTCTAAAAACTTGACTGGTACGGCTGAGCCAGGAAATTCCTTTTTGTTACTATTTCCCTTCCTGGAACTATAACTTTTTAGCAACACCTTTACATGTTACTTAAGCAACTTGAGAGAAGAAAAACCCTACCTTGATTACATTTGTTTCCCTAGAGTGTAGCATGGTGCCTGGGACACCGTGCACTGCTTCGTAAACGTCTGAATGAATAAATGAGTGAAGAGTCATCACTAATCTTGTATGAGAGCCTGTGTGAGACACTGGATGGAGTAGGGGATGGATTCTACAATGAGGAATTCAGCACCCATGTTCCTAAAAAGATTGCTGTCAAGTGGGGAAGCTGCAAATGCATGTGGTTAATACAATGGAATAAAGGCTGATGCAGGAGGAGGCAGTGCTGAGTTTAGACTGAGCCTGGATGTTATTTGCCTCAAATTCTGTATGAATACATTGGTATTTTGACACCAAAAGGGTCTTTTCTCTCTCTTTCTCTCTTTTTCTCTCTCTCTCTCTTTTTTTTTTTTAACTGCTGATTGTTGCTGTAACAGGCTGGCATTTTGAATAATTTAGAAAATGTTAGAAGGCAGGACAAGTATAAATCATACTCTCACCACTCTGGGGCAACTTATTATTACTATTTAGGCTACTGCTTTCCAGATGTTTTCCTTGCATTTTTTCCTTCATAATGGAGATCACACTGCACCTAGGATGTTATGTTATTCTTCCTCCTCCCTCATTCACCATATCATTAAAATATTCTTTCTAAGCATGATGCATGACTTTCTGGTCATCTTTTGTATGTCTGGACCTACAGTTCATTCAGTAACTCTCTTTCTGTTGAATCTTGTGTTCTTCAAATTTTTAATATTATAAACATTAGATTCCTAGAAAACTAATTCCCAAAGGGCAGAAATCATTTTTATAGTTCTTGATGCCCTTTTCCAAATTACCCTCCTCTCAGTCCATTTGGACTGCTATATCACATTTCCACAGCTTATAAACAACAGAAATTTAGTTCTCACCATACTGGAGCCTGGGGAGTTCAAGGTCAAGGCACCAGCAGATTCGGTGTCTGGTGAGGGCTCACTTCCTGGCTGATAGATGGCCAGCTCACAGGGCAGAAAGGGGAAAGGGAACTCTTTGGGGACTCCACACTCCTGCCCTAATGTCTCCAAACTCCCCACCTCCAGATACTGTCACTCTGGGGGTATCACTCCACTTATGAATTCTAGGGGGACACAAACATCATCTATAGCAGCCTCTAGGACAACTGAACCTGTGTGTCCTCTTACTAGCTCCTTGTGAGTGCCTGTCTTACCACATGTAGGGGCATTTTAGAATTTTGTTCTGGCACTATGTTGAGTCCGAGAGTCCTTTCCAGTTCTCTGGCCAGGAGCGTGACCAGATTATATGGCGATATTTAAATTTATACCATACTGCTTTTCCAGATTACCAAAACTAATGTGATTAAATGGCACTGGCAAGGACTGGGATGGTGACTCTTACATTGCTGATGGCAAGATAAAATTATGTTACATTTTCAAAGAGGTGATTTGGGAATACTCTAGCAAACATCAATGACCATGTAATTTCATGTCTGAAAATGCTTCCCAAGGAACCAATCCCATGAAAAAACAGCTACTTTCATCAAGGGGATTAAATGCAGGAGAAAAAAATGTTGTACTTCTAAAAATACTCAACATATAGGGGCATGCCTAATTAAGTTAGGGCACATATTCTTGAACTTGTGATGCATGCATTTTAAAACAGAATGAAATCTTTGTGGAAATATGAGAAAACAACACAAATTGATCTAGGTTTACCTATAATTATATAAATATGATGTCAATATATGGGCAGGACAGAAAAGGTCAAAAATAGAAAGGTTGCCCTCGTGTGTAGAGGTAGACATTGCAGTCACAATTTTTTTTTTTCAGTTGAACACATCATATTTCAGATATTACCTCTGCCACGCACAAAGCACTTTTCATGTACTATTTAGAATATTTCTCATGACATCTCTATTATATTCTTGCTATCATTGTATCCATTTAAGAGAGGATGGAATTGAGACTCAGAAAGGTAAAGTAACTTGTCTAAGGTCACCCAGCTAGTAAAAGGCAAAACACGTCCTCCAGCGCTAATGTAAGTGCCAGTACTTTTAACCACCATACCATGGTGCCTGAATTCCTTTTTTTTAAAGGTGATAATTACAATTTATTTATTTTGTATTGTGGTAAGAACATTTAACATGAGATCTACCCTCTTAGTAAGTTCTAAATGTACAATACAGCATTGTTAATGTAATTTTTCTTAAGTTTATATTGATTTGTTTCCTCTTAATTTTCAGCTCTATAAGACAGCTGTTTCCCCTTTCATCCCCAAGCAGAATGGTGTACAAATTGTCCCCTAACTAAGAGATGTATAGTAGATGTTTTCAGGGTGAGATCAAGGTCACAAGTAATATGAGATCTTTACATATGACCTCAACCAGGGAAAGCCAAGGAAATCATACACCAGGTTGTTTTTCAAGTTTCAGAACAAAACCCCACCATGCTAGTCAGTTGAAGGAGGAATCCTACAGGCCTGGAAGAACTTCACAAATATTGGAAAGAATGTATTTGGCAAGAGAATCCCTGGCCCGAGTAGCCAATTTTAGGGAGAAGAAAGGAAATCCAGATAAAACTGCAAAAGCAGATGTCACAGTAGGTATGAGAAAAGCAACGTAGTGTGAAGTAACACAAGCACCCTCAGATAAAAGTCTGTTCAGAAATAAGTCTTACAGCTACCACCTTGTTTATGTCCATGCCAACACATTCAGGACAAAGATCAACCAAGAAAGAGAAGGAATAAAGTACAAACTTGGCAAGTAAAACTTCAGAGATATCAGTGCAACTTGATGGAGTGCATATCAAGGATGAAAAACGACAACTGGAAGTTAAGTATATATAAAAGAAATAGAAATACAGAAAAGAACGGAACAGGAGATGAAGTAGTAGAATATGTGTGGACAGTATTGATTATTAAGGTAATTTAGATCTGGGATGAAATAGAAGAGAAGGGGAGAGAGGAACTGATGTGATGTTGCCATGGCACCTACCACCTGACGAGAGGGAGGAAATTGCTGCTGCTCTCCTGTAAGGCTGGCCCAGGACGTGGGAGTGTGGAGGATTCCAACATTTCTCATATCTTCTGAGAATCTCCACTTTAAAAAAAAAAAAAACAGAGCATTTTATTTACTTGCAACTTACTTTTGGACGTCACCTCCCTAAAGGTCAAGGGAGTAACAAAGAAAAATAATGACATCCGACTCAGTTGGAAACAAGGAAGGAAACGTGAATATCAAAGTGGGTAACAAATTGGGCAAAGTGACTTTTTAGGGACACTTGATATAGGCATGTCCCCTAGGCTTGAAAATGCTTTTTTGAAAACATTTAAAAAGTAGAACTTGTTTTCTGAGAAATGGAAGAGTCAAAAATGAAATCCTGTCCAACAAATTAATATGGAAACCGGCTATAAGTCTTGTCGCAGCCTGTCCCAAATTTCTATTAAAATTCCCATGAAAATACTCAGCACAAAAACTCACAACAAAACAAAAATGGACAGAAAATATATTTTTAGAATCTAGAAGAATTTGTACAACAGTTTTTGGATCTGGATTAGGAGAGGAAAAATCATGGGCCATCTCTGTCTGACCTTACAAAAAGGCAGAACAAAGGTAGGAAGATATACGTGTCTAATTGCAGAGCTGCCTCCTGGCCCAGAGATGTGGAGATCAGGTAGAATTTAAAAGTTTGTACTGAGAGACAAATGGACATGACGTTGAACCCCATGCTGTCGACTTGGTATTTGGCCAAGTCATTAACTTTTCTGAGCCTTGTTTTTCATCATCTGCAAAATAGGATTCATATATTATTTTCCTTGAAGAGTAGCCATGAAGATTAAATTAGAAGAGGTAATTCATGCAGATCACTAAGCACAGTGCCTGGAACATAGTAAACATTCAATAAATACTTATGAATTTTACTCCATCCTTCTAGAAGCTTGACCTCCCAGACAACAGGAAGTTTCCCAAGGTGGTGAAAAGGAAGTGAAGGAGGAAGGGCAATGACATGTAATATCCGAGGATATGGAGTCCCCTCCAACACTGTACAGAGGGGAGGAGAGAGGAACAGCAGGGCTTCTGGAGTAGCACAGACTAGCAGAGAACCAGTGGGCATGACAGGAAAAGAACTCCCCTCAGTAGATCTGCACCAGATAAAAACCTGCTGCACAGAGGAAATTGGGCTGGTTTTGAAGACTTGTCAGCCAAGTCAAGAGTTGTCAGATAACAAGAAGCATTCAAGAGTGTTTCTTCACTGTTTAAATTCCAGTGAGTGCTATAATTACCAGGAGAATCCCTGGTTTTGCCTGATCATATATTCATCAATTCCCCTCTCCTTTTAAAAAAAAAAAAAGAGTTGTCAGATAAAACAGGGAGCCAAATTATATTTGAATTTTAGATAATTTTTAAATGATTTTATCATAAGTATATCCCATACAATATTTGGAATGTGTTAATAGTAAAATATCTTAATTATTTATCTAAAATTCAAATTTAACTGAGCATCCTGTGTTTTCGCATGCTAAATCTAGCAACTCTAATTTACCCTCTGGCTGCAGTTACATGAAAGAGGCTTGACTTGCACCAAGATGGAGAGTCAGTGAAGCCACAGGAAATGCACACACCCTGAGTCTGAGCCTCTCCACCTCTTAAAAAATGAATAAATAGAAATTAAAACAACAACAACAATAGAGGGCCAATCAAGAATTTAGCAGAAGGCGAGAAGAAAGTAACTCTGAAGATTCACGCAATAGAATTTTGGAAAATTATTAACTGGAAAAAGCAGGAAATTGTTTAGTATCCCCAGATGGCTTGCATTTTTTGAGAAGGAACAGAAAATTTTAAAGGAGAGAAGTTTACCAAAAAAGTTAAAAAAGTGAAATACAATGATCTTAATAGAAAAAGTAGTTGAGGCAGAATTCTGAAGAAAGTAAAATGTGAAGAACAAAATGAAAACAGTCAGTTTTGAAGGCAGTAAGGAGCAGAAGTGATGCTGCAGTAAAGCAAATCATGAAATGGGGTTGAGACTGGAGAAGTATCTCCATCCTCAGAGGAAGAGCAAGGAGGTGGAATTAGGAAAAGAAAAAGACAGGTGTAAGACATAGGGAATGGAGACCAGAACCCCAACATGTGAAATCAGAACAATTACAGTGCAAGCAAAAGCAAACACTCAAGTAAAGAAAACATTCTCGACTCCAGATCAAGATGGTGACACAGGAAGCTCCTGAATTTCCCTCCTCCCATGGATGAACCAAATATACAGCCACACGTGGAGTAATTCCCTTTGAAAGATATCCAGAAACTAGAGGAATGACTCCACACATCAGACAACTGAGAACATACCCTAATAAAAACAGGTAGGAAAGGCTGAGACACATTCTCATCATAAACCCCACCCCTAACACAGTGCCATGTAATTGGGAGGGAATCACCAACACTCAACTTCTCCCTGAGAAGTGACAAGCTTGAACCACACATTTAGTGCCACAGCTTTTAAGACTGCCACACAAGGGACAGGTCCCCAAATAAACTAGCTCTGAAAGCCAATGGAGCTTATGAGTCTGACAGGACCATAGCAAATAATAAGTTGTTATTGGGCACACAGGCACTCACTGAGGCTTCCCCAAAGAGCTCAGTGCAGAGGGAGCAGGCAAAATTGCCTATCTCCTCGTCTTTCCCTGGAAGGGGCTTGACTGCATACTTTGCAAGCCGCTTCTTGAGGATCTGGCTTCTAATTAGCATGCACCTAGGTGCTTTCTACGATGCTCCTTGGAGCCTGTAAGAGTTGGTGGGCACCTACCCTGCCTTCTCCCTCTGGTTTATTCTGACAATAAAACCAAGTTAGCACCCTAAATTTTATGGCTAACACCCAAGGGAAAGGCTCCCAAATCAAAGGATAGCCAATGAGGCCTGCATTCTGGAATCCCACAGGACTAGAGCAAACAAAGAAGCAGGTTTTAAACAGGTACAGGAATATTCTCCACCCTGATAGGTATGCATGCATGCTTAGTGCAGAGGGAGCAAGCAAAAATGCCCATCTCCCAGTTTCTTTCTGGAAGTTTTGACTGCATACTTTCCTAACTGCTGCCTAAGGGTCTGGCTTCTAATCATTCTGCAACTAGGTGCTGACTACAATCCTCCTATTTTGGACAATGATGGATTTTGACACACCCTCAACTACTGGGAGCCACTAAGAACAAATACAGCAGCTCGGACCGTCACAAAGGTTTGAGAAAACAATAAGAACTTGGTTCAGGCTGATTAATAAGGTTGATCTCCTACACAAGACCAGTCTGTCAAAACTGGGAGAGATGGCTGTTTTATCTAGTGCATGAAAACCAACACAGAGTTAAGGAAAATAAGGAAACAGGGGACCATGTTCAAAACAAAAGAACAAAATAAATCTCCAGAAACTGATCTTACTTAATAAAATGAGATAAGTAATTTACCCAAAAAAGAGTTCAAAATAACAGTCATAAAGATGCTTCACTATGTCAGGAGAGCAATGCATGAACAAAGAGAGAACTTTAACAAAAGAGATAGAAAATATAAAATAGTATCAAAGAGAAATCATAGAACTGAAGAATATAGTAACTAAAGTAGAAATTTTAATAGAGGAATACAACAGCCAACTAGCTCAAGTGGAAGAAAGAATCAGCAAACTTGAAGACAGAGCAATTAAAGGAACAACAAAAGAATGAAAAATGTATAAAGATAGCATAACGGATTTATGGAACATCATCAGCTGGACCAAAATGTGCATTATAAGGGTCCCAGAAGGAAAAGAGAGAGAGAAAGGGCCAGAAAGCTTATTCAAAGAAATTATGGCTAAAAATTTCACTAACCTGAGGAGAGAAAAAGACATCCATATTCAGGAAGCCTGAAAAGTACCAGATAAGATGAATCAAAGAGACCCACACTGAGACACATTAGGATACACAATGTACAAGGACATAAATTGTGACATGAAAAACATAAAAATGTGGGGAGGGGTTAAAAATATAGAGTTTTTGCATGCATACAAAGTTATCAGCTTAAAACAGGCCATAATTGTAAGGTATTTTATGTAAGCCTGATGGACTCACAACACAAATCCTATAGTAAATAGAAGAAAGAAAACAAAACATACCATTAGAGAAAATCATGAAATCACAGAGGAGGACGAGGGCAAAAGAAGAAGGAAAAAAGAAACTGCAAAATAGTCAGAAAACAGTTAAGAAAATGGCAATAGTAAGTCCATACCTGCCAAAAATTACTTTAAAAAGAAATGGACTTCATTCTCCAATCAAAAGATAGAGTGGCTGAAAGGATTTTTTTTTTTTTTAATATATGCTGCCTACTAGAGACTGACTTCAGCTTTAAGGACACATACAGATTGAAAGTAAAGGGCTGGAGAAAGATATTCCATGCAAATAGAGACCATAACAAAGCAGAGGTAACTATGTTTATAGCAACAAAGTAAACTTTAAGCCAAAAACGGTTGTAAGAAACAAAGAAGGTTATTACATCATGATAAAGGGGTCAATTCATCAGAAGAATATAACAGTTACAAGTATTTATGCACCCAACATCAGAGCACCTAAATATATAAAGCAAATATTAACAGATCTAAAGGGAGAAATAGACAACAATGCAATGATAGTAAAGGGCTTCAGTTCCCACTTTTATCAATGGATAGATCACCAATAAGAAAACATTGGACTTACATGACATGTTAGACCAGATGTGCCTGACAGACATGTCCAGAAAATTCCATGCAACAGCATGAAAGAACACATTCTTCTCAAGCACATATGGAACATTCTCCAAGACAGGTTATATGTTAGGCCACAAATCTTAATAAATTTAAGAAGATTGAAATCATATCTTATATCCTTTCTGAACATGATAGTATAGAACTAGTTATCAATTACAAGAAAAAAACATCAAAATTCACAAATATATTGAGACTAAACAACATGCCCTCACAACCAATGAATAAAAGAAATCAAAAGGGAAATCAAAAAATATCCTGAGATAAATGAAAATGGAAACACCCCATACCAGAAAAAGTAGGCAAGAAATAGAAACAAGGCATACAAATCAGAATGGAAGAAGTAACAATTTCTCTGTTTGTAGTTGACATGTTATGTGTTGAAAATCCTAAAGACTCCACCAAAAGACTATTAGAATTAATTTAAAAGTTCAGTAAAGTTGGAAAATATAAAATCAACATACAAAAGTCAGTTGTGTTTCTATACACTAATGAACTGTCAGAAAGACAATTTAAGAAACAATCCCAGTTACAATTGCATTGGAAAGAATTTAAACAAGGATGTGAAAGATCAGTACCCTAAAAACTATAAAATACTGATGACAGACACTGAAGAAGACACGAGCAAATGAATAGATATTCCATGTTCATGGATAGGAAGAACTACTGTTATTAAAATGTCCATACTACCTAAAGCAATTTATATGTTCAGTGCAATACTTGTCAAAATTCCAATGTCATTTTTCACAGAAACAAAAACCTAAACTTTATTTAAACAAAATAGCCAAAGCAATCTTTAAAAAGAAGAAAAAGCAAGAATCGTCACATTTCCTGATTTCAAATTATATATTACAAGGCTATAGGAATCAAAGCAATATGCCATTGGCATAAATATAGACACATACATCAATGAAACAGAATAGAGACTCTAGAAATAAGCCCATGCATATATGGTCATTTAATTTTTGGCAAAGAGCCAATAATGTGCAATGAGGAAAGGAGAGTCTCTTCAATAAATGGTAATGGGAAAACTGGATATCCACCTGCAAAAAAAAGACTGAAACTGGACCCTATATCTTACATAATACACAAAAATCAACTCAAAATGGATAAAAGATTTGAACTTAAGACATGAAACTATAAAACTAGGGGAAAAACATAGGGAAAAAGATCCTTAACATTGGCCTTGGTAATAATTTTTTGGATTTGACACTAAAAGCTAAAGCAAAAATAAACAAGTGGGACTACATCAAAAAGCTTCTACACTCAAAGGAAACCATCACCAAACTGAAAAAGCAACCTATGGAATGGGTGAAAATAATTACGAACTACATACCTGATAAAGGGTATGTATAAATATATAAGGAACTGTTCCAACTCAAAAGCCAAAACCAAATAACCCAATTGTAAAATGGGCAAAGGACCTGAACACACACTTTTTTCCAAAGAAGATATTCAGATGACTATCAGGTACATGATAAGGTGCTCAACATCACTAATCATCAGGGAAATGGAAATCAGAACCACAATGAGACACCACTTCCCACCTGTTATGATGCCTATTATCAGAAAGACAAGACCTAACAATGGTAGTGAGGGTGTAGAGAAAAGGGAGCCCTTGTGCACTGTTGGTGGGAGTGCAAACTGGTAGAGCCACTGTGGAAAACAGTATGAAGATTCCTCAAGAAATTAAAAATAGGACTAATATATTATTCAGCAGTCCAGTTTTGGTTATTCAAAGGAAACGAAATCATTATTTCAAAGAAATATCTGTACTCCCATGTTAATTGCAGCAATATTCAATCACCCCACTGAACAATTTAAATATACTACAATTTTATTTGTCAATTATACCTCAGTAAAGCTTTAAAAATGTAATACACAGGCACAAAATAGATACCAATGATAGAAAAAAATAATTCATACCTGTGCTGGAATATAGGAAATTTTCAATGTCTTATGTATTATGTATTGTTTAATTTATTTCTCATTTATTTCTCACAGTGTGAATTTATAAAACCACATTAAGCTAAACTTTTGGTATTATTAATGGCAATAGAATTAGTCAAAAATTTTATTGTTGTACTTTTTCAGTTCAGCAATTCAAAATACCTAATAAAAAGTCAATAGACACTTTCCAAAAAAAAGAAGAGAGTCTGAAGAAGGGGAGGAAAAGGAGGAAGGGGAGGAGGAGGGAGGAGGAGGAGACCCTAAGTTAAAAAAGCAGAAAGAGAGACAGAGAAAGATAGTGGTCTAAGAGCTACTTGTAGAGCACTCAGGATGGGCTAGATGCCTTCTAGATGTTTCACCTGCATTAACTTTCTTTTTTTACTTGAAACAACAGAAGTTTATTGTCTCACAGTTACGGAGGCTAGAAGTTCAAAATCAAGGTGCATGACGCCTCTGAAGGCTGGAGGGGAGGATCCCTCCTGGCTTCCTCCCAGCTTCTGGGGGCGGCTGGCCATCCTTGTGCTCCCTGGCCTGTAGACTCATCACTCCAGTCTCTGCCTCTGTCTCCCCTCGGCCCTCTCCCCGGTCTGCCCCCGTGTCTGGGCCTCCTGTCCTCTTCTCTTAAAGACACCATTTTGGACTTAGGGGCCAATCAACCCTCACAACTACCCTATGAAATAGGTATTACACCAGCCCCGTTTTACAAACAGGGAAACTGAAACCGAAGGTTTTAATTTGGAGCTTTCTTTGAAAAATTTTGTTCACAGCCATAGGCCTAATGAAGGACAAAGCTGGGACTTGAACCCAGCCAGCCTGCTTCTACGGGGAATGCTCTTAATTCCAAAGCCACATGGTATCTATCCAGAGAAAGCGCCTCCCTCAAATTTGCATGTGCACCTTTTTATTCTTTACTTGATTCCACTGAGGCAACATCAATGTGGGTGTCGGGGCACACCCACAAAATTTCCTGAAAATATGTGAGTAGAGAAGTATTTGAACAGACCAAAAAATGATCTTATAAGCATTTAAGCTGAAAACAAAACAGAACAACAGAAGTTACTTCCGGAGGAACAATAATCAGGCTGAGACCGCTCCTCTGTAATGCTAAATGCCAATGACAATCAAATCGTCCTAGAGTTTTGAGGAAAGCTAGTTAGGGGCCAAGAATTTTCTAATCAGCCAGGTTGTTGCTCTTCTGTGAAGTTAACAGCACTGACGTTCCGTGAAGGAGCAGGTTCAGAAAATGTGCCACCACACACCCTTCTTGAAAGAATTAGTGGAAGACACATGCCTATATTAAATGATTAATCAAAGTTAAACGTTTGAGCAGGGGAATCTGTGACAAAAAGAGGCTAATGATGAATAGGAAAGCAGGTAAATTATGGTCTCGAAGTTCAACCTAAAATGATGGTTGAAAATACTGTTTCAAAACTGAATGCAAATGCCAATTAAAATTCTTGACGTGGAAGATATATGATACACAAAAGAATAATTTAATAAACACAGTCTGCTGTGCCAAACCCAAAATTATATTTTAAGACCGAGAAGTGTTAAGTGGGGAAAAAAAAAAAACCTCACTTGATTCCTCATCTAAACGTTTTGGTTGTGGATGAAATCAGAATGTCTAGTTTCTTTTCTAACTTGGAGATTTAAAGAGACAGGAGTTGATGAATGCTGATCAAATTCCTATAAACCTCATCTCACACCAAGATCCTAAGAGCTCTCTCAGCTCCAGCTCCAGTGTAATTTTTTTCAAGCGTTGCAGTTGGGCGGTTTTTAGCATTCTTAAAGGCTTCCTTCTACCACTGATCCTTTTCATCTACTATTCCCTCTGGATGGAACGTTTCCACCTTTATTACCACCTTCCTTTTGCCGAATTAACTCCTACTTATTCTCCATGGTTTAGGTCATATTTAATTCCTTGTGGAATTTTCCAAGACCTGCATGACTAAGTCAGCTCCCTTTGTCACAGCCTCGCATAAAAACTGCATGCCTTTCTTTTGTAGGGCTTATCAGTGTATAATCATGATTTGTAATATTATTGTTTGCATCTATTAATTAATGCAATCCTTTTGTTCTATTATATTTTGTATCTATTTTCCCCATTAATCTGCTGCCTCGCCCCATTAGGGACTAGAGTTGTGGGTTTTTTCCTTTTTTGTGCCTTTTTTGTGCCTGGAAAAGTGCCTGCCACACAGGAGGAAGTTCATGTTTGTTGAGTAAATTAATAGAAAATATAAAACAAATAAAGCACAGTCCAAACAGTAGAAGACAAAAAGTAAATCTCAAAGAAACATAAAAAAACAGCACAAATGCAGATGACTGAAGTACGAGTATATATTTCAGTCATGACCTGGATTTACAGGTTAACCTGCCTCATTTAAGTCAAACATTCCTAACGTAAGCCTACACAATGTTAAGGGACAACTTAGACGGTATGTGAATAGGAATAAACTCACCAGGTGGTGAAGACACAGCAAGAAAAAAATATATATATAAAGCAGAGCCAGTGATAATTTCAGACAACACAGAATTCAAGTTTTCTTACAGAATCTTATGTAAGAAAGAAGATAAATGGAACAACTTCATTGTTTCAGGATACTTCAATGCATCTCTCTTAGACATCGATCTATCATGGAGGAAAAAAGATGATGATAATTTAAATAAACTATTAAGATTAATTATACATATATATGCATGTAGTTAGTTATGCACTTCATAAACACATCAAGGTTGTGCCTACCAAGAGAAAATCCACTTGCTTTGAATGTCTAATGGAATAATAAGAAAATATAATTATTAACCTAGGCTATTGACACATGTATAAAAATGAACATTCCAATAGCCAGATGCTCCAGAGGCCACATGTTTTGTCCGTAATGCCAACTAACTAGAAATGTTTTTCCAACTATAAATTTTAAAAATTCCTCAAGATTGAAAATTTAAGTAACATTGCTCTAAATTTCTATGAGGACAAAGATAAACTTGACAAACTATAAACTATTTTTAAATGTCTTAAATGAGAATGTCCAAATAAAACAACTTAAGAAGCTGTTCTCAAAAAGAAATGTAAAGTACTAAATGCTTTCTTTCATAAATAATATAGATCTAATACCAAGAAGAACTGAAGGGAATAAGTGACAATAAAAGCAGAAAACATTGATTTTATAAAATATTTTAGATGATATATAAATCAAAGCCCTATTTTTAGGAAAACATTTAAATGGAGAAGTCTTTGAAAATCTAATCAGTGAATAGAGAAAAAAATTAATATTACAAACAGGAAAAGCCTGATATAAATCTCCATGATAGAGGTTTTGGTTTAAAAAAAAATATATGAACACATTCTACTCTAATAAAATTCAAAATTCTCAGTGAAATGGAAGAATTTGAAGGAAAATAACAAAACTGGTTAAAGAAAAAGAAAAGTAGATTAAGCAATAACCGAAGTAGAGATTAAAATTTTTATAAAAGAAGAAAATTATCTCGACAACTAAAAAGTTTAATGAATTCTTTGATTCTTTAAAAGATGACAATTCTCATTTGATATAAATTATTCTAGAATGAAGAATAAATTTAAGAATAAAGAGATAGCAGGGGTGGGAAGGGACAGACTGGGATTTCAAAATGTAGAATAGATAAACAAGATTATACTGTATAGCACAGGGAAATATATACAAGATCTTATGGTAGCTCACAGAGAAAAAAATGTGACAATGAATATGTATGTTCATGTATAACTGAAAAATTGTGCTGTACACTGGAGTTTGACACATTGTAAAATGATTATAACTCAATAAAAAATGTTTAAAAAGAAAGAATAAAGAGATAATTTGCCTTCTCCAAGTACACTTGGTTTAAAATTTGGAACACTCATTAATATGATAGCTAGCTTAAGAGTTGACTCTTTTACATGAAAAAGTCAGATGAACAAAAACCTAGATCCCACCATCTTCTAAGGTCTCATAAACCAGGATGGACATTAGCAGTGAACATAATGAGAAAAAAAAGAGGAGAGGAGGGAGAAGTGGAAGGGGCACCGTTGTTTAACTTCTAGGCGAACCTGGGAACCTGGCCACAGAAAGAAGGAGGTAACATTTCAGTGTCTACTCTGGGACAGGAACAAGCCACAGGATTTATACATATTGTCTTTAAAGTCTCCCAAAGCCACCATGAAGTAGATCCTTTCATCTTCATTTGGGCAGACGAGAAATTAGATTCACACACTTGCTCAAAGATCACAACAGTAGTTAATCGTGGAGCTGGTTTCTGAAGATACGCCTGCCTACCCCCAAACCTATTCAAAAGATCACCAAGGCATCAAAGTTGGGCAAAGGACAGATTGGGAAAAGAGGTCACTAATGCAGAAACACTACTTTGAGAGGCAAAAGACAGAATGATAACTCTGAAGAGACATATTCACAGGAATATCATTCTTTGCATGTGGGCATCTTTTGAAGTTTCACACTCTCCCTCCCAAGGCTAAGTCTGCTGCCTGTAAGTCTGTCGAGTGGTTTTGTTTAAATAGCTAATGCCTGGTACCCAACTGTCTCCCTGTGATAGCACTAAGTCAGTGCCAGTAATGAAAGATAAAGGTTTCAGTTCTGGGTTCTTATAAAAGCTGTGCATGGCCTACTTTCTCCAGACCCCCATGCCAAGAATCAATCTCCACTGTGAGTGTTCTGAGTCTCAGTGAGATGACAGAGCTTTTTAAGTGGTACCCAAGCTTGAGAAAGCTAACAATCCTACATTCTAAGCCCCTGACTCCAGACTCTGCAGGGAAGGATAGTAGGAGCCTCAAGGATTCATCCACAATGTTGGAAATGGCTAGAAAAATGCCACAGCATTATACAAGCTGCATATTTGTAAGTATCATAGCTATGATTTATTGAACATGTTCAATGATTTAAGATTGTTCTAAGCACCTCATGTTCTTTAGGTGAATCCTTAATAGCACCGTATGTGGTAGGTATGTGAGTCATTAGCACGGTTCATAATAATCCAGTTCTTTCCTTCCAGCCATGTGGTAGGATTGCCATTCCTTACCCTCTTTGAAGTTTTGGCTCAGCCTTCTGACTTTTTGGCCAATATACTGTAAGATGAATTGACAAGCGTCACTCCCCAAGACAGAGGCTTTATGAAGCAAACCACATTTTTTTTCCTGTCTCACCAATTATGATAACATCTGTCAAGATGGAACCTCCATCAGACTGGATCCTCAAGTGAGGATGGTTTCAGTGGCCATACAGTGAGGGTAAAAATTAAACTTTTGCTGTTTAAAACCTGTGGCAGATTGTTCTAAAGATGGCAACATCAAATATTCCATAACCCATGCTCTTCTTACATTGAGACATTGATTCTCTTCCAGTGAGAGGTAGGGTCTGTGCTCCCCTGAATCTGGGTCAGCCTGTAAACATGGCAGAAGTGATACTACATAACTTCTGAGTGTCATGAATTGCAGTTCAACTTTTGTCTGTTCCTCTTGAGATACTCGCCCACAGAATACAGACTCCATGCTGTGAGGAAACTAAGCAGACACATGGGAAGGGCACATTCCCAGCTGAGATCCCAACCAACAGTCAGCCTGAACCACCAGACACATGAGTGCATAAGCCTTCATATGGTCTAGTCCCCAGTTTTCCAGCCACCCTCGCTAATGCCAACTGGAGAAGAGATAAGCTCTGCCCGAAGTACAGATTTGTGAGCAAAATAAATGTAGTTGTTTTGAGCCACTAAGGTTTTTTATCGTGTTTTGGTTTTTTTGATGGGGGCTGGGGGACGGTGGTGCATCACAAAGCAGTAGACAATTGGAACAACTCCACTAAAGTGTTGAAGTTGCTATTGGCACCATAAGTTACACATCCTGATGAATGCAGTAAAAGTCTTATTGCTTTCTCCACTTTGCAAATGGGGAAACAGAAGTGTAGTGAGGTAAAATAGCTGGTTCAAAGCACACAGTCACAGATTGATAGTATAGAAGAGATAAGAAAAGGAAATAACACTGATACTTATCATATGGACAAACTGCAGTATATTCATTTTAAATAGTATCACATTAATTCTCAAAACAAACAAGTAACTGTGAGAAGAATGTGGCACATCCACTTTACAGCACATTGAGACACTGAGGACGGAGACTGTATTTTTTTCATACTTTTTATCTTCAGGATTGAGTGCAATTTTTTTTTAATGCACTCAAGATCCTGAATTAATGTTTGATGGATTAAATTAAGTTGGACAGAAGGTCAAGAGGGGCTTGGAGGAAGCCCAGGGTTGCACAGCTGCTGAGTGGTCAATCTCATAGTTAAACTCAGATATGACTCACTCCAAACACTGTGCCTTTTCTTTAGATCACTGTTAGTAAGAGGATAGACATCTTGTCCCAAGGGTATTGGCAGAGTCCTAGCAGTGTGCCCTGTGGGTGAGACAGACCATTTAAAAAGTCAGGATGGCATGGACAAATGACCCTCGGATAAATGAAGCGGAGATCTGGCTACTTCTGAGTGGCTGTAGGTTCTTAACAGAGCCCTGGGGTAAAATCCAGCCTATCTTAACAGAGTAGACTTGGGAGGAATAAAGCTCTGTTTCACCAATACTCTATTTTCAGATAAGGTCACATTCACGGGTTCTACTGTAGTTTAAGACTTCAACATATCTTTCTGAGGGGCACATTTCAATCCATAATACTAGTTATGTGGGGGTAATTTTGCTATAATTATTGACCACTTGGCTATCTCCTTTTGTAGAGGAGAAATACCAAATATTGAGTCATTTAAAAATTGGACTATCTTTTTCTTATTGATTTGTTAGATTTCTTTACATTTATGGATACAAATTCATTGCTTATCAAGACATTGTATTGAATTTTATCAGCTTTTTATGAATATCTTGAGTTGAATAATTTTCCTTATTTATGCAAATAATGAGGTTACTCTGATTTTTTAATGTTAAACCAATCTTAAATTCCTAAAATAAACTAAGTTTGGTTGTGATGTGTTACCTTTTTCATATATAAATTACTTTGATTTACAAATAGTTTAGTTAAAATTCCTGCAATTATGCTCATGAGAGAAATGGGTCAGTAATCTTATTTTACTGTAATGCCCTTGTCAGGATTTGGTATCAAGAATATACTGACCTTTTCTGTTCTCTGGAAGACTTTATAATTTTGTGTTATTTCTTTCTTAATGGATTAGAAAAATTCAAGTGTAAAGCCATATGGACCTAGAGGTTTTTCTTCTCTGTTTTTCTTTTTTTTTTCCCCCTGTCAGTTACTAAGAGGTATGTTAGTTATTACTTTATATCTTCTGACTTAATATTATTAGATGCATATAAATTTAGAATTATTATATTTTCCATCTAAATCAAAAAATTTTAGTGAAATATCCAACTCATTAATACTGCTACAATATTTACTCTTTCAGTTTCTTTTAAATGTTACGTCCTCATGGAAAATTGGCAAATGATCCAAGGGGAAAAAGTAGTGACAGATGTACATCTTGTTTATGCCATTCTTTTCCTTTCTCTTTGGAATCCTAGTCCCTCAAGTCCTGGATGCTTTGGTTGCTTACTTCAAACAGCGGATTTCTGTATGTTATATAACTTTTATAGTTGTTCATTATGGGAGGGTTAGTCTGATACAAGCTAATCCTTCACAGTCAAAAGTACAAATATTGTATATAATTTTATAATGTACAATTACCAACAAATTATGTATCACAAACATTTTCTATGTTATTGAAAAAATTTAAAAATATAACCTTCAGGGGCTACATAATATACCACTGTAATGAATTTATCACAGTTGACTGTACCAATTCCCTGATATTAAGAGCATTCAAGCTACTTCCTATTTCTATTTCAGGTTATTACTAGGGAGACTTTTGATAAATTTCCCTAGACATGATTGCTTTCTGTCTATACCATGGCTTCTAAAACTAAAAATCAACCACTGGGGAGAAAAAATGGGGAAAAAAAAAAAAAAAAACTTCATGGAAGCCAAACAATATGCTACTTAAAAACCAAAGGGCCAGTGATAAAATGAAAGGAGAAATTTAAAAATATCTTGAGACAAATGACAATGAAAACACAACCCACAAAATCTATGAGATGCAAAAAAAGCAGTCCTAAGAAGGAAGTTCATAGCACTACAAGTCTTCCTCAGAAAACAACAATCTCAAACAACCTAACCTAGCATCTAAAAGAATTAGAAAAAGAAGAATAGACAAAATCTAAAGTCAGCAGAAGGAAAGAAATAATAAAGATCAGGGAGGAAAAAAGAAAATAGAGATTAAGAAACAGAAAAAAATTAAACAAAGAACTGTTTTTTGAAAGAGTAAAGGAAGTCAACAAACCTCTGTCCAAGCTTAGCAAGAAGAGAGAGAGCACAAAGTAAGAAAGAAAAATGGAGAAATTACAACCAACACCACAGAAATAAAAAAAAAAAAAAAAACATAAGAGAATACTATGAACAACCATACAGCAATAAATTGGACAACCTAGAAGAAATGTATACATTTCTAGAAACGTACAGTCCACCAAAACTGAATCAAGAAGAAATAAATCATTTGAACAGACCAATCACTAGAAGTAAAAAAGAATCAGCAATAAAAAACCTCCCTGCAAACAAAAGTCCAGGACTAGACGGCTTCACTTGGGAATTCTACCAAACATACAAAGAAGAACTCGTACCAATCCCTCTCAAACTCTTCCAAAAGAATCAAGAAGAGGGAGCACCCCCAAAATCATTCTACGAAGCCACTATTACCCTGATACCAAAACCAGACAAAGACACTAGCAAAAAAGAAAATTACAGGCCAATATCATTGATGAACATAGGTGCAAAAATTCTCAACAGATTTGCAAATGTTAGCCACTACTATATATGAAAATAGGTAAACAAACTTCTGTGTAGCACAAGGAACTATAGTCAATATTTTGTAATAACCTTTAATGAAAAAGAATATGAAAATACATGTACGCATGTGCATGACTGGCACATTGTGCTGTACAGCAGAAATTAACACAAATCACATAATCATCTCAATAGATGCAGAAAAAGCATTTGATAAAATTCAACACCCATTTATGATAAAACAAACTGTTACTAAAGTGGGTATAAAGGGAACATGTCTCAATATAATAAAAGCTATTTATGACAAACCCACAGCCAGCATAATACTAAACAGTGAAAAGTTGAAAGCCTTCCCGCTAAAATCTGGAACAAGGATGCCCACTCCCACCACTTCTATTCAACATAGTATTGGAAGTCTTAGCCATAGCAATCAGAAAATAGAAATAAAAGGGATTCAAATTGGAAGAGAAGAGGTAAAATTTCACTATATGCAATCACATAATACTGCAAATAGAAAACCGTCAAGGCTAGAGGTGATAAAAGAATACGGCAAGGCAGCAGGATACAAGATTAACATACAGAACTCAGTTGCATTTCTTTACCCTAACAATGAAATACCAGAAAATGAAAGTAAAGAAACAATCCCTTTAAAATTACATCTAAAACAATAAAAATACTTAGGAACAAATCTGATCAAGGAAGTGAAAGACTTATATGGAGAGAACAAAATATTAATTAAGGAAATTAAAGATGACTTAAAGAAATGGAAAGATATCCCATGCTCTTGGATTGGAAGAATCAATATTGTTAAAAAGGCCATACTACCCAAAACAATGTACAGATTTAACGCAATCTCTATCAAAAGTACCCAGGACACTTTTCACAGAACTAGAAGAAATAATCCTAAAATTTATATGGAATCACAAAAGACCCAGAATTGCCACAGCAATATTGAAGAAAAAGAATGGAATAATGCTCCCAGACTTCACACAATACTACAGGGCTACAGGAATCAAAACAGCATGCTATTGGTACAAAAACAGACATATGGATAAATGGAACAGAATAGAGAGCTCAGAAAAAACCCACAGACTTACAGTCAATTACTCTTCAACAAAGGAGGCAAGAATATACAATGTCTCATCAATAAGTGGTATTGGGAAAACTGGAGAGCCACATGTAAATCAATGAAATCAGAACACTCCCTCACACCATACACAAAAACAAACTCAAAATGGCTTAAAGACTTAAACATAAGACAAGACACAAAAAGCTCCTAGAAGAAAACATAGGCAAAACATTCTGTGACATAAATCCTAGCAATGTTCTCCTAGGGCAGTCTACTCAGGAAATAGAAATAAAAGCAAAAATAAACAAACGGGATCTAATTAAACTTATAAGCTTTTGCACAGCAAAGGAAACCATAAGCAAAACAAAAAGACAACCTATGGAATGGGAGAAAATATTTGCAAATGATGCCACTGGAAAGGGCTTAATTTTCAGAATACAACAGCTCATATAACTTAATTACAAAACAACAAACAATCCAATACAAAAAGGACAGAAGACCTAAACAACCAGTTCTGCAATTAAGACATATGAATGGCCAATAGGCACATAAGAAAATACTCAATGTCACTAATTATCAGAGAAATGCAAATCAAAATTACGAGATTATCACATCACACCAGTCAGAATGGCCATCATTCAAAAGTCCACAAGCAATAAATGCTGGAGACTGTGTGGAGAAAAGGGAACCCTACTACACTGTTGGTGGGAATGTAGTTTGGTGCAGCCATTATGGAAAACAATATGGAGATTCCTCAAAAAACTAAAAATAGACTTACAATGTGATCCAGCAATCCCACTCCTGAGCATATATCCCGAGGGACCTCTAATTTGAAAAGATACATGCACCCCAATGTTCACAGCAGCACTATTTACAATAGCCAAGACATGGAAACCACCTAAATGTCCATTGACAGATGGCTGGATAAAGAAGCTGTGGTATATTTATACAATAGAATACTACTCAGTCATAAAAAGAATAAAATAATGCCATTTGCAGCAACATGGATGGACCTGGAGATCATCAGTCTAAGTGAAGTAAGCCAGAAAGAGAAAGAAAAACTACCATATGATTTATGTGGAAGCTAAAAAAAACAAAACAAAACACACACAAATGAACTTATTTACAAAACAGAAACACTCTCACAGACACAGAAAACAATCCTATGGTTACCAGTTATCAGAAGGGAGAGGAGGTATAAATTAGGAGTTTGAGATTTGCAAATATTAACTACTATATATAAAATAGATAAACAAGTTCATACTGTATAGCATGGGAATTATATTTAGTATCTTGCAGTAACCTATAATGAAAAAGAATATGAAAAGGAATATATATATATGTATGACTGAAATATTATGCTGTACAGCAGAAACTGACACTGTAAGCTGACTATACTTCAAAAAGAAAACATTTTTTAATTATAAAATTGCTTCTGGTGTATGATATAATGTGTAGGCATGAACAATTGCTAAAAATTGTGTGACAAGCAAATATATAGGGAAGTCATCTAAAATAAGTAAGTTTTACAAGATCTTATTTGAAAGATTACTCTCTCTTATTCAGAAGAAATTAGTGAATTCACTATAGGTGAAATAGTAATGGGTTTAAATCTGAGTTTTATCACTTTACTAGCTAAATGACCCTGGGCAAATTACTTAGCCTTGCTGAGTCTGTTTCCTCACTTTTTAAAGAAAGATATAATACCCACCTAAGAGTTATAACTTTTTAAAGAAATAATTATCTATATATGTGTCTATATACACAAGAAGCTACTACCCCCAAGAACAAGGTTCAGACACTCATTTTTTAACTCATTCAAAAAATATTTACTGAGCATTTATGGCATGGAGCATTGGGGATACAGCTGTGGACAAATTAAATTTATGCTTATATGAAGTTTGCATTATATAGGAGTTGAGACTGGCAATAAACATAAACAATGTAACTTTAGATAGTTACTAGTGCTGTGAAGAAAAGCAAAGAAGGATAAAAGCTAGAAAGTCATGGTTGTGATGCTGTTAATTTGACATGGTTGTAGGAAAATTCTGAATAGGTAACTATGAGCTCAGATGGATGAAATGAGTAAGAAAGCCATTTGGAAATGTGGGGATGAGATTTCCAGACAGAGAAAATGGTAGTGCAAATGTCTGAATTGGAGAAACTAAATGGGTTCCTGAAACAGGTAGAAGACAGTATGATGGAATGGAATGAATGAGAATACCAGGAGTGAGGACCCAGAGGTAGGCACGGGCCAACTCAAGTAGGGCCACAGTGGTCATGATTAATGGGAAACCTTTGGAGAGTTCGATCAGGAAAGACACATGATTATATTTTTTCATTCAAACATTCATTTTGTCTTCTGTATGGAGAGTAGTCTATAAGAACCAGCATGGAAACGGGGGCTACTGCAGTCTCATCTTAAATCCCCTTATACTCAACACACTGTCTGGTGCATAACTGTGAACAATTAACTGTGGTTGTCATTAAAAAGAAGAACATGCGAGCTAGGGATTATGCAACAGTCTCAGAATGTCTGCTTTGGGATTATGAATTCACCAGGAAGCACAAAGCAGAGGCAGACTACTTCTACAGTTAATTGAAGTTCCTTCAAAAGCAGTTTGAGTTCACAGGTAGACAGTACAGTGTCAGGATTTTCAAATGATTTTGAAAAGGAACATCAATCCATATCCATCCACTATGGCTCTAAAACTGCCTGCCTGGTGAGGCCAGCTGCAATACACAGCAACAGCTTCTTCCTTGTGTCAAAGCAACAGGGCTAGAGTTGGCGGTGAAACCCTGATCCAATTTCTAGCTGAGAAGAAATACTGGAACATTTTTTTATTTTTTTCAAATTCTCATGATATTAAGTACTTTTGTGAACTGAAACAAGGAATTTTTGTTTGTTTGTTTTCAATCTGGAAAACATGGGAGATATCAAACTTAAGGGTCTCTTTTAAGTTACAGCATGTCACTGAAAAGTGTCTGCGACAATGAGCATGGAGCATCTCTGATCTCCAGAGGGATCAGTTTGGATACCACATGTGGCTGTTCTTAAGTGGCCCCTGTAAAATGTCAGAGGGTAAGAAACAAGTATTCAGGTGTTTGGAGGAATAAATAATCTATACTCAGAGGTACTGGAAATTCTCCTCCTAAAAGACTTGATAATTCTTATCAATGGAATGGTTGCTGGCTTCTCTGGTATCTGCCACAGCATTCGTCACTGCATAATAAATATTGACTGAATAAAATCCTAATCTGATAATAGAGCGGAAAGGCACAAGGATCTCAGAATATTGATTTACTTGCTCACAAAAAATACTGTCAAGCAATTTCAATATAATAGACTGTGTGTTAGTAGGGAAATAAACATGAGGACACTCTAGTGAGGGAATCAGCCCTTTAAAAAAAATAATTGTGAAAACAATGGGAAAGGTGCTGGAATGAAAGAGTCCTTTATAATGGAGAGCGTGGTGGTACAATTAAAGGGAAGTTCTGGGACTGGCTTTGGATACTTACCATGATGGGTGGGCAGTACTGAGCACCTACAGAGGTGGCAGTTGCCCTTGTTGTGTAAAGAGAGTTTATCTTACCCTAATCCCTCTGAGTTCCCCCTGGGCCACGGCCTCTGCGCCTACCCTCTCCCCCTGCCTTACCCACTCGCTAGTTATTCCCACACAGATATTCATTTTTTATATTGAAGTGTACTTAATGTACAATACTACGTAAGTTACAGGTGTACAAGAGTGATTCACAATCTTTAAAGGTTATAATCCATTTATAGTTATTATAAAATAGTGGCTCTATTTCCTGTGTTATACAGTATATCCTTGTAGCTTATTTTATACGTAATAGTTTGTACCTCTAAATCCCGTATCCGTATATTGCCCATTCTCCCTTCTCTCTCCCTGCTGGTAACAACTAGTTTATTCTCTATATCTGTGACTCTGTTTCTTTGTTGTTATATTCACTAGTTTGTTGTATTTTTTAGATTCCATATATAAGTGATAATCATATATAGTATTTGTCTTTCTCTGTCTGACTTATTTCACTTATCATAATACTTTACAAGTCCATCCATGTTGTTGCAAATGGCATTATTTTATTCTTTTTAATGGCCGAGTAGTATTCCATCGTGTGTGTGTGTGTGTGTGTGTGTGTGTGTGTGTATTGTTTATATATGTGTATGTGTATATGTGTGTGTGTATATATATATATATACACACACATATATATATATATCTCACATCTTTATCTATTCATCTGTTGATGGACATTTAGGTTTCTTCCTTAACTTGACAACTGCAAATAATGCTGCTAAGAACATTGTGGGTGCATATATCTTTTAGAATTAGTGTTTTCATTTTCTTTGGAATATATACTCAGGAGTGGAATTGCTGGGTCATATGGTAGTTCTATTTTTAGTTTTTTTGAGAAACCGCCATACCATTTTCCACAGTGGGTGCACCAACTTACAGTCCCGTCAACAGTGTATGAGGGTTCCCTTTTCTCCACAACTTCATCAACATTTGCTATTTGTGTCCTTTCTGAAGATAGCCTTTCTGACAGGTGTGAGATAGTATCTCGCTGTGGTTTGATTTGCATTTCTCTGATGATTAGTGACGCTGAGCATCTTTTCATGTGCCTGTTTGCCATTTGCATGTCCTCTTTAGAAAAATGTCTGTTCAGGTCTTCTGCCCATTTTTTAATCGAGTTGTTTGTTTCTGATGTTGAGTCGTAGGAGCTGTTTATATATTCTAGATATTAAGCCCTTGTTCATATCATTTGCAAATCTTTTCTCCCATTCAGAAGGTTGACTTTTTACTTTGTCCCTGGTTTCCTTTGTTGTGCTTACACATATATTCTTCAAAATAAACTTCTGAATGACTCATTAAGTTCCAAAAGAAAATTCCATTGTAATTTTGACTGACATCTTCTTAGTCCCATGCACTAATTTGGAAGAATTTATAGTCTTAAAATACTTGGATTCTTATAGAGGAACACAATCTGCCCCTCTATTTATTCAAATCTTAATTTGTATTTCTCAGTATAGTTTTATAGTTTTCCTTTATTTTTATCCTAAACATTTCCAATTCAGATTATTCCATTTTTTTGTTTTGGCTTATGATGAATTGAGTACTTTTTATATTTATATTCCTAATTGATACTTTTTTGGTAGATAAGAAAGCAATTGCATTTTTAAAAAACTTTGCTAAAATTTCTAAGGGATCTTAATTTTTTTCAGTTAATGTTTAGATTATAGCAGAAATAACAATTTACCTCCCTCATTGTTCCATCTCATGTCATATTTCATCAGCCGGAATTTCCACAACATATCTTGTCCAAGGAAGAGACGCACTTTTGCCTTGGTATTCCTCAGGGCCGGCTAAGCTCTTTTTCTTTTCTATGATTGACTCTGACCTGCCTTACTGGTCTTTCTCAAATGAGAATGACTGGACCATCAGCCACGGAAGGTCTAGTGTGCGCTTGGACAAGGGCTGCTGTCCTGACAAATTCTAGTCAAGTGTTCTTCCCTTTACTCCCCCCCCTTCTCTTAAACTTCTAGATTCAAGAGACATTTACTAAGCCCCTAACACTATAATAAGGTAAATCCTCAGGGTTTATAGATGTTAGATCCTGCCTTGAAGATACTAACAGCTAAGGTCAACCAATGATATTTCTCCTGCGAGTTCAATATAGCATATCCATCCCACCACCTGGTTAACATCTTCTCTCAGATTTCTCACAGCAATCTGAAATTTAATATGACTAAAATAACATCTTGATTCTATCATCCAGTTCACTGCCCATCTTAACCAATGCTACTGTCACTATGTTGCTCAAGCAAGAAACTTGGAAAGTGTTCTTGATTTTTTCCATTCTGCTCACAAATCTCTCACTCATCCCATCCATCTGCACGTACCATTGAGTTTATATCCAACATACTTTTAAACTGTTTACCTATCTTTATCTATATGGTCACCACGTTAGTTCATGCCACCATCAACTCTTGCTTGTCTCCCTCTGACAGCCTCCTCACTGGTTGCTTCACTTCCACACCTGCCTGGCACAATTCCATCATCCAAAAAAAGGTCAAGCAATTTTCTTAAAACTTATACTGTATTTCATCATTCCACTGCTTTAAACATATACAGGTCATGGTAATTTCACCAGAATAAAATGTACTCTTTACCGTGGCCTCCAGGGTCCTCCATGACCTTGACCCTTCCTCTTTCTCCGATTGCTTTTTCTTTTGCACTGTTTACACTCCAGCTACACTGGACTTCCCTCAGTTCTCCAAACAGGCCTTTGCAGATACTACTCCAGCTGCCTGCGTTGTTTATTTCCCTAATTGTCACATAGCTAATTGCTTCTCATCCCTTATATCCATAGTCTTCAAGTGTCTTTGATTCTCTGTCATGGGGGAAAAACATTGACCCTCAACTCCCCATATAGGTATATTTATTTATTTATAAATTATGTACAAGTATGACTTTGCTAATATATTAGTACATTAATATGCAAATATAGATCTAAGGGAACTATCAAAAATAAAAGAAATTTAAGTAAATAATCATGTCACTTAATTGATATGGCATTTGTTTCCTCTATTCCAGTTTTACTGAGATTAACTGACGTATAACATTATGTAATTTTAAAATGTAAAGTATAGTGATTTGATCTATTTATATATTGCAAAATGATTACCACCATAGTATTATGGTGCTAACACCTCCATCCCATCACATAATTACCATTTCTTTTTTTGTGGTGAGCACATTTACTCTATTGGCAGCATTCAAGAAATAATACATATGGCAATAAATTGGACATCTTAGAAGAAATGGACAAGTTTCTAGAAACACACAGTCCACCAAAACTGAATGAAGAAGAAAAGATCATTTGAACAGACCAATCACTAGAAGTAAAATAAAATCAGCAATAAAAAGCCTCCCTGCAAACAGAAGTCCAGGACCAGACGGCTTCACTGGGGAATTCTATCAAACATACAAAGAAAAGCTCATACCAGTCCTTCTCAAACTCTTCCAAAAGACTGAAGAGGAGGGAATACTCCCAGACTCATTCTATGAAGCCACCATCACCCTGATACCAAAACCAGACAAAGACACTACCAAAAAAGAAAACTAATCTAAGCCAATATCATTGATGAACATAGGTGCAACGATCCTCAACAAAATACTAGCAAACAGAATCTAATGACACATAAAAAAGATCATTCACCAGGATCAAGTTGGGTTCATCCCAGGGACACAAGGATGGTTCAACATACCCAAATAAATCAACATGATACACCACATCAACAAAAGAAAGGACAAAAATCCCATGATCATCTCAACAGATGCAGAAAAAGCATGTGATAAAATTCAACACCCATCTATCATAAAAACTCTACCCAAAGTGGGTATGACAGACCCACAGCCAGCATAACACTCAGTGGTGAAAAGCTGAAAGCCTTCCCTCTAACATCTGGAACAAGACAAGGCTGCCCACTCTCACCACTTCTGTTCAACACAATATTGCAAGTCTTAGCCATAGCAATCAGAAAAGAGAAATAAAGCAGATTCAAATTGGAAGACAAGAGGTAAAATGCAGATGACATGACACTATATATAAAAAGGCTCCACACAAAAACTACTAGAGCTGATAAAAGAATTCGGCAAGGCAGCAGGACACAGGATTAACATCCAGAACTCAGTGGCACTTCTTTACGCTAACAATGAAGTATCAGAAAAGGAAAGTAAAGAAACAGTCCCTTTTAAAATTGCATCCAAACAATAAAATACTTAGGAATAAATCTGACCAAGGAAGTGAAAGACTTATACACAGAGAACTACACAACACTTACTAAGGAAATTAAAGATGACTTAAAGAAATGGAAAGATATCCCATGTCTTGGATTGGAAGAATCAATATTGTGAAAATGGCCACACTACCCAAAGCAATCTACAGATTTAATGTGATCCCTATCAAAATTCCCTGGGACATTTTTCATAGAACTAGAGCAAATAATCCTAAAATTTATATGGAATCACAAAAGACCCAGAATTGCCAAAGCAATACTGAAGAAAAAGAATGAAGCTGGAGAAATAACCCTCCCAGACTTCAGACAATACTACAGAGCTACAGTAATCAAAACAGCATGGTTGGTACAAAAACAGACATATGGGTCAATGGAACAGAATAGAGAGTCCAGAAATAAACCCACAGACCTTTGGTCAATTAATCTTCCCCAACAAAGGAGGCAAGAATATATAATAGAGTAAAGACAGTCTCTCTTTAGCAAATGGTGTTAGGATAACTGGACAGCTGCATGTAAATCAATGAAATTAGAATACTCCGTCACACTATACACAAAAGTAAACTCAAAATGGCTTAAAAACTTACACATAAGACAAGACACTAGAAAGGTCCTAGAAGAAAACACAGGCAAAACATTCTCTGACATAAATCATAGCAATGTTCTCCCAGGGCAGCCTACTCACACAATAGAAATAAAAGCAAAAATTAACAAATGGGACCTAATTAAATTTATAAGGTTTTGCACAGCAAAGGAAACCATAAGCAAAACAAAAAGACAACCTACAGAATGGGAGAAAATGTTTGCAAATGATGTGACTGACAAAAGCAAAATTTCCAGAATATACAAACAGCTCATGCAACTTATTAAGAAAAAAATAAACAATTCAATCCAAAAATGGGCAGAAGACCTAAACAACCAATTCTCCAAAGAAGACATACAAATGGCCAATAGGCACATGAAAAAATTATCAGTATCGCTAATTATCAGAGAAATGCAAATCAAAACTACAATGAGGTATCACCTCACACCAGTCAGAATGGCCATCATTCAAAAGTCCACAAACAATAAATGCTGGAGAATGTGTGGAGAAAAGGGAACTCTCTTACACTGTTGGTGGGAACATAGTTTGGTGAAACCTTTATGGAAAACAGTATGGAGATTCCTCAAGAGACTAAAAACAGACTTACCCTATGATCCAGCAATCCCACTCCTGAGCATATATCCAGAGGGAACTCTAATTTGAAAAGATACAGGCACCCCAATGTTCACAGCAGCACTATATACAATAGCCAAGACATGGAAACAACCTAAATGTCCATCAACAGATGACTGGATAAAGAAGTTGTGGTATATTTATACAAGGAATACTACTCAGCTGTAAAACATACTAAAATAATGCTGTTTGCAGCAACATGGATGGACCTGGAGATTATCATTCTAAGTGAAGTAAGCCAGAAAGATAAAGAAAAATACCATATATCATTCATATGTAGAATCCAAAAAAAAACCCCCCACAAATGAACATATTTACAAAACAGAAACAGACTCACAAACATAGAAAACAAACTTATAGTTACCAGTTGGAAGAGGGTGGGAAGGGATAAATTGAGAGTTCAAGATTTGAATATACTAATATATATAAAATAGATAAACAACAAGTTTATACTGTATAGCACAGGGAACTATGTTCAGTATCTTGTAGTAACTTTTGGTGAAAAAGAATATGAAAATGAGTATGTGTATGTTCATGTATGACTGAAGCATTACGCTGAACACCAGAAATTGACACATTGTAAACTGACTATACTTCATTAAAAATATATATTAAAAAAACGTCATAAAACCATCCACTAAAAAAATACAGTACAGTTTTATTAGCTATAATCACCATGTTGTACGATAGAGCCTCAGAACTTGCTAATCTTGTAAGTGGAAGTTTATACCCTGTGACCTATATCTCCCCATTTCCACCACCTCCCAACCACTGAATAGTGCATTTTTAATGGTAATTGATATAAACCTATATTTTAAGTCATCTTAGTAATTTCAGTTTTGGGGAGACTTTCTATCTGTTTCTTCATTATGATTATATATAACTCCATAATGAAACAAACAAAGGTTTTGCACAAGGAATGGCAGTATCAGTTGCTATTTTCTTAATGTTGGCTGCACTTACTTTATTTTTGTATTTTTGTTTGTTTGTTTGCAGGGGAGGTAGTTAAGTTTATTTATTTATTCTTAATGGAGGTACTGGGGATTGAACCCAGGACCTCGTGAATCCTACGTGTACACTCTACCACTGAGTTCCACTGTCCCCACCTGCATTTACTTTATTTCTATTATTTTCTATCCATGGTTTCTTTGGAAGAATCTTCTAAAGCCACTTGTCAATTGTGTCAGTGTTCATTTACTTAAAACTAGGTAATATAACCTGAAAATCCACTTAAGCAGGCACTCGTGAGCTGCAATGCATTACTATCCACGGGAGGGAGAAGAACAAGTGAGGTACCACTGTCTGTCCCTGGACATTATAGAATTCCATTTTCCCTCTCAAGCAATCCAACCTACTGTGCGTGGCGTGGTCATCTGACAAGTGGATGGGTGGCGAGAGACTCATTATCAGTAGATATAAGTAGAGTATTATATATCTACTGATACACAGTAGAAGAATAACTTCTTTTATTTTTAGATTTTTAAAATATCAGTAGAGGTCAATATTTTTTCTACATCTGAGTAGATCTCTGGCACAGCATTTTGGCTCTGTCCCCACCCTTGAGATCACAACTTTATCACCTCCTCTATGTGCCTTTCCTAACCACCTACCTAGAGCAGGTCCCATTACCCCTGCCCCATGTGCTTCCTTTATAATTACTATCAAATTTGCACATATATATTTGTGTGTAATTATTATATACTTGTAATTATTTATGCATTTGCAATTATTTATAATACATTAACTTGTTTTTTGTTTGCAGCCTCCACAAGGGCAGAAACCGTTGTCCATCATTTTTCAACACTTGTCCCCAGCCATCTACAGAGCTCTGGTCTCTGCAAATATGTGAGAATGTTCAGCAATTCTCAGTAGCAATTCGATGATACATTGATGTGAATAATTGTAAGGTGAATGGCAAATCATTTGTCATTAATTACATTAAAATAAATATCACCTGTGTATGGCTTTTAATTTAAGAGGAACTAAAGGTGTCCCTATAACAATATTACTGTGGGTTGTACTCATTTATAATCTTTAGAACAAAGTAAACTAGGTGAAGTTTCCCCTGGTGCCAGAATTGTGTGTAATTTACAACTTAGCTAGTGTATGTCCCATGTCATCCTTGCTCATCAATACAAACTTCACCTTCCCTGCACATCATGGGACACTGCAGGGTGAGAACTGATGACCTGCTGGGGGAGAAAGGTATGAAGTGTAGAGCACGGTGCACGGTCTGACAGAGGAATGGACAAGCACTATGGAAAAGGGAGTAGTGTGCCCTGATTGCTATTCGGGTCAATAAATCTCAGTGGAGGAAAAAATGCCTTAGAAATAGACAGACCTTAATTGTAGTCCCGCCTGTGCAATTTACTAGTGGTATGACCGTGCAGACAGCCTTTACACCAGGAACCTCAGTTCCTTCAACTCTAAAAATGACCATAAGCATTCTTGACCTCAGAGAGTGTTTGTGAGAAATGAAGCCGTCGAGGAGGAAGCTTTCAGATAGCTTAAAATGCTATGTGAAAGTTTTAACCACAACCATTCTCAGTTGCTCCACGGAGCTAGACTCAGCTCAATTTAATCAATGTTCCATGAACACTTTTTGTGTTTCAGACACTATGCAAAGAACCTGGAATACCGAATGGATACAGACCCTGCCCTCCGGCTCCCCGCCATCCAGCAGGAGAGGCAGACACGTGCGCAGGTAAGTGCGCAGAGTGCGCAGTTCATGCAGTTACAGACTACGAGAAAGAGCACGCGACAGGCTGCCGACCTGCGCGGTGCTGGGGGAGGGTACTGTTCGTGAGAGAATCGCGCCTTGAGGAAAACTCATAGAGGAGGAAGGCTGAGCAGTGTTGCGAAGGCATTCCAGAGAAGGAGGCGGCTTGCCACGCAGAGGCAACAGTTTGCACGAAGGCGTAGAGCCCCTGCCGCCTTGGACCAGCATCTGTGTGTGTTGAGTGTGTGTGCATGTGTGTCCCTGTATATGGTGACAGAAGAACGGGGCAGAAGGTCACAGGAGACCCTCAGCAGTTCTCTGTGGTTGAAGAATAAAGTAAGGGCAAGAGAGGTAGATGGGGCAGGAAGGTAGGGAGAGTTTGGTTGAGAGACTGGGAAAACATTACTAGCTTGTTCATCATGAGTACTTCCTATGTAACAGGCTTTTCCACTGCTTTGTGTCACCAATTATGGTCCCTTTTATTACTTGTTCCTTTTACAGATGAAGAAACAGGCTGAGTGAGGGTAAATGACTAGCCTCACACCACATCACTAACACATTGAGGAGCCTGGATTCATACCTGGATCTAGAATCACAGACGTCGATGCTCCAGAGAGGATGGGGTTAAACTCGGGCTGGGCTTTGGTATGCGGCGAAAGTCATGTGACCCTCAGATAGTTGTAAGCAAAGCCGCAGAGTTCATTTTCACCTCCAGCATGCCAACTTCCGGCAGTATTTCTCTACCCTGATCCCTGATCATGAGCCTCTTAGCCCTGCGTTACAAGCCTGTGTTTCTTTGTGCTCTTCCCAGTGAAGCTGGAGCCTTTCGGGCCAAAGAGGAGACACCGGGTTTTTCTTTCCTGCAACAAGCCCACAGGCCAACTTGCTAAAAGCTCTTTCCTCCTTCCCATTGCTAAAGCTGACTGACCAGGGCACGTTCTATGGAGACTGAGTTTATAAACCTCACTTCCTGTGACATTCCCCACCCCACCCCCATTCCCTTGCAGGCATCAGCCTGGAGCCCCCTCCCCTTGGAATCCAGGGAGTGGGAGCTGCAGAAACCCATCAGGCGCCATCTGAATCTGCTCTTTGCACAATAGCAACCTCACTGGGTCGCAGCCCTGCCTGCAGAGGTCACCATGTGATGAACCCACGATTAACCTTATTCTCCAATCAGAATTTTGGTCTAATCTCTGGGACTGCATGGCTCACACACATGGTCCTTTCGTTTCTGTAGAACTGGAGACCTGAAATGTGACAACCTTAGCTATGCCAAGCACCAGAGGAAACCACAGAGTTCATATTACATATATTAGGGTTTTTTTTTTTTTTTCTCCCAAGCTGCAATTCTCAACAGGCTCTCGCAGACCTTGGGTGATGGAACGGCTTCCTCTGAAGGAGGCTCTCCTTTTCTGTGGCCTTGCTATGCAAAGGACACTGACACGGCAGTGTGTGTGTTGCTCGACTGTGATGTAGCACAGTCGCATTTTGTAGGCAGGCTGGAAGTGGCCACCCCGGAGCTGCGAGCTATGGAGAACATTCATTTCTGCCACCACAGACAGCTCAGCCACAGACATGGATGATGAAAGGGAAATTGGCATTGACCTTGTTGGTTTGCAAGGAGCAGATGGGACCTGGAGTCTGGTTAGCGAAGAAAAATGAAACCAAGCCTCCTCTGTAGTGTTTGAAGAGTAGGAGCTGGGCCCAACAGAAATCCTCTGTCTCCTTCCTCACTGCTGTGTGTGTGTGGGTGTGGGTGTGCTTGAGGGGGGGGTCCGTGCGCACGTGCACACGCGTCTGCATGCGCCTATGCACGCACACATGCTGCGTCTGACATGCACAGGAGAAACCCCGTGCCCTCGTCCGTGCGAGCTCCCTGTTGCACACTTGGCATCCGACTGACATGTAGGACTCTCACAGACATCAAGAGCACAGTAGCTCAGAATGCGTAAGAGATTTTTGCTGTTGATAAGAAGACGGAGAGGAAAATGTTACTGAGACTACTTTCCAAACCCTCCAGGAGTCCTCCTTCAGAGGAAGGAAGTCTCTCTTAAGAGTCATGCAAGAGGTGAGGAATAAAGCTGATGCGGCCAAGCGTAAATACGGACCCACCCCAGATCATCTGCGTGTGCCCTCGTCCTCTTGGTTTTGCTGCTGTTGGTTTCCCCCACCAGGAATGTCCTCACCCTCCCATTTCCCACCCGGTGAAATCCTTTTCGTCTTCTGAGTCACAGCTGAATTTTCACTTGCTTCAAAAATCCTTCTCAGAATTTTCCCCGTTCAGCACAAATCATTCCTTCCTCTCACCTGTACGTTTTTGGAGAGAAGGGAGGCCATGCCCCACATGTGCATACCAGGTGCTCAGCGATGATGCAGTACGTGGAACAGTGGGGCCTGAGTTCAAACCAGGCTGTCCCATACTGGAGCTGCAAGACCTTAGGGATAAGCTCCCCAAGCCTCAGTTTTCTCATCTGTAAGGATGTAATGACCACTTCATGAAAAGGGTGGTAGTATTTAATGAGATAATATATATAAAGAACCTAGCATGGAGGGCTTCCTTGGCCCAGACACCGGATCTGATTCCTCTTTGTAGTGTATTTTGTACAATTCCTGACCCATTTTAGGCATGAGCTGAATCTTGACTAAGTAGAATATATTTCCTACTTACTATTTCCATTGATATCAAATAATAAAAAATAATGCTAAGGGAAATAGTAGCAGGTAACAGTGCACAAAGGCTTTATCTTATCTTATTACAAAGGCATGTGTTATTTTATCTTCATTAAAAACTCTGAAGGTAGATATAATTATCCCCCTTTACAGATGAGGAAGTTGAGGCACACAGCTGCTAGTGAGTGAATACGATTTCAAACGTAATCCTAGTGCTTAGCTGTCACTCAGTGGTTCTCAACTGTGACTGCACGTGAGTATCACCAGCAGAGCTTTTAAAAATGCCAATGCCTGTACCTCACCCTCAGATTTAGTCTCAGTCTGAAGTGGAGCCCAGTGATTGTTTTTAAAAGTCCCAGGTGATTCCATGTGCAACCAGGGATGAGAACTCCTGACTTCAGGCAATGCTATGGTGCAGGTAGAGTTTTGTATCTTAACGTAGATCATGTGTTCCAGCTTTGTCTTGCCCAGATTAAGTAGCCATCCATTAACCAATTTGGGGACAGAACCTCCCAACTTCACGAAATTGCTTTGATAAGATAATTCTGTCAACCCTCCCTAGCAGGTCTGGGTTCCTGAAAATGGGAACATCTGATACACCTTTTATTTCCAATCATAACTCTTGAATGGTTTATTCATTCATTCATCCATTCATTTAGCTGATCATTCTTCCAATCAGCAAGCACTCTGAGCTCCTAGCAGGAACAAGAGGGGATTAGAAGCAGGTAATTCAGAGGAGCAGTGCGCACCTTCAAGGTGCTCACTCTAACGAAAGAGGGAGGAACAAAGGACTAGGGTTCAGTATAGTTCATATTGGGAGAGAGACATGGTAGTTGTAGAAATCTGTAAGGAATGGCTAAAGCATTCCTCACCATCTTCATCTCCTGCCCTTCCTCTTACCCCAGCCCCATAAATCCTGCCCACAATGAGTTTGTAGCCAGCCACTAGCGCCTCAGAGGGTTAGGTGTCCCACATATTCCACTGAAGTAGCAGAGCTGGTTGTGGGCCTGAGTCCCTTTCTAGGGTCCCAACTTGAAGGAGTAGAGGAAGCCCCAGGGATGCAGATCCTCACGCCCCTGAAGGGATTGTGACAGGAGAAAGAGAAATAAACTTCTGGAGTGCTGGAGGCTTGTGGGTAAACCCTTTGGGACAGTCACTCTCTCTTGGCCCTGGAGGGCTTCAGCCAAGTGGGCAGGTCCTGGGTTGAGTTTTGCAGCCCAGGGCTGGAATGTGCTGTTCCTTACTTTGAAAAGACAAACATGAATGAATGGGCAGAGGGTGAGTGAAGGTATGGCACAAAAAGAGCACAGAGGTCAGAACCAGAGGTGCCGCATCGCTCATTGGCTACAAGGGCCAAACACGGCCTGAGGTGGAGATGAAGCCAAGCTTAGGAGCCAGGACCAAGGAGAAATGGAGCCAGGTGCTAGGAGCAGAGAACTTTTGCCAATAGGCAGGCTGCAATGTTCTGAGCTCATTTGAAGGTCACTGTCTCTGTTCTGAGTAGAGCAACCCACGCAGAAGGAACAGCATGAACTAGGTCTAGGATTTACTATCAAGATGTCAACAGAGTGTCAAGGTGTCTCACCATCAGGGATCTGGGCTCCATCAGAATTATCCCTACCTTAGAACATGAGGCTCAACACTGGTAACAGCACCCCAGGCACGTTCGAGTCAAGCACTGATGGGGCAGGACTGTCCCTTCCTTCCATATTGTAGACTCAGCACCCAGACAGTGCCCTTTTGTCAATTCCTGCTCAGCTGCATTCACAAGATGAGACTATCCTAAGGCCGGGTAAGTCCTGAGCCCCAGCTAATCTTCATGTTGTTCTTTTTCTCAAAAATACCATTGTGTCCCTGGACTCCTGTACAAACAACTTCTTCTGGATCCACACGATACTCATATGTAATTTGTAGGACAGGTACATGTCTCCCGGAGAGGTTTGGGGAGGTCATGATTTGTCCAAAGTTGCAAAGCCAGACCCAGGTCTCAGATCTCTGGTCTTATGTTCTGGTGCCCTTTTTATTACTACGTCTACCTTGTTCTAGAGGGATGGCCTGTTAGCTTTAGAATCCAGTCTCTGATTTTGGGAGGAGTTTTGATTTCTGGAGGTGCTGGTCCAGGTTGGGTGGAGTGTGGAGTTTCCCAGGAGGACAAACAGGGTGCAGCTGGAGCCCACAGGGTGTGCTACATGACTTTTGGTGTGTAGGGGGAGTAAATGTGGGTCCTGATGGAGGAGCAGGGAGAGGTTTATCTAGGGTGTGTGGAGTATCAGTGGAGGTGCAGAGAATGGTGGAATCTGGCCAGAGATGCTTCCCAGGAGAAGCCCAGTCTGGAGGGATCTTGGGAGATCTATGGGGGCGACAGGAGAGTCCTGGGATGAGAAATACCTGGGTGTCCTGGTGGCAGAGGCCCCTCCTCCCAAACTCATCTGTAAGGAGACTGGCTCACACCATCTATCGTGCAATCCCCAGTGTCTGAGGACTCCTTGACCCGTTTGCAATCAGACTCACAGTGCAGGTGCCTCCCCCCAGAGGCCCGACCAGGTGTCAGGGGATGCACTTCGGCCCAAATGCCATGCATGCGATGGACCACAGGAAGCCAGAAGCAGAGAGTGAACTCTGGCTTCTGGAAGCCCAAAGGAGCTGGGGCAGCAACTTGGGCTTCTGACCTGGGGTGATGTACGGATAGTCACTTTTGACCGCTCCAAGCTGCTCCGGTCATTGATGGCTTGAACGAGGTAGAGTGGTTTTTGTGCAGCCTGCCTGAGACAGCCATGGCATACGTGAATAAGCAAGGCCGTGCTCTGGCATGAGTTTGGTGACTATGCGGGTAACCCCAGGGCGGCAACGAGGGCATTGGGATTAGAACCAGCAGACTTGCCCTGGGGGGTCCTAATTCTGCTGCGTCAGTGATGGGACCTTGGGCAAGTCATGTAACTTCTCTCCATCACACTTGTCTCGACTGTAAAATAGAATAAGGCCTCAAGTATAACTTACAAAGATGCTGAAAAGGACTGTAAATCTTTTGAGAACTACATACATGTGAAGAGTTTTAATGGTGACTCTAAAGCCAGTCTGTCTGGGCTGGGATTCTCCCTAACTTGGGCAAGTTCCTTAATGCCTCTGTGATTAAATTTTTTCATCTGTAATGTGAGGATAATAATGCATGTTCATAATCATAGACTGGAAATCTTTGGGTTGGAGTCTGATTTGGAATGTAGAGCTTTACATATTTTATGATGGTAATAAAATGTGTAGACTAATTCACGAAACCCTTAGAAGGTTCTGGAACAACACTGTCATCAAACACATGAACGTTTTTTCCCATGAAACTTGACCATCCATAAGTGGGATAAATAAAGACCATGAAAAGTCTCAGATCAGATTAAGGTTCTGCTGTCAAAGGAGTTTGTATCAAACTTGCCCCCAACTCCCATTTTCAGTGCTTTTTGGACTGTGGAATTGTAGGTGAGGGCTTATGGACCCGTAGTACCTGCCATTTCGGGTAGTCACGAAGATAAAATAAGTTAATGTGTAAAAAGGGCTTAGACCAATGCCTGGAATATGGTAAGCACTGAATAAATATTAGCTATTATTACTTTTATTACCTTAAAGCGTAAAACCAAGAGAGAATGAGGTTTTGCAGGCCCTCACTGACATTTCTCAGATTTCTATTAATTAATGAACTAATAGATTTGCTGGGGAACTAATCTCCTATCCCTTTGCCTGCTGAGAAAATCTATTTCCAGGTCTGAGCTATAGTCAGTACTTAAAGGGACAGTATTGTACTTTGAGGACACATGAGTGTTCGTGTAAGTCAGAGAGAGAGGGAATTTAGCCCCGGAAAATTCTAACAGGTTGCAAATATGAAGTATTTGAATTTTCTTGCTACTTCCTATACATTTTCTAAATTTTCTCTTTTGAGCTTAAATGACCTTTATAATGAGTAAAGAAAGCATATTCTCTTTTAAACCCTCTCCTGCTTCCTCTTCCTTGGAGAACTGGTTCCCACACTTGCTCCCATTTACAAGGTGACCGTCAAGCAACAAGCTTTTACTGATTCCCAGCTACACGCCAGACACTGCAGCACATGGTAGGAAGCAGAAGAGAACCCAGAGACACGATCTGAAAAATCTTCAGCAAGATCACTTCCTATTTGTGTAGCAAACTGTACTTCGCACCACGCTTCGATACAAACCCCCTCAACTGGTCCTTCTCTCTAGATTAGGGAAAGTGTGTATTTGAGTCGACGTTTTATGAAGAAACTTGCTCAAGTTCACTCAGCCCATTACGAATGAGGTTGGACTCAAACTTCTGAATCATGTCGGTGGTTTATTAGGATGAAAGCAGCATTCCTGCAAACTTGGAAATCAGTGACACTTTAAGAAGGTTAATATTAGGAAACAAAGTTGTAAACGACTGTGACCAACTACAGGTACGATCTTCACCTTGGCAACAAGTGGCAACAGAGGCTAGAGAGATTTGGGGGAACCAAATGAGATCCTTAAAGAGTGACCCCAGAATAGTTCAACTTTCGAAAGCTGGGCATTACCAGAACTAAGGAAAAAAGCTTCAACCAAAGACAGATGTTTGGAAGAGAGTACTGGAAAGAGAAAGAAGGAAAGAGGACATGGTCTTTATTCAACACAAAGGGGCAAAGCTGCAGGAATTGCAACTTCTCAGGTTCGGGACGGCAGTAGGAACACAGCCCCTTTGTTCAGACCTTTAGATTATCTTTTGACTTCCCAAAGAATCAGGGCATGGGCTTATATGCCGCTAGCAACAACCTTAACTGCTTGAAAATTTTTGTTCTGAGTTTGTTTCTTTTGACTTTTGTTAGAAGGAGTCAGTCCCTAAGTAGCTGACAGGTGTTAACCGCACAGCTCAAGACAAATGTGGGAACCCAGAAAGCCAACATCAGGCCCTATGCACACAAGGTCCTATTAGCTCAGGCCTTGTCCAAACATCCTGCCTACCTCCTTCATGACATCGCGGCTTCTCCATGTTCAAACCACCCAGAATCAAGTCAATGCTCTCCATCTGTTCCTTCAAACTAGGTCTTCTAATTTCATACAGCCTTCTCAGGGCAAAAGGGGGTGGGCCTGCCCGCCCTTGTTAAAAGGAAGGGAATCATTCAACATTTTGTTCTGCATTCTTCTACCCCAGATAACCCTCTCTAATTCGAGGTTGGCTGGAAATCTGGAAACCCTTATTCTTATCGGGAGAATTTCCACTGCTGAAGGGGAGGGCGCACTGGGCCACATCCTGTGTTCTGGGAGAGGCTCGAAAGAGTCGATTGCAATGCTTTGGAGTCAAACAAAGTCAGGGACTTTCTCAAGTGGATTCAAAAAACAAGCCAGGACAACAAGCTCACTGTAATTTGTCTAGTTCCTTCCTCCTCTCCTTGCAGAAGCCCCGTTGCCCCAGGCACCACAGTGGGCAAATTTTCCATTTGCAAAGTTCCTCCCTGGGAGGAGGAGAACTCCCTGCCTGGCTCCCGACTTGAAAGTGTTTGGAGCCTCCAGTGATCCAACTAACACTTTATGGACCTGGATTCCTCCGTGTCTCCAGAGCACAGCCGCGGGGGCCTAGAAGAGACTTGCTTGTGTTTCGGAATGTGCAGAGGTAGGCTGCACTCGGGGGATTTGTTCATTTTAGCAAACTTGGCAGAACTTCCCTGCGTGACCTAAATAGAATCTCTTCCTCTACATAAAGCATGCATCAGGGTATTTCCTGATTTATTCATGAAAGGTTTGCTTTACAAAGGCCTCAGGAACTGTGCAATCTCAAAATACATGATACGTAGAGCTGGATACTAGAGTGGCATTTGCACAAATTGCTGTGATAGATGGGCTGTGCAGGATGGCAGCCGAGGTGGATTCACTTAAATACTCGCTCTTGGGGGTTGCTCCTTCAGAGGAGGAAGTGAGACCCAACCTAGAGATCGTTAGCAATAACACGGGAAGACATTCTTCCTCTGCCGCAGCGAGGAATTGATCAAGGAATAGAAAGAGAGGTAAGAAACAGAGGTAATAGACAAAGAAAATTCATGTACACTCAGTGAGGATATAGAACCTCTCTCTGCTAATCATTCACTGATTCCTTCATTCATTCCCAACTAGAGAATCAACCGATCAGCAGCTGATAGGCTGAGTTCCACTGGCGGGGGGGTCATAGTAACACTTATATATAGGCTCATAAGGACACTATGATGCAATACTTGAAATCTGATCCACCTTCGGAATTTGGGATTCTTTCGGTACCACGTGAGTTGGTGGGTAATCAACCTCCTACCAAAGGGGGAAAGAGACTGATTTCTCCCCATGGAAGGCAGGCATTTTCAGGTGCATCCACCGTAACACCTCTGATCATGCGTTTATCCAATGCCTGAGTATTTTCACGCTGGGGTATTTTTAACAGTGCAGTAGATGGACCTTGGTTGTTTGCAAAGTTTTATTTTGGAGCTTGTGAAGAGGTTGGGGCTAATGTACAATAAAGTGAAAGTGACGTCTGTAAAGACGGCGCGAGCAGAGAGCCAGGATCCATCACCTGACCACCCCACACACAGACCACAGCCTCCGCTGGAGAGCTGCAGCTCACATCCCATCAGCGTTACTGCGGGTCGCATCGCCGCTTTGTGGCAAATTTCCAGGGCTTTTCACACACCGAGCAACTCGTCCAAACTAGGACAAGGAGACATTGTTTTTTACCAACTTTACTTGGGGGCCTAGGACTTCGGGGAGAGCTGGACCTGGTTCCTTCTCGTTTGGGAATCATGGCCGCTCATGGGCAGGAACCTGATGCCCAGAGCCAAAGTGTCCAGAACGGGGTCTGATGACACAGAGTGTGGCAAGGGTGGGCTGAGCCTTCCGGGCTGATGCTTCTCTTTAGTGGGTGATGCCTGTTTGTCACCCAGGACTGTCTGACCTTGATGAGAAAGTCAAAAAGGCTTTCTGGAAAGGATCTTCTAAGAAGGGAAACCAACTGGAGGACAGTATTTGAATGAATTAACCTTTAGTGATTTCCCATGACCCATGGGATCCAGTCCAAATCCTTAGAGCCTCTGGCTCCTCCATCATCTGGTCCCTGACTAACTCTAGGTCTTCTCATTGTCCCCAAACAACACGTGTTCCAATCATTCCAAACTGTCCTTTGTTCCCCGATGCTAATGATAGCCAAAATTTATCCAGGCCTCTAAAATGCCAGGAGCTAGGCTGAGTGCTGGAAATACTTCATCATTGACTCTTCGGAGCAGTCTCTGAGGCAGACACCACTCTGGTGCCCAGTTTACAGATGAGGGAACAAAAGCAGAGGTTGGAAGACTGGGTCTCAAGCTATCAGAAGGTTGGCATTAGAAGGCAGTATGGCTCCACGGCCAGCCTTTAACCACGTTACCACCCCCTGCCTCCTTTTCTGCCTGAGAAAATACCTCTGGACCCTACGCACATTGCTTCTCGACATGGGATTGGCCTTTTTCCTTAGTTGCCTGATTTTTAAAACATCTGTTTATCAAGGCCTTCAGATCAAATAGCCCCTTCTATGGACACCGTTCTTGGCACCCTAGGAGGAGTTAGTGGCTTTCTCCTTGGAAAGAGAAGTACCCCACCCCTCGTACGAACATACGGCACATGCTGTATTGCAACACAGCGCCCCCCTCCCATGCGTTTGTTTTGCACCTGATGTGTGCAGACTCCTGAGACCCCTCTCTTCCAGATGAATCAGAGCTCCAAGAGAGTGAGCCACCAGCGAGAAGCAGCCAGGAGAATCCAGAGGTGGCCTAGGCTCGCACAGAAGAGTGCCCCCGAACACCCTGTGCAGTTTCACCAGCAGCTCTGCAGACAGGTCCAGACCAGTGCCCGCCTGCCACATTCCTGCCTTTATCATCAACTGCACTCCACGGGGACTTCCTTCAACATGTGAGGCAGCGCCTGCCTGTCTGATAACCCGGCTTCCTTCTGGAAAGGATTTCCTTTGGCCTGGGTGCATACCTGGCCCTGCAAGAGTTAACCACAAGACAGCCCAGAGTAGGCAAACATGAGGTTTCCATTAACTGGTGGTATGCGAACAAGTGGCACAAGCCTGGATTATGCGGTAATAAAAACACGCTGTGCCGTGTTTATGTCAGAGGCCTCACTTCTCTCCTTCCCTGCCCGTCACCCCAGCACAGAGGCCAGGCCCTTGCCACCCGGGTGCTAGACTGTGGCCAAAGTAGGTATCAGACCTTTCTCCCAACTTGCTTTAATCCAACTGGGTATGCTCATCGCATCCCCAAAAGACATAGATGGAAAGAAAGATGGCCAGAGGAATTCACTCCTTTTCCCAGGTTAAATCATGAGTGAGCCGGCTGGGAGACAGAGTTTAAAAAAAAAAACATGAGGATGAGACAAGAAAGAGTAAAAAGGTCAGGAGAAAGACCCAGAGGGAGGGAAGTTGGGTGGGTTGATGAGAAAGAAAGAGACAAGACTCACTTAGGAGGGGACGGAAGGATGGAACGTTGGGGGATTCTGAAACTGTATCGTCTCAAAGGGAAGGAATTCACAGATATGGAGAATTTACTACATGGCAGGTCTGAGGGTTAACTTTACGTGTCAAGTGGACTGTGCCACAGAGTACCTAGACATGAGGTCCAACTGTCCTGTATGTGTCTGTGAGCGTGTTTTGAATGAGATGAACCTCGGGTCAACAGACTGAGTAAAGCAGATTGTCCTCCCTAATGTGGGTGGGCCTCGTCCAATCTGTTGAAGACCTGAACAGAACAAACATGCTGAGTGAGTGGGATCTCCTCCTGCCTGACTGCGTGAGCCTACCTTTGGACTCAAAATGAAACATCAATGCTTCCTGAGTCTCAGTCCTGATGGCTTTCAGACAAGAACTTCCACTGTTGGCTTTTCTGGGTGTTCAGCTTGTCACCTGCAGATCTTAGGACTTCTCCACCTTCATAATCACATGAGCAAATGTTTATAGTCTATCTATCCATCCATCCATCCATCTACTGTTTCTCTAGAGAACCCTGACCAATACTGCAGGCAATGTGTTGAACTCTCCATATATTATTTCACCGAGGCTGAGACAGGAGAGAAGGGGACAGGGTGCAACCATTAAAAGAATGACACAGCAGTTGAGGATGGGACATAAACTGGTTAGAACCAACTCGGCCCAAGATGGTGGAAGACTGGACTTCCAGGAGACCTTGAGCCTCACTATAGGCTCACTGTAATACATCAACATGCTAAACGTCATACCCATAGGTGCCATGACAGGTCCCAGGCTGACCATAAAAGGCCAAAAAGTGGGCAGGGGTCCAATTCGTGGAAATCCTCACTCCTTCCTCAAAACGGTCGGGATAATCCTCCCCCTTGTTAGCAGATGAAGTTATCCAGCCCATAAGAACTAATCACCCCCACATCTGGCCAGCTCGCTTGTCTTCTGAGACTGCCAGGACTCTGTCTATGGAGTGTGGATCTCCCTGAATAAATCTCATTTTGCTCTACTATGGCTCACTCTTGGATTCCTTCCTGAGTGAGAAAGAACCTATTTTCCAGCAAAAAGGCTTAGACACTTTCAGTAACTGGTCACACATTTAGTAAGGAGAATACATTTCCCACCAAGGTCTCTCTGTGTCTAAATAATCTCATCTCTCCTTTTTTCAGTTATAGGGTTGCCCAGCCACAGGGAGGTGAGATAACCCTTCCATTTTCAGTAGCAAGTGAGTAGAAGTGACTTGATTATTACCCTTCCTTGGAGATAGAAGATGTAACAGATCAACTGCTGGGACACAGCACCCTGGGAATGTGTCCAAAGCTCTGCCCCGTGACTCAACCCCCTAGGAATATGGTGGCTTTCTGAGCGGAGGTCACCCTGGGCTTCAGAAACTCTTATTCAAACCATGGTTGTTTACAAAGCACCAACGATATACCAGGTCTTGGAATTTTGTTAATGAAGAAACAGATAAATAGAACTGCGCCTTCCTTGTGGAGTCCACAGTGTCCTTGGGGTCCACGAAAGACACAAAAGCAAAGGAATATAAATGCTATGGTGGACATGCACGAAGGTCCATAGCAAAAGGAGAGATCCACCTTGATGCTTTGGTGGGAAAGCCAAGTGGACAAGGCAGAGTAGGGAATCCTTGCTTGAAGCCTCAGCAAGAACCAGGCAGATCTGACTAACGGAAAGTAGTTTGAACAGTGAGGTTCTCCACTCTGGTTGCTCATTAGAGTTGCATGCAGAGATTGAAACCCCCCAGAAGCCTGGTGCTAACTTCCCAAATTTCTGGAGGTATGGTCGGAACCACAGTGTTTTTTTTAAAAAAAAGCTCCCCAGGATTCTAAAATGTTGCCAGTGCTGAGAACCACTGGTGTGCTGCCCAGAGTGCACTGGGCTGGAGTGAGAGACGAGGCTGGAGAGTAAGGAAGGACAGAGATGAAAGGCCTTGGATGCCACTTAAGCAGTTCAAACTCCCCCTGTGGGCGTGCAAGTTTTTTTAAGAGGGAAGCGACCTTACTTATAGGAAATGAGTCAGCATGATGGTGAAGCCTTGGTCCGCTGAGGCTCTGGGGAAATCCTGGCTTCGTCTTTTCACAAAGCCTGACCACCTGTGCTTACTAAGACACAATCGATTTAACTCATCCTTTGGTGTGTACGGCCAGGGGTCTTGTGTCACTCTGGGAAACCAGTTGCCTGGCAGCCAGGAGACTCAGGTCTTGATCCTGCCGCAGGCACTAACTTGTTGAGGGACCTCAGCCAGATCCTCCCCTCTCTCTGCTCCTCAGCTCCAAACACCCAGGAGATTAAACAAGTCAGTGCTTCTCTGTGAGGCTGGTAGAATCTGATTGCTTTGATTTGGTTTTCACTGAAATACTACATGCATTTTTACATTTAACCCGGCAATGAAGGAGATAACATGGTTCCTGTTACTCAATCAGGTCTAGATTAGGAGAGGTTGGGGAAGGGTGAGCCAGGGAATTTCAATTGGTTAGTGCTTTCTTGTTTCCTCTGGTCTCTGATCGGACATCAGTTGCTTTCCTGCTATATTCAGTCTGTAGGGATATTGCTTAGATCAAGGTAACCACCAAATACTCTGCTTCTCCCTCCTCAGAATCTCCGTAAGTCAGTGACCCAACCTAGTCTGCTGAGGTAGAGAAGAATCCAGGATGGAGATGCCCTGTCCATCCCTGTGGACTTTGGGCCAAGAGTAGCACCAGCTTGAAGGCCCTCTCACAAGCTTCCCTTCCTGGGGCATTTCCTGCCCCAGTCCACCCACCCCAAGCCCAGAAGAATCTCCCCAAAGTCGTTATCATGAACCTTTAAGGGTTCCTCGTCGCCACAGACCAAGCCCAAGTTCTCTGACCTGGCACTGAAGACTGTTTACAACGCTCCTATCTGATTCCCCAACCTCTTCTAACAGGTCCCTACAGTGCCCTGCAGGCCAGGCACGCAGAACGCTTGTTCATTTCCAAGGATGGCCAATCTCGTCCATGCCCACAGCATCAACCCATCAACCCGTAGGGTTCCCTCTGCCTGGAATGCTTGCCCCTCACCTCCGCTCCCTAGGAGACTTTTACTCATCATGTGGGCCCAACGCGCAAGTCACCCATTCATTTATTAAGGACCTGACCTGTATGCGCGGGAAAATGCCAGATACTTGAAGGATGAACAAGACAGAACGCTTTGGTAGTAACTCTGGTCTTTGCAACCCTCTTCACTTTGCTCCTGACTCTGTCACTTGACGGCGATCATCTATTTACATTCCTGGATCTCTCTCTAGGTTATGAACTCCTTAAGAGTCAAAACAACTCTTACTCATCTGTTTCTTGAGCTCTGAGACACAGAGTAGGGGCCTTGTGGATATTTGCTGAATGAACACATCATTGAATGGATGCTTTGATAAATGAATGTGAGAGAGAGAGAATGTTCCAAGCAGAGTGAGGACTGCTTTAGCTCTCAGGACTGCCACAGGTCATTACAGTGAAGTGACCCCTCACACCCCTAGTCTGGATTGGAAGAGCCTGGAAGAGACATCTGTGATCGCAGACCCCTTAGAGATGAGGCGCTGAGATGAGACAAAGGAAAGGCCTGTCTAGATGGCCAAGTGACCAGCAGCTGGCCCTCTGCCTTTCCCACACCAGCTGAACAGGCAGCCCCAACTGGCTGTAACTCTATCATCTTCACGCTGTGGGACCCCTGGTGCTGTCAAGCCCCACTCTCCCAAACAGCGTGCAGCCCTGGCATCATCGCCTTGGAATCTGATCACCGGTTTGGTTGCTTTCTTCCTCTATTTGATATGGCCGGCCAGGAAGACAGTGCTGACGAGGCAGTCTTAAGCCTTGCACTGACAGAAATCAGGTGTCCTCGCTTCATAAAAGAAACATTAACCGATCCGAGGGGAGCTGGAAGTAGAAGTGCTGACAAAGATGTAACTCCCAAGGATTCTATGGGGCAAGGAGAAAGCATCGTTCTCTCCTGATTTAGAGGCATTCTGGGCTTTGCAGACAAGACAGAGAAGAATGAGAGACACCAGGGAGGAAGGCCACCAGGGAGAAGAATCAGCTGTTCAGCTGAGGGATCAAGAGAGAAGGAGGGACAAGGAAGGTCACCGTCCCCTCCTGTCTGTCCCCACGGCACTACCAAGCCCTTCCTGGCTCTCTCCTGGCCCCAAGCCTCCCTACTCGTTCTGACTGGCTTTGCTTCTTCAGCCTCAGTCTGTCCCCCACCTGGTCCCCACACTGCCATCTGGTCGTCTCTCTAAACTGCCTGACTGTAATTGAGATGCCCTGGATTAAAAGCCTTCGGGGGCTCGCTATTAACTCAGATGGCGAGCAAGACCTCCCTGAGCCCCCTCCTGATGCCCGAAGGCAGCCATCCCCCCGCCAGAAGAGGGGATTCCGGTTTCACCCACCCTGTGGGGCAGAGAACCCCTGGTGAAGAAAAGATTAAAGAGGGAAAGACGGACGATGGTTTGCTGGCAGGAGTGAGCACCTCCTTTCTCGAAGAGCCACCTTCCTTCCTATACCCCACACCCCTCCCACCCCTCCCAGGGGAAAGTCAATTCCAGGGAGCACTGGGTGATGGAGGCACCAGGAGCTTAGAGATGACTGCCGGACACAGTCCTACCCTCAAGGAACTCACAGTCTGGTGGAGGAAAAAGAAGCACAAACAATTATGACAAGGAGGCAAACGCTATTCTAGAAGTCTGCTCACAGTCCCCGGGGACCAACTGTCCGTGGGGGGATTGAGGAGGAATTGGGGATATCTGGGCTTTGAGGGTGACTGGGCATTTCCCAGGAACGAGAGAGGAGAGGAGCCGTAAAAGCTTTCCCCATGTTATAAACCATGTTACACAAAGACTCCCAGAAGGCAGATGTGGAGTGTCTGCAAAGCAAAGTATGATTAAACAGAGAGTTGGGGAAGGGGCATGGTAAGAGATCTGAGTGGATGTGAGACCTCGCATAGTGTCATCAGATCTCTCTCCACCCCACCATGTGCCCCCACCCCTCAACTCCCTCTCCTTCTCTACCGCCCACCCTCGTCTCTTCTTCTCTGACACTGGTCTCATTTTCTTTTACATGGAGGAGCATCTTCCACGTAAAGTGGTGGGGAGGAAGGGGGCGTGGGAGGAGGCAGCTTCAGGCTTATATTATTCCAGAGGAAGGGACTCGGAAGGAAGAGCTTCTTCTCGCTGCTTCGTTGTATGTTAATCCCCAGGAGGAACTCAGAGTGACAAGTCTGAGTCATGTGCCCACCTCCAGGACTAACTGCCGGTCCCCACTACGGAGGATATATCTGAGCAAGCCTGAGTAACGTAACTACAAGACTCAGGATGGCTGGTCCCTCCAAAATCACACAGAGTGAGAGAGAGAAGAGCCGTCCTCCAAAGGGAGACGGGTTGCTGCAACCAGACGATGGGGAGAGGGTTTTCAACAGGTAACGCTACAGATGTCCACGTCCTTGGTGGGCTCCCCTCCCTCCAAGGATACAGCAGTGACTCTCTGGGAATGCCAGGTATTTCCTGACCTTCTCTTTATCCCGGGGGACTCATACATAACAGCTCCTCAGTGAATATTTATTGCTGGCTATTTTGGCATATCTCAAAAAGAAAAATTAAAAATCAAGACAGAGTCGAAAGAAAAAGAGTAATAACGGGGCAAGCTGGAAATTCAGACACTGCGTCAGCTCTGAAACAACTCATTTGGAAGAAATGTCTCACTGCCCTTGGTGAGTCAGAAGAAAGAATAAGAAGACACTCAAACAACGTGTGGAGTGTGTGCAGCTGCATTTGCACCAGGAAGCAGAGCTCAGCTGAAGAGCTGCAGTCAGCATCCGAGAGAGGAGGAGCCTGTCCTGGCTTTGATGCTGCAGGGATAATGGAGCCACAGTGGAAGCACAGGGCCTTTTATTGAAAGGGTAAAAAGAAGCCAGCTGGGGTTTGTCTATAGCTGAGCTTCTGATTCTATCCCATACTTGGGAAGAATACCCTCTTTGTTCCTCTGCTGCAGGTGGCACCTGTCATTACAGGACGTGGAAATAGGATAAACAGCCCTGCGCTACTCAAGAGATGCCCCTTCCTCAAATGAGTCTCAAACAGCTCTCCAAGTCATCGTTCTCGCTCACTCTCTCCCTCTCTGTCTCTTTCTCTCAATCAGAGAATTCAACCGAACAAGGAGGGTGGCGATGGCCACAGAAGTCTGCGTTCTAATGAAGTGTCGCTAATTCGGATTACAAGATGACGGTCTCAATTTTGCCACAGCCTCCCCTCCCGTAAAGAATCCCTAAAAATTATAGAAAAAAATAGAAAGGAACAAAAGCCCGTTCAAAATGAGGCCCCAAATGAAGATGGGAGGCCCTCAGGGGGTCCAGAAGCAATGAAGAATCCTTTGAAAGCACCAGGTAGGTGGGATTGGTGTCAGAATGGAAACAACAATCCAAACGTCACAGAGCAAGTTCTACTGAAAAATTTCTTTCCCAGGAGGGATAAAAGTAGAGGAGAGAAGACCTGGGGTGACTGATCTAGTGTGTCCAGTGTGTCAGTCTGACTCCCATTCTCTCCCCCCAGGGCAGCTGGCCACTGCAGGGGTGTCTGCCTCCAGGAAGAAGCGATGTTGCAGGAATTCAGATTGGAAAATTAGGCAGGATCAGAGGCGGCTGACAGCACTCAAGAGGAAGGAGAGCACCCACGCCTAGAAGACAGTTACCACACAAAGCCATCCAGAGACAGGTCCCACCACTCCCCAGAGTGAAATAAATCAGACCAAGAAAGACAAATACTGTACTATCTGACATGTGGAATATTAAAAAACTGAACTCACAGAAACAGATCAGATTAGTGATGGCCAGAGCCATGGGTCAAAGGTGGGAGAGATGGGCAAAGGTGGTCAAAACGTACTTACTTCCGGTTGTAAGTTCTGGGGATGAAATATACAGCATGGTGACTGTCATTAACGATAGGGGACTGTATTTTTGAAAGCTGCCAAGAATAGATCTTAAAAGTTTTCATCACAAGAAAAAAAAAATGTTGTAACTATGTGAGGTGATGGATGTTTACAAAACTTACTGTGGTGATCATTTTGCAATATATACATATATCAAATCATTAATTTGTATGCCTTAAACTAATAGGCTCTTATTTGTCAATTATATCTTAATAAAATTGGAAAATGCAGGGAAAAAAGGAATAAAGAGATTAGGATAGTTAGAGAAAGATTAAGGATCATGGGAAACACACACAAATTCTAACATCCATTTAAAAAGTGTTCTGGAAGAAATAAATTAAGAAACGACAGAAGACCCCAGAACTAAAGACTCCACAAATTTAAAATGCTCAGCAAGAACCAAATAACACCACCCATACACATTATATGACACCAAGGAGGAAAGAAAGTCAGAAAGACATCCCAAAAAAGGAAAGGAAATTCACCTATAAAGGAAAAGAAGTCAGACTGCCATCATAAAAAAAAAAATTTTTTTTTAAATTAGGTATTCTAGTTGAAAATTCCTTCAAGTCTAGAATTCTATGGACAGCTAAAATTTCACTGTAGGGTGAAGGCAAAATGCTATTTTCATTGACACATGGCCTCAGAAAAACTTATAGCCCACATTCTTTAAAAAAAAAAAAATCACAAAAGACTGTCTTACAGAAAGAAAAACTTAATCCAGGAGGGAGAGGCGAGATGCTTGAAGCAATGATTAGTAAAGGAAAGAAGGAAAACTTCCTGTTGAGCCTGATTTGTTGATTGTTTCAATGTAGACTGTAGATTGGTACATGGGTTAACAGCAGGAAGAAAAATCACATTAATACATTTTCAAAATAATCCTTTTCAAAAGAGCAAGATATAGATGGTCATCTAGTAGTTTTAGGAAAATATATTGAGCTCTTTGTAAAACATCTGTAAAATGTAATGCCTGTCTCCAAAATTAGCTAGAGACATCACCAAAAATCTACGGACCAATATCCCTCATGAATATAGATACAAAAATACTACGAATATGTGTGTGTGTGTGTGTGTGTGTGTGTACCAGAACGCTTAATACAGCAGCATTTAAAAGCGATTATACACCTTGACCAAGTGAGATTTATTCCAACAATGCAAGACTGGTTTAACATCCCCAAGTCAATCAAGGAATATACTACATTAATAAAGGACACATCCTGTAATAATGTCAGAAATGCATAAAAAAGCATTTGGAAAAAACCTAACACCCTTTCATGATAAAAACACCCCCATAGAATAGAAAAGAACTTCCTCAGTCTGACAGAGTATCTGTGAAAAGCCAGCAACTAACATTACACTTTATGATAAGAGACAATCCTTTATTCCCAAGATCAGGAGTGAGATGAGAATGGCCACTCTTACCATTTCTAGGCAACATTATACTGGCTATTTATTACATTAAATATTCAGAATAGGCAAGTCTACAGAAAAAGAAGGTTGATGAGTGGCTTCCTAGGGCAGAAAGGGGAGAGACTGATTGCTAGTGGGAACAAGGTGGTGATAAAAATATTCTAAAATTAGATTATGGGGTGATGGTTGTGTAACTTTATAAAGATAGTAAAAACCATTGCATTGTATATAGTAAATGGATAAAATTTAAGGTATGTACATCAATAAAGCTATTAAAAATCTAATGTTAACTACTAGAAGACAAATAGATGAACAAATTCAAACAAACATTTTTCTTAAAAAAAAGAAGAACGAAAACTTGATAAAGACAAAGGTAGGCAAGAATTACAGAGGGAAAAGCAATGAGAAATGATGGTGAATTGAAAGCATTAACCACAAAACAGAAACAAATCCAAACTTAATAAGCACCATGGATATGAATGGGCTGAATTCACCTCTAAGAGACTCTGACATTGTATTTGAAAAATCTAGCCACTTGCCATTTTCAAGAAACGGACAACAAAATTTCCCCTGAAAGTAAAACAGCAGAAAATACTTGCTTATAAATGGCTAAGAAACATAAAGCAGATATAATTACACTAATATCTACAAAACAAAATTCAAGGTAAAAATCACTGAAAGAAACAAGGATGTTCACTTATTGATAAAATCAGCCAAGAGAAAACTAACTGTTGTGTACCTAAAATATAGCTACAAAGCTGTTGAGGCCAAAATTGGCAGGATACGAGAGGAAACTGACAGATACAAAACTGCTATTAAAAACTTGAACAAACTCCTCCTGAAACTAATCAAGTACACAGAAAAACTAAGGATATGATGAATTTCAGTAGTAATACATCATTAGGCTTGATAAAATATTTAGAGAACTTTGTACCTTGTAAAGAGATATTCTACTTCATTTTGAGACACATGGGCTGTGGTCATAAAATTCATCCACCAAAAAAGCCATAAATGAAACACCAATGGATTCCAAAAAGTTAACTTTATAAGCAAAATTCACTAACAATTAGGCAATAAAATTAAATGTTAACAACTAAGATAGATGTCTAAAAATAAATAAAACTAAAAAAGATATCCAAATATAAACATGCACACACTCGTATTTCTATGTTATTTTTGTTTAAAGAAGTCAAATGGAAACTTTTAAGTAAAGAAGCGTGGAAAGACTAAAACAAATTCGAAGAAAAAAATTTCAAAACTGTGTAATGAACAAATTTAAAAGATAAAAGCAGAAATTAAGAAGACAGAAAACTCATTTAGTTTGCTCTGGCTGGTTTTTCCCAAGTGGAGCCTGGGACTCAGTTGAATCTGGGTACCTTTGCGGTTTCATGTTGGGAAAACAGCATCTTTTACAGGAACGCTACCCTTGACCAGCTGAACCGGAGGCTTCAGACTTCTAAAGACATTTCAAACAGGTCAGACTTTCACCATAATCCCTAAAGTAGAAAGTACAGTCTCTCATTTTTGGCAATTCCATAGATTGTCTTCTGACCTTGAGTTGACCTTCTCCTCAAAATAGACATCAGAATCTCATTCTGAATGTACTATCTGGCTTTTCTTTCGCTTAAATTGCCTTTGGGGGATGAGATATTTCATGACCTTCTCCACTGCTCATGGTAGATGAAAATGATTGGAACGTGTTAGAAATGGGATACGTGCAAAGAAGTGCGCCCTCCCTTCTGTAAAGCATACTGGGAGATTAAATGGGTTTTCTGAATAAAGAGTTATGTGCAGTGGATTAGAATATGTAGACTGTTTAATTACATTTTGCTCATGTTAGTTATAAAAAGGAGGATAAGCAATTCTTCCTGGGAGGCCATGCTGAAGTCACTGGTCGTGCATGAAACTGTATGATAAATATAAATTGAGTGCCCACCACATGTCTAGTGTTAAGCTAGGTGTCTAAGGCATACACAGACTCTAATCTTCTGGAGCTCCCAGTCCTGCTTTCTGCAGCATGCCTACCATGGACATGTATTATTTCATTGTGGATTGGAGAGCTTAGAGATTCCACTAGGATTAAAGCGTGCCCTGCTGAAGTCCAAATGCAAGGAAGGAGCACAGCGCATGATGGAAGCAGAAGCTGGCGAGGCTGGCAATGAACTCCCAGAAAAGCCTCCTTTTCACAAATTCACCATGCTCCATGGTCTTGGAGGTCTAGAGGGTGATCTTATTAGGATACCTAGAGAGGAGAAATTTTAGTGGCATGCCGATGCTAATTTCACACAAGATTGATTTTGAAATGCCAATTTGCCACTTTCCTGTGACTAGAGTCCTCCTGCTCTCCACCATACTCCCAGCACTAAGTAAGGTACCTGGAAAGTTGAATTAGTCCATAGAAGACTGCTTGAAGTGCATAGAAACAATAAAGGAAGAAGGCTAATTTTGACCTTTTCGTCTGTGGGGAAGTTGCCACTCGACAGTGAATGCTTTGAGGCAGAATGAAGTTTAGTTTGTATCTGATATGAATTGCATTTTTCCTGTACTATCAGTTTGCAAATATGTCTTATTTTCACTCCTACTTCTACACTTTCTATTACTAGTATTACGGTAACTACTATAGCTAGCAGATATAGGAGTAACTGCTGTTCAGGTACTTTACCAATAATTTTCCATGTATGAACTCACAGAATAATCCTCAAAACCTCCCACTCTGATGATCTCCTTCAGTTTCCAGCTGAGGAAGACAAGGCATGAAAAGTTCATGTAAATTGCTCCAAGTCACTCCCAGCTGTTAAATGGCAGAATCAGAGTTCAAATCCACGTTTCCTGGCTCCAGATTTTGATGCCTCTGTCTTGATCATCATCTCTTCTCACAGTCATCTCTCAGGACAAATTCAATCAATAATAATTTATATGAGCTGTTAGACTTACTAGATAAGAACCAACTAGAAACGGTTGATTAAAAAAAAAAGTTTCTTTGAGCAGCTATTCTTTCCTTTTTCATTCCTAGAACCCCAAATGGAGGAAGGGAAAAGTAAAAACACCCTTGAACCAAAATCAAAATAGAAACTGAACTACTTTCTGAAGGTCAATGAATGTCTCATACAAAAGGTCATTCAGGGTACATATAGGTCTACTCCAAAGGGAAAATTCAGGGCTCAAAAAACACCTGAAGAATTTTCCAGAAGCTTGGCCACTTGTGAATAAGGGAAGTCAGGAAACTAAGCACCTACTAGTGCCGGGAGAAGATATGGCCGGTACAAAGCCCCTGAGGAACTCCTGGCAGCAGGGGTTGGGGTAGGGGTAGACAGAACAACGGGTAACTAATGAATACATGATATATTACAGTAGAGGACTTGGTACCCAACTGAGTCTCAGTAAATGCTTGTTAAATGAATGACACAAAGTCATCAAGCCCCTGGGCACCCTTATGTTCAGTGACATTTTCTAGGTGATCGTTTAAAAACTCAAAGGGATTCTGCTTCAGACAACTGTATGTGTGTGTTTGCTAATTCAGGAAGCGAGGAAAAGTGTTGAAGACATGAAGACGATTAAGTAAGTTGGTGCCAGTGTGCAGATGAGGAAATTAAGTCTCAGAAAATGTGTGTGATGTGTCTAAGGGAATGTGGTGGCCACCTGAACCAGAATTCAGATCTTTCGACCTCCAGTTCCGCGTACTTTATGCCACATTTTGAGATCTTCAAATGAAATCTATACACTTAACACAGGATGATTTTATCTTCTAGAGCACCGTGTGGTGTTCCAGATAACAGATCTGCTTCTGGCAGAAAATAGACACTCTGGTCAATGGGGAGATAATCCTTGGTGAGAAAGACTCATGAATTGAGAACAAAACTGCACAGTTATTGGTCAAGGCAGTTACTCGTTACTCTGAACGAATCAAACTCAAATAGCGACAGATGGATTCCCATGTGCCCAGCCCCACACTGAAATTAAATGACTTTGTTCAGCAAGATAAACACTTAGGAAACTTAGCAATGCAAAGCTGGGTGACTTGTAAATCACAGCACTGCCAGAGAAGAGGCTGAGTGAATTATAGAAATGCCCTAATGTGGGTGTGGATTCCAGAACCAGTCATTCACTCATCAGTCATACTCTCAGACCTTCCTCTGAGCCCTGCTTGGTGCTAGACTGCCCTCGGGAGTTCATGTCCCGTCTTCCCCAACCCAGTGAGCACCACTGAGTGGAGAAGAGGTGAGATGCTTCAACAGAAGAATGCACCAAATCTATGGACTGGCTGACAGACTGCAGGCAGGAGGTCATGGTGGACATGGAGGAAGGTGTGCCTGCCATACCTTTGGGGTGGGCAAGGAGAGAGTAAGAAGTTGGTCAGAAAAAGAGATTTTTAAGATGAGCCTGCAAAAATGAAAAGCCATTTTCCTGTCAGGCAATGAGAGTGGAAAGGGAGAATTATTCTAGATGAACAACGTAGAGGTCAAAATTGGCTTGGCACATTTGGGTAGCTGAGAGGAGTCTGATGTGGCAAAGGGCATGATGGGAGTTAAGAAGGATCTGATGAAGAGGTAGGCTAAGTCCTTATCATGTCAGATGAAGAAATTTTTATTTACCTTTGTGACCAAAGTGTCTTATACTTGAGTCCAAGGATGAGCTTTAAGGCATCCACAGACCTCTGGAAATTGCACGTCTCAGTTTGTGTGTCTATGTGTATGTAAATGTTACTGGGATAGTTACACTTACAATTCTTTAATGCATCCTCGACCCTCCCAAAACACAGACAACATTAAAAACCAGCAGACCCGGAGATGATGAATTAGTGAAGGATTTTAAGAAGGTAGTGGCAGGATCAGAAACACATTCGAGGCTGGTCTTTCTGGTACCAGTGTGAACAAAGCACATGGGAGTGAGGCTGGGGGCAGGAGACAGGCGGAGAGTGCTGTCACAGTCCAGGTAAGAGAGAGTAAAGCCTCAACTATGACAGTGCCAGTGGGCTGGAGGACAGGTCCCTTAAAGAAGTGACTTTTAAAATAGCTGATTTAGTATCACTTCCAGACTTGAAAATGGTACATGGGTTTTCTATGGTAGCTGTAACAATTAACCACAAACTCAGTGCTTTAAAAATCACACAAATTTATTCAGAGGTCTAATACGGATGTCAATAGGCTAAGATAAAGACGTTGGCAGTTAATTACAAGGGAACCCCCGTAAGGCTCTCAGTTGATTTCTCTACGCAAAAACTGCTGGCCAGAAGGGAGTGGCAAGATATATTCAAAGTTCTGAGCGAGAAAAAGCTGCAACCTAGGATTCTCTATCCAGGGAAACTATCCTTTAGAATAGAAGGAGAGAGAATTTCACAGACAAGGGAAAACTAAAAGAATTCAGCAATACTAAAACTATGCTAAAAGAAATATTGAAATTTTCTACTCTAATTATAGAAAAGAGGCAGGAAGCTATAGAAAGGAGAAAACCGTAACTGGAAATGCGGTAACTACAATGAGTTGCGATAGAATAAATATGAAGATGTAAAAGAGGACATCAAAATCATAGAAGGTGGGAGAAGGAAGCAAGGAAATACAGAGTTTTTTCTTCTTTTCATTCTTTTTAGGATGTGTTGGAGCTCATATGACAACCAGTTTAAAGCAAACAGATAGAGTAATGAGTTAGTGTACATGAAAAACAGGGTGACCACAAATCAAAAGCATATAATAGAGTCACAAAAACCAAAAAGAAACCAAGATAATACAAAAGATGGTGGCATGACTGCATTCCTTCCAGAGGCTCTAGAGGAGAATCATTTGTCTTGTCCAGCTTCTTGGTCTGTGGCCCCCTTCCTCATTCTTCAAAGCCAACAATACTGCATCTCTGACCATTCTTCCGTTGTCACAGCTCCCTCAGACCACAGCCAGGAAGAGTTTCTCTGAGTTTGTGTTTGTTTTTATTTTTGTTTTTGTTTTTTAGTTGAAGTATAATTGATTTATAATACTATGCTAGTTTCAGGTATACAGCAAAGTGATTCAGTTATATACTTTTCAGATTATTTTCCATTATTGGTTATTATAAGATATTGAATAGAGTTCTCTGTGCTATACAGTAAACCCTTCTTGTTCATCTGTTTTATGTATAGTAGTTTGTATCTGTTAATCCCTTACTCCTAATTCATTCCTTCCCTCCTCCCTTTCCCCTTTGGCGACCGTAAGTTTGTTTTCTATGTCTGTGAGTCTGTTTCTGTTTTATATATAGATTTATTTGTATTTTTTAGACTTCACATATAAGTTATATGATATTTGTCTTTCTCTGACTTACTTCACTTAGTGTGATAATCTCTAGGTCCATGTGTTGCTACAAATGGCATTATTTCCTTTTTTTTACGGATGAGTAACATTCCATTGTATACATACACCACATCTTAAGCCAATCATCTGTTGATGGCGCTTGGGTTGTTTCCAAGTCTTGATTATTGTAAACAGTGCTGCTGTGAACATTGGGGTGCATGGATCTTTTCAAATTGGAGTTTCTGTCTTCTCCAGATACATGCCCAGGAGTGGGAGTGGGACTGCTGGATCATACGGTGACTCTAATTTTCGTTCGTTAAAGGGAATTCATAATGCATCCAGGGTGAGGCTATTAGGTACATGTCATGGCACAAGGGGAGCTCCAGAGGTGGAGTTTGGAGCCTAGGGTGCTGTCCCCCTTCCATTGTCACATCAAGTGATCTGAAATATGTAATTTCCCCTTATTTGAGACTCATCACCCCTCTCTGTGAAATGAGATGGTTGGGTGAGACATGGAGGTCCTTTTAACATCCCACAAATGTAGAACCTGGAGATGATTTCTGCATTGATTGGCAAAGTAAAGTGGAATGGATGTATGGCAATTCTAGTAGAAGACCATTTCTTTTTTTTTTTTTTTAAGTTTTTAATTGAAATATAATTTGTTTACAACAATTGTCTTAGCTTCTGGTGTACAGCATAGTTAAAAAGCCCCTTCCTTCTTTGATTCTCAGTCCTTGATGCAGCCTTGGAGCTTGGCATTCAATAGTTCCATTGCACTGCACTGCACTCTAGCAGCCAGAAATACCAGAGTTCTGTGTAGAAGAGGGTCTGCTCAGTTTCTGAGGAAGCACTGCAACCACAGACTGACAGATTCCACACGCTGTGCATATCGGCTCACCCAAGAGCTTCTGGATAGGTGAAGGGCTTTCTGGAGCCTCTACACCACTAGAGCAGATCCACGCATGTCTCTATGTCTATGTATGGGTGGCAAACAAACACGATTTCAAAAATCTAAAAACAGCTGTTGTGGCTTCTCAAACGGTAGCTCATCAACCTCAAGAACTAGCCAAAAAGGAAGAAGAAACAGGAAGTGACTGGAATAAACCCTTTGGGCTCACGGTGGCCTTGAACTAGCAGGCTGGACAATCAAGAAGCTAACAAAGTAGAGATGAGCAAAAGGGGGAAAGGGATGACAGAGAGAGCCCATCAAAAACCTATAGCTCCAAGATGAATGAGCCCCAAACAAGATAAAACCGGACCAACACATCACAAAATTCAGCATCAAACTTTGAAAACTAAAGAAAAACACCTTTCAAGCAACAAGAGAAAAAGAACACCTTACCTTTAAGTGAAAAAAAATTTTTTGCACGAGGGCAGATTTATGATCAGAAGTCTTGGTGGCCAGAGAAAACTGTACATTTTCCAAGCACACAGAGATGGGGACTTTTAATCTCGGATCCTATATCCAAAGAAAATATCTTCCAGGAATGGAAGAAAAATCAAGTCATTCTCAGATAAAGGAAAACTAAGGGAATTCAAACATTATTATATCTTTTAATAAGAAGAAACTGAAGTTCAGAAAGTTATTTTCTACTAAGGATACACAGCTAGAAATCAGTGAAGGAGAAATTTGAACACAAATTTGTTTGATACCAGAATTCACATTCTTTTCAAGATACTTTTCTTTTTATAAATTCCACACATGAAAATAGTCTTTGTTAATTTTGAAGGTTAACTTCTCATTTTGTTTAACATTGACCGTATATGAGATTCAGTCATTCTTTTCTTCCTTTAGCATTGATTAAGGACTGTCTCTGTGCCTTTCATTTGCTAGACGTGAATCAGACAAAGCACAGAGCCATGATGTATATGGTACACATCCCATCACTTTCCCAGTATACACTAGTGGCAGACATCACTAATCAATCCAGCACTCATCCTTCTCAACCCAGATCCCTAAGCAGAAAATTACAATCAGTTAAAGTTATTGTGTCAGGTGATAACTGTTTCACATTCCTGACATAATCCTGCCTTCTAGGAGCCTATAGTCCAGGGAAACAGACAAACAATTTTCCCACCTTCCAGTTTCCAAGATTCTCTATAATAAAGCAGAAGCAAAATGTATGAAGGTGAATGTTAAATAGTAGAGAAACAATAAAAATTCATTGTATAGTCAATCTTTATCAATACTATGTTAAGTACTTTATATTCATTACTTTAATTGTCACAACTACCCTATGATGTAAACTATTTTTAATAGCTAAGGACACTGAGAAGTTCAGGGAAGTGCCATGAAGACAGTCCATGGTAGAAAAGCAATTTGGATCAAGGTCTGCTTGAATTTAAAATCTATGCTTTTTCTTTTATGTGCTGCTTCTCTTTGAAAGCACCAAATTCATAAACTAGTTATAATTAAACTAGTCCTGTACCATTAAGAATGTGTCTAATTATAAAGCTAAAAATCTCAAGAACATCTCCTGAAATACTTTCAGTGAAAAAGAGTGTTTAGAATCAAGATAATTATTCAAAATCAACAGTTTTTTTTTTCTGACAGCCAGTGAAAAGTTATAATGGATAAAAAGATGACATGTGTAAGAATAGCATAAAATATAATATGCTTAGAAGTTATCTTAATGGGAAATTCATAAGGTCTCTATAAGGAAAATGACAAAAGTATTACCAAGAGGCAATACCTATATCAATACCTATCTATCATCTATCTATGCATCCAGGGGAGGAAGGTATATGTTTCCAAATACTGTTAAGATTTTAATTCTTCCATATAAAGTTATAAGCTTAATACCATTGTCAAAATCCCAAAGATGAGGTGTGTGTGTGTGTTATGTATCAAGACCTACAAGAAAATTCTAAAATTAGGAAAATATTTAACAGACAGAAACTTATAAAGAGGTAATTTGATCATTAGACAATCAAAGAAACTGTAAAGGAAGAGAAGTGATACCAAAAAAACTTAACTTTTTTCTGTGTATAATTCCCCAAATTCAAATTCACAAAGTAGAAAAATAATTCTCATCTATTTAACCACTAATATCCTCAATCTACATACAGGATTACAAATAGAAATAAGTCTTCTACACGTCAAAGTGATAAAGGTATACCAGCAGCTTTTGGTAAGTTATATATGTAAATTCTAACACCTATATCAGAAAACTTTACAGAATGATATATTCAAAATTATATGGATAAATCAAGATGAAATCATAAAAAAATGTTTAAGTAACCCATAGGAACACAAGAAAAGAGAAACAAGGGAAACAGAAAGAAGAAACAAACAGGAAACAGTAAAATGGCATACTTAAGCCTTAATATACCAATAGTTACCTTAAATATAAATGGTCTAAATACACAAATTAAAATGCAGAGATTGGTGGAATAAATTAAAAACAAAAACCAAACCAAAAAAAAATGATATAACCATGTGGTTTCTAAAAGAAACTCACATCAAATACAAAGACATAAGTAGACTGAAGATAAAAGAATAGAGTTATATCATGTAAATATTCATTTTAAAAAACACATGAATTACCATATAAACATCAGGTAGAGTATACTTCAGAACAACTACCATGAACAATTCTACATTCATACATTTGACATCTTATATGGGACAGACCAATTCCTCAATATACATCAACTACCACAATTCACTCAATATGGAATAATCTGAATAGCTCTGTAACTATCAAAAAATTGAATTCAGAACTTAGAAACCTTCCCCCCAAAATCTCTAAGTCCAGTGGATTTCACGGGGGAGGGGGTTCTACCAAAGTTTTAAAGAATTACTATGAGTTCTACACAATCTCTTCCAGAAAATAGAAGGAATACTTCCCAATCCATATTATGAAGCTAGTGTTACCCTGATACCAAAACCAGACAATGATGATCCCAAAAAAAGACAACTACAGACCAATCCATATCCCTCATGAATACAGGCGTAAAAATCTTTAACAAAATATTAGTAAAAAGGATTCAGCAATATAAATTTTTCCCAGGTACCTCACTGCTCTTTTATATTATTTTCTTATATTTGATTGCTTCTGGTGGATCAGAATGAGATTTTTTTTACTGATCTTTGATCCAGATACATTTGCCAAGTCTTTCACTAGTTCTAAAAATGTGTCTCTAGATTCCCTGTATTTTCAAGAGATGAGAGTATCATTTTCAAATAGTGACAGCTTTGTGTGTTCCTTCCCACTTCTCTCTTTTCCTCTCTCTTATTTTATGTCACTCATGGTTCAACTTAACTCTGACATGGCCATCTTCAATCCATAAATCTACAAGGAAAGGCATATTTGTGTTGTACAGCCTGTCATGAACAGTGTTAGGGGTCGTTACAGAACAGTGTTAGGGGTCACTACAGGACAGAGAAAAGCACCTAGACTGATTCAGGGACCTGGGTTGGAATCCCATTCCTGCCACTCACCAGCTGGGTATATTAGTTTGCTGCCTTAACAAGATAGCACAGACTAGCTGATAAACAAGAGAAATTTGTTTTCACACAGTACTGGAGGCCTAGAGCCCAAAGTCAAGGTGTCAGTGGGTCTGGTCTCCCCTGAAGCCTCTCCCCCTGGCTTGCAGATGGCCACTTTCTCTGTGTCCTCACATGGTCTCTCCACTATAAAGATGCCAGTCAGATTGGATTGGAGCCCACCCTCAAGACCATAGTTTAACTTCATTACCTCTTAAAAGACCTCATCTCCAAATAGAGCCATGTTCTGGGCTGTATTTAGAGATAAGGTCTTACTGTTGGTTCCTGAATACACGAGTTGTGGGAGGACACGATTCAGTCCATAACACCAGGAGATCATTAACACTCTGCCTAGCTCTCCGGGTCCCTCTGTGCTCCCATGGAAATTCAGTGGGGAGATTATACGACCTCTATGCCTCCTTCAAAGTTCCAGCGTTCCAAGGTTTCGTTATTTTCAGCTGGCTTATAATACCCTCTCCTTCATAAACCTCTTCATTTTCCCACAGATTGACATGCATAATACCGAGCAGTGTAGGTAAGTGAACAGCTACATTTTCCTGGTTCAAAGGTAGAAGTCAGTTCATAGACACGAAGCTACTTTTCTGGAAGTTCTGGGACTAGAAGTTGTTAATTTGACTGAAACTCCTACCTGAGGAAAAATGAGTAATAGACGTTGCAGAGAAAGGAAAACTGAAGGCATAAGGGGAATTCATTAGAGAGGGGCTGAAAGGCAAAAGGGGAGACATGCAGAAGCACCTTGAAGGCAAAAAAAAAAAAAGAAAACTCTGCTCCAAGTTGCCGACACCACTGTCCAGTGAGTGACGTAAGTCAGTTCTCCTCTTTCACACTTTTTTCTTTTTTTAAATGCAAAAGATATGTTCTTGGTGCTCAGGGACCATCCTGATTTCATGCAACCTGACTCTTTTCAATAAAGAAGGTGATTCATTAAATGTGTAACTCAATGTGATTCCATTTTTATAACCTTGCTAGGCTTCTCATGTAAAAATAGTCACAGCTCAGGAACAAAAAAAACCTTCCATCAGCTCAGGTATATAAATTCTTGGCTCATAAACCATCATCAGCTGTAGGAAGGCCAATGGAGAGACAGCTGAGGGCAGCAGAAAGAGTGGGGAGTTTGCTCTTCGGAGCCAAGGTTTACATCTCTGCTCTGATATTTTCTAGCAAGGGTCTCCCAGCACCATCTGAAAGGAGTTTAAAAGGACCCTGACATGACCACTGAGGCATCCCTCCTTACAGAACTGCACCACAAGGGAATTTCAAAACCTACAACTCAGCTCATTCTTCTAGAAACCAAATTGGGGTAGCTGGTGAAGGTGAACAGAGCCCAGAGCATCGAGGGGTAGAGACCAACACGTGCTGTGTAAGTTCCCACCCTCCCTCCCTCCCAGCCTAAGCTCACATCAGACATTATTCATCAAGCCAGGCATGCTCGACTCAAGGGTGAATGTGCCTCACAGTCCTCTGCCATCGTGCTCCAGGCAGCCACTGTCAGTTGATTGGAGAGAACATTTGAGGTTGAAAGCCATTTGCGGTCCTTGGCCTAGAGCTTAGTCTGAATGATGGAACCAGATGCACTGAACTTTATTGAAATAAATGTCAGAAAAAGTAACAGGATGGACTCAGGAAAGATAATGGTCTACTGAAAAGCAGGGAAAGGTCAGGCTGGGTGTTAAGGATTGCTGGTAACGTAGCTGCAGAGTAGGAGGAAACAACTGATGAAGGGGGGTGAGGAAAAGCCACAGGTACCAAGAAACCCCTCGAAAGTGCACGGACCAAGAGGCAGCGGGGTGGGGGTTGGAATTATGACCCAGTCCCAGGAACGTACGTTTGACCCTTGCTGCCTAAAAGAGGAAGCACTTGGATTCGCCCACTGGACACACACAATGTCCATGAGACCCAGGTGCTACCGGCTCTGCCAAACGAAGCAGCACTGCTGCGCTGCCCGGAGGATCCGTCAGGCCAGCTAGAAACTGACAAAAGATTGCTGGTGCCACCAACGCGCACGGGCTTTGCAGCCACAAGTGAGTCTAATCTGATTTCTATCATGTACTCGTTTTGTGACTTTGGGCAAGTTATTTAACTCTGAGACTCAGTTTGCTTAATAGGTAATTGGGATTACAGTCTTCTCTCTTGCCCAGGGTAGTAAGCATCTGATACATAGCAAATGCTTAATAAACATTAGGCGTCACTGTCATTTTTCGCACCGCACCTCTGCCCCTGGAGAAAGCAGAGCTGCAGGATCCAGGGAAAGGAATGATGAAAGTCTAAACGAATATCACATAGGCTACTGGGAATGCACTTTATTGCAATCAGACATTAAGCTGATTTGATGCTCGTTTCAGCCATGGAGAGGGCTGATTTATTTGGGGTTTACTTTTTCTCCTCTAGCCCTTCAGCAGTCCCAACTGAAAATCCACATGGTTTGCAAGCCCCCAAACTCTGACTTACCATCTCATTAGCCTGTTAGGCCGCGGGGAGTTCTGATCCGGCTCCTCGCTCTCACAGCTGCCACCTGTGAGTAGGGAAGTCCCTCAAGAGGACAATTGTCACAGACTGTCTCTGTGTTCCTCTTTCCTTTAGGATCCCGGACCCTTAAGTCCTGATTTTGAAATACCTTTATCCAGGCTACTAGTTATTCTCAAGAGGAGACTTAATCCATAAAAGCTAGTCTGTCATAATCTAAAGTGCAGACAATCCCTTACTTAATGTGTATTTGAAAAAATAACTAGCACATAAAAATGATGAAAGACAATTCCCTTTATTTGAAAAGGAAGCTATTTAAAGAAAAAAAGTGTAGAGTAAAAATATGGCTGACGACATGAGAATAACTGATGCTTTCCGATCACTGCTTTAGTACATAGTAGGTTTGCAATGTGTGCGTTCAGGTATTTATTACTTCTGCCCTGCTTATTACAAACTTCCTTACTGGTCTCCCTGTCTTTTGTTTCTCACTCTATTTAAATAAAGAACTTCGTACTTTAACCTGGAAGCTTTCTAAAACATAAAACTGGTCATATCCATCTTTTGACTGAAACCCTTCAATGGATCTGATGTCAGTGACACTTCCTTCAGAGTAAGAGTGGCTTAAAGAGTAAATGCTTATTTTCGCATAAACAAGAGATCCGAAGTGTGGAGCTCGGTGACTTTCATCAAGTGAGCACCAGTGAAAAGGTGAGGAGCCACAAGAGCTGAAGCTGAAGCCCCCCCCACCCCCTCAGTAACTCCCTTCCACTAACTGCTATCCTGGCTTCTACAACCTGGTTTTTCTTACTTTGCAACCTTTGAAATCACACCATACATGTTCTTCCTCATGCAGCTTCTGTTGCTCAACATTATGGTCATAAGATGTGTCCTATTGTTGCCTATAGTTGTAATGTCTTCATAATCATTCACTGTATCGGTCCATTGTGTTAATAGTCCACAATGTATTCAACCACTGTCAGTGATGGGAGTTTCCAGTTTGGGGCTATTACCAATAGTGCTGTTATGAACATTCTTGAACATATATGTCTCTTATGGGGGTCATCTGTACTCATTTGGTTTGTGTGTGCACTCAAGAATTGAAATGCTGGGTCACAGAATTTATGTGTCTACAATTTACAATCCCACCAGCCATCTATGAGAATTTTCAATTTCATCACATCTTTGACAGTTTTTTTTTTTAATTTTAGCTCTTCTTGGGGGGGAGGGGGGCGAATACCATCAGCCCAGCGACTTTTAACAAACAGAATTTGATGTCTTCAGAAGAACAGGCCCTCTTCAGGTTTTAGTCAGTCGCCATCAATCCTGATCATCTTACGTGAGGCCACCTCACATATTTTATGCCACCTGCCATATTCTGAAGGCATTTGAGTTTGAAAGCCCTGACATGCACACCTTCTATCTCCAAATTCTAAAGGGACATATATTATTATTCCCATTTTACTGAAGCAGAAACTGAATAACTGGCTCAAGGTCACACAACAAGAAAGTGACAAGAACATGTGCCATCAAAGACTGGACTTGTGCTTCTGTGATCTCTCCTGAGCATGACAATTAGCTGGACGCAAGGCAGAGTGGCAGACAAGATGCACACTTTATTAGAAAAACTGGGTTCTACTTCCTACTGGGTTCATTTCTAACTAGCTATGCAAGCTTAAATTAATATGCTCTTCTGAACCTCAGTTTACTTGCTTATAAAGTGGGATAATGATGTAACACCTTAAACGGGCATTTGGGGGATTAAATGAGACCATGTGAAAGTTCCTGGCACAATTCCCTGCAAAACGGTAAATATTAAAGAAGTCAATGGAAGCCCGTGACCTGAGTATAGGTCCCACTGATGTGACCCAAGGGTTTCTAAAAGCCAAGCAATGAAAGGAAAAACAGATGAGGGAAAATCGAGAAGGATCCACTCATCCTGTTTACAAGAAAACGTCACTCTCATCTACAATGTGTCCTCTTTCTACTTGACTGAACAGAGACAGAACCAACATGGAAGCAGTAAAAAAGTAGATGCAAAAATAAAAGAGGAAAACATATCACTCAAGTTTCAGGAGACAAGCTTATTTTTGGAAAAACTTTACTAAAGCAAACAGAGAAAAAAATTAGGGAGAACCTGCTTGGAATTTAAAATGTTGACTAACATAGCTTTTGCCAATATACTCATAAAGATAAACAAAAACAAAACTCCACACAGCCTTTTTAAAAAAGCTGAAACTAAGGAATAATGTAACAAGATACAAAACATACTGAACCTGTAAGACCCAAGGAGATGGACTGAGGAAAAGATACAGGTTTAAGTGTATGGCATAGACCAGATTGCTTCTGGGGGGGAAAAAAGTCTAAAAATAGCAAGATACTTTGTGTCTTCTCATTTGGAAGGAGAGACTCAGGATCCTCAGCAAACAGAAAATCTCCAGCAAACAGAAAATCTCTCTGTATGAAGAATCAGGCAGCACTGTATTCCTTCCTCTGTGTTCATTCACCTTCCAGTCTTGGCCATCTCTGTCTATCTGGGGAAGCAGGAATGTGTCAGGAACAGGGCAGGAATGGAGAGGTGGGGAGGAGTGATTGCACTGCATGCTGGGAAATGCAATCTCTACAAGTAAAGCACTGAAGTCAGAGGTGGGAACAGAAGAGCCCAACAAGGCAGGTGGGAAGCATGGTCTAGGTGTGAGGCAGGTGGAGAAGGAGCTCAGTGTGGTGCTTAGGAGAGTGGATTCAGAAACTAGACTGCCTGTGTTTGATTCTGCCACAAACTAATTGGGTGACCTTGGAGGGGGGTCTCTCTGTGCCTTAATTCTTCCATCTATAAAATGGGGATAATAATAGTACCTACCTACTTAGCAGAGTTACTGGGAAGATTAAAGGAGTACAAATATGGCAAGTGTTTAGGGAGGACCCGGCAGATGGTTGTAACACTATTGTTGTTGCTGTTCTGTCTAACTTTGCAAGGAGAAAGATGGCTGAGGAAGGAAAAGATACAGCACTGCTAGAGCAGAGTGTACTATGTGTGGACTTCTGGATTTCATACACTGATAAAACTGCAAATAAAATTTTGGGAATCACATTGGGTTGTAATTTGTTTTATTTTATAAGTAAAGACATTAAAAAAAAAAGAACAAAAGGAGATTAATTCCAAAAATGTGGGAAAAAAAATAACCTCAAATGAAGAATTGTCCCTTAAATAAATGTATTCTCAGTTCAATGGCTGTATTTTTATCCATTTACAGTAGGCTAGTGAACACTTCATCTCAAGTGTGCAGTGGCCTAAAAGACTAGAGTCGGGGAACCACTGCAGTAGGTGACAAACTGCTAATACCTGAAAAGTCGATGGGGAATCATGCCCATCGACTTGAGCATGAATGATGGATATGGGGAAGGACTGTACCCATCACACAAAGGCAGAGAGGGAACTAAAGGCAAGCCATCTACACACACAAACGCAATCACCCCTCATTATTTGCAGATCCTGTATTTACAAATTCTCCCACTCACTAAAATTATTAGTAACTCCCCAAATCAGTACAATGCTTTTCATAGTTATTTGCAGATGAGTGGCAAAAAATTTGAGTCGCCTGACTTGCACGTCCCCAGCTGAGGTCAAACAAGGTAACACTCTGCCTCCTTGCTTTAGTTCTCTAAATAAGTGTACTTTTTGCAGTATATTTAGTGTCACGTTTTTACATCTTTTGTTCTTTCTGTTGGTGGTTTTACTGTTTCAAATTGCCCCCGAGTGTAGTGTTGAGGTGCTGTCTGGTATTCCTAAGCACAAGGGACGTTCAATGTTAATGAATCATATATATAAGATTCATTCATTCATTCATTCATTCTCATATATATATATATATATGAGAAATGTGCATGTGTCTTTAAACAGAAATACACCCAAAACAAGGTTATGTACGGATCAACTGATAAAAGTGTTGTGACCAGAGGCTCACAAGAACCAAATCCTGTATTTCCCCTAGGAACACTGACTCAGTATTTGCTAATTCAGTGTTTACAGTGATATTATAGAAACTAACTGCCATGAATAAAGAGAATTTACTGTGTTCATGTGTATGTATCTACACACAGAGATGTACCGTGCACAGATTATATAGAGATATACATATACATCTATAGATTTATACAGACACATCACAGTAATACTGAGACAGTAATTGAAGGCTAAATCAAGGAAATGAAATAGAAAAATCCAGAAACAAACCCGACCATAATCTAGTGTAGTACAGTACTATTAGTGTAGTATTTTGTAGTTTACTATTATTTTATTTTTGTTATTTAGCATTATTAATTTACTTTATTGTAATATAGTGCAATATAATAAGGAAGCACAGGAAAGCATATGAGAATAATATTTTTGTTTTTGTTCGTACTAAAGTATAGTCAGTTGACAATGTTATATCAATTTCTGGTGTACAGCATAATGTTTCAGTCATACATGTACATATATATGTTCCTTTTCATATTCTTCATTATTACCGGTTACAAGATACTGAATTTAGTTCCCTGTGCTATATAGTATAAATTTGCTGTTTAATTCATATATAGTAGTATCTTCTTGTATGAGAATAATATATATGACAAATATGGTGACTCAAATTGATCAATGGTAAATAAACTAAATTAACTAAATAATTGGGAAGACATTTAAGTTTCATTATATTTTTTAAATAATAAAAGCTTGAGGATGTTTATCTGTATTGTCTGACTTTCACAATAAACACAGAGTGTTTGTATAGTAAATATTAGAAACCGATTGTTAAAAATCACAGCCGAACTGGAATAGTAATAATCTGGGTCCAAAATTCTAGGCTATATTAACTAAGTTGAAAAAAAATGGTGGGGGGCAGGGGAGGGAGAAGAAATTAAAATGGGCTAATTTTCTTATTTGACAGAGTGGAAATTTACCAAACAGAATTTTAACTTTGACTTTGAAAATTAGATAATATAGGTTCAGGCCTGAGAAGTAATTCTTAAAAATGGACACAGATGTTCTCAAGTGTTTCCACGTAAGCATCCCCAACATCAGAGAAAAGTGAACCTACACCCCAGGGATCTGTGGATGTAACACAAAATGGCCCAGTCTCAGACAGAAATCTCCGATCTGTCATGTGAATTTTGTGCTAAACCTCAAAATTATAGGAGAAAAATCAAAGGTATTTTACATATATGAATAATATAGGAAACTAAACTATTAAAGTATAAAATATAAGTCAAAATAACTGAAGACAAAACGGAAACAATTAGAATCTAATTGTAAATGCGATAATTCCTTTAGAAAGAGAAAACTCTTCAATGTGGGCAAGAAAACCAGTCCCAACGAAAACCCCTGGATGTGCATAAAGAAAAGCACTTTTGATAGATTAAAATTTAGAGGAAAGTCAGTTTACTATTGGACAAATACAAGAGAAAAAAAAAAAAAACCTAGGGAGAGAATGTTAAAATAAAGTAGAAATCAAAGCTTGAATCTTTAAAAAAGATGAAAAAATGTTTACATTGACAAAGTACATAAGCCATGATAAAGATATAGAAACTATGAATCCTATGAGTTTATTAATAAAATATTAAAATATATTAAGCAGTAAGTAGCAATATAACAACATAAAACAGCAAAAGAAATTTATGAATTAATAGAAAAATTTAAATGGGATATCGAATATCTAATTTATGGGATTAAAGTCTTCCTTATAATCACATATTGAAATCTAAGTCTACAAATAGAATACATTCTTCTCACAGGTTTCTGAAACACTTACGAGTGTTAATTATAATCCTCCAAGAAGAAATTAATAAGCTATAGAGATTTTACAGGTCAATTCATTCTTAAAAGTGCAATAAAATGAAATCAGAATCAGGAATTATCATGAAAACCCAATCAACTGGAAAAGTAAAAATTCCCTTGTAAATAATTTTCAATATAAAGAGAAAACTTTTAAACATCATTTGAAGTATTTTTAAAAATACCCCAAATTAAAGTGTTACATATAAAAAATCACAGGATTGAAAGTTATACCAAGAAGAGAAGTTACGACTTTTCATGCTTTTAGCATTGTACAAGAAGAATGGAAATAAACTATTTATCTCAAGAAACTAGAAAAAAAAAAAAAGCCCGTAAGTCAATAGAGAAATCTCAGTGAAAATAAGAAAGTTATTTAGGACCGTATGATACTGAAAACATTACACAGGAGAACCTACTTGCTATGGTGTAAGCTGTTCTGCAAGGAAATGCAGTAATGCACTAAATTCATCAAACAGAAGAGAAGACTGAGAACAATCATTTAAGTACTCATCAAGAATTTAGATAAAGATGAGAAAACCAAAACCAAAAGAAAGATGAAACTATTTTAAAGAATGAAAATTTTTAAAGAAAAAATAAGCAAGTAATAGACAATCAGCAAAAGAGAAATGCTGATTATCTGGGGAAAAATTACTAGTATTTACAAAGTCCTAACAAGACTATTGAAGTAAAACAAGAAAAATATTACCAAAATTGGGAATTCAAAAAGGCGGTAAGTACACTCTGTGAACCTTAAAAGATAATAAAAGATTATTATGAAAGAACTGGTCAATAAATTGGATAAAATTGACAAAAAAACTGACAAACATCTAGAACAACACAACTTAATCAAAACTGGTCCAAGAAGACTTTCTTCTAAGTGAATAACCTATAGATTATTATAAAAACTGAACGTGTATAAAAAGTCCTTCCTATTGGAAATTCTCCAGACCTAAGTGACTGTGTATTTTTATGAGTATTTAAGGAATAACACAGTCTTTTTTTTAAATTCAGACTAGAAAAAAGGAAATACTTTCAAGTCATTATGAGTCTAGCATAATTCTGACATACAATCTGACAAAAACATTATAAGGAAGTAAAATTACAGGCCAATTTTTCTTATGATGATATATGCAAAAAATAAATTAACTATTAGCAAATTTATATAAAAAGAATAATTCATCATGACCAAATTAGGTTTGTTTCAGGAATAGAAGTTCGGTGTAACTTTCAAACACCAATCTGTACAATTCACTCCCAGGAGAATAACCATATGATTATCTCAATATAATGCAGAGGAAGCATTTGCTAAAATTTAAAACCTGCTCATGAGTTTTAAAATAAAAACAAAAACAAACTAGTTTTTAGCAAAATCCCAACAAATCTTCTTAAGAAAGTTGACAAAAATCCACCTAAAATTTTCTTTGGAAATGCAAGTAGCTTGGAAGAGCAAAAATAATCTTGAAGAAGAAAAACTTTGAGGGATTTATTCTACTAGGTATCAAAAACTTCTTTATAGAGCTGGACTAAAACAATATACTATTGGTATTAAGGACAGAAAAACAGATGAACAGAATAGAGTAAAAAGTCAAGAAATAATACCACACATGTACAATCTCCTGATTTATAAGAAATGCCACAGCCAAGGGCAAGTATTGCCTTCTCAAAAAATGGTGGTGGATCAACTGGACACTCATAAGGGTAAATGAAGCATGTCTTCTACCTCATATCGTGCATAAAAATTAATTCTACACAGATCATGGGCTTAATATGAAAGTTAAAAACAATAAAACTTTTTCGACAATAAGGTAGAGTATTCTCATGGGACAGGTGAAGATTTTTTTTTTTAAACTGGACACAAATAGCATTAACCATAAAAGAGAAGATTGATAAATTGGACTCTATCCAATTTATAACTTTTGCTCATGCAAAGGTAAGTTTCACAATGGTAAAAGATATTTGCAATCAACCTTTATAAGGTATATGAAATATATGATATGTAATTCATATATCATATACCTATGATAAAAGACATATCCAGAATAAAGAATTTTTACTAAACAATAAGAAAAAGACAAAACAAAACAAAACAAAAAACAAAAACCAGGCAAAAAGACGATCGGGAACTTCTCAAAAAGATTTCAAGTGGTTTCCTAACCCTGGACATATGTTCTCTGTGACCAGCAATGCCACTCTGAGATGTATACCCAACAAAGGGAGAAAAACTTGCGTGGACTTACCCTACCAGATACAAACGTGTCAGGATGTGACACACACGTAGGAACAAAAGACAAGAACGAGAATGTTCGTGGCAACACTGCCATAATATCCCAAATGCCCATCAATCATAAGACCAAGTACCAATTTGTGCTATATTCATACAATAGAACAGCAGGAAACTCAAAGTACAACGATAGCCCATCAACACAGGAATCAACTTCACAGAATGGAAGGGAAAAAATGCCCAAAATGGAAAAAGAAAAATGATTTTCTTTATAGAGAGCTCAAAAAGAGGCCCAACTAGTCATTATCACCTTTGGTAGGACAGGCGGAGAGAGGCTTCTAGGCTACTGGTACGGTCCATGGCATGATGTGGATGGTGGGAACCTGGGCATGCTAACACTCTAAGGTTACCTCTCTTGTGCACTTTTCTTTGGGTATGTTATTCTTGGATAAACACATAGATATGTTAAAATGTTCACAGTATTCATTACTGAGTTGTAGTATCACAAGTGATATTTAATTGTCTTTTATACTTTCATGTACTTTTCGAATACATAACACTTAAGCTTTGGGGAGTGACTTGCATTTCGCGATCACTGTGATGAGCCTTCTCTTCATTTGCACCGTCCTTCCCCTAGACCATGCCTTCCAACTTGCCTCAACTGTGTCAGTGATCTGCTGACCAGTCTTCTTGCCTCTAATTTCATAAATAAGAGGTAAGCCAATCTACCAAATAGTGGTCAGTTTTGTGAACCCCAAGAGAATCCCTTAACTTTTGAGCAGTTGTTCTTGGTGGCTTTTCAGACCCCTGGTTCTCATTTTTTTTCCTGAACCACAGCACTTTTGAGAAATGACACTCCTGTGAGCCACTCACTTCCATGGAAATGAGACCATCACATGGAGTGAGAGAAGTCAGACACAAAAGGTCACGCACTGCATGGTTTCATTTATATGAAATACCCAGAATAGGTTAAATTTTTAGAGACAGATGCAGATTTTTGGTTGGCAGCACCTGAGGGTGGGAGGTAGAGAGAGGCGTTACGGGCTAAACTGTGGACCACCCCCCCCCCCCACCAAATTTCATACATTGAAGTCCTAACCTCCAGTCCTGCAGAATATAACCCTATTTGGAAAGAGGGTCTAGAAAGAGATAAAGTTAAAATGAGGTTATGAAGGTGGGCGCGAATCCAGTATGACTCATGTCCTTATAGAAGAGGAAATTTGGCCACAGATACATACAGAGGAAGAACACGTGAAGGCACAGGGAGAAGACAGTCACCTACGAGCTAAGGAGAGAGACCTGGAGAAGACTCTGCCCTCACAGCCCTCAACAGGACCCAGTCCCACTGACATCTTGATCTCAGATCTCTAACCTCCAGAACTGGGAGAAAGTCAATTTCTGTTGTTGAAGTCACCCAGGCTCTGTCACTTTGTGATGGCACCCAGCCCTGGGGAACTCACGAGAGGGTTTTCTTCTGGAGTGATTTACATGTTTCAACTAGATATCAACTAGATACAAGTGGTGGTTGCACATCATTGTGATTGTCCTCTCGACCACCGAACTGTTCACTTTAAAATGGTTCATTTTATATTATGTGAATTTCACCTCCCTAAATTGAAAGAAAAAAAAAACACAAAAATCAGGTCCCCTGGATCCCCTACAATACACCAGTCAGCCAGGAAGATTTTTTTCTTCTCCAATAAAATCAAAAGACTGGAGATTTATTCTCCCAAGAAGGTAGAACAGAGAAACTGGGGGAAAAGAAAATCAGGAATTGTGTGACCATTTGTTAAACTGAGCCACTATTAATAATTAAATTCTATGAGAATGAAATAAATGACATTAAGAACAAAGATAGGAAGTAGTCAAAAGTCCTCACTTCCTGATGACTATCTTTTACCCTTTAGCTCTGCTTTTGAGGTTGTTTGTATCTCTTACGTATCGATGGTGTGAACACTACGTAATGATGTGTTACTGCACATCTTTTTTCAACTTCACCATCAATGAGATCCTGTTGGTACCTTAAACATTTTCTACAGTGGGAGGTTTTATACCCTGGAAGAGGGCTTTCCTTTTCTTTCTACTTCTCTCTCCCTCCTCCCTCCTTCTTCTCTCTCTCTCCCCCTCCCTCCCACCCCCACCCCCCCTTTTCTTCCTTCTTTCCACCTTTAGCAAGTTGGTTCTTCACCCTCCCCTAGCACACAGATGCTAACAAATGCTAATGATCACAGAGGTCAAATCTCAATCTAGATACACAAGAACTGCCAGCCAAATCGGCCTTTGGAAACGTTTTGCCATGTCTCTTCACTATATCGTAACTTTCCCCTGGCTCACTATGGCACTGTCACCCCTGGAAACCACCTGACATCAGCCAAGAAGAGCCAGGGCCCTAGAGACAGTCCTGCTCCTTCAAGACTTCAGCCGAGCCCCTGGGAGAAGCAGCCCCCATAGCCATGAGGTTGACAGCGGAGGAGACTCCCCGTAGCCAGAAGCGATCCTTGCCCCTGCTCCGCGCCCCTGCAGCTCCTGCCTGCCACGCTGGCAGCATCCTCTTGGCTGCCACTCGCTGGCTCGGCTCTCAGCTTCCTGTGTGTCAGAGCAGGAGCAACAGGCACAGAGCCACTGTCAATGTTTGCTGGAGATGGAGCAACCTGGCTGGGTCGCAGCTGCAGCCCTGTTCACTGCCAGAGCCTCTCAGAGGATCCAAGTCCGTGGGTTCCTTGGTGACATGGGAAGAGCCCATGAAAGGGCTTCCCAAGGTGAGCCTGACTCTGCCAGCCAAGCAAGGAGCATGCACCTGTGCTCCTTACCCGGGAGGCTGAACACACAGGTCAAAGGGGAGTCTGCATCGAAGTCACAATTGTTATTCCCTGCCGGGAGCCCCAGACCTCTATTCCTGGGATAACTTACCTCTTTCCCTCTGAGCAGGAGTGGCACGCCAAAGCCACCACAGCGTCTTCCCACAGACATCCTCACTGCCCACCACCAATGCCAGCCGGTGCCATGTGCTGACTGCATCCCCTTAATCTTCTCCTCCGCCCCCAAAGGTAAATGTTACTATCCTTGTTTGGCAGACGAGGAGAGCAAGGCTGAGGAAATGACCTGGACAAGTTCTGAATCAGAGTTCGCGATAGAGTCTGGATTCAAATGCGAGTTCCTTGGGCTCCCACGACGGCGTTCTTCCTGCTGCCTGCACAGTCCTGTTCACGCCCTCCCCTCTGGACGCGTGCAGGGCCTTGCAACTCGAATGTCTGATGCTTACGTGCCGCCTCCATCTCCTCTCCTCTGCCTGAAGCCGTCCTACACACGACTGTCAGGTTCATCTGTCCTTAGCTATAGCTCTGGACACAGACGCAGGCCAAGACGGAGGGAGACGCGGACGGAGCTGTGGACGCAGGTGTAGAGGAGGCGCAGACATGCACAGATACAGCTCAGCAGGAGAGTCATGAGGTCGGGAAGCGTGCCCGATTTATTCTGTGTCCTTAGATCCTATCACAGTACCCGAGCAAAGGCTCAGAAAATACTGTGGAATTAAACTGAATGGACTATCATTTCCCCAAATCAAAAGTTTAAGTGGGGAGGGCATAGCTCAGTGGTAGAGTGTGTGCTTAGTATGCACAAGGTCCTGGGTTCAATCCCCAGTACCTCCATTTAAAAACTAAACCTAATTACCTCCCCCTCCCCAAAAAAAGCTTAATTAATTTTCTTAAACATTTGGTGACTCCTAGCATATGAGAGAGTTAGGTTCCGAGCCCTCACATCAACAGTGGGCATGCGCCACCATCCAACTGCACCTGACCCTTCCAATCTTAACTACCCCCAGCCTATATATTCTAGGCATACTTGAGTTTCTATGTTCCCTAACCTCCCCTCCTTGACGTTTCCTACCTCAAGGCCATTGTTCATGCCATTCCCTCCATCTAAAATGCTCTCAGTAGCCCCTTCCATGCCTTCTGAAACGTCATGGCCCATTTGAAATACCACTTCCTCCTTGAAGTGTCTCTTTTATTTCCTGCAAGAAATGTTATGTTTCTCTCCTCGGAACCCTTAGAGCTGTACACCTTTCTATGGCCTAATCTTCCTCTGAAGTAATAATTCCCTCTGCCTGAAATGCCCCTTCACCTTTTTCTTTCTCATGTTCATGGTCCAGTCTAATGCCATCTCCCCTGTGAGGCCTTCCCAGCTCTCTCAGGCTGAGTTAATCATTCCCTTCCCAGTGCTTCTGGAGCACCTGAACATCCTTCATTAAAACACTGGCTATTGGTGTTATTAACCACCCTCCCCACAACTGTCAAGTCCCTTGAAGGTACAGATACCTCTTAGAGCTTTCTTTCTGGCTCCTACACAGCACCAGTCACCTAGCAGGTACTTGGTACCTGTTGAATGAACAGGCAAAAGATGATTGTTGAATGAATCACTGTACGCTGAGAAAGATACCGTCCTCTTTGTGTTTCTTACAGGAAGTCTCTACCGTTCTACCTGCTTTGACTTCTGTTACTGGTATGCCATTCACAGGATCACAGATTAGTCATGGGAGACCAGAAAAAAGCTAACCAGCATGCAAAAATGTAGGAAAACACAGTAATAGACAATCCGATCTGAGAATGCAGATCTCACTGATGAGGGTAAGATTAAATTGTTTCCACCAAATGAGTCAATGTCAATAAGATTATCAATTTATTTGACAGAATAGTTGCAATGTTGCTCTTAAAACCCAACAAACTAGAATGCTATATTGGCTTAAAATATCACAATGAAAACAATGAGCGTATTTTGAACCCATGTTCTAGATCGGAAGTGCATTCATTATGAGGAACAACCTAGCTGACTTAGGACATACGACCAAAGAAGTGTGTATCTTTACCAGGAAGTCATCCCTGGGCAGAAACAGGTAAGAAACAGTCAAATGAGTGGAGAACATCAATCAGAAGAGAAACACAAAGACCTTATTTGCAGACATTTCTGCATCTCACCTCCCACCACTTGGGGCAGCGTGTTTTCTTGACCCCTTTTAGAGACAGGCCATTGAAAATCCAGTTATGTCACACATTCAAGGTCCCTAAACAGACAAATGGCAAATCTGTGGTTACTGCCTTCCATTTTTCTATAGAAGAATCCTAAGTTTTAGGCAAAGTTTTGGCCTTATCACCAGTCTCCAAATCTGTCTTTCTTCCTCCTGCCCCTGTGCCTTTGCCCCAGGCCCTCTCTTCTACCAGGATTCCCTTCTTAATATAACTTAACGAGCACTTCGGCAATTATAAGGTAAATCCTCCCCCAAATCTTTGAGGTTGGTGTCACCATGCCCATTTTACAAATGAAGCTAATTGTTAAGACCTCACAGTCATACAGCCATTGAACCAAGGTCAAAAGCTTTGGAGCAACCCTCTTCCAAAGCTGTTTTCAACATATTTTTGTAAACCCATTCCCATGGCACACCTCAAGATTCTCCTGAAAGCATCTTGACACCCCCCGCCTGCCTGTGAGAAGGAGATCCCTCTCTCCTCAACATGTCCATGGCCTGTGGTTACAGTGCTTTAGTCACAAGCAGTAATAATTAGCTGATTGCTCCTTTTCCTACATGTCTAGAGATGGCAACTTCTTGTGGGGTGGGCTTCTGTATATTTCTATCTTATCTACGAATTCAATGCTATTTCCCCTGAGAACCTTATTTCAAGTATTCAAGGAAGTCAGAGAAACCTAGGGTCATCTTCAGCATCCCTGGTCATAAGTTGATTACTTAAAACTACATAAAAACAGATGGCAACACTAATGTAATGCACTAATTATTGCCCCCCCAATCTAGCTTTCATAAAGTTACAGTTGATATTAAATTCATGGAAGAAATTTAAAGACCCCCAACATGACTAAACTGAGTAAATCTGTGGCCCACATTAGGCTGGAGGCCCAAGTCAAAAAGCTTTCCTACTCTTAAAATGTAACTCAGCTCAATCCCAGACACAGTCATGCTTAATAAACACGTATTTGATTGGTGGATGGAATGACACATGGAGACATTAACACACGAAGAATAGATGAATGAATACATGAAGAAATACAGCAATAATGCTTCTTTTTAGCCATGACTTCTGAGGAATATTAATAATAAATATGTAAACCAAACAAAATAATCCAAACAATGTCATCCCGGGTAACCTGTCTACAAACAAAGCGTAACTCTCATGATCTTTATAATTCTGTTTTGACAGGATGCCTGCTGTGTCTGAAATATCTACAAGCCTTTTGTTTGTAATAGCACCTTAACTGGATGATTTAAATGAGAGGAGATTGCTTTTAAATTTTTCTACAATTATTTAAATGCACATTTTAGTTTTCCTGAATTGTGCAAAAGCGATTTGGAAGATGAATTTCTGAAAATACCTGGTGGAATTTGCATACAGCAAGCATAATTATTATTGATATTTGCATAGTTTTCCCTGCCCACGTGCATGCACTATTACCAACTGCTTCACAAACCATGAAATTGCTGAAGAAGTCATTGTCAGTACACTATGGACTCATCAATAAAGGTTCAACCAAACAGAAGAGAAGCAAACTTTGGTGTTCAGTTGTGGAAGTGTGGTGTCCATTTTATTTATTTATGTGGGGCAAAATCCGCCAAGATAAATCCATACCAAAAGAATGTGGCAGTCTTTTGCAATAAAGATTAATGTTATTGCAAAGAATTCCTGAGATTCAAGAGAGACTGAAGAATCTGAAAACGAATATATGTACGTATATGCATGACTGGGACATTGTGCTGTACACCAGAAACTGACACAGTGTAACTGACTGTACTTAAAAAAAAAAAAAAAAGAGAGAGAGAGAGAGAGAGACTGAAAGTACCATTGATAAGCTAGCAAAGTGAGAGGGCAGCGAGGAATGCTGGCGGGTAAAACAGTTAACACGTCCATGCTACAGAGGGGTAGGGTATCAGAATGCACTCAGAGGACTCCAGCATACGAGGTCAGAGAAAAATCAGCAGAAATTTGGACTGTGGGGAGTGCAAATGCTTGATGAATGTGTGAACAAGTGCTTATGGTAGGTTTTATGAAGGAATGTGGAAGACATGAAGGACATGTCTTTCCTTTAGTCAGCTTGGATGACAAAACCAACTGAAAGAAATTCTACGAGAAAAATAATAGCAAATACTTACACAACACCTATTACGGGTTGGGCACTCTTTAAATGTGTATCTATATTAACTTCCATAATTCTTACAGTAGTAGTCATTCATCCATTTAGCTCACCAGCACCTGTTGAACCCTTTCTTGTTTTGGATATACTGTAACAGACTGAGAGACTCGGGGTTCTTTGCCTTAAGTTGCTAGCAGTCTATGGCATGAAACAGACATGTAATGTGTATTTTTATCACAATGTTAAACATTTATGTGTTTACTGTATTTACTGTAGACATGAGGAAAAAAACAACACTCTGCTAGGGAACTGGTGGGAAGTTCTTAAGAGGAGACAAGAGCAAGGTTTGGAAGGATTAAACAGGCGGTTTTCAGATCCATAAGAAAGAAAAAGAATACTGGTATGCTGGGCATGAAAAACATGGTACTAGGTAGTTAAAAGCCTTGTCTATATCTCTATGACTATCTCATTGTAGCTGACAATCAGAGAAAAGGAAAAGACATAGATGACCTAGACTTTGGGTGCCATACAGGCAATATGGAGCCATTGAGATTTTAAACAATGAAATGACATGGATGGATTCCATTTTTTTTAAAGACCTCTCTAGAGATTCTATAGAGAATAGACTTACAGGGTTAATTCTAGAAGAAAGTAAGTTGTTGAAATTAGTAAAATGCAACCAGAGATTGAAATATCACATTGGGAGTGAGGCCCAAGAGGATGGGACAGATTCACCAGTGATGAATATGTAACTAAGACATCTACTGACAAATAATGGAATACAGACTATGTGTAAGGGGACCAAGATGTCAAGAAGACCAGACATCCCAAAATATTGTCTGCATGTTTCAGGCGATGTTTTGTCCTTAGCTACACTTTTAATTGTGATTTCTCTGAATCTATTATAAAATTAGTAGTTTCCAAACTTTTTTGATCATTCACCTATATCAGTAAAAAAAAAAAAAAAAATTGAATGCACCTCCAAAAACTGTATACTTACTAATTTATGTATTACCTATGTGTGCAATTGTCGCTGGCTGGCATCTCAAGGGAAGATTCATCACTAACGATAATAGAGGTAAATTCATATTCCAAGATTTCTTTGATCAATATTTGATTTGTACAGGCTTTACAACCTGTCCAGTACAGAGCCCACCATCCTTTCCCTCCACCCTCATAAGTATCTCCTCTCATGGCCAAACATACAGTCCTCCAGACTAGACACCGGGGAGCCTTCACTGACTCCTCATTCTTCCCTAAATCTATTCAATGTCTTTTTCAGTTATTTCCACCTTCTAAATACCTTGGCTATCGCTCAGCTTTTTATTCCTAAATGGCAGAACTAATTCAGCAGTGATTTCTTCCTTAGGCTGTGAACTAAATCAGCCCTGATTAATATGTTGGGGACACCCTTAGTGCAATGTAATCTTAAACAAGTTATTTAAGCTCAGTTTCCCCAGCTGTAAAATGGGGTAACAGAACATTTTTCATAGAGTTGTTACAGAAATTGAATGAGTAACGCATGCAGTATTTTTGTACAGCGAAGTCACATGGTAAGCGATTCATTTCTGTCAGCTACTATTACACTTCAGTCTCCCTGCTGCTAGCCTCAGATCTCACCTTCCAGCTCACCTCAGTAGTAATCTACCCACCATAGGTTGTGTAAAAGTGATTTCCTAAAACAAATTTGACCAAGTCACTATCATGCTTAACAGATTTCCCATGCCTCTCCAACTGCAAGACCAATTGAAACATTTTGTGAGACAAGAAAGGCCTTTAACAAGATAGCCTGTGTTTATATTTCCAATTCTGTGTCTGCCACTTAACATGCCCCTGATCCTACAGATGTACTGAAGTATTTCCACCGCTTCACACAGACCACCTTCTCTCCTTCCTCCGAGCCTTTGCAGTTGCTGTTCCTATGCACAAAATACCTTTCCCTTTCTGCCGTCACCATTCCTCCAACTATCATGTTGTAGCTCAGTCTTCAACATTCAACTCAAATGATGATTCTGACGTGAATCCTTTCCTGGTCCTTGTGCCGAAGGATGAAGTTGATTATTCTCATCATCTGTGATCCTAAGGCCCTTTTTCCGTTCCTCAGTCACAACACCCTGCACGCTGTACCACAGTTACTTCCTCTGCCCCCGTCCACAGCACCCTGTACCATGATTTACCCTGGAAGGTGTTTCCCCAACTAGGTGGTGCGCTCCCCGAAGGAAGGGCCTTAGGACCTAGAACAGCAACATCGCGCCTAGTAAGGGCCCAAGGCAGGCTTGGAAGGTTTCCGGTTAACTGTATTTTCAGTGACTTAAATGGTTTTAGGGGTATGTGGGGTTTCCCCCCCGGAAACCTGCCACCACCCCAACGCCTCCACGATTATGTGAAGCCTTTGGCTTTACATTTTGAAGCCTTTCCTAATTAGCTGCCCACTGGCAGTGAGGGAAATTCCAAGTTTTCATCTAAGCACAGCTATGTGGTTAGAAGACAAACCGTACGGTGGGAAGAGCACAGACAGGGGACTCTGACCCCTGCACGGGGCTCCCTGGTCTGCTCGTTTTCAGCCGTTTGATTTTGAGCAAGCTACATTAGTGTTCTGAGTTTCAGTTTTCCCTTCTGTAAAACAGGAATAATAAACAAACCACAGAGGATTGTCTTGAAGATTCAATGAGATAATTTGTGTTATATATTTAATACATGTATAAATTTAATACATGATCAATAGTTGTTCTTGTTTTTATCACCCTCAAAATTCAATGAACATACAACACACCCATTAGGTTGGCTACTGTAAAAGACAACACAAGACACAATGTGATGGTGCAGCTGCCGTAGAAAACCACATGGCAGCTCCTCAAAAAATTAAACATAAAATTACCATATGATGCAGCACTTCCACTCCTAGGTATAAACCCAAAAGAACTGAAAGTAGTTGACCCAAACAGCTGTTTGTACATAAATATTCTTAGCAACTTTATTCACAATAGCCAAAAGGTGGAAATGACCCCAATGTCCATCAGTGGGTGAATAGATATACAATATGTGGCATATCTATATACCAAGGAATATTGTTCAACAAATATGAAGTCCACGTATATGAGATACCTAGAATAGTCAAATGCGTAAGACAGAAAGTAGCATGGTGGCTTTCCAGCGCTGGGAGGAGGTGGAGAATGAAGAGTTAGCTTATGTAATAGGTACAGCGTTTCAGTTCGGGAAGATGAAAAATTCTGAAGATGGATGGCAGTGATGGTTGCACAACAGTTGGAAGGTACTTAGGGACACTAAACTGTCCACTTAAAAATGACTAAGATGGTATATTTTACGTGTATTTTACCACACAAAAAATTCAATCAACAAGATTTAATCAGATCTGCAAGAATAATTAAATAGTTCTAGCAAAACTGTGAAAGTGAAGCCAAGAAGACTTCATGTTCCTTCAACTCTAATCTGATTCCTTTATCCCAGAACAATCCTGAGATCTGAAAGTCCTTATTTCCCATGGCCAAGTGAGTGCACATGCGCATGTGTGTACACACACACACACACACACACACTCTGGGGCCCATGGAGACACAACCTGGAAACGGGGCTTGCCAGGATTAGGGAGCCAGGCCCAGCCCATGGATCACTCACCCAGAAGACAGCCCTCCACGGAGAGAAAGAACCTCAGAGTCCCCTCACAAAGAGGATAATAAATTCCGATTAGCCAAGGAAGCTCTGAGTCTAAATACCAGCAAAGCTCAGCCCCTGCGAGTGGGGACGAATTATCTGAAAGGTCATCCCGGAGACACTGAACAAAGGGCCTTGAGCAGCTGGGTCCCTTAATCTGAGGAAACACTGAAGCCTTTAAAGTAGCCAGAGGCAGAGCCGGAGAGATGGGAACGTGGAGAAGCCTTCTGAGCACAGGGAGGATTTAATAGGAAGGGAAACACAAACCCCACAGGAGGCTCCGGGCCCCGCCGCCATCGCCTCCCTTGGCCAGGCTGAGGGCCTCTGGAAGGAGCCGCCGTCACCTGCGCTAGGCTGGGATGGACCTTTTTGGCCCTGTGTTCAAACAGAATGGCTCTGATCTCAGCGATTAAAAGCTTCAAAACCACAAGTCTCAGGGAGGGAACAGGCTCAAAGGAACAGCCTGCCAGACACCCCTGTTCACTCTGTTCCAGGCTGTGGGCTGCTGACAGAGCCCCGTCTGTCTCCAGAAAATTCCAGAGGCCTCTCAGGAATCTAAAGCCAGGCCTCTTGCCTGAGTCCTGTTGTCACAACCCCAGAGTTTGAAAGATGGAAAGCTCCGTGGGAGGGCCAGGTGGCGGCAGGAAGTGGCCCGCTGGCCTGCAGCCATTCCCAGCTTCCAATAACCCTCTGTCCGGAAAAAATTGAGGGAAAGAGAAGGAAAGGGGCATCAGAACGTGGGTGAAAAACCGAGCAGATGACCCCCTCCGGCACAGAGGGCATGCAAAGGGTACAACGGAGTCAAATAACCAAGTCCCTCCAGGAGCCGGGGACCAGCACTGGCATGGACGGAGCCAAGGACTGTCCAACAAGAGAACGAAACTCACATCATGGGCCAACTGCTAAACAGAGATTTTTCTCGTTGGTTTTAATCCTCACAACAACTTTGTGCAGGAGGTGGTGGTGTCCCCATTTTACACGAAACAAAAAGGCAGAGCCAAAATTGGAACCTACATCTGGATGGCTCTGAAATCTTCCCCACTCTACCATGCTGCCCCTAAGTTAGGTCCTTCACAAATATTAGCTTCCTATGCCTTGCAAATTGATTCTAATTCATATATTTGAGGCTTAGTCGCTTGCCAAATAGCACGCCGTGAGTGAGTGACGGAACCGGGACTGGAATTCATTTCTGACTGATTCCAAAGTTGATGTTCCTTCCTCCATGCCTCATATATCTTTAGTTAAAATAAAATAATCCTGTGGCTTCTTGCCAATCAGCAAACATTTTGCTCCCTCACTCTTGAAGCCTAAGCCCTTTAGAGAGTAGCTCAGTAATTGTGCTGCCCCCGTGCCCCCGAAGTCACAATTTACTGCAGAATGAGGTGATATGAAACGAAACAGACACACCTCCCCCGGCCAAGGAGAGGCTGTCTGGAAGGTACAGACCTGATGACTTTTATTGAGAAAATCTGACGCTTATTTCAGTATAAAAAGTGGTGGAGGCAGCGTGTATTTCAGTTGATACGTGTTTAGTTCCCACTCTGGTAGATTATTCTGGTGTTTTGGTTTTGGTGAGTTAAGAGCTAGTGGGCTTGAGTGATGGAGAGGACCAATAATTAAAGAGAAATTAGCTATCATTACCTAAAGGAATAAAATTGGGTCTCCCATCTGCAATTTATGTGGCCCTGGTAATACAGGTATCCTTCCTCTCTTTAGACTTCCATTCTGTCAATATTTCATAGGAAACATATGCATATACAATCAGATACTTCTCTCAGTCTCTTGGGGGAAATGTTGCCAAGAGCAGGAACATACAAATTGAGAGGAACGGAATCCTCTAGGATATTGGCTTAACACCTTTCAGTTTCAGTCAAAATGACAAAGACCACTTTACAGATTATTCAGACCTAATGGGCAGAAAATAGTTAAACCACAAAGGCTTTGAAGAGCCCCCTCGAGCTGCTGAAGAACCACCCTAGGGCCAGTCAGCACCTGTGAGTACCAGCCTTGCAGTAGAGATGTCCATGGTAAAGAAAGCTTTCAGCACAGCAGCACTATACACAGTAGCCAGGACATGGAAACAACCTAAATGCCCAATGACAGATGACTGGATGAAGAAGCTGTGGTATATCTATACAACGGAATACTACTTAGCCATAAAAAAGAATAAAATAATGCAATCTGCAGCAACATGGATGGACCTGGAGATTGTCATTCTAAGTGAAATAAGCCAGAAAAAGAAAAATACCATATGATATCACTTATATGTGGAATTAAAAGAGACAAATGAACTTATTTGCAAAACAGAAACAGACTCTCAAAGAACAAATTTGTGGTTACTATAGGGGAAGATGGGTAGGAGGGGATAAGTTGGGAGTTACAGATTCGCAGACACTAACTGACATATATAGAATGGATAAATAACAACGTTCATGCTGTATAGCACAGGGAACTATATTCGGTATCTTGTAGTAACTTATGGGGAAAAAGAATATGAAAATGAATATATGTATGTTCATGTATGACTGAAGCATTCTGCTGTACACCAGAAATTGACACAACACTGTAAACTGATACTTCAATAAAGTATATATATACAACACACACACACACAAGAAAGCTTTAAGGATGGGAAGTCTTCCATTGCAAAACTAGCAGTTCCAACATTATGAACAGTAGATATTCTGAAAAAGTTCCTTCCATAGATGTTTATAAACGTTAGATAAAATACAACATACGTTTATTTAGATGCATGGCACAAAATCGTAAGAAATCCTTAGAGGTCAGAAACGAAGAAGAAACTCAAAAGCAAGGTTGTAGGCATGTCTGCTGATGCTGTAGCTGCCCTGAGGTGGCCAGGGGCCAGCACACGCACTCTCAGTAATCCAGGGGCTTTAGTTTTAATGCACATACTGTAATAAGACAAGAGGTCTTGTGCTCACGCAAGGTGAGAAGAATCAGAACTTAAGTCACTTGCAAAACAACAGGATCTATGAAGAATAACACATACAATAAAAGGATAAATGAGATATAATCTGCCTGTCCCTAAAGAGAGAGGACAAGAAACCCTATCTCCCTCAAACAGCTTGCACTCAGGAAAAATAGCTCCCTGAAATGTGTAACCACCACCTTGTACCACGTGTATTATCTGGGGACTTTATTTTACTCATTATGATCCTGAAACCTCAAAGCTGGAATATTATATAAAATAGGTTCTAGACTTCCAATACCCCTGGAGCATATAAAAGAAGAAAACACCACCACTCTTATGGGCAAATATCCTCAATCAAAAGTAAACATGATTTCCACAAAGATCCTCTCAAGATGAACTCTCAATCCAAGACTAAAAACATACCCAAAACTTGATCTATGGTGTTAGCAAAAACAAAAATAGTAGAATTAAGCCCTAAAGAACTCAGATAATCATTTCATAGATACTATAAAACAAGTATATTAAATAGTTGCAAGGTCTACAAAAGAGATCTCCCCAAAATGAGACACTCAGAAAAAAAAAAGAGCTACTTTCAAAAGTACGAACTACAATTTTCAGAAATGAAAAATATAGTCATTGAAATTTAAAAATCCAGTAGACAGTCTATAACTAAAGAGAGACCTTGTGAACCAACTGATAGATTTCAGGTCATAAATTGAAGCCACTTGGCACAGTGGACAGAGCATGGACCTAGGGGTCAGATGGGCTTGGCTGAATTTTGCAGAACAGGTGCCACATAAAATCAAAACACAGGAACTAGTTAGTATGAAGTGCCTATTATGCACAAGGCACTATAACAAACACATTATACATTATTTCATGGAACGCTTACAATAATCCTATGAGATGGGAATTATCCTCTCTACTTTACAGGTAAGAAAATTGAGACTTAGAAAGAAAATACCTTGCCCCTACATTATGCCAACAATTTGAAGAGCTGGGGTTCAGACCCAGGTCTGCCTCATTCCAAAGTCCACTGTCCTAACCACTAAGATTTATTGCCACCCCATTAGCTTCAAATCCAATTCAAATCAGCTGTGTAGGCTTCTGCTGCCTGGGAAAAACAGTATTTTATTACGAACTTTTCTCAGATTGAAGACCTAAGAGAGCCTTTCCAGAATATAGTTCATATACTCTGGTAACAGCAGAGTTTGATCTACAGCTCAAAATGCAGGCCAGGGGACTGTGGAAGACTTGAGGGCTAGGCGGGCATCTGGTGTCAGCACAGGCAAAGGGTAAGACCAGAAGTCCTGTAAGTCCGGGAGGCTCAGGCGGATCTAAGAGTCTGAGAAGTCAGTAAAATGCGGGATGACTGGGATGACTCTGAAAGTCAAGGCTAGCAAAGATTCCAAAATGTGGTCATTCAGATGATTAGATCACTATTACCAAGGTGCAGTCCTGACCTGGATCAGGAATGAAAGTTATCTTTTTTCTGTTGTCTTATTCTGTTATATTTCCAACCGAAGGCTGGCAGCTGAGCCCCCAGAGGAAGCCTGAAAAGGAAAGATGACCCTTGCCTCTGTGCCAGAGACCAAGGCTGAAGAATCATCAGACGCTTCCTGATGTGCCCCAGCCCAGGTTACATCTCCAGAAGATAATCCCTATTAGCACTTTGTGCAGGCGACCGTATTACCGAAGTTTTATACAAATACTAAAGCTGACTAGAAGCATTTCCAGGAATAGGTATTTCATATTCCACTCCTAGTTTCTCAGTAAACAATTACTAAACATTTCTAAGAAACAAAAGCAAATTGCTGGAGACCTTGCAGAAAATGCTTACATCAGTAACGTAAATGTAATGCACATAAACAGAAGTCAAAGCTAGAAGAATGTATGCTGTCATCATTTGTTTTCACAACACTTAGATAGTCTTGCTCCAGAATGGTTAGCAAGACTTGAAATAAGATAGGCTGGGACCTGGGACCCGCTACCTGAGGGCTTGCACTTGCTCCTGAACAAGCGCCGCCCCCAGCAACTGAATACAAAGAAACCACCAGGGACTAAAAGTAACTAAACGCAGGCACCTTGGGGCGATTAACAAGATAAAAAAACGCCACAAACCAACCAGCGTTTCCAAAGTGCCCGGGAACAAAAGCAGGGTACTGCGCGTGATCCCTGCAAGCAGCACCACCAAGGGGGTGGGCAGACCACTTAAGCCATCCCTCCACCTGGACCCACTTATCAGCCCTTGCCCTCCCCCTATTTAAGGAACCAGCCCCACCCTCCTTGGAGAACAAGGGCACCTGTTTCTGGTTCTTGCTCCCTGCTGCAGCACGAGTCCCAATAAAGTCTTGCCTGAATTTCTCAGCTGGCCGCTCATCGATTTCTGTTGATTAAAGGGTCCAAGAACTCGGCCCGTAACATACTTTGCCTAACTAAAAGCCAGGATAGCTGGGGCAGTTTGGGAGTAGGGGGAGGGAGCGCTTCTGATGACATGCAAAACAAGTGCCATTCGTGCAGTTTAACTGAGCGTACCCCACGCCTCAGGTCCAGTTGCATGGGGAAGTTAAGTTCAAGCACTGGAAAAGCCCCCCTGCAAGTGTGACTACCAGGGTTTCAGGGGTGGCAAGCATTCCCTGACCTAGATTATTAATCAGCGTTGGAATGATCCCAGGTGAGAAATTTCTCCTGAAATGCCCATCTGAAATCTGTTTGAGGGAGTGGCCTCTTTCCTCAATGCAGTACAAGATGTGTCTAATAAACCCAAACATCACTAGTTTCTCATAAGGCAAAAGTAGGTAAACTTAGATCTGTTTGGCAATTAATGTTCCAGTATTTTATCTTATTTGAAATGACCTGGATAATCAATAAATTCCTAATCATTTAATTCAGCAAAACTAAAAGTTTCAAATAATGAAAATCTGGAGACATAGCTTTGGATAGACATTCCCCATATTTCTTTACAGTTATTCCTTTAGAGTTTACCTAAAAACTCTAATTTACTTAAAAGTTTCATCATATCAAGTTACTTTCCTTGTTGATAAATGTTATAACAGTAACAATATGCACTTACTGACTTTCAGTACAATAAAAGTGTGATACCTAATACTGATGACTCTTAAAAACATGTCTATATTAATCAAACTCACAAGATTAAACTAGTTTTAATACTAGATATTAATCATTTCATTCTGGGTAGTTTCTTTTACATTGCTGAGAATTTACATGAGTGCTTAATTTCCTCTAAGCCAATTAAATACAGCTCATTTACAAATTAATTTTTACATAAAGACAGAGCCAGAGATCTCATAGTTTTCCTGCTTTAGTTTAAAAAGGCCTCTTCTGGGGTGGGTATACCTCAGTGGTAGAGTGCGTGCCTAGCATGCACAAGGTCCCGGGTTCAATCCCCAGTACCTCCGTTCCTCAACCCATCCACTGGAATCTCAGGGACCACAGGTGGTCAAATTAGCTTCCAAGAGCCCAGCCAGAAACGGTTACATTTTAAAGGCGCAGGGAGAGAAACACAAGCCACCCCGCCTTTCTTTTTTTCTCTTCTTTAAAGTCCTACTAAGTAACCAAGGCCGGAGTCTAAGGCAAGGTGGACTGTGTTTGCATTTCAAGGCTTAGAAGTGCTCCACCCGGGCGCAGAACTGCAGCAGGAATTCACAGGAGCGACTGGACACACAAAACCACATAAAACTTTTAAGTTCCTTTCAAGTTCACTGCCCAAGACTCAACGCGTACCAACTACAGAACCTTAAACTAAAGATAAAACGAGAAACAGGCGGTCTTACCGTGCGGTGGCCTCTGGAGGACTCCGTCCAGCCCCAGTCCTCTCTCAACTGGCCCTTCTGCCCACCAGAGTTGGGAGCACAAAACAGGAAAGTACTGGGGGGTCGTGAAAAGGTGACCCAACAGAGCGTCTCCAGGATGAAAGGGAGCGGGAGCGAAAGCAGGACACTGCGCGTGACCCTGCACACGGCACCACCAGGGAGGTGGGCGGGCCGCCTAAGCCACGCCCCTCCCCTCGCCCTATTAAAGGAACCAGCCCCGCCCTCCCCCGAGAGCGAGCAAGGGCACCTGTTTCTTGTTCTTGCTTCCTCTAGCACCAGCATGAGTCCCAATAAAGCCTTGCCTGAATTTCTCTTCTGGTCTCTTGTCAATTTCTACTAATTAGAGTCCAAGGACCTGGGTTGGTAACAGAATTATTTATGATTATAATGATAATAGGAACATAGTTTTAAAAGTTCTTCTCTCAGTGAGTCCCCAGGCCTCTGGAGTCAATACCATTAGCTCTAATTTACATTGGGAAAACTGAGGCAAGAGTACTTAATGGGAATAGCCCAAGGTCAAATAACTCACAAGTGACAAGCTGACTCTGAACTCAAGGTTCTCTGATTCTAAATCCTATACACTTTCCCATATGTCTTGGTTAGCTGACTTAAAGAATGTACTTGCAGAAATGGTTTAAATGAATCCTATAAGGTGAAATGTATCAAAGGGTAAATTTAGGGAACTTCCTGAACGCATGCCCCAAATATCCATCAAGTAAGCATAGGAGAGTGTGCCAGCAGGTCATCGAGGACGTATCCCTAGTAGGAAGCAGAGCATAAACAGCACAAATTAATATACATGACATGAGCCCGAACGCTGGCCCCTTAGGAAATCATAATACCTCAGGTGACTCCCAGAATACCTTACTCCTTTTTGGGTTTCTTGCTGTAAGAGGAAGGTGGATGAAGTGGAGGATTTTCCCCAAACAGTAAACAAGATGGTAAACGGTCAAAACGATGGAAGAGTGTCAAACAATGAAAAAACTCAACATGTCTCATTTAGAGAATCCACGATAAGAGTTTAAGACATTCCCATCCCCAAACAAATGTGGAAACTCCAGGACTTTTAGAAAGAAGAGACTTACCTCTGGGATACAGTACTAGACTCTGGAATGATGCCTGTCTGGTCTGAATCCTATTTCTACTGACTTACCAGCTCTGTGACCCTGAGTGAGTTACCTAACCTCTCTGTGTCTCAGTATTCTCATCAAGAAAATAGGACTAATAATAGTACCTTCCACGTAGGATTACTTTGAAGATTAATTGAGTTAATAAAATTGATAAATTTAACACAAATTATTGCCACAGCAGAGTATAAATCTCATTATATATATTTCTTACAGATAAGGTAATTATGGTTTTATTGTTTTGGAATTTTTTTTTCATTATATATTATTTGCTGTTGCTGCTATCCCTTCTCCAGTTATGAGTCTCATGAATTTCCTAAGAGCACCAATCTTCCCAGCCAGGATGTCAGCATGGAGATTGCACCCTACTTCCTGAGCTTTGGGGAGCCCACATTAACCTCAAGTGAGTTTTCCATTTGCATGAAGCGCTCTCAATGCCTGGAGCATGTGGACCATGATCCAAAGCAGCCCAAAGAACAGAAATGGCTTTAAAACACAGCCCCCTAGATTTGTCATCTTCTACTTCCTAGCTGTGTGATCTAGAGCAAGTTACTTAGTCTCTAAGATCCTCGATTGTGCCATCCACAAAATGCCCTTTGGGAGTGAAGATGACTGAGAACGTGTAGGTGGTTGTTCCCAGCATCATGCCTGGTATGAGATAAATGCCCAGGACGTGTTATTTTCTTTCCATAAACTCAAGAGGAGGAGCTGTGACAATGTGATTGTTCTGGAATAAGCTCACTGAGTCAAACAGGTCCTGAGCACCATGATGCTAGAAACACAGGGATGAATAAAGTATGACCTCCAATCCTGAAAGTGCTCATGGTCTGGAAGAAGAGGCAGTAGAGAAACAAGCAAGGCCTTAGTAGCGTGGCAGGTGCTAGTGACCTGAGCCAGGATGGGGTCCCGTGTCGGGGTGAGAGGCAGCACTCACACTGTGTGACCTGAAGTGTAAGCAGGAATTGGAGTAGCAAGTAGAGCAGTCTTAAGTAACAGATGGAGAGAGAAGGAGATTCAGAGTTATCTAAAGGAGTGTGTGTGTGAGTGTGTGTGTTTGGCTGAATCCATATTTATAACCTGAAAAAAAAAAAAAAAAAAACAACCAGTGCGGAGGTAGTAATTAAATATCAGTGTCAAAAGGGCAACCGTCACGTAAGGCCAGTTGAAACTCCTGGGGTGTGGCGTCAGAGCTGACTGATAGGAGTCTAGATAAGCTGGCCCTGTCTCTGCATCTAGGTGGAAAGTCACAATGGATACAGACAGGGACCAAGGGATAGTTCCAGAAGTTCCCATTCCAGAGCCGCAGCCAGGCCCTCAGCACCCCCACAGGGATGAATCTTGTCCCGGGCCCTCAGAGCCCTGCAGTCCCCCATGAAGTCAGCAGGAGCTTCCCAAACTCTGCCCCTTTGGGGCGGAGGGTCTAGGTGGAAAACTGACAAACCAACGCCATATTTGTTCCTCACTCTGTCTTTTGTTTTCCCTTGGGCATGGCACATTTGGCCCCGAGGTTTGCACAAAGCAAACCAGCTCCAGTGTCAAATGGAAATCCAGCAGGCTCTTCCCAAGATGCGTTGTTCCCTTTGCACAGGCCGCGGACTCGGGAGAGGGGGCCCGAGACATAATGCCCACGTCTCTTGGGAAGCACATGCAGACAATGGTCTGTGTGTGAAAAGGGGAACAGATTAACCAGGACTAGGGTATCTCCCAAATGCTTTTCTTAAAGAAAGACTCTATTGCCAGGAAGCAAAGCACACACAAAAAACAATACCTAAGCTAACAGAGTACTGGCTTTAATATACTCAGAAATAACAGAACACGGGCAGGCTACAACTTTCCAAATCCCCTCGAAAATCCTTCGCGAGAGCAGAGATGGTTTGTCAAATCTATACTCTTTGTTTAATACATTTGTTCTCTTGTTTGGTCGAGGGGGGAGCCGTCAAACTCATTATATTTGGGGAGCTGCATTCATTCCTTTGTGCTTCTTTTTCTCCCTCTAATCTTTATTAAAATCAAAAGCAGAGCCACTCTAATCCTTGGAATGATAATTTATTTCTCAACCCACGAAGTCAGAGTCTTCACTATTATTTTAAAAACAAATCAATGCAACGATTTTAATTAAAAATGAAACAGGGTGAACCTAAAAAATAAATTGGCATTTGTTAGATGAACGGACAAACTTGTTTACAATTAATGGGCAACAGAGCTCCTGGTGGTAAAGAATGTTTTCGCTGTAGTTGGTAAATTCTCTGGACTTTCATTTGAGTCTTTAGAGAGGGAAAAAAAAAAAAAAAAAACCCACACATCCAGGAGTCTCCTAATGAAATGCTCTAATCCTGGGAAATTTTAGGCTTCAAAATGTGCTCACCTCCCCAGCGCTGCCAGCCAGCCGCCTTCTTGGCTTGAAGACCAAGTGCGCTCCATTTGCGCAGGGGTTATTCATCTCCGATAGCAGAGGAGGTTTGGTTTTTCTCACAAGGAGAAAAAAGGGCTCTGTGTTAAGGAGACGTGCTTTGGCCTGCCCGCTGGTGGGTGGGGCTGGTGAAGTCGACTGCCGATCTTCAAGAAGGTTCAGGTTTCTCCAGCAGGAGAGAAAACCACATGTCATTGGAGGTGGGCTTCTACGCAAACACCGCTGGGGGAAAAAAAAGTGATTTCCTGAAGGGAAACCTAGTGGAAATGGAACTGGAATATTTAAATGTCTTCAGTGTGTATTTCTTTATTGAGAAGCTACTGGTTCCAGCAATGGGGCTTAGGCGCTGAACTGCAAGAGGTGATCTTTCAAGGAGTTTATCATGGCTCAGCTGTCACCCAGCGCCCCTTGAGTCAGGCTTGGAGCTCAGCGAGGCACCACGGAGAGGAGTCACTCGGAGTCCAAGTTCACAGTTCAGCGGAGGAAGCAACAAATGTGATGAAAGCTCTGGTTGTCATATATGCTAAGTGCCATGGGAGGTTACACGGAGCTAGAGGCAGCCTCCTTTGGGGTTACCTCCACCTCCAGGCTGGGACAGGGAAGCTATGGAGGAGTGAATTTCACCTTTGAAAAGAGTCAGGAAGACTTGAGTAAGCGGATAAGGATGGAGAAGAGCTTCCAAGGCAGGGAACAGTCTGAGCAAACTCTGGGCATGAAAGGATGAGCAGCTCAGTGTGACTCATGTGTTGTGAGGGTGTGGAGAGGTGGGAGGACCAGGGGAGATGATGATAATGGCAGAGGGCACGACCTTTTCCTTTTTGTCGACCTGAAGCACTCTCATTCATCCTTCCAACATCAGCCTACGCTTTATCTCTGAGAAGCAAACCCTGAGCTCCCCATCTTGGTCCTGGGAACACCCCTGCCCCGTCCTTGGTGTTCCTTGTTGGTCTCCCCCACTGAACTGTGTCCCCCTACCCTACTCGCTCTTTCTTCCCTTAGTGCCCAGCATGGTGCTCGGAAAGCAGACTGAGAGCAGGACACCAGGATAAGAAGAGCAGACTTCCAGAGCCAGGGTGGAATGAGAAACGAGAATTACCAGGGCACCCAGGGCTGACCTGTCCCCTTCACACTTAGAATTCTGGACTTAGGTTTGGTTGTAAAAACAAGCCATTTTGAGAGAAAACACAAATGGTTACTAAGCCTTGGGACCCATGGCTACGTTCACAAGTCATCAGGCAAAGAATGAGCAGATTAAAAATACATGAATAACACCTAAGTCTGGCAGGTCAGTGAGTATACGTTCTGCTGGCAATAAAATCAGTACAGGTCCTCTGGAAAGAAATTTGGCAACACGTTTCAAGAATTATGATATCACTTAGATGTGCGATCAAAGTAACAAAGCAAACTAGTGACTATAACAGAAAACAAACAAAAAAACCAAAAAACCAGACTCACAGATATAGAGAACAAACTTGTGGTTACCAATGGGGTGGGGCAAGACAGGGGCAGGGGATTAAGAGATACAAATTACACGTATAAAACAGATAAGCTGCAAGGATATATTGTACAACCCAGGGAACATAGCCAACATTTTACAATGACTATAAATGGAATATAACCATTAAAAATTGTGAACCACTATGTTGTATACCTGAAAGTTACAGAACATTGTATATCAACTATACCTCAATGGGAAAAAATGAGTAAAGAAAAAGAATTATGAATCATTCTAATCTAGGTAGGAATTTACCCCACACAAATAATTGAAAAGAATAAAATGCATTTATACAGATAGTGCTCTTTGCAGTGCTGGCCTGAATGAGGGGGAAAAATGTGAAACAACCTAACTGTCCAACACGAGGGACAGGAATACTATGGAACAGTCTACACTGATAGCCATGAAGGCTCTGGGAAGACAAAAAAGATGTGATAAAAATTGTAGGTGAAAGAAGGAAGCATTTTAAAAGTCCATAATGATTATGACTAGCTTTCTTTTTCCAACTCTTATTTAGTATCAGTGTATTTTTCTCTTTTGAAGATGTAACAGGTGATTTGCATGACTTGGCACTCAGCCCCCTTGCAGGAGCAGAAGAGGGAATTATTATGAAAGAACAGAGAATCAGACCTCAATAACGTTGATCTAAAACATGATGTGACCTTCCCCTGCCTGCAACCTGCTGAAACAGATCCGGGTTTTCAAGTTGAAGGGTATCATCCGATAGCTGCTCTCTGAGCCTTACTTCAAGAAAAGAATGAGGTTATGAGGCTCACGGGGCATCGTGGTTTATGAAAAGAAGCTCCTGTTCCCAGTCTCTCAGGGCTAAAGCAAATCACCACCTAACAGCATCTTCTGAAAGCCAGGCTCAGTCCACTTCCTTTAGAACAGAAGCGGCATCACCAAGCCTTGTTAAGAGCTCCCCTTGGGAATCCCTTCATGCCGTGCCTCCCAGGCTCCTGACTCCACCTAGCTTCATGGTACCAGGCCTGCAGGACTGTATGTTTCTTGAACTTCCCTTTGGCCTTGACACCCCAGGTGACAATACACAATGTCAGCATAGCTTCCAGGGACTGAATATTTCTCCGTGCCAGACACCATGCTAAGCTTCTTAACTACATTTTCTCATTTCATCCTTACAACAATCCTAGGACGAGGTCTCATTATCCCCACTTGAAAGATGAGGAAACTGAGGCTCAGAAAAGTTAAAAAAAAATCAGCTCAACTACAGAAGACGAGGAAAATGCAAGATCCAGACTCAAGCCAGGTTTGAAACTGTTCCATGGAACAGACCATGTTCCAACCACCACTTCCTCTAGGCTGTGCTGATTCAGAGAAAAGTCGGCATTCTGCTCTTCCCAGAGAAGAGCCTTGTGGTAAATTCCTTTCTCTCGTTTGCCTGAAAAAACTCCATAATTCTTGGGAGACATAACTACTGCTTTGCAAAGCATTTGTATTAAATATGCATTACACTGCTTAGCTGCTCCTAGAGATGATCGATTCACCTTTCTTTCCCTCCCCCACTCTGCATCTCTTTATACACAGCGAGTCGGAGACCCCGGCATGTGTATGGTAGAGGGCAGGGGAGAGGACAAGTTGAGAAAGGAGGGGAATATGTGGGGATGAACTTAGCTCGTGTCCAGAGACCCAAAGGGGAGTATGTGGAAATGAACTGTGAAAGCCAAGCCAGTGGGGCTGTCTGCCTCGTCCCTTCTGCCCACATTGTAGCTTCAGAAGATAATTATCATAGGTTAATCGGGTCATCAGACTTACTGGGCACTCTGACAGGCTGGGCAGTCTCAGGTTGGCTCCCCTGTGGGTGAAACCAAAAGGGCTCTCTGGCTGTTCGGAAAAGATAACCAGCTGGGAAAACTGGTCGGCTGAGAAATCCAGCGGCTGCCCCACGTGGGGATCCAGCTCACCAGGCTGGCTGGGGGACGGCTGCTGGCCGTTCCAATGGGCTGACCCGTTGTGATCCGTCTGCTTTAGGCCCCGCATCTCAAGACCGTTATCACAAATCTCGAACTGGTTTCTATCCTAAAGCCCTGGCAGAAAGAGCACGTTTGATCGGCTTTGTTACAACAGAAGGCACGGGATGGTCAGCAAAGTTCGTGTTACAATTATAAAAAGTCTAGTGCTCTTCGGAATGGTTACTTACATAGGGGTCTTTTTTCCAGGAGAAGTTTTGTGTGTGTGTGTGTGTGTGTGTGTGTGTGGCATCTTCATCTACTGAATATAATGTAGAGGAAAGAGCCCAAGACTTGAAGTGACAGCAATTTAACCCCCTGATGGAGACTTAGCTACTGTGTGACCATAGGCAAGGGACTTAACCCCTGTGAGGCATTTCTGTGCACTGGGAATAATTATATAATTATATCCAACTCGTTGGTGGGGGGTGTCTGGAGATTCAGTGAAAAGAAAGCGTGTGAAGGCAGCCAGCCCGGGTGTATGCAGTCAATGTTCGTCTCTTTCATTATTACCATGAGCATCAACGTCACGCCCTCACTTTTTTCTTTTTTTTTTTTTTTTTTTTTTGGCATCGTCAGTCAGTCACATCAGCCAGTGCCCTGACTTTCAAGGCAACCATGAAAACACCCCAACTGCTGCTAAATGACTGGCCACAAGGAACTGGTGAGTAAGTTATTTTGGGAAGTCAGGTCTTGTCAGTGTGCGCCGGGCTTCTTGCAGGCCTCTCTGTCAGTCATTCTTCAGCCCCTCAGATACCCAGAACCTCTCTGTCTACTGAAAAGAACTGAACTATTAATGTCCCTCACAGAAGCAGAAGAAAGGGGAACGGGCTCCTGTGAATGTGGGTCAGAAATCACCAGGGTGGTAATGACTTGGTCTGCGCTGTGTTCTCTGGCCCTCCTTGGTCCTTCCACAAAAGCTCTCCGTCAGGAGCCCCGCTTGGCCGTGGCGTGATCGCCCTTTTGTTCTCCAAATTCCTGGAGATGACTCACAGAACCGTTTAAGCACGCCTCTCTTCATGTTCCCAGGAATTCTTCTGACAAGAGCAGTCCCTATCCTGAGGCAATCACATTTCTCCTCCACTTCTCTCCAGTATCAGCTTGTTGCCTGACACTCCTGCGTAGCCAATTCCGTCACGTTGGCGAGTCCGGCTCTGCTTGCCTCAGACGCGAGGCCTGGCTGCGCAGGGCCGAGGCAGCATCACTGCCGCGATGCCTCATTTATCCTCCGTGCCTTCGTCTTCAGCCCTCGGTGAGGCAGAGTCTTTGGAAATGTCACCTCCATCCAGTGGAAATCAGTGCGACAGTTTGGGGGCTGTTGTACGTAGAAAGAGAATGAGAGATATTCTTTCCTGTGTCTCAATAATTCTCCTTCCGGGAATCTAGTCGAAGGAAGTAATCTGAAAGAATTTGGTCCTAGAATTTGGCTGGTAGCTACTTTGTGCCAACACTGTTCCAACTGTTGCATGTAAACTGGCTTATTTAACCACCATAACAGCTCGATGAGGATGTATTAATACTATCTTCATTTTGCAAGTGAGGAAACCAAGGAACAGAGAGGAAATCGCGTTTATGTTCAAGCTCCTTGCGTGTGTAAGGGCTGAACTGGGAGCCCAGAAAGTCCAATTCCACAGTCTTTCCTCTTGGCTTCTATACTAATGGTACCTCAGTGTGAAACACTTGCTATTAAAACAGAGGAAGCAGAAAGAGGTAGAGGAGGACAAGGAGGAGGAGGAGGAGAAACACAAAGGAAAGGAAGAAAAGGAGAGGGCAGAAGTTTTAGAAAAATGTACTGTTTGTGGTTGTTTACGAGAGTGAGCATCTGGTCCAGGGTCATTCTGGTAGGGATTTGGCGCCCGGTGCCCAGAGCATGCTCTAGGACAGGGCTGTGGGCTCCCCGCCCAGCACAGTTCTCACCCTCTAGGGAAGGGCACGGGACGAGAGGAGGGCAACAGTTTCCAAAGTTGGTATGGAAATTAGTACCCCACTATATTCCTCGAAGTCAATAAACAGAGAAAGTGAGGGCTGTTTGCTTGATTACTGGACTCGGGAAGGGAAGAAAGTTCCAGTCTCAATAACTTGAATTTTAAACGACTTCTCCTCCTCTCTTCTTCCTAGACCCTCTTATTTATCTGTACTACTGTGTCAACTTTCTGATACTCTCAAATGAGTCAGTCGCATCAGGACTTTTAAAAAGTTGTGTTACTGTATCGAAAAATTTTTTTTAAATAAAAATATGTTGTTCTACACTCTTGTCACTTAGAGTCAGTCCTCTAGAAAACAGTCAGGGACATTTATCCTGTACAAAAATTTTTCAGAAGAGTTGACCAAGGAATTCTCTTCTTGAAAATTTCCTATAGTGAATTAATTGAAGAGAAGCAATTTTATCCAGGAAGATTAATCCAATGTTACTTATAACAACAAATATTAGAAACAATTCAAATGTCCACTAGAGAAATAAATAAGTATCTTAAGGTACATCCCCTCCATGGAATGATATGCGCCAATAAAAGTGATCATTTAGAAGATAATGTAGCCACTTGGGGAGAATACTTATCATTTAATGAAGTGCTGAAAATAAAACACAAAAATTGTATATAAATTATTATTATCCTCAAGTGAAATACATTTTTGCACACGGACAGAGGCTAGAAGGGCATGCAAAAATTAAATCAGGTTTTATGATGATGGGATAAGGGGTAGTTTTATTTTCACATGCTCCTTTCCACATTAAATATTAAACATTCAGGGATAAAAGGGCAAGGCTTTGTAACAGATGTAGCGCAAAAGGAAATCTGGGAACAAGCAAAAAGATACAGATTCCCCAGCTACCTGAAAATAAGACCTTCCTATGAAACTATTCCTAAGCTGAAATGGCGTAAAGAAACAATCACCTTGGGACACACCTTGCTAACGGATGTACCAAATAAATCCACGTGAAGCACAGAAGATCACGCAGTTCAAAGCTATGGTGGCTTGATGTTGAGACGCTAAGTGCAGTTCCCGGGGAGAGCGCTTGGCGGCGCCACCCCCAATGCTCGGATGTGAGACGCCTCTGTAAACGCTCACTGCAAAAGAAACGCTGAACGCAATGTTCAGCTTTTGCCCTTCCCCAAAAATCCTCTTTGGATTTCTTTTGGTTTGCGAAAATAGGTACTAATGTCGGTCTTCAGTAAAAATGAGGTGGTATAAAGTGAACTTTCAAAAAGCAAGGAATACCTGTAGTTAGAAGGCTTTTTTCCCAATTAAATGTGAGGTCCTAGTAGAGAACTTGAACGGTGTTGGTCACGGGAATTCTAGAGGTAAGATACAGTGAGTGAGGGCAAGAGGAGGAATCACTGATGATTCTAAAATGTCAGGCTTAAGATAGGGAACAGCAGAGGAACAGGAGAGAATTTCAGAGGTCTAACGTGGGAGGTGCCAGTGGTACACCCTTCGGGGGATAGCCAGTAGAAAGTTGGAACACAAGCACGGAGCTAGGATGAGGGGCAGTCCCGAGCCCCAAGTACCTGTATGTGCAGAGGATGTTTTGGGGGCCATGTCAAGATCTGAGCCCACGGTGATTCCTACTATATAGAATGTGAAACTCGGACCTGCCTTCTACTTGTCAAGGCTGACCTTCGCGATGGTGAAATTAGAGTTCCATCATAGTTATCTGTGGCTACATAACACCTTGCCCCCAATTTTCGCACCTTAAAACTACAGTTATTGAGAGGAGGGTGTAGCTCAGTGGTAGAGTGCTTAGTGTGCCTGAGGTCCTGGGTTCAATCCCCAGTCCCTCCATTAAGATAAATAAATAAATAAATAAATAAATAAATAAATAAATAAACCAAATTACTTCCCCCCACCAAAAATAAAAACCTACAATTATTATTTCACAGTTTCTGTGAGTCAAGAATCCAGGTTCAGCTTATCTAGGTGTCTTTGCCCCCAGGATCTCCCAAAATGCTACAATCAAGCTGCAGTCATCTCAAGACTCATCTCAGGGAGGATCCATTAGAGGCCACTCATATGGCAGTGGGCTAACCTGGGTCCTCCTTGGCCGTTTGCTGGAAACCCTAGTTCCTTGCCACGTGGACCTCTCCTTTGAGTGGCTCACGACATGGCAGCTGGTCTCCGAGAGAGAGAGAGAGAGAGAGGGAGACTGATCCAAGGGAGAAGCAGCCTTTGCATAACTTAATCTCAGAAGTGGCAACATCACTTCTACTGTATTTGTTTAGAAGCAAACCAAGTCTGACCCACATTCAAGGGGAGGAAGGTCCACCCAGGAGATGGGGATCACTGGGGGCCATCTTGGAGGCTGCCTAACTCAAGTTCTATGGGGATAGACTGGATTCAGTAGCACTGCTGGTGCCTCTCTCACCACCATCTTTGCCGTGCTCACTCGCTACTTACTGTTAAGAAAAATACGGAGTTGGCTTTTGCAGAACCATAGAATGTCCGACCTTGAAGTTCCCTTCAAAGTTATCCAGCTCAAAGACTCTCGGTGCAGGGAGGCAAGCTGTTTCAATTCTCCTCTCTCACACCCAAGTCAGCGTAACTAATCATCCAGTTCCCCCCCCCCCCAATATCCATCCGTGACATTGCTCGTCATTCCCCGTCAAATTCCCCCTCCACCAGGATCTGCCCTCAGAAGCCTTCTCACCGAAGCCCTCCAGTAAGATACGTCAATCAGGGGAATGCATTTTCTGTCACTGGTCCAGCCCAATCCTCTCATTTCAGAGAGGAAAATTGAATCTCGGAGAGGTGAAGTTTCCATTCTGATCTGATGCCAATGTCTCTTCTCTTCCCATTGCTCACTGTCCACTTTACAGCCCCGCTCCCGGAAGGTTTATTGTACCATGCAGTATGCCTTCCAGTTCTAGCATTTGAGTGGTGGTACTGGGGGGAAAGTGTGTGTACATAGACCCCTGACATAATCTGTTCATTAGAAACAAGGCAGCAAGTCCAGCCCACACTCACGTGTACACACACATATGTATACTTACATGTGTGTGTTTATATTTTCCTTTTTCCATTCCCACCCAGTCTGGTCACCCTACATCAGAGTGGATGTTAACAAATTGTTCTCAGCATCCTGTAGAGGAATGTGCAGAGTGCCAAGAAAGAGTGTCTAAAATGTAAAGGACAAGGATCAAGACTGAAATTACTCATCATCACTATACCCCGTGCCCAGGAAAGGGCTTGGCACGTGCTGTGTCATTAACATCTGATATCTGAATATTTGGACGAATGCTTAAGTGAATAAAATGCATTAGTCATTTGGACACCGCTTCCCTATTTTTGCCATTTATTTCTGTTATAGAAATACAGTATTTCTCTTTGAATTGATTCACTTTTTAACCCTAAATAATTTTTTAAACAGAAACGGTGTAGTTTGCTATCACAAGTGGAAAAGGGGTTCCTCCTGAATCACAGATAAATAAATTCATAGCTACTAAAAAGCATCTAGAAATCATCTCGCAGACCACTAGCAGTGAGTGCCCTGCAATATACAAATGAATTGAAATCCCGTAACACATGCTCACATTTGGGACGTCATAGATGGCTCAAGGGACCCTTTGGAGAGCCAGGGGCAGTGCCTGCCAGAAGGAGTCTTGCAGGAGTAATTGGTCTCTCTCGCCCTGGGGAGAGATTATTGTAAAGTCTGTGAAATGTAAGTGGGATTGAAAGAGGCGTGGTCAAGGAGGCGGCAGATGAGAATCCATTAAAATACTCTTTGGGGAGGCTGTTCTCACTCCCCGCCAGCATGCTAGTCACTTTCACTCATTCACTCATTTATCCAACACAGTCTTGGTTACTGTCCTGTTCCTGGTCCTGAACTAGATTCTGCGGAGGCCAGAAAGAACAGACTCAGTTCTTGCCTGTCAAGAGCTCACGATCTAGCAGGATAGAAGTGCAAAACACAAACCAGCCCCCTCCATACACCGATAAACGCTCTAATCGGGTCAAGCACACGATGCTCAAGACCCTGGAAAAGCAAGTGACACTGCCTACAAAAGCCCTCACAGGATGCTCAGAAGAGGCAACGCCTGCTTCTTTTCACAAAGAACGGGTCTGGAAGGGCGCTCGGAGCAGAAACGGCATGGGCAAGTCCCTGGAGAGGGGCAGGATGGTGAGCACACCACATGTGGCTGAAGTATGCAGAGCCGCTGGGCAGCAGCAGTGGGTCTATGAAAGGAAGTGGAAGAGGATGCGGCTAATGCTGGAGGCATGGGCTGGGAGGGCCTGGGGAGCCGGTTACAGACACCAGAATTTATTCTGCAGGCAATGGGGGCCACGGTAGAATTTTAGATGAATGGAATAGCCCATCTTATATTTGAGAAGAGTCACTCTGATGTGAATAATATACATAGGCAATACACACTCAGTTTTCTCATCTGTGCATTGGTTCCATAAGTCCCTTCAGAAGGATAGCAGGAGAATTGAATTGACACCTGGGTGAGGCACTTTGATCTCACAGAGAAAACCCAAACACTTGTGTGTAATTAAAATATCACCCCCTGCATTCCCATCCTCCTTTCTCTACCCTAGCTAGCCCTCTGGAGCCAACTGCTCCAGGAAGGAATACAGCCAAAGAATTCGGAAGCCATGTAATTCTGGTGGACAAATTGTGTTGCAGTTTAAAACTAATCACAGTTGATTTGTATCCAAAAAGTTCAGAATACCAGACACAGAGTAATAGCTCATCTAACTAAATTTAAAGGAAAGAGAATGGGTCAAGAGAGCTGGTCTCAACTGGTCACTTTTCTTGGCTGCAGAATATGGGGATGGGCTTTGAAGATCTCTAAAACTCTCCTAACTCTGATATTCTGCGCTTTTAAGGAGCTCCATACTTCTTCATATTTGGATGGAGAGCATTCTGGGTACAGGGATTAAAAAGTGAAAAGGCCCTGGGGCAGTGATGAGGTGAGTGTGTTAAAGGAAAGCCAGAAAGCCAGCGTAGATACAGCACAATTGATCAATGGAAAACGTGGTAGAAAGTAAGATCAGAAAGGGGTGTGATGGCTAGATCAGGTAATGCTTGGTAGGGTATTAAGTAGTCTGAATTTTATTGTCAGTGAAATGAAAAGTAGTTGAAGTAGTTTGGAACACAATTGATTTTAAAAAGAACACTGGCTGCTGGGTAGAGAACAGGCCCGGGTAGAGGGAAGAGTGGAAGCAATGAGATCAGTTTGTAGGCTTTTGTAGCCCAAACAAGAGAGAACAGTGGCTTAGATTAGACATGCAGGTGGCACTGGAAGGAACTAACAAGGTTAAGGTAAAGCTGGCAACATTCACTGATGTTTTGGATGTAGGAAATGAGGAGATTGTGTGAGATCATCCAGAAGGAGACGCAGGTGGAGGAGGACAACAGAGGACCACACTGCATCTTCGGATTGGAGATCAGAGCGGTGATGGAGAAGCCAGCAAAAATACTAGGAAGGGGTGTGCAGTGAAGGAGAAGAAAATCCAGAACACACTAGCCCAGAAGGTGAGAGGACAGAGTGTTTGAAGAAGGCAGAAGTAAACCACTTTGTCAGAGCTCCTGTGAGTTTAAAAGCAGTGCTGAGAACCCCTCATTGAATTTGACAACGTGTCGTTCTCGGGTGACATTGACAAGTATGGTTTTTCAAAATTGCTTTTGAAGGACTGGGACCCAAAGCCTGATTAGCACAGGTTCAAAAGAGAATTAGAGGTGAGGAAGTGGAGAGAGCACGTTTGGATGGACAGTTCTTCCTGGGAGTTTTTGCTTTAAAAGAGGAAGAACATACGGTCAGAGCTGGGAGGGCATGTGGGTCAAAGGCGAGTTTTGTCCTCTTAAGACGGGCGATAGGAGAACCTGTTTGCCTGCTGATGGCAATGATCAGTCATGAGGGGGACAAAAGATCACGGGGACAGAGGGAAGATAAGGGCAGGATCAAGGTCTCAGAGACGGAAAGGGGTGGGTGAGGTCCAGTGCACAAGCGGAGGGGTTAGTCTTAGAAGCATGAACAGTTCTCACGAGTAAACACATTAATAGGAGGAAAGCAGAGTCTGGAAGTTAAGATGCAGATAGGTTGGTAAATTTGGTCAAGAGAGCAGATGTATTTATCTTCAGATCATGACTATCTCTTCCATTGAATAAGAAGCAAAGTCTCCATCAGAAAGTAAGGAGAAGGAGGCCAGGATAGGAAATTTGATAAATGACCATGGATGTCTTGAAGAATGAAAGAGTGATGGACTAACCAAATGTGGCAAGGTTGCCAGGCAAGGTAGGGAGCCCACTTGAGGTTTGTGGTCGCACATGTGAGGTGAGACCAGTCAGCACGGTTGAGTGTTTTCTCCAACCCACCGTCAGTGACTCTGGTGTACGAACAAAGCGGGCAGAGTTGGGCTGAAGGCCTGTGTTCTGCTGGTGGAGAATGATGGAAGGAGCGAGGGGGTAGGAAGGTGAGCGTTTGCAAGAACACGATTATCGCTGCAGGTTCTGGCATCTAGGCTGAGTGCAGGGTGAAAGGAGGGCACAAGGAAGATGGGGATGCTGAAAAAGAAGGGGGTCACTGGGTCCAGACATGGTCAGATAACGGATGGAGTCGGCATTGGGAGAGTTCTGCCCTTCCAACTTTGACAGACTTGGGGACGTTTCTTACTTTCTCACTCTCCTTTTCCTCATTTGTGAAGCTAGGATACAGCCTCTACCCCACAGTGTTGTTACCATAAAAATACGTTGCTAATTAGTTAATCTTCACAACGAGATAGAGTCCTGGTGCATGGTACTTGCACAAAAATCTTCTTTTGAAGATTTCACCCTTTCTATAGCCAAGGCATTTATATGACTTTACCTCTAGCTACACCATGCCAAATACCTTTATTAAAAAAGGGAAAATTCAGGCAATAATTAGATTGTTTCTGTACCCAGTTTGGAAGATATCTGTATTATGCCGGTACTTATGAATTTATCTAACAGCTGGCGCTGTGTAAACACATCCGAAATTATTAATTATGAATTACCACCTTTGTCTCTGAGGCTATGGAGGGGTGGGAGGGTTGGAAGTCGGAGACGGGGCCATGCGCCTCAATTTGAGGGACATACCTAGGCTTTATCGAAAACAGTCCTTGTCTGTGTTTAAAGTGCAAATCTCACGTCAGCAAGTTCTCCCTGACTTGCCTGGTGTACCAAGGAGGTAACTTACACTTCCTGATGTAAGTTCTAAGCCTCGTAGAGAAAACAGCGACACCATAATCGCAATTCGAAGAGTAATCAATACTGATACTGGTCCTGAATTTATCACTCCCTACTCCGCCACCAAGTTCATAGCCTCGCTTATACTTCCTCTCTTGGCGAATGAACCCATCTCTTAGGCTAGAAAATCAAGAGCCACTGAACCCCATCTTTCCTCTCTCTCACCTTTCATCGGATTGATTGCTGATTTCAGTTACCCTCCCTGAGCTCCTACAGTGCCTTTAGACCTGCCAGCTCCATCCCCGTGGCCACTACCTCAGCTCAACCTCATCTCTTGACTGTCTTCTTCATCAGCCTTCACTTATTTTCCTCTAATTCTTCTTCCTTCTGAGATAACTCCAGTAGTATTGGATCTTAATCATTTCGTGTCACTGACCCTTGGAGAATAAAGCTATGGACACTCTCCTCAGAAAACAAACTCATACGTACGTAAGACACAGCTTTTCACCTGCAAGTTGAGGGTATTCATCCCGTCACATCTATGAAATTCTTGGGGTCACCAAGTGACAGACTTTAGCATCGTCACTGGTCAAGGTGAGTTTTAGAGATGGCAGTGCTTACAGCATTCCCCTCCGAAATAACTCTGTGTGTAAGGACGTTGCCCAAGTCAAGACTCCTCAGTGTAGACTCAATGCTCATCCAAATCTTGCCCCAGATTTTCTTTCCAGACCCAAAGTGTTGCACCGATAACTCAAATAAATCAAGTTTAGAATCTTGCCCCATGTTCCGTATCTCTGTATCCTAGGTGCCTAGCATGGTGCCCCATGATGAAAAGATATAGTAAGTGTTTCAGAGGGAAAGAAGGAAAGAAGGATGTATTTTTTGGTGTGTATGCGGTCTTGTTTTCCAGAAATATATTCAAAGGCAACTTTCCCAAGAAGAGCATGGGACATGGCAAACATCTTTGGCAAACACTAATAACAACTTTACAAATCCTACTAATCTTCTCCTCCGCCTGGCTCACTGGATCGATACTGGGATCTATTATTTTAGTGCATTTCCAACCTCTATTTCCCCAGGGACTCTACAGTTCACTGCTGTTGGGGTTTTTTGGGGTTTTTTTTTTTTAGCTTATTAAAGTCATACCACTGATTTCTCAGTCTAAAATGCCCTTAACAACAAAGTGGTTGAGAGAATGGGTTCTGGAGTGAGAAAGTCCAAGATGTAAATTTTGGTTTAATTAGTGATTAGCTGCGTGATGTAAGGAAAGGTATTTAATCCCTCTGAGCCTGACTTTCCTCACCTGAAAAATAAGTATGATACTTGTACCTAGATAAATAAAATATTACTCTCAAGTTGTTTAACACATTACTTGGCACATAGTGGTTAATAAATGTTAGCTGTCTTATCCTGAGACTCAAACTGCATTCCAACGGCTGGACAGCTTAATGACCCTTAGTGGGGGGAAACACATGTTTATTGAGCATTTACTATGGGCTAAGCTGTTTACAATCCACTGTCCCATTTAATCGTCACAGGAACTCCAGATTAGTTTATTGGTAACCCCTCTGAAACATGAGTCTCTTGTGACCCACAAAATGTATGTCTTGTATGTAAATTTCAGAGATGGTGGCTGGCAGAGTTGGGACCAGCAACATCCCTGAGCTGGAATCTGAGCTCCGCGGAAGCCTTGAGCTGTCCTTCCTCCACACTGATTACGAGTAAACCTTAGCATTGTGGCTTTTGTTAGAGATACCGCTTCTCTGTTGCTTCTCCCGCTGCCAAGATGGTGTTTCATATAACTGCTCAAACCAGGATTAGAGACTGAATGTCCCGACAGAGCCCACAAAAGCCTAAACAAAAGTACAGTTTGAAGACCCGTCTCTCCTTGGTACCCTGTAATTTTTCCGTTTCTAATAATCAATGTGGAAATGTTTCTAGAAAAATGTAAATATTGTGCTGAGTCCTGGACTAATGATTTGGCCTTAATTACATAGACTTACAGGGTTAGAAGGGACCTTAGCATCCTATCCAGAATCTCCTGAAATGATTGACGGCCAAACATTTGGAAAGCATTGGTTTTGCAGATTTCATTTCTTAGAAGACAGAAGACGGCCATGGGGCGCTGACATCGTGAAATCATTTCTCACCAGAAAACAAGAATTGGTGGATAAAGCTGGAATAGCCAGGACCCTCAAAGGAAGGTTTCACCTCTCATAATCATCAAGGAAGACAAGGCTGGCTTCAGCATATGGGAGGCAGACCCCAAGCATTCAGAACACAGGTCTGAAGGGAAAGAGGGTACAGAAACGCAAGGGCAGCCTCAAACTTACTGTGATTTTTCAAAGATTTGTGATTCCAAGGTGGGTGACAAAGGAGAGGAAGCTGGGGGGAAACAGTGAGAATGCATGGAAAGCTGTCTAGCCTGCTCAGCTTTAACGATCTTGAAGGTGAGAGAGGAAGGACATGTAACCACAGGATCAAGCGGAAGAACGCAAGAGGGCTGCTGAGAGAATCAACAGAGCGAAGACCTAAGGGGATCACTCTTGCCTGGCTTATTTCTTCATCTCACTGTTTAGCAACATTGATTGAGCATCTGGCCTTGCCAGGAACTGAACAAAGACTCTCCCTCAAGTTTGAGCTTGAGTGTGAGATGCTTTGGTCCTTTCTGACTCCTTCGGATCCAGCAGCCCCTGCTTATCGTCTTCAATTTTGAGTCACGCATCTACGGTCTCCCTTCCTCTCTGATAGCAAGGCCACTTGAGTCGTGCTTTCCTGAATGAAGCAAATGTCTGTGCCAGTCAATGCACAATTGTCGTTTGTGACCTTCCTGAGGTTTCCTGTTTCCTCCTAATGCATTAGAAGGACAAATCAATAAAGCCTGTGTCCCAGGACCTTGGGTAAGTGCCACGTTCACGGTTACATCACTGCCCGGGGAGAGTGCGGAACACGGTGGGGCGCTGAGCCCCAGGAGGAGTGGGGGGACTGGATCGGGCTCGTCACAGCCTCACACAGGCAGGGAAGCTGCCCCAGGCTGCCTTGGAGGCATGAAGCCTCTGCACCACATGGTGATTTGTATGCAGAAGCAGCCCCCTCCCTTGGCACCGGGTGGACGGGGCCCCAAGAGAGAATGAAGGAAGAAGGAAGGGGCTGTTGTCCTTGACAAGGACACGATTGATGTCTCTGCTTTCTCACCCTCTTTAAATTGAGATGGGGACAAGATTAAAAGTTCAGGCAGGAAGCCAACTAGTGGCTTACAACCCTGATCAACCAGCTTAGCTCATGGCAAAACCCATAGCCCGTCTCTCAAGAAATGAGCTGCCTGAACATTTCAGAGTTTCTCCATTCTTGCCAGAATTCAAGCATTAGGACCTTATCATGGCAACAACATAATAGTAATAATAATAAACATTAGACCCCAGTTATTAAACACCATATGCAAAGTTCTCTATTTTATGTACATTATTTCTTCTCACTATGACAGTATAGAGTGGGTATAATTATACCCATTTTATAGATGGAAAAACTTGAGACTTGGAGAAGTTAAGAAGCTTAATTGAGATGACAGTTAGCAAGAAGCAGAATCTGGATTTGAACCCCAGTCTACCTGACTCCAAAACACCTGCTACTCTATCCTATCACATTGGGTGATGTGTAATGACATAGTTGAGTTTTCTCAAGACATAGACATAGTCGAAATACAGTCTGAAGTGGGTGCAGCTACCTCTTTAGTTAAGAGTTCTCTGGGATGTATGAAACTGCACTGCCGCTCTGGTGGCCTGGGTGCCAAGGATGACGGAGTACATTCCCTCAGGGTTACGATGCTCCAGACTTCATCTGTGGGAGCCTTTTTAGCCCCCTGTCCTGCCTTTGGCTTGGCATGGAGTGGGACCTCTTGGAGTTACTGATGTTTTCACAAAAAGAGCAAAGCCAAAAATGGGGCAGGGGCTAGAATCAAGAAGGGATACTGACAAATGTGTCTGATGCCAACACCCACCTCTAGTCCAAGGAGGGAAAGTGAAGTCAGGGTAAGCCAAGGTCAGGTATCCAATCCACACAACTAAGCATCACAGTCAGCATGAGCGAGTGAATGTAATAAAAATAAGCTGTGGGCTGGGGGAGGTGGATCGCCAAGATGGCTGAGTAGAAGGACGCGGTGCTCTCCTTTTCCCACGAACACAACAAAAACTACATCTACATACAGAACAGTTGCACAAAACACCCCCTGAACTTTGGTAGAACATATCTTACCATCGGAACTACAAGATAGACAACAAATTTCTTCTGGATAGCACAGAAAGCTATATTTAATATCCTGTAGTAACCTATAATGAGAAAGAATATGAAAGCGAATATGCGTGCTGTACATGTACGACTGAAACATTGTGCTGCACACCAGACATTGACACAACATTGTAAGCTGACTGTACGTCAATAAAATAAAATGAATGAAGAATGAATGAGTTGAAGGTAGATCTGAGATCAGAGTTGTCAAGATGAGACGGGTGGTGATGAGACAGGGTAAGGGAACTAGAATGGAGGCACCTAGAAACACGATAACTTACATGACTAGTTCATGACCATACAGAGCGTCTCTTCAGAAGGTCCTACACGCAGCTCCGAAAGGAAACCTCAGCTCATCTTAAAGGTACAGTGCCTGAAACCTGATGCCTGAGAATGCCATCTTCCCCTTCCTGGAAGGGCCGAGACTCGCTTGTAGGGGAGGCACACCCAGTTAACCCAGACGCTTAGGACACTGTAATGAAAGGTCAGGCATGTGGCTGATCCCCATGAGAGCCAGTTAGGTGAGCTCTGTCTCAATGTCATATCTCTGCCTTCAGCCTCAGGCAGCTCTCTGGAGGAATAAATGCCATTAATCAGCAGGGGCACCAGGCAAGTTCACGTGGACTGCGCAACAAAAACCCATTCTTCCTCCCGGAAGAGATCTCAGAAATCCTGGTGAATCAGCAGCATGCTCCTTTTATGAGAACAGCGCAGACTTCGGGGTTTTATCAAAGAGCGTAACCATCTCATTTCTCTCCAAAGAGATAGCAGACTTACGACATAATATGATTACTTAATTCATGTTTATTCAGTTCATAACATTCAATTAATTGAATTCAGTGGTGGGTTGGTCTTGGTGCTCCCCTCATTAAATAACTTCGAGCTGCTCTTACACTGAAGTGCAAACAACTAGACTTAAACACAGGCAGATTATTCTACATTGTCTGATCAATCTCATTCCAATTTTTTTTTTTAAGCTCTAACTCTTTTCCGGGCTCACACAAAGCATGCTTTGGCAAAAGTGTGACCTCTGGGAGCCCACATTGAACTTGCCTTCGTTTAACCTGGAGAGATTACATCTAGGGCCTTTTCAGTGTCACCATGTCTCCCTTCCTTCCATTTGCTCACCCCTGTCTAGTGAAGTGAGCTTCCTCTGGTATTTTATGATTTGAGTGGGTAACTCTTCTGATTCTGAACAAAGGACCATACTTCATTCTGACAATTTGTGCCCTCCAGGCTTTCCTCATGAGTGGTTCCTTCCCCACCCTCTTTGGAGAACGATGGCAAAAGCCTATTTATTCAGTACCCCTCATGGGTGAAGGGTCTTGCAACCTATAAATAAAACAAATTTAACTTTTACAGGGTTACTAATGCCACAGAGAGATAAACAAGTGTGCTGGCTGCCTGCTGGCTGCAGGGATCGGCCCAAGGATTTTTCACAAAATAGCCCAGGGCTCTTTAATGTATGAAGAGTCTTTTATTGTGATAAGAACTTAACCAAATAAAAATAATAATTCCCTCTTTGCTTTAGATCACCTTGCTGAAAATAAAGAAAGCTGAAGTTGGCCATACCCTAAGACTCTGATGGGTGAAGGATTTATGATCACTTAGTGCATTTGAAATTGGGGGAAAACCTCCCGAGAATAAGGACTCTAGTGAAAGTTCTATTTGTGCCTTGAATGTCATTTTATTGAACATTTACCACATCCTGACCAGTGTGTTTAAATTGTTACCCCAGAACATTTAAGGTGATAAAGGAATAAATAAAATACTGTCCCTATCTTTTAATATAATTCATTAATAGAACCAATCATGGGTTTTTTTTTTTTAATCTTTCATAAAGGTCAAAATGTAATTATTACTTTTATCACATAGAGGATGGAAGGCAAGCAAGGTAGTGTGAAATGAAAAGGACATTTGGAATCAGATGGATCTGGGTTCAAATTTGTGCTCTGGTCCTCACTAGCTGAGCGACCTTGGGAAAGTTCTGCTGGGAAAAGAAGATGATAATAGCTACTGTACAAGGTTGTTGTAAAAAAAAAATAAATGCCACGTGTATTAACACCCAAGGGAGAGTGCTCAGAAATGCAGTTCCCTGTTCCCTTCCCTACAAATCAAATTGGGGGATTCTGGAAGGGTTATGGGAATGGGTAGATCCAAGAAATCAGGTATTTCTTATAAAGAAAAAATAAGACTGTGGATAATTTGGGGAGAAAAGTTTCCATGATCAAAGACCCAAAGTCAAATATTGATGCGTCTCAGTAGTTAAGTTAGGAATTGAGGAGGATGCAGTTTTAGAAGGAGGGCTGGTTTCAGCAAAGGCCAGGATGTTAGGTAACAACTGTATGCATTTATGAAGACGATATCTGAAAAAAAGGTATAAAGTAGCAGGAGAAATAAGGAAGAGGGTAAGATAACCCTTACTGGTGGCTCTTTTGTGCCAGGCATCGTACACCTTATCTCAATGAATGCTCACAACAGCGCTGAGATATGAATATGAACAGACTTAGAGAGTTTCAATTCTGTGCTTAAGGTTGCAGAGCTAGCAACAGACAGAGACAAAATTCACATCTCAGCCCATGTCATTCCATATCCGGCTCATTCACCGGCCTTTCAGGAAAATCAGTTTACTGGATCTTGTCATCATTTAAGCATTTAAGATGATAGAGGACTGAAATGGAGTTGTAGCCAGAAAAGAAAAGGAGATGAACGGATGGATGGAAAATTATTACAAATAAGTGCAAAGATGGATGGAAAGATGGACATATGGCTGGAGAATGGGTGAATGGGCAGTTACAAGCAGCGTTACAGAGGTAATGTCAATACGATGGAGGACCTGGAAAGCATAAAGCATTAAATATAACTTTTGGTTCAAGAACATCTAGTAAAATCTGACAGCATTAATGAAGACAAAACACAGAAAGAAAGAACAAGTTACTAAAAAAAAGGGGGGGGGAACATTCAGTGCTGTGACTTGAAACGAGGTTTTATGGGAACTATCTGCTAAAACGTTAAGTGTGAATATTCTCGTTAGATGCTCGGAACTGCATGGACCGATTGGCTACCTTTTCCTAGAGGTGGTTGGCCTGCCAGGGATGGACAGGCAGACTGATTCTCAGCCTGCAAAGGGGGGGACCTGAGCTGAGTCTACCCCACCACTCACCTCACCATTCACGTCTGGATTCCGATGAAAATAGTTAATTAGTGAAAAATTAAGAAAATAAATTCTTCAAACGTTTAGCAGGCAAAAGAACTGGTTCTTTCTTTTTCCTTTTGAATTCTGCATTACACTCACCTGAAAACAGATCACTCAAAAAGCATGCTCCCTGGGGAGTCTACAGATGCCCTCCCGCTGGAAATCCTTCACCCAGGTTTAATGTGCAGTTGCAGTGTTAACTCTTCTGAAACGTTCCCATCTGGGTGGACTTGACTGAATCACTTAGCTAAATGGGAACGATGTCTCAGAGTTTCCTTCCCTACAAGTTAGAGTGGGTCCTAAGAGTCATTCTGCATGTGTTTGGGATGGTTGAATTGGAGCAGAAACCATATTCATTTTATACTGAGGAGCTCAATGCAAGAGCACCGGGCACTGCCGCAGATCACGTACATCTATCATTGTTTATCTGCTGACTTATCTTGTTGCCCTGGGGCAGCAGCCAGACCAGTAGCTCTAATTCCCAATGGCTTTTCTATTAGTTTTTCCAGTTCCTGGGTCACATAGAGGTTTAGCGCCATGATGAAAGGCATCACTTGTCCTGCAGGCATCGCTTGTCCCGCAGGCATCGCTGAAGATGCAGCCCTAAGGGCAAGTGAGAAACTGACTCAGGTTCCAGGTCCTGGGCTCCAGTTTGGCCCTGCTCTTCTCGCCTTCACATCCATCTTCCTTACCCAGCGTCCATCCCCTGACTCTGGGCTCCATGACCAGTCGCAAAGATGGGCCGCAAACTATGACCCGCAGAACAAATCCTGGCCCCTCTCTCGTTTTGCTTTATAAAGCTTTATTGGAACATAGCCATGCCCACTTGTTTATGAATAGTTAAGGGCTGCTTCTGGGCTACATCGGCAGAGCGGACGTGGCTGAAACAGAGACCGTGTATCTTGCAAAGCCGGAAGTGTTTACTATCTGGCCCTTTTCAGAAAAAGTTTGCCGAATCCTGGCAAAGACAATAGCCATGCATAGATGGTTAAACCAACTCCCACAATGGCATAAGGTCAAACCTCCAAACATATTCGCATATATATATAATGCGTAGGTGTATGTCTGTATAAGTGTGTGTATACAGACGTGTATTTATCAGCTGTCTATCCCTGAGATCCAGCCCTGATGATTACACAATCTCTAGTCCATCCAACACCTGTAAAGCAGGAAACCTGAATGCCTCCCTGTCGGGTGCCACCGCAGTGTTTTGCTATTACAGCACTTGCCATATTGTATTGTAATTGGTTCGTATCTCTATCCGTGTGGGCTCTTTTACTAAATAATGAAATCTTAGAAGCCCTGTTTCTCCAAACACACTGTTCAATAAAGAATAATTAAATGAATGAATAAGAAAATGAGGAAGTAAGTGAGTGAATGAATAAATGCAGAACAGAACAAATGGATGTTTCTCTTGCCCTGGCTTGGCCTCTCCAGCTTCTGTAAATGCCCGTGGTCACATACCAGCACACAGAGCCAGAGCCTGGCAGACGGATGTTGACCCCCGGTCTTGATGCAGACCCAGCCGGCTCAGCCTGCTGGGCCACGCAGCCCCTTCCCAAGGCCGTGCTGTCTTCCATGCCCCATGACTTGACAGGGGCCAAGTCCAGTTCTGGGCAGGCAATGCTCTGTTGGGCAGTGGTTCCACCGGTGGCAGGCAGCCCTGCAGTCCCCGCAGTGATGATGGCCGTCTGCCACGGCTGCTGGAGGAAAGCTGGCAGGTGCTGGGGGAGGGGCCCTGGCAGGTGGGAAGGCACCTGGTCTTTGCCAAGCATTTGCATGCTCCCGGCCTCTGTTGAATCTTATGATAGCAAAGGACACAGGGGAGGACTCCACAAGAAGCAGGGTTCCTCCATGACCTTGGTCAAGGCACGTAACCTCTTGTGTTTCAGTTTCTCACCTGTCAAGCTCACAAGTGCTACAATTTTGTGATTAACAACACAGCATCAAATTGATGGCTTTTGATTCTTAACTTACATGGATTTTCTCTGCCCCAAGTTATCTCTTAAAAAGAGGCCTCTTCAGAGAGAAGAAAGGAGACGGGGTAGACGATAACTTGGGAATTCACACTGAAAGATATTGTTGTAAATAAAAATACCTGTAATTAGCACTTAAGGAGCATGTACGTGCCCAAACCCCTAATAAGCATTTTAAATAAGGATCAGTTGCTAATGCCTTTAGAAATTGAATTTCATACATGTGTATTTGTGTGCACACACATGTGGTGTGTTGTGTGTGTGTATATAATGTCTTACATTCTCCATGTGGAACAAGAAAAATCAATTCAAACAAGTGTTAGTTTGTGACTACCTTAAGTCATAAGTGCCATTTCTGCACACCTGCATCCATGTCTCCATTATTACTTCTAATAGGAATCATGAAAACAACACTAATATTTGCTGAGTGCCTCCCATGTATCAGGCACATATATTTCAGTTAATCTTGTAACAACCTTTCCTAGTGAGTATCATCCCAATTTTACTGTGGAAGAAACTCAAGATCAGAGAGCCTAAGTGAGTTGCCTGAGGTCACACAGCCAGGAAATGGCAGAGCCTACATTCAAACTCAAGTCTATCTGACTCCAAAGCCAATGTTACTTCTCCTGTGTTAAGCTACCCCAGTGCAGTGTGTCTGGAAGGAATCACACTGTCTTACTGCTACAGGACCAAGCCATAAGCCTTGATGCTACTCCTAAGAACATCCTGGGTCTTTGTTAGCATCTTAGTAGGTAGATGCTACAACCACAGCCAGACATTTCCAGATGATGTCGATTGCCGCTAACACATGAGAAAGATGATTTACTGAGTCAGCATCAAAGTTGTGAGGGATTTAGGGACCAGCCTCCACATTTTTCCCAGTAAGGACACTGAGCCCAGAGGAGAGAGCTGCTTGTCTGAGTTCACACAGAGGTGGAGCTTAAACTGGTTCTCTTTATCAATCAGGTAATCTTTTTACTTCCCTGTCACTGCCTCCCCTGCATTTCTGTCCTTCCCAGAAATTTTAAGTGAGTGTGAGTGTAAGTGTGTATGTGTGAGAGAGTGTGTGTGCGTGCGCGTGACATCGAAAGAAAGAGATCAGAAGAGAGTGTTAGCAGGGAGGAGGCCGAATTGGGAAGCATGGCAGGAAGACTTGTATCTTTTTAAGCTAGAGAGAGCATTTTAAATGGCAGGACCAGAGAAGCAACATCTTCATGATGGCTTCCCATCCTGGACTGGAGCAGAAGCAGGCCTTATGAGTGCTTTTCTGAAGCCTTCTGCCACTGCTTTGCAAACCCGAGAATTGAGAAAAGCCCTGAATGGATGCCCTGGTGCTTTGGAGGTAGCAAAGACAAAGCAGTTGTGGCACAGTGAGCTGGAGCTGGAGCTGGGGCCGCCACTGCCCTTCCTTTCCCATGGGAAATGGGAGCATCACCAGCTTTGAGGAGCCTCTGCGATCTGACGTTGTCTGTCTCTCTGCCCCTCTCTTCCAAATGCATTTAGAATCTAATGATTCTTCTCCCGGCAGGAATTGAAGTCCTCCCTTCACATCCACCCCCACTCCAATCAGCAAGGATTTGTCAGTGTGAACCCTGCAAACGGGTAGGCAGAAAAAAGCATATGAACCAGGAAGATCCCAGGGTGCTCCGGAATCTCCCCCCTCCAATATAATAAATAACATGTGAGATGGGGCTGGGGGTGGGCAGGGAAAAGATGCATTATTCACTTTCATGGAGGTCACACTGCCCTTCTCCGCTCTTTTCAGAGAAAAGCTCTCTCTCTCTCTCTTTTTTATACATGCACGCCACACTCACTCACGCATGCACACTCCCTGCAAGAAGCCGACAAAGCAGTTTGGTCGTCCATAGGCCACTCAGCTTCTTCAAAGTTGAGTAAGATTTTAAAAAGCCCGACATCTCCAATATTCCTCAGCAATGGTTTATGTACCTGCACAGACAGATGAAAAGCGAGCTTGGGATGCATTAAAAAACATGGATGGATATGATGGATAGGAGAGAGGGGGAGAGAGAGAATGTGATACAGATTAATGTCTCTCTGTCTTTTCGGAGTCTTTTGTGTTTCAGGCCAGAGTGGTGGTGCATGGGAAGGGTTCTGGAATTTCAGAACACAAAGTAGCAGTTTTAAATAATGAGAGAAGATTCCACATGGAACGCTCATCTGGCTGTGGCAGCCTGTGACTGAATGAGAGAAAAGTGCCCTAGAAGCTATTCATTACGAATTCACTGGAAGCTCTCAAACGAGGCTGGCAGAAGCTGAAATTGAAGTGGTCTCTGACCTAATTTTCTTCTGCATGAAACATCTGCACCAAGGCTCTCTTTGATGTATTCCACTTGGCTCTGTCTACGGGATTGTATCACATGGCCTCTGTGTTGCCTCCTTATTGAAAGACATTTCCAGCCTGTGCAAGGTAATGCGATGTTACTGGTACCCAAGCTAATCACTCAATGTGCTCCTAAAATAGAAACAATAGCAGTTCAGAGACGATGTTGTCTGCTGGCGGTTCTGCAGTCTGGGCTCCTGGCTTTCCAGCTCGGATCTGTGGCATTCGCCTTGCTTAATTCCCAAACAAAGGAAAGGGAGAAGACAGGCGAAGCCGGGCGAGATAATGGTGAAGGACCAGCGGCTTTATGTGTGAGAAGCTCCATCTTATTGGGTCCTTCAAACCATTGACTAGGATTTTGGCACCCTTTAAAACCATGCAGAGCAGGACTGAGAAACAGCTGTCTGAAGAAAGGAAGGGTCTCTTGATGTGGGTGTGGCATTCTTTTTCAGAAATCAGATTGATATCCTCAACTCCGAGAGTGAAAACGAAAAGAGAGAGAGAGATGTGGACTGAATGTTGAGTGTTTTGTAATTCTTTACTGATCTATGAACTACTTTCAAAGATTGGCTTTCCCCTCTTAAGCTCTCCCAACCTAGGTAGAAGGCAGGAGTGCACTTTTTAAAAAGCGACAATGATAATCATCTTTTTTTTTTTTTTCTAAAGCAACTGTAATGAGGCATCCTCTTTCTCCCAGCAGAACAGCTCTTGCCTTTCCCCATAAAGGTTTGCTGCCCAGGCTTCGTTAATGGTGTGTGGCTGTTGCCCACCGTCCCAGCATTATGTGAATAACCGTGTTGTCTTTTGTGTCCCACCCCCTGAAGAAGAAACCTTTGAAATTCTAAATGACTGTGCAGCAGGTTTTAATGTCTGCTTCGGAGAAAGAATTGACAAACGTGCTCTCACCGGGCAAGATGCAGCACGCCCCGGAAAAGCCTTTCCGCCTGATTCCTCTGTCCCACGATTTAGATGAATATACATTCTTGTAGGTGTGCTCTAGTCCTCCTGAGGCCAGCAAAGAATTACAGATGTGACCAACAGCGTTTTTGTGTGTGTGTGGCCAAATATTGATACCCCCGTGGCCAAATCTGTAGTCACTCCCTCCCCTTCTAGGGCTTCCGAATCAGACAAAGCCATCAGAACGGAGCATCTGGGAGCCAGGGGCATCTCTGAGGTCAGATGGCAACCTGGTCCTCTGATGGGGAAGGCACAACAAGAAAGAGTCAGCCATGTGGGTGTACGTCGGCCTGCCCATTAATGGAATCTCCGCAGAGAACCCAGGGCAGGCATTGGAGTTGGGGTGGCAAAGTAGGCATCTTTGGTCATCTTCAAGAATGAAAGCTTCCTCCTCTGCCAGGAAGCCTTCCCTCATTGCCCTCACTGTCCTGAGGCTTGACAAGTGTGAAACTTGCCAGAACACCTGTGTTCTCCGCTATCAAAGCACTTAGAGCTCTGCATTGTCTGCTTTCTCGCCCAGGCTGCGATGTCTAGAAAGCCAGGCACATTATCTTATCTTTCTAGTCACAATGTCCACCACAAGTAGGCTCATCACAATTGGCCTGGGATGAAAGGCATGGAAGATCTGGTGTCCTGGGAACCTCCTCAGTCGTGGGCAAGCCACTGGGTACACAGTAGGTGCTCAATAAAGGTGTTTAGTGCATTAAGAAGAAAAACGTTTTATCACCTTAGTTTTGTGAATAGTAAACTGTAGGATTAGTGTGGATTATCCAGATGAAGAGGGTTCGGTCTCTACAGTAACCCCCCGCCAGAGGGGGGCATGTTAACCAAGCCTGACTCTCCCAGTGGTTGTTCTTACAAAGGCATGAGTTGTTATAAGGCACAAGGGTGTGGAGGGAGGGAGAGAGAGAGAGAGAATGAGGAAAAGGTTGAGAGGGAAAGAGAAAGGAAAGACAAAATTCCAAATCGCTGGGACTCTGCCCTCGTGGAGAACCGACAAGGCTCTGTGTGATCTGGTCCAGCCTTCCTTTCCAATTTCATCCCCCATCACTCCTCCGCTCCTCATGCACCCATTCCAGCCAGAGAAGGCTCCCTGCTGCTGCCCAGTCCCATGAGCGTGCTGCCTCTGGGCCCGTGTACGAAAGCACTCCCCTACGAGGACTCTACTCCCCCGGCTGCCCGTGGGGGCTGCTTCATCTCCATGCAGGCTCTTGTTCAGAGACTTTCCCTCGGCACCCAGTGTAAATGAGCACTTCCTTGCCCATCTCTGTTCCTCCTCTGACCCTGCTTGAATCATCTTCCCAGCTCTTACCACCACCAGATACATGGTGTATTTGTTTACTGTCTGTCTGTTGTCCACTGGTCCGCAGCACTGTCTAACAGAACTTTCTATAGCGTTAGATACCTGTACTCGCCCATGTGTGAGCCACGAGTTGTACGTAGCAACTAAAAGACTTGAAACTCAGTATTTGAGTACTTGAAATTTGTTAAGTGAAATTGATGATCTGAATTTAAAAGTTTTTTTTAACATGTATTAATTTAATTTAAATTCAAAGAACTACACATGGCTAGTGGCTACCATTTTGGACAGTGAGCTTCCAGAAAAGTCTCTGAAAGCAGACTGTTTCCTTTTGTATTTCCCAGTTCCCAGAGAAACACCAGGCACGTAAAAGGCCTTCAATAAATATTTTTAAAATACACTAATAAATGTGGGCACTAAACAGGCATCTCTGATCAGGGACCAACCTAACAAGAGAGGCTAATTCTCAGTTTGAATTATCCCAGGTCAGGATTCAACATGACAACATGCTTGAGAAGACCCTTTAGCTGCAGTTGTCAAAGAGACTTTCTCTAGCCAAATTATGTCACATCCCTGAACCTCAGCTTCCTTATCTGTTGAATGGGAGTATTTGCTTCTCAGTATTTAAGGGATCTGTCACTGAATAGGTGCCCAATATACTGAGTTCTCCAGTGACGCCAAAAACTTATGTGCAAATGTATGTCTATATATGTAGAAAAGCACTTTGAAGGATGCTAATTTGTGATGTTCTTGCCAGTGATTACTATTCTGAGGGAGGAGGATGATTTATTTTCATTACAAGATGAGTCTTTGCTTAACAAAAGAATCCACAACAGAATTCTCTTAAAACAGCTAACGCCTTGATGCTTTTAAAATAAGAATACATCCTGAAAGATCCAGGGACCATGCAATTCATCACACAAAGCAAGGTTCACCTGTATTTTCAAGGATGCATTAGAATGTTCCTTTGACTTGGTCATGTCCTCGTAACCTTTTCCTTTTCTCAGATTTTGCTTTAATTATTCGTCGCAATCTTGGAAGGGTCTAGCATTCATTCCTTCTATTGGTTCAAGAAGTATTCGTTAAATTCCAAATGTGCCAACCACTCTTCTTGACAATGGGCATACAGTTTCACAAGATGAAAAGCTGAATGAGACAGTACATGTGAACCTTTTAAAATAGTTCCTGACACATATTAAACACTCTGTAAACATTAGTTGTTGTTTTTATATTGGAATTTAGAGTCCAGTGGGAGAAAGAGACAAGAAACAAACATATCTGTGATCAGGATTATCTTCAATTCAAAGTGCAAGGGCAAAGATAGAACAGGGTTACTTAGGGACAAAGTTTACTTGTCACTTTAGGGACAAGGGCAGGACCCCAAAGTGGCCTGGTGTCCAGCCGTTAGGTAGTAGGATTTCTGATCTCAATTACAGAGGTAATTAGATCCTGCTTCTGGAATATTGTTGAGTCTGCCTCAAGTGGATCATGAAAAGCGTGGTCAGACCACTTAAAAGGATGGAGAGCTATGAGTTCATCTTGTTAGACAAACTCCTTTTTTTGCTTGCTGGCCAATAAATGTTGTTTAGTAAATGTCTACAGACATGCTCCCTACCCCCCCCCTCAAAAAATCTCCAGCAGAATGAAGTGACAAAGTGGTCCTGGGACAGGAGCCTCTTCATATTAGTCAATAAAGGCTGCTGCTGGGAGGAGATATTCTGTGAATGAGAAGGCTGAGCTGGATTCAATGATCTAGGGGCACAGGGTTAATTCCCTTTGGTGGACATAACACTGAGAACCTGCTTGGAGCCAATACTGAAGGCAATGGAAAGATAAGAAGGAGGGTAAGACAGGTGTCTCCCTTCAAGGACTTTACAGTGTGTAGGGAAGCTGAAATATATCCATACACTATGGCCAAGGAAGGTAAAGGCTGTTGGAGCAAACCTAAAAGAACTGAGCTGGACAGGAGCTGTAGACAGGACCTCACTTCACCTCCTCTTTTTCATCCTGCAGCTCCTCCCTCCTTCCCCCTCCAACACCAGCAGCACTCACCCCAGCCTCCCGAGGACAATAGGGAAGCGGTCCTTGATGAGGCTGGGGGATTCTCCTGTCTGCCTCCCAGCCCACATTTGCCTTGCTTAGACTTTGCTCGAAGGAAAATAAATCACATCCACTCCATTCCCGGTCACCACCCCCAGGGAGCTGAGACCTCATCTCCTCCCTGGAGCCCGGCCGGCAACATGGGATTGTCAGGTACAAAGGGAAAACCTTCAGAGACCCACACCCCATTTGGAGAGCGAGGAGGGTCAATGGGAATAATTGCTGGCAGTTGAATGTGAGCGGCTGTAGAGGGATTGGAAGGAAAAGGTTTCAGGAGGGGAAGAAAGAAAAGGAGGGAAAAAAGCCCTGACCGCCCCCCAGCCCCCCTCCCACCTCCACAGTCTGCACACAGAGAACTGCATGGTGGTCTGGGTCCTTGTAGAACATTTGTGCGCCGGACAATAGCACAGCCTGGCTTCAGATCATCAGCTGCTGTTTTCTGGTTCGCTCTCCCTTTATGTGAGTGCACAATGCAAGCCTTCAGTCACAGTGACTCTTGAGGAATACATCTGGTTTTTTCTTTCAGACGCTCTGAAAAGGTCAGCCTGTTCGTTTCTTAGACGCGAGACACCACCGATTTTTTTTCTCCCTCTGAACTGGAAAGACAGACCTACACCTCTTCTTGCCTCCTGGAACATAATTAGATATGGGGCAGCTCTAGAAGCCAGCCAGCCAGCCCGCCAGCCCATCCTCTGCCCTCTTTCAGAGACGCACAGCTCAGCTTCCCCGCCTGCCAAACTCCTGGTCCGTTCACAGAGCGCGGAAGGGTCCTCCTGCCCCAGCCCCACACCCTGAGGTTCTCGGCTTGCTGTGTTGTTAACGGTGACAAGGAGCCCCTCCGGTCTGCTCCCCCAATGCAGTCAATGACCGCTGCTGTCTCTGGAAGAGGGAAGGTTTGAGAATTTCTGAAAAAAAAAAAAAAAAAAAAAAAAAAAATCCACCCAACATTTTAATCATTTTCCCTCCAGTGATGGGGAAGATCCTTCATGCGCACTGGAACATAATAATAAATGTGCCCATGAGGAAAGAATGATCAGCAGCTGGTGTCTGACAAATTATCTCATTCCAGACAGCCAAACCATCCACAGTGGGGAGAGACCGGAGCTTGAAGAGGCAATTTGGCACACGATTGGGATTTCACCTCTCGGAAGATGGAGGTCCAAATGGCCCACCGCGTCTGGGCCTGGGCCTCGGAGCTTTCCTCCGGCTCTTGTGTTCGCTCGTCACCTCCCAGAGCTCCTGACAGCCGTGGAAAAGGGGATTACTCTCCGGGCTCAGCCAGCGCATCTCTCGCCCCCTCCTCCGGGGCGCTCACGTTCCCACCGTAAGAAGCAATTACAGCCCGCCCCCCGCCACGAGCTGTGCCCTTTCACGCGTGGTGCGCGCTCCTTTCCCCGAGTCATCACACCCTGGCCCACCTCACGCTCCTATTTCACCTTTGAAACCCATCTAGGATCCTTCTTTGACTCTGCTGAAGAGTATCAGCCACTCTCTCTCCTGGAAGCCTCCACACCTCTTCCCAGTAATTTTATGACACCACCGTATGGTTATTTGCTTTCTCTGTTCTTTTTGACAGCAGCTACCATGTGTTTTTAATGAACTCTGAGTGTGGGGGATCGTTCTGAGCTCTTTCCTTCTCTAGCTGAAGCCTGAGAGGAGGAATCCTCCCCTTTTTAATGAGGAAACTGAAGGTTTATTTATTCTGCATCCTTGGCACCGGCGTGCTCCCTGGAGTGGGTGGTGGAGCTGGAAGAGCCCGGCCTCACCTCTGCTCCTGGCTCCCCAGGGCCTCTCTGGGCTCATTTCCACACAACATGATGAGACCTGTGCTGCCTCGGTGGGTTGCGGTTACCAGGTTCCAAGGTGATACGCTTTGCCTGTGTTGTTTTTATCATAGAGCCTGTCTGTGAATTCATTTTTGGTGATTTAAAAAAAAAATGCCAGTTTCCTCCCAGAGTGGATGCTCCTTGAGGGCCAGGACACACTGCCTGCCTGGTTCACACCTACATTTCCACTAACTAGAACAGGACTTGTCACCTCTTAGGAGCACAGGACATTTTTTTGATGACTAGCTGAGGGATGAATTGAGCAATACCAAGACAGGTCACAAGATCTGCATTTAACCCAGGTCATGATGACAGCCAACGTCTTAGGAAATGAGGCTCTGGGTTAAACTACGCCCACTGAGACCTGGGAACTTTTCACCAATTATTCCTTGACTGTTAAGTTAGACAGAAGAGCCCAAAGCCTTCTTTAGCATTGTTTTCCCTGCCCAAGGTGTTTCCGCCTCTTCCTGGTAGAATGACTGGCAGGAGCAGACTAGCGCTGTTGATTACCTCTCATTACTGTGGGAGAAAACTGAGGTTGCTTGCCGCTGACTCTGAAAGTAGACTTTTAGAACCAAATTGAAGAGGCAGCTATTCAGCAGCCATGATTTGCATCCCTATGTGCTGAGCAGTTACAGACATGGGAAGAAATTATCCCATGTGTGAGCACAGCTGTTGCAAATCATGTCTCAGTCTTCAGATGAGGACAGTATCATTATCCCCATTTTACAGATGAGGAAACTAAGTCTCAGATTGAGTATATAACCTTCCCAAGATCTTATAGCTTTTAAGGAACAGAACAGAAGCTTGATTGTCCATGATACAATTAGAAACTTGAATGTTAAGATCAGGACATGATATTGATTCTGTGCAAAAACTATCACATGGGAAAGTTTATAAAGCTTGGCAACCTTTGTTGATAAGAGTAATTAAGAAACGATATAGTAGTTTGTATCTGCTAATCCCAAACTCCTAATTTATCCCTCCTCCCTCTTTCTCCCTTTAGTAACCACAAGTTTGTTTTCTGTCTATGAATCTCTTTCTGTTTTGGGGATTAGCAGATATAAACTGCTATATATAAAATAGATAAACAACAAGGTCCTCCTGTATAGCACAGGGAACTCTATTCAATATCTTGTAATAACCTATAATGAAAAAGAATATGAAAAGGAATATATATATATATATATATATATATATAAAACTGAATCACTATGCTGTAGACCAGAAACAAACACAACCTTATAAATTAACTATACTTCAATAATAAAGAAAGAAAAGAAACTGTATATTGATATCTGTGAATGGGTATCCTTGAAAAACAGAACAAAGAAGAGAAGCAAAAAGTTGCAAATGTCCTTAATGGTCAACCCAGAAGGCAGGGCTATTCATAAGCCTGAAACAGGCAACTATAAGACACGTGCTTATGGCAAGGGTTTAGATGTGGGGACTAGTCTCTCCCTTGAGTATTCCTCCCTTTAAACCTAGAATTAGAGATAGACCTCTTGACTGGGGTGTCTCTGAAGAGAATCCTAAAGGCTTCAGTCTCTTATGTTGTATCTCCCACTTGGGGGTTAAAATCTGGCCCAGGGGGTTCATTCTGTAGCGGCTCCCTTTTCATTTGTGTTTATGTTAGACATGGAGAGACTCCCAGTCATCTATTATCTCTCAGGTTTAAAAATAGCCACCTCTTCTATTCTTAGGTTGCAATTTAGAACCAAAGAAGACTAAAGACAGAGGGAAAAAAAAATTTTCTGGTATTAGATGTCTTGATTGGTTTTAAAAAACCAATATATTTTTAACAGGAAACCGAAAGGGACCCAGCTTGGTCCACAGCCACAGTCACTGGGCAGAGTGGCCCCAGAACACAGAAGGACCAGTGAAAATCTTCATTAAATCCCTTCCGTGGAAGTCACCCACACAGACATGTTCACACTGCTGGTTAGATGTGTGCATTTCCTTCGGGAATGCTGGGTTTACAAAGATCTTATTTAAAATAGGATCCTTTTTTGCACCGGGTTTTGAAAAACCGGGATTTCCGTGAACAGGAATGTTAATAACAGGACTGGAAGCATCGCCTGCTAAGATGGGCCTGGCTGAAGTCACATTCTGTAAGAGGGACTGCTTGCTTGTTTTTCAGACACTGGTCACTGGGATTTTGTCTGAGGTAGTTCCAAATTGAGATGGACAGCCACAAGAATACCTAACGGGGTTCCTAAGATGGACCTTAACAAAGCCCACAAAAGGATTCAATGGGCACTGCAAAGTACCCACTCTGTGCAGGACTAACTGTAGCTTATTATTAAGTGTAAACAACTGGACGCAAACACACACATGTCTTACATAACAATATGTAGGTAACACTATGTTTTCTCCTAAGATCTTTCAATTCCCCTCACTAAAGCCAGACAATTTTAGGGAAATATGGCAAAAATAGAAAGTCTCTGGCTGATCGGGCCTGGCGTCCCCTCCTCGAGTGACCTCAACTCCACTGGCCTCTCTGCACCACCGTCTCTAAGAAACTGCATCTCTCACCACGTGCTGCCAACATTGGCTTGTTTTCTATACTTCCTCCCCACAGCTGTGCAAAGTTCACTTGGAATACCCAGATTTTATCAACAACCATCTTAAGACCATTTTCTGCCTCAGATACGTTCCAGGGTTGCCTAGACTGGGCATATCGCTCATCGTTCTGGTGAGGATTTCTCTTTCTGTTTGCTCCTAATTGCAACTCCGGTGCTCCAATCCAGCGCTATCTTATAGAAATCTAAGAAGACCTACAAAAATGAACCATATGTGTAATCTCAAAGTTTCACATTACAGAGAGTTTTTAGAAAAGGAGAAATTAATTTTATATAAATATTAAAATCATCAAACATTACTTCAGCATAGAATCAAAATGTTAAAATCATGAATGAGATCTTGTGCATTCTATTTTTTTTTTCTGTCATACTACGTTTCCACAACCTGGTATGCATTTTACCCTTATAGGATATCTGAACCTGGAGTAGTCAGATTGCACGTGTTCAAAGGGCGCATATCACTAGTGGCTACCATACTGCACAGCACAGCACGAAGCTAACCTGGGGGCTTTCTGTTCTGGCCGACTGGGCGTGGTAATGGAGATTTACAGTCTGCTCACATTTTGGTGGAATATATAGCTTCCTGATTCAGATCAACCAGAAAAGAACTTCCTACACCCCCACCAAGGAGTTGTACCATGACAATTCCTGTGTATTAAACTCCACATCCTCGTCCACTCCAATACCTCGTCCACTCCAGTACCTTGTCCAATACCTCTTGTATTATTGTTGTTGAATCCTTGCATTCGCAGTTACCACGCTGAACATATCAACACAAAAAGCATTTCTGTTCCATAGCTTTACTTCTTGATGGTGGATTTTAGCTAGGTAGGATGAGAAAGTCAAGATAAAAAGATCCTTTTACTTTACTCTTTCCCTTACTCCTTTTCTTTTCCTTCTCCTTTGTTTCCTGGGCATTGAAGATGCTGTCAGATTCCTGCTCCTGTGGTTTATGGGGTTTCCTGCCTCCTCCCCTTCCTGGAGCTCCTCATGTGCAGAATATCTAACAGGTAGCCTCTGAGCGACCTCCATCCCAACCCTATATTTGTCTACAAATATAGCAGGAGAAGAGGGAAGAGACAGGGACTCAGGACTGAAGCCGGTGGGTGTGAGGAGTGCCAAGGGGTAGGAAGCTGGGTAGGGAAACATCTTAAGGGTAAAATAGGCGAAGAGAAAGAACTGAGAGCAAAAAGCCGTTGAGTCTGTGGCGAGCATAGAAAATGGCTGGCAATTACAGAGGGAATGGTATTCGAAAGCTGGTGGGACCATCAAAATATACGAATTGTAAAGGTTAAGTGAAATGTTTATTTTATTCCTTTCTCCTCCTCAGTCAGCCTGCCTGAATACGATTAACAGGAACCCTGCACTCTCTGCGTACTAAAATTAGATGTTAGTTCGACTTCTCACTCACCGCATTAATGCACAGACGCTTCTGACACATAAATGCCTTTCTCACCAGGCTCAGTCACCCTACACATCCTTCTCCAGAGCTGTATGTTAGAAAGGAAACACGGAACTTCCATTCAGCCGGCTCACCTGTGCAAGTCAGCGCCTCATGGTGGCGTGGAAGTGACCGTGGATTAGAACCGCAGACCTGAGGTCCAGTCCTGGCTCCACACCATCCCCGCGCTGCAACTTTGGGCGGGTCCGCGCTGAAGCAATAGTTTCCTTGTCTACCAAAGGGACACGCGCTTCTCTTTGTTCCCTACGTCACAGGAATTGGGGAGGAAATAAATAAGACAATGGATAAGGAAGTACTTAGGACATCTAAAGCCTTACACACAGGGAGTAATGGAGTTATGTCTGTGTTGGCCATTATGTCTAAACGTTTGACAAGTTGTTCCCAGTTCGAGGTTAGGGAGAGCAAGTGCCAACAAGTAACACTGGTTCATCCAGTGTCTCCCAGAGGCCAGTGATACAAGATGAGAACCGAGTCCACCACCTCCCAGTCCCAGCCTGTGTTCCCCAACCATGTTGTCTTTCTGGAGAAAGCATTTCTTGCCCAACCTGCTCCAACATAAAGTTTTCAGGCCTCAAAAGAGAGAGAGAAAAAAAGGTATTTTTTAGAATTAAAAAAAAAATCTGTCATTAAGCAATAATTTTTTTTGAAAGATTGACATCCAAATAATCTTTCCCCCAAATTTCTTTCTCTTCCGCATTACTTAGGTATATGTTATTACTTATAAAAGCTGAGTTACTTGGAATTTTTAGCCTTAAAAAAACGACTTAAACGTGCCTTTGGGTTTTTTTCTTTATTAAGCAGACTCATAGGAAGAGTCCGTGGATTTTTTCACTTGCCAAATACTTCCACAAATAAATACTTCTTTAATGAATTGATTTTCAGTGAGATAATCCACTGAATGAAATAATTCATTTCCAGTTCTCAGTTGTGACTTACATATACAAAGCCAGTGACCGAGTTTATAAGCACATCCTCTGTAGCACTAACGCTACTTAAATATTATTCCTTGACCTCACTTGACGACATACAGTAAGGACAACATCACTGAACTTCAGAGCTGGTTCAAGCCTCAGAAATGCCTCCAGCACTGAGACCCCGGGCACGTCTCATTCCTCATCACTGTTAGTAAAGTGGAAATACTATCCCCCATGTCACAGAATTCTTGAGAGAAATTAAATAAACAATTTTTATGTAAGAGCCTTAAGAAATTCAAAGTTGATAGAAAAATAACTTTTATTTCATTACCATTCTTTCAAGCTCTTACTGTTTTAGGCAGGGGTCATTTTTCCATTGTATTGATCACAGATAAAGCAAGAAAAAGGCCTGTGACATTAAAGAGGGTTGCAACCTGAAAATGTGGAATATAGACTAAGAAATATAGCCTGTAATTCTAAGAATTAAAGGACCTGGGAGATTATCTAGTCTATCTCCTCGTTTCTCTGTGAAGGAAACATGGTGGGTGGGGTGGGGAAGGAGGGCCTGGCTGTCAGCAGTGTAAGAATAAAGACCAAACCCAAACCAGAGAAGATGCCCCCATGTTCTGCCTCTAAGATGTTTCACTGCATGGTGCTGCCTTATTTTATGAGGATCAAATACACACTTTGGCTGTACAGCATCAGAGATGTCACTGGGGGACCCTCAGAGATGGAAGGTCGACCCTGGGCTCTGTAAACAGACCTGCTCTGTTGGTTCTCTCCCCCAATTTCCCCACCAAGTGTCAACCATCCTCTCCACATACCTCTGCTGATGGTACACTCAATGCCCATCTATGCCTTCCTCACTTAATTTTCAACCATATAATCTTTTTCTGAGTAGGCTGTGTCTCTGCTGTAAGCCTCTGTCTGCCCTCTCTCCTTTGTGGCTGAGACCCAAGCTGCCAGGCTAGTCATCCAGTCATCGTGTTCATAAACGTCAAACAAGTCATTACCGAACTAGTTACTTCACCAAAGTTGTCATAAGAGTTGTCTAGAAGAAAAGTACCAGGTGCCATGAGTGAGTGTAACGGGGGACTGAACACAGACTGGTGGTCGGGTTAAGTTTCCCCAAGGCCATGTTGAGACCAGCAGGATGAGTAGACATTGGACCCGTGAGGTTAGACAGATGGGAGGGGGAGGGTCCCAGGCCAAGGAATTGGCTCTCGTGAAGGCCCTGGAGACAAAGGGCCCAGAGGCTGCTAGAAAAGAAAGGAAAGCCATTGTAGGGGGAACAAAGAACGGAAGAGTGAGAGGGGAGAGAGATCACGAAGGCTACCCCCACACATATTGCAAATACTTGACAAGGCCTTACTCCTTCATCTTTCAGGTTTATCTATACCTTCCCTGAAATGGGTTGCCCAAGGAGAACTCAAGGGTCATAAACTTGCATTCTGTGCCAGACTACATGGGTGCAAATTTTGGCTCTTCCAATTATGAGCTGTGAGATCTTAGTTATGTATTTTTCTGAGGATCCTCGTCTATAACTGATAATAGTGGTCCTCACTCATAATATCTTGAGGATTAAATGAATTATTTGTGTAAATATACACATAAGAAGTGCTATGTAAAACTTGGTTCTTATTAGGATGGTCTAAGCCAGCAGTTTGACTGTGAGTTTCCCTCTACTTTTTGCTTCTGTGTCTGTCCAGGGCTTCTGGGAAGCAGACAGATTGGGCAGGGAGGGCTTCAAACTGCAAAGTCTTAAAGAATCCACTGAGGAGATCCAGAGCAAAGAAGGCCTGTGAAAGGAATCCTGCCTTGGGCAGAAGGGCTCGGGCCCTAGCACTGTTACTGTGTTTGGTAACCAGCCAGAGAAGAATGCCCAGGAGGAGTGTGGCATCCATTCCAGTGCTGGAAACCTCCCAGCTCCCAGCCCAGCTCTTCCTTTAGGGTTGGTCTGAGGTTGCACATATGACCACCACAGCCTTTGACTCACTGAATAGGTCCCCCTGCTCTCTACTCTCCTTTGCATCTTTCAGACTTTTGGTGCATTCCTCTGCTGACCCTTGGCCTTCCCGGGCTACTTGGCTGGTCGGACTTCCTTCCTGTTGGGGCTCCTAACTCCACTGTTGCCATGGATGCTACTCCAGCTTAACCCTTTCTACCTTCGGATGCACTGCTGCTTTTATTCTGTCATGGGAACCTAAGGGCCCTGTCTTTCCAACCCTTAGCAGTGCTTTGCAGATCTGAAAATAATGATCTGGTGACAATGGTGTAGAAGAAGAGCACTGACATCAAGTAGAATTAGAGTTGAAAGCTGCTTCTACTATTTATTAATTGTGCAAACTACTAAATCTTATCCAACCTCAGTTTCTCCATCTGTAAAATGGAATGAATGCCTACCTTTCAACGTAGTGGTAAGGACTGGATGAGATAATGTATGTGACAGTTCCTAGCATAGTGACCACCATATCGCAAATGCTCAATAAATACTATTTTTCTTTCCCTTTTTTCTTTTTCTCATTTTGTCTTCTCCAAATTAATCGCCACTGGTGTCCTCCCAGCCTTCAAGTGCTCTTCTCATCTGCAGGACTAGTTTTAAAAAGTTCTAATCTCTCTATGATAACTTTAAAGAGGTTATTTGGAAAATAGAATAAAGGGTCTACTCCACACTGTGGTGGTAGAAGCACCACAAAAGAGATGATGTCTATCCACTAAAACCCAATTTCCATGATTGCCCATTAAACCTAAGATAATAGTCAAGCTACCTAACATGGCCTTTGTCATGCAGTTCCTTCTCCCTGGAATTCTTTTCCTTTCACACATCTCCTGGCCCTGCCCTTTAGTTCTCTGTACTCTCACCTCCTAATCTAAACTAGCTCTCCATTAGACTTTCCATTATCCCTGCGTTCTGTTCTTTCCCTTATGGAATTTATCACAATTTATAATCTTATACCTATTTCTGTGGTTACAATTGTTTAATGTCTATTTTCCCTCCAGACAGTAAACTTCAAAAAGGCAGGAACTGTATCATATCTGGAACATCCAGCATAGAAAATCAATAATACTGTTGAATGAATGCATGATTCACCTCCTTCGACTCAAACCAAGATGGCACTCACTTTTCTTTTTCTTTTTTTTTTTTTTTTGGCAAATTCATCTCACTATTGATTTGTATTCAGCTCCTTGTTCCCCATATCTCCAAAGGCTTTTACACACCTGTTACAACTAAGTCGTTGTGATCTACGTAACTGTACAAGTGCACATTTGTGCATGTGTGTGTAAGTTTAGTCTGAACAAAAGGAATATATTTGGGTAAATAATGGGTGTTCAGGTCAACTGAAGGGGGTATTGTTTGTGTATGTGTGTGTATGTGTGTGTATGTGTGTGTGTGTGTGTGTAAAGATAAACAGGATATTAACAAAGTCACCTGTGCTTTGTCATGGAAGGCTTGAAGTCGTGGAATGCTTGAATAGAAGTGAGGCATTGGAGAATATCTCATAAGCAAAGACGAAGTGAAGAGGCAATGGTTTTACTCATAATCCAAGACTTGGGGTCATGAGCAGGCAACCAGGACCAGAGTAGGGAGATCATAAGGAAAATCCCAAACCTATAGTCCACAATGGGGCCTGGAGCCCTGGGAACCAAGAAGCTTGGTCAAAAGACCCAGAAACAGCAATGAGGCCTTGTAGTTAAGCTTGAACTTGTGAATGGTGGTGAGTCACTGAAGGTGTTAGAGAGTGATGGTCGTATTTGTGGTGGAGAAAGATGCCACTAGGGATTTACCAAGTGAATGATGAAAGGGAGAAGCTGAGTGGGAGAGACGAACTTGGCATTCAGAGCTGCAGTCTGTGCTGGAGGATGATGGTAATTTTTGAGAAAAAATAATGAATTCATTGTTGGATAAACTATATGAAACTCTTAGAGTGTGAATGAACTGCAGGGGATGTCAAAATCCTGAATTCAAAAGATTGGTAGATGGAAACAAAGGAGAAAATCAGGGAGGGAGGAAGGCAGTAAAGGGCCAAGAGGAGAGAATGTCAAAAAGGAAAAATTGGTTGGCCTCTTCAATACTGTGGAGAAGATGAGTAGAAGATGGTGTACACTGAGAGAAGCCTATAAGATTTAGAATTTAAGTGGTCCCTGGTGATCCTGGAGAGAGCAATTTCAGAGAAGGTGGAGAGGCCAGAACCTTATGGTGGCTGGATGATTCGTAAGTGGGAAGTAAAAGCGGGTAATGATATGGAACACGGAGGAAACCATGGCTGGGCTTTGATTCCCTCTGACCATGTTTGTTTCACCTTTTCCTGTCTGTCTCATAGTTTCCAACAGTTTCAGTACATCCTGAATTTTCTCTCCAGCGCTTTTTCCATGTCTTTTGTTACATGCTCTTTTTTCTTTCTTTCTTGGTTGCAGCCCCCTTTGCTCCTGGACTCTCTCCTACTTGGGCTGCTTCTCTGATTTATAGTCGGAACTGCCTGCTTAAGAGCTGTTTCACCTTCTCTTGCCACTTTCCCTACTCCAAGAGGCATGTTATGGAATCATGGTGAATCTTCCTTTGAAATCAGCTTTCCAAAAGTTCAGGGGCACCATGTGCATTATCTTAAGCTCTTGTCAGCCACACACACACAAACCTCCACTTCCAGAAGGCTGCTTCTAGCACTCCCCAGAATGTCTGTTACACAGAGCAAGTGGGGTCTTGCCCATGCCCTCTTGACAGTTAGTCTTCAGACAAGAGTACAGAAAGATAACTAATTAACAAAGGATATGTTTCCTGCAACCATCATGTCAAATAAACATGTAAACGTACCATAAAGTCTGTGAACTATATATGAATGCCAGGCCATCTGAGTCTGTGAATGCCTGTCTTCTTCACCCACGGATGTTGAGGGAAAGGGGTCCTCCCTTCCTGTGTCCTTATTCAGTGTCTCTGAAACGTGTACTGCTTCCAGATTTGCACCTACACCTATCAAAAAACTCCAAGCATTCTTTCTCATCAGAAACATGAGCTGTGTATACTGCTATCAGAGCTCTAAGATTCTTGTGGTTGCCAATCTCTACCCTGCAGTACACACACAGTACTGGAGAAGGATGGAAAAAAGCAGCTGGACTCACTCGCGTAATATTGCTATGTTTTCTTTTGCTTATTACTTCTTGCTTAGTCATTCTTCCTCCAGTCTTACAGCAACACACAATTATCAGGGTTAGCTAATGCCTAGACCCCTTTTATTCCCTCATCTAGGATGATACAGTAGCTTTCTCTCAAGTCTCTTCTGTAGGTATCTTGTGTTGATCAAGAAGTAAAGTGGATTTTTGACAAACATGCAAAGACCACTCAATGGGAAAAAAATAGTCTTTTCAACACATGATGTTGGGACAATTGGAAATCCACAGGCAGAAATGCGAGGTTGGGCCTCTACCTGATACCATATACAGATGGATCAAATATCTAAATGTAGATGCTAAAACTATCAAACTCTTAGGAGATAACATAGAAGTAAATCTTTGTGGCCTTGGGTTAGACAAAGCCTTTTTCAGAGACACCGCCAAAAGCACAGCGACTAAAGCAAAAAATAGAAAAATTGGACTTCATTGAAAGTAAAAGCATTTGCACTTCAAAGGACATTGGCAAGTGAAGAGACAACACAAAGAATGGAAGAAAATATTTACAAGTGATATGTTAGATAAGAAACTTTTATCTAGAATATGTAGAGAACTTTTATCACTCAATAATAGAAAGACAAATAACCCAATTTAAAAAAGAGCAAAGGACTTTTCTCCAAAAAGCATACACAAATGGCCAATAATCTCATGAAAGATTACTCAATATCATTAGCCATTAGGGAAATGCAAATAAAATCCACAGTGAGATACCACTTTATATCCATGAGGGGGGCTATCATCTAAGTGATGGACAAGAACAAGTGCTGACTAGGATGAAGAGAAATTAGAACTTATACATACTGCTAGGGGGGATGGAAAATAGTGGAGTTGCTTTGAAGCTGACAATTCATCAAAATGTTAACCATGGAGTTACCACATGACCCAATATCTCCACACCTAGGTACCCAACAAAGAGAAATAAAAATACATGCCCACATGAAAACCAGTGCACAAATATTTATAGTAGCCATATTCATAATAGCCCAAAGTAGAAACAACCCAAGTAACCATCAATTGATGAATGAATAACCAAAATGTGGTCTATTCATACATGGAATATTACTCATCCATACAAAGGATATGTGTTACGATACTGATGAAGGTTGAAAACATTATGCTAAGTGAAAGGAGGCAGGCATAAAAGGCTACATATTGTATGGTTCCATTTCCATGAAATATTTGGAATAAGCAAACCAATAGAGACAAAGTTTTCCAATGGCTGCCTAGGAAACCTTGTGGGGAGAGGAAAGCACAAGGACATTGTGGGAGGCATGGAGGTCATGGCTGAGAGTGATGGGGTTTCTTTTTGGGGTGATGGAGTTAGATTGTGGTGATGGTTGTACAACTTTAAGAGTATACTCAAGATCACTGAATTGCAGGCTTTAAATGATGAACTTTATGATATTTGAAATATATGTAGACTTAAAAATGTAAAGAAGGGGGGAGAGGGGAAGAAGAGGAAGAGAAGAAAGAGAATAAAGAGGAGGAGAGGGAGGAGGAGCCAGAGAGAAGTAAAGCAGCAGATGTTAAGCGTAGAGTCACCACACAGCAGTAAAGAAGGACGAGGGTTTCCAAGAATGCAAAAACAAATGACCGGAAGGCAAGCTGGCCACCTCTTCCATAAAGATTAGAGTCATTGAAACTCCAGATTCCTCGTGGTCCTTTCAACCCATCCCCTGATGGCAGGGGCTGTCTTAGACTGTACTCACCACCTATAACTTCATTCACTAACATACTCAATATTGAGCTTTTGTACCTCCTGCTATGGATGCTGTACACCTGGATAGATAACCTGATGTGTCCTAGACCAGGTGATGTGTGCCGCCCAGACTTTAAAAAAATTATCATTTAAGTCTGGAAAAAGTTTTAAAGATTAAATAATAATAATAATAATGTAATAATAACTGATTTTGATACAGCACAAAAGAAATCTTTATTTGGCTGGGATGACCTGTCCCTTTTTGGAACTTCTCTAATCCTGAATTTCATCTCTCTTTGTGGCCTTAATTGCACCCTATCTTCTATTACGCTATTTTCAGGCTGAGATTATATTATCTATAGATTATAAATCCTTCAGCGAAGAGTCATCACTGTATCCCAGGGGCCTAGCACAGAGCTTGCCCACAGTATCCTGGGCTCTGCTGTTGTTTATTGGTGATTGAATCAATGAGCCTCTGATTCCATTCGCAATTGGACAGAGTACACACATAAAGAATTTAAAAAACAAACAAAACAACGTAAGAACTTCGCTGATCTCAGAGGCAGAGGCCATTTGTAGCCTGTGTTGTCCCTGCCTTCCCCCAAACTAGCCCCAGTGTCCCCAGTTGCCCAGCCCCAGGCCTCTCCTGTGTTGGAACGGCTTCTGTTACTGTTTTTGAACAGCCTGGGTGCATTGTACAATGGAACGTGGTTCCCCTTACAACCCTGCTCCTCTTATAATACTAGGTAGATTTTGGAACGTGTAGGAAACCTTGACTGGCCTTCATGTTTAACTATCCGGAAGCAGTTGCCTTCCTCTGTAGATGCTCTTTGAAATATAGATGAATCCAGAATTCAGAATGCAGATCAGTCATTTTCTTTCTGGATCTCCCGGGGCCTCCTCAAGGGTACTTCTGACGAGGCCACTACAAATCCCAGTGCCCGAGCTCCCGGGGGTTCCCACAGAGCAGGCACGTTCAAGGGAGTCCTGTGGGGAGCGAGCGGTTCAAGGGGAAAGCTGAGCTTTGTACAGGACTTAGAGAGCCCCGGAAACCCGCGAAGCCCTTCTGCTGCCTGTGTTCACAGACTTTGGGACTATTTGCTTTCTCATCCCATAGCAGATGGAAAATATTTTCAGAAATTTTGTTTCAACACACTCAAAAAAATTGTATTTAGATTTCGTTTTTTGGAGAGGGGAATTCAGAACCCTGTAGAATTAAAATGCATCCAATACATGCGTAGATCTCTTAAGAAATCTTATGTCTATTAAATTACAGAAAGAAGGGTGGCTTTTCCAGGATTTTGTATGCTCATAACTTACCACATTCGATATTGTTTCTTTAAAAAAAAATTTTATCTCTTTTTTTAAATTGAAGTAGAGTCGATTTACAATGTTGTGTTAATTTCTGGTGTACAGCATAGTGATTCATTTATACACATATATATTCCTTTTCATATTTTTTCCATTATAGGCTATTACAAGATATTGAATATAGTTCTCTGTGCTGTACAGTAGGACCTTGCTGTTTATCTATTTTTATACATAGTAGTTAATATCTACAAATTCCAAACTCCCAATTTATCCCTTGCCACCCCCTTTCCTACCTGGTAACCGTAAGTTTGATTTCTATGTCTGTGAGTCTGTCTTTGTTTTGTAAATAAGTTCATTTGTTTGATATTTTTTCTTCAATTACAATCACACGGTCAAACCCTGCTCAGGTTTACAAAATGCTCTTGCAGGCCACCTTGAACTGTTGCTCACAGATGGCAACGAACTTCATCTTAGGGATGAAGAAACTGAGGCTGAGAGGTGTAGTGACCCCCTGGGTGCTCACAGATAACAGTAGCGCCGGCACCCCAAAATCAGTAGTGAGGCTTCGGACTTTATCATCTTCACTTAGCATCTCACCTCATCCCGTTACGTTTAGACACAGGAAGCCCAGATGCCAGAGGGAGACAAACATAACCGTCTGAGGATGTACTTTCCAAAATCAATATTGACAAGAAGAAATTAGCCTCAAGATTTGGAGGAGAGGAGGCATAGTGTGGGTTTTATTCTCTCTTTTTGTGGGGCTCATAACCACATTTCCCTTCTTATCACAAAGCAGACTGAATTTACAGATAAGAACTCCAAGTCTTTGGTCTAGGATTCAACAAACCTTCTACCACGACAAAGGTTCACTGCTTTCCATGCGGGCACGATGCTCTGACATTCCCATATGCAGACAACTCGCCAAAATAGTGTAGTGTTTCAAAACCCATGTACTGAATGGAGACAAGATCTCAGTACAAGCCGTGGGAGCAGCGTGAATTTATGAAGCAGAAAGTGTGGGCCGAGGAAGAGACCAGCCCAGTACCAGTTTACTGGCCTTGCTGTTCTCTTAAGAGGCACTAACGGTAGTGGGCTGGCGCAATGGAAGCAAACCCGGCTTCACTTAGAGCAGTAGCATGAAATTGGTTGCAATAAAATTATGCATTAAGCGTGCATTATGTTTAATAAGACTGGATTGCGGTTCCCATGTTTACTCTGTGACTACTGAGGCTGATCCAATTTTCTAAAGTTCCCCAATCGGTTCACGATCAAGTTTCCGGCCAGAAGGTCAAATTTCCCTCGCTGTTATTATATGTCTCTATTACTTTACTATGGCATTTACACTTTATATTCATTACGTTTTTTTTCCCTATCTCTTGAACCTTCCCTGTTCCAAAATGTTCCCTGTAGATGGCCCGTTTGACACAAATTAGAACAACCTTGAGAGCTGTCAACTGGAGACTGTCTGAGAACAAAAGGGCATGATGGCAAACCAGCGCTGGAGGTAATTTCTCGCGCTTTCTCTGAAGGCTTCTTAATGGCCTTGGAGAAATAATGCATTTCAGATCTGTACCAGGAGACAAAAGAGTGGGTGCTGGGGGAAGCATATGACTTGGTCTTTAGACGCCACTGTCCTGGGGTTAGGAGTACTAGCATTGGAAAGTGGGGATGTCTGTTTTCATTTCACCATGTATATTATTATTATTAATTCATTAACGAGCAAACACTCATTGGGAACCTACGAGGTGCCAGATCCGGTGAATGGAATGGGAATGTTCACCAATCAATAAGACATGATCCGGCTATGATTTTTACGGTCTAGTGGGGATGGGATGTAGGGAGATTGATACATAAAAATATAACTTCAAGGCACTGGGATAAATAGCATATCAGAGGAAAGAATGCAATACTGGGGTAGCAAGAAGGAAGGATAATTAATTTTTCTGGTGGAGAATAAGCAGCCTTTGCAGAAGAGGTGAAATGATTTTCTTTAAAAAAAAAAAAAAAAGAGTGAGGGGGGTAGAAATAAAGAGCATTCCAAGCAGAGAGCATAGAGAAAATGACATCAGCAAGACATGGAGGTGTGAAAGAGGATGATACATGTGGGAAATCACAAGCAGATTTCTAGGGGCCTCACAGGGCACAGGGGTTGGGATGGGGTACGAAATAGCAGGAAACGAGGCCAGAGCGTGAGGAGGGCTTAAATACAAGGCCACTGGGCATGCAGACATTGTCCCAAAGTCCTAGAGGCATCACTGACAAATTCTCTCAAGTTGAGAAGTCTGGTCTTTTATTTCTACAAACTCGTTTAAACTGGGTGAAGAATAAATATGGCCCTTTTAAAACATCTTTCTGAAAGAATACATTGAAGGCAATGTAAAATCACACATGGTGTATACGTGCATTTTTCGTATACATCTCTCTACATCCACATATGGATACACATGATGCAGTGGTGCCTGTAATACGTATGTGTATGTGCTTTAGATACATACCTATCCTCTCTTTACCTTCTACCATAGGCTTGACAAAGCTCTCCTGTGACCTTTTAAATAGTCATCGAGTTCAACCACGATGAATTAATGGGTATCATTTTTACCGTTCCACTGTAAACAACGCTAAAATAGGACAAATATTTGAAGCAACTGTTTTCAGGCATTGCACAGCAAAGAGTACAGAGCTCCGATCTTGAGAGCAGGAAAATACATAAGGTGAACTCCCCATTCATCCTAGGTTTCTGCATGGAAGTATTTTTTTAAACTTCTGCCCACAGAAGTGGGGCCAAGCGGAAAGCATCAGTCTCCCTAGGCAAAGGGAAACAGAGAATTCAGGGATGTTATGGCAGCTACAATTTGCAAGGCAAGGTTCTAAAAAAAAAGGGAACTATGCAGAGAAGGACCTCTGGAAATTTTCACTGAGTCTTATGTCTTCTGTGAAATGGGACAAGAAAAAAAAATTAATAGGTATAAATAAAAATTCTGTAGATAAATTCAAATGGAGTTGTAAAAAAAAAAAAAAAAGGTACAAAATGATTTGTCCCATGCTTCCTCCTATTAAGTGACTTTTCAAATTCAACTTTCTCAAATGCCTCTTGCCAGAGCTGGATAGTCCCTTTTCTTAATACCTCAAAGCACTTTTAATAGCCTTTCCTCACACCCCAAGAATGCTGCATTGTGGTTATTCATGCAAATGTTCGTGTTCCACGCTATCTGTGGGCTCCTTCAACTCTGTACTCCCTAGAGCTCAGTGGTTAGAACAAATGAATGATGGGATAAATGGATGGAGCGAAGGATGAAAAAAATTTCTGCCCACTCTTGCTAAAATGGTCAGAACCCAAAAGAGAAAAAAAAAAAAAAAAAAAAGTACAAGAAAGGCAGATCTACATTCCTCTCCAAAAGAGGGAGCAATAGAGTTGTCACCTGGATAGTGCTCAGTATTGGCAAACACAGGAAGTTCAGATTATGGCCAGATGAATCCTTAGCTTGCTGAATGTATTTTTCTTTAAAGAATTTATGAAATTGCCTAGAGTATATGATAAACTGTTTTTATTTTATATACATTTTATGTTTAGCATTCCACATTCATATAAAAATATACAAAAACTTTCCTTCCGTGCTATGGATACCGTGCTGAGATTCTGCTGCTAAACCGACTACTTTTTAATTAAGTCAGTCTGGCTGTCATCATCTTACTAAGCGATTTCTTTCCCAGTTTTCTCCTGAACACTTATCATCAAATTTTCAAACACACAGAGAAATTGAAAGAATTGTACAATGAGCACTAACATACCCACCATCTAGACTCAAAAATTACTCACCTCTTGCCATATTTATTTTATATCTCAATCTATATACATATATGTATTTATATTTTCCGCTGAAAGTAGGTTATAGACATTATGACACTTTACCCCTAAACATGCCAACCTGTGTATTCCTAAAAATAAAAGCCTTAGTCTGTGTAACCTCAATACCATCATTTCAACCAGAAAATTAATAACCATCATCTAATGACTAGTCCCACATTCCAAATTTTCCAAAATTTTCCCTAATTATATTCTATGGATTTTTTTCAAACTAGGATCCGTGAGGACTCGTACATTTTGTTCAGTTGCTACGTTGCTTCTGTCTCTCTTACTCTCCAAAAATCCCCCACGCAAACTTTTTTTTCATGATACACTTTTTGAAGATACTGTGTCAGTTACCATGAAACTGTCCACATCCTGAGTTTGTCTCCTAGTGTCTTTCTGGTGTCACTGAACTGCTTCCTCAATTACCTGGGTTTCCTCTAACCTAGAAGTCAAGACTAGGAACTTGATTAGATTCAAGTTAAATATGGCTTCGTGCAAGAAGACGTTGATGGAGACACTGAGGATTCCTTACTCCTTCAGAAAGCACATCATGTCAGGCTGCTCTGTGATTAGTGATGCCAAATTTGATCGCTCCTTTGTAAAGCTCAGATTTTCCCTTCGCAACGAGCAATTAATCTCAACATGAGCATTTACTAGAAGCTATCATCTGTGTATGCCTACGTGCCGGGCACCATGCTAATTTTCTCAGTCTTGTAACAATCTCATAAGGTAAAGATAATTCTCTCCATTTAAAGATGAAGAAACCAAGACTGATAGGTTGACACTTTGTGCAAGAAGAGAATCTCTTCCTAACTACATCCCTGACAACACTGATGGATGTACCGGAATGGGGTGGGCAACTGTTTCTGGTTCTTAATCTATTTCTTTGGGTTTGCCAACTAATAGTCATGGTCAGATTAAAAATAATAACCTTTTCCCAAAATCAGTAGTGGAAGCTTTATGGCTGAAAAATCTTTCAAAATAACTTAACATTTTTAATTTATTAAAGAATTTTCTAGTTTTTTAAAATTCTAAGCAAACTTAAATATGATTGTTTTTGAACAATCTAACAAGTGGAAGTTAACTTTTTATTTTACATCTTTACTAATATTAAACCATAATTTTGGAAACCTGTTTTCCCACTTGAATTTGGTGGACAAGGAAGCAGGAACATAGGGGATAAGCCCTTTCCCTCACAGCTAGGAGAACTGTAGGGACAACAGGTAAATCTCCCTCAGGTTTTAATGATGCCAAAAGGATTTCACTGCTGCTGTTACAGAAGCATGCTCCATTCTCTTCCATCTTTGGGAGGAAGAGAAAACATTCAACCTTTTAGAGACGACCTTTCTTGCACTTTGCCCTCACATGGACTCTTTCTCCAAAAAGCAGTTCCAGGAATTGTAGCCTCCAAGCCAAGAACACCTGGGGTCCTGGCAGAATGCATGGGGTAGAAGACAGAGGAGGTGTAAGGGGTAACTGCTGGCTGAAAAGGGGGTAACTGCTATCACGTGGGAATTTACACGCTTCGTTTAAATTTAATAAAGGTCCTTATACCCAGGTTGGAAAATACCAGAAGAGTCTACCCTCCTGGTCTGCACCTCATCCTTAATTCCCTATAGTCTGGCTTCTATCACATCAACTTCACTTAAAAGTGTTGAGTCCTTCTATGACTTGCCTCCTCTGTAGCGTTTAATCAGACTGCACACTTCCTTCTCGACCCTCTCTCTTCCCTTACGTTAATTACCGTCCACCCCGTGGTCTTTCTCCTGTTTCTCTGATCATTCCTTTGTTATCTCTTTTGCCAGGATTCTCCTTCTCTGCCCCTACAGCACACACTGGCAATCCCCTCGGGTCACGTCCTTGGCCATCTTCTCAATTTGCTTGCTCTTTCTGAATGATCTCACCACCCCTGTGGCTTCAACCATGGCTTGTGCTTGGATGAGTCCCAACTCTGACTAGGGGATACAAATCCCACACCTCTCTCCTGGGCAACAGACTCGTACACATGACTTCCTGTGACACAGCGTCACTGGGCGTCCCCAGGGAAGCTCAGCGGACCCCGATCTAAACTTAGCATGTTCCCCTCTTCCATCCCCCAACCTGCTTTTCCTCCTTTATGCCTCATGTGTGAATGCACCCCCTTCTCAGACTCTCCCAAGCCAGAAATGAGGGATCCATCCTTCACTTCTATACTCCCTCCTGACCCCACATCCTGTAAATCACAGTCCCATGCAACTATTACTTAAATTTTTTTTTGTCCTTTTCCTTCTTTTCTTACTCATAACCTCTTGCCCTATTCCATTTGGGGGGCTGGATTTCTGCAAGTTTTCTAACTGATTTTTCTATCCCAATCTCTGTCCCTTCCCCCATACCCAATACTCTGTCTTCTATGGCCAGGGTGTCTATAAAGCTGATTATGTTATTCCCCTATTTAAAACATTTCATGGACCTCTTCTTGCCCTTGGATAAGGTTTGAATTCTTTAGCATAGCATAAAAGGCCCTTCATGACCCGGCTCCTTCCTCCTTGTCTAGTGTCATGTCTCAGCACTGCTTCCTTTAATCACACTGAAACACATATTCTTGCAATAGAGAATACCTTCTTTTTTGTTCCTACACTTTTGCCCATACCCCTCACTTTTACTGAAGCGTCCCTCCCAACCCTTCATGGCTAACTCACATACGTCCTTCAAGACAGCTCAGACGTCACCATATCCAAGGAGCTTAGCAGGCCATTTGTTTTGGCCATTGTCCCATCTACAGATTTATGATGCCAAGTAATTAGACATTCTGCCTATCTTTAGCAATAATTGATTGGCCTTAAAATGTTGGGTCCTTATATTACATGTGTTTACTTAGTGTGTACAAAGACATTTTGACTCTCTCCTCATTAACACTTAAATACTTGTTGGTAACAGAGTCCAGCTCTCAACCCAACAGGCATAGCTGAGCCCTGAAACCATGTTAACTCTTGCCTACACCAATCTATGGAAAGCAAAGTGATGCCTACATTTCTAAACCATTTGTCCAGGAAAAACCAACACATACAGCTGTAAAGGTTGCGCACTGCAAACATTCACAACAGAACCTATGTTCCAACACCCTTCTCTGGGACAAATGATCACCTGAATCCAGAATGCTACCATAGAATAACTTATGCTCCAACCACATCCGGCAGATTGGGCCACCTTGCATGGTGAGATTACCCAGTTTTAGCCTTTGTTGGCATTTCTCTAGTGAATTACATTTTGGTTAGATCATTAGCTAGTCCTCTCAGGGATGAGCCCTACGGTCAGCAAGAGGTGGATATGCATGCGGGGGGAAAAATTTGCATTTGGGAATCGGCCAGATTCCCAGCCAGATTCTGGGTTTGAATTTTTTGCTTTGCCAATTGCATAGCCCTAAGAAAGCTCTTCAATCTCTTTGACCCTCATTTTCCTTCTTCATTGGACGGTGACACTTAACTTACAGGGAGAGCACAGCACTAAGTTAATATACGTAGACCACCAAGCACTGATCCTGCTCAGTTTAAGTCCGCTCCTTCTTCCCACCAACCTAAGGGGCTTTGTGGCCCAAGGGGCCGTGAATCAAGTGCAACAAGGACACACATCATCTACTGACTAGGCATTTCTGTCTGGGAGCCCACTCATCTAGACGCCTGTAATGTTCACAGTATAAAAGAGTAAAGAGGATATTTGTCAAAAACCCTCTAGTTACATACCCTGGGGTCAGAGAAGAGAAGCTTCCATCAAAATCACTGCCATTTACATTTTTTGGTTTTGCTGGGATTTATTCTTACAACTGCTTACCTGGTTATTTACTATTTTTGTTATGTGAATTCTCAACAAATATCTCATTTCTCTCTTTTAGTTGCTACTGTGTCTCTCTTTGCTGATGCTGTTATGAGTGTTGGGGTCAATCTGTTGGAGAAATGCGGGACTCTAAAGATTCTCTTGTCTGCAGTAGTTCAAGTTATTTGCAAAAACTCAACACATAGTAGCCCAGGCTAGAGGTTCCTGAACACACATTGTCTACAGGATCAAAGATGGCATTTGGGAACAATAAGTAACAACGTTTCTGGGATTACCGCCTCCATTATCTACCCTTGCATAATTGCATGTATTTGTATATTTATGTGTTTAAATATTTTTATGTATGTATGTATTGAGAAAGCTGGTGGTAGGGCTAGAAGCATGTTTTAATAGTAGATGAAATGTGTTTCCTCTGTGGGGAGAATATCTATCATTCCTTTGGAATTGTGTTCTAGGTGAATCTTTGGACAATTCACTTGGGAAAACATAACAAGGTTTATAATGGTTAAATTTTCCCAGAGGAGCCTATTCCAGTGTCTCCCAGCCAGACCACACTGTCACATGGGAAGACGAAACTGACATACATTAACATCCAAAAGGCTGTGGTCTAGGGAGAAAAAAGAAACCAAGAGACAAAACTGAGAAGCAAGAAAGTTACGTAGGATTTTTCAAGCAAGTTGGATTGCTTATGTCAACTTCAGCCTTGAGTCCACACTTAGCATGAAGAGACAATGAGCTCAGAGGAAAGGAAATGGATCTGCTGGGACGGAGGAAATGAATTGGAATCCCACCCCTAGCACTTTGGCAGGCACTAGGGCTGTTTACAAATAGTCCAGTTCTCTCTCCTGGGCACATGGTCGGATTGAATTTTCCACCCACTTAAAGTTAGCTGTGGTCTAAGTTTGGCCAATGAAACATGAGCACAAGTCAGGTGAGTCACTTCTGAATGGCAGATTTAAGAGTTGGTGAATTCTCTTTTCCTGTTGCCGTGGTGATGGCCAATGCACCAATCATAGCTGCCCTGTCAGTCTGCGTCACAGAGTAAGACCATGATGAAGCAGAGCCGGCCTCCTGGTGGACCCTCAGTTCCACACTTAGCATGAGAAGGAGTTAAACCTTTATTATTTGATGTCCCACAGATCTGGGGGTTATTTGTTACTGCCCGGTAATCCAGTCTACCCAGACTGATGCAAGTCCTCTCTGTAGATTATTGAACAAAACTCCTGCTTCTTTCAGCATCAAGTTTCTCATCTCTAAAATGGAGATAACTATAATAATAGCTACTCTCATCAACTCTTCCAAGGATCTAAAATTAGCACATCAACAGTAAATCCTTTTAACAATGGCAAGTGTTATCCTTGCCAGAGTACCCATTACTAAGGATAGAGGAATTTGCCTTCCCAGCATGACTTTAGAACACATTTCTTTCAAGGTTTGTCCTTGGATTAAGGAGAGCAGTCTCAAAAATAACAAAAATCTCCAATGAACTTAATCACCAGACTTTCATTAACAATCAGACTTCACTGCTTAAACATTGCCTAATACAATCAGAGGCTTAAAAAAAAATTATGGTTGAAAGGGTCCAGATCCAAGAGATTTGCATCCCATTGGCCGCCTGGCTAGGAGCTGACAGAGCAGCACAATGTCCCATGAAACTTGTCTTTCTGTTCCCCAACCAGAAAGGATATCCTTTGACCTGCTAGAGCTCTGTGATGGCACGTTGAGTATTGAAGTACGCCCCACCAGTGACTCAGGGCACAACCAGGAAGCCTGAGCCTTCCGTGTTGCACAACAAACCATTCCTCTTTACCCCTCCCCATCCTTGGCTTTACTTCTTTACATTAAAGTTGTCTGCCTGTGACCCTTAGCGGCCTGCAAATTCCCAGCTCATCCTCTGTCCCTGGGAGCAGTTCCTGCTACATACATTATCTTTACTGGATGGTCACCAGATCGAACTTGAAGCATTCCTCATGAATAGGAACTCGACTGTATCCCCAAACTCTTGTACCGTTAAAACAGTCTTCTTTCTTCTTTTTCTTACCAGAGCAGAGCTCTTCGGGACTCTTCTCCCCTGCTTCAACTCCCACTCCCTGAAATCAAACAGATTACTCCTGCATCCTCTCCTATGGAGATTAGAAAGGCAATCACCATGTTGACCTTTAATCTTCAACTCTCTCCGTGGGCTCTGATGTCTAGATTCTTCATCATTTTTGTCAGACTCAGACTCTCGTTTTCATTGTCCCTTTTAAAATATGGTGCACAGACCTATTCTGTCAAGTAGAATGTAATTGCCTTGGTGGCAGAAATAGCATCCATCATGGTAATGGTTGAGTCTTCCCCACCTAATGAAGTTTCAAGCTCATTATGGGGGCTCCATAAATATGGCTGAATAAATGCATGAGTATAAACGGTACCCCCAGGCATGGTCTCTACCAGTTCATCTGAGACTGCATCTTTTTATCATGACCACAGACTTCCTCTGTCCCCCCAGTTCTCACTGCCACTTCCCTTCCTTCGTGCCCCCACACAGGAAGACATCTGACTGCTCTCTGGGTCTTATCAGAGCAGTAGACTCTGTACATGGAGCTACGCTCAGGCTCATTTTCCTGAGCACTTGGTGCAGCTGCTCCGCTGGACTTGGCCCCGCCGCAGTACCCCAGGACCTGTCTCAGAACATGCCCCTCCTTGGGCCACCAGCTGGGAAGGAGGGCCTTACCTCAGCCTAGAAACTTTGATGAGATCTGTTCCTGCTTCCTCCAGGCTCACCTCATGTCACCACCACCCAGCTCCACCCTGCCTCTGGACTCCAATCTCCTGGTTGCCTGAAGATACCATGTTTCTTTCTGCCTCATGGCCTTTGCACATGCTGTTTCCTCTGCCCTGAAGTTTCTCTTTCTATCCTTTCACTCTCCTTCATCTAGAAGATGTGCACTTAACCCTCCACTCACCTGCACTCAAACATCATCTCCTCAGAGGGGTCGTTCCTGAATTCCAGACTAGAATTGGGTGTTATTTGGTTTTCTCAGCATCACAACTCTTTCCTTTAGCAAATGAATGATAATTTGTAATGACCTGTTTACTTATGTCCATTTCTAAGTTTCATAAGGGCAGGGCAGAGGCCTTATTTATTTTGATCACTGCTGTGTCCCAGTGTCTAAAATAGCACCAAACACACAGTAGGCCCTCAAGAACTATTTGTTGAAAGAATGAGTCAGCATTTTTCTCCTTCACTAAACTCAAAAATTCCATGAGGACATACAGCGTTATTTTTGCAGATCACTGTATGCCTAAGGACCTAAACAGTAGCAGGCACAAACTATGTACTCAACAACAGTGAATAAATAAGGAAGAAAAACAAGACAAAGAGGGGGAACAGGAGGCAGAGATGTAACTAGCAACAGGGTCCCCTTTACCCTCCAAAGTGTGTCAGTTTGGCCAATAAATTATATGGTCATCATAGTTATGTCTCATGTTTCGATGATTTTTTTAGGTCATAAAGCAAGGGATGTAAGAGAGATTAGGACTTGGAAGTTTGCCATGACTCTAAAGTCACAAGGCAGTCAGAGAGCCAGATAAGACAGTTCAAACTCTGGTGGTTCCAGAGGCGTCTCAAGGAGTCTTGGGGGTGTCCTGAGTCCCCGATGGGCTCCATCTGTCCAAGTGCTTGTGGGAGGCTCAGAGCTGGGCTTACTTTCTTTGTTACATTAGTGGAAAAATCAAAATATCACCTAAACATTTCCCTACCCCATCATACACATGCTTAGACACATTCTTACACACAAACACGGAGTTCGTTAGTGATGGGCGAAAGCAGAGAACAGAAGTATGTGATTTTTATAGTTTCTCGAATCTCCAAAATTCAGGGCTTCTGACTTCAAACTTCCCATCTCGTTCATATTCCCCAGGTGGAACCTGATGGAAGTCTTGAAAGAGGTAATGTTTGAGCACAGATCTAAAGGAGTAAAAGCTACTCTGCTTCGTTTCTCTATTTCACCTTACAGCAAAGTTTTCAAAGTTGAAATTCTGTGTTAGTTTGTTATCGAGTTTAATAGAAAACAGAGTTAACTTCTAACCTTCAGGCTCTGGAAATCAACATAGGTTTTAGAGTCCAAAATCTGTGTCCCAGCATCCAATAAGTTTCTTTTCCAAAACATCTTATCACCCTGAATTTCTCTCTCTATGGATTGTAATGATGGGTTCCAGTAGCTGGGGTGCACAGAGAGTCACTTAGACCCAGCTCTTCCCACATCCTTATGTGAATTTCTAGGCACACTTAACTGGAGCAGATACTTTCAGTGCACACACCTTACCAATGTATCTCAGTTTCTTTGAATATATATATATATATTCAAATTATACCACAGTGTACGTTTCTTATAGGAATGGATGTTGCCACTCTTCATATATGGATATGGTCCAGCAAACATATAGATGGACAGAGATAGAGATTTAGGAATATTTGCATATTCATATAGGAATATATCTACTCATTCTTTCCTTTATCCAACAAATACATACCAAATGTCTCCTGTGAGTCACGTGCTGTTCTAGATTCTTGGACTATATTGTGAAGCACACCAGACGAATATCCTTGTCTCTCCTGGAAATTACATTCCAGTGGGGATGGCGGGAGGAGGTTAAAAAGTAAACACAGTAAATAAATCATATGATCTGTTAGAAGGTAAATGGTACAGTGGACTAAGAGGAGAAATATGGCTGGGTGGGCTGAAACTTGAAACTGACTGATAGAAAGGTTATGTAGATTTCATTGGGAAGCTGATGTTTGAACAAAGACTTACCGAAAGTGAGAGAACAGACTGTGTAATAGCTGCTGGGAAGGGTTTTCCAGTTACAACCAGTGTAAAGACCATGATGTGAGAAAGCACCTGAGATTGTGGAATAGCAAGGAGTATCTTGAAATACAAGGGTGGAGGGAGAGAAAATTACAGGGAATATAGTCAGAGAGATGACAGAAACCAGAACCTGTAAAGCATGCAGATATCATACACACGTGTTGTGCGTGCGTATAGAGTACACGCACAGACATATCATTTTTTAGTCTTAAATGCATTTTAGACTTGTGTATATTTCTGCTGTCTAAATATCTGTTATATACATACAGAGAAATATAAATAGCATTCATGTATTTGTGGAACACAGCTCACCTGATCATGTCTATGTATGCTTTACCTATGATACTAGATGTGCGTTCACGTCCGTAGTGTGCAACTGAGTGTACACGTGACTTTATGGATTGTAGTGACACTGCATATGCATGTGTACATGTGTACTTAAACACTGCACTAATGCCCATGTCCACAAATAGCCATGTGTCACTACCAACGACAGGAAAAGTCTCCCAGGTGTTTAATTATGTGAACTGTGTGAATTCATGGGCTTTCTCTGTAGGCACCTGGCAGAAGACAGGGACCTACATCATTCCTCATGACCATCCTTCCTCACGAGAGAACCCTGCCCCAAGGCAGAAAGGGACAAGCAGACAGGTTTTAAAGACTGTGAGTCTTGAGTCACGAGACTGAAGAAGACAGCAACACCATGAGTGTCTGTGCAAAACGCAAGGTTCTCTGACATCAATAAAGTATTGACCCGATTCTGGTACCCAGTCATTAACTGTGGGAATTAGTAAGTGCCAGCCCGTCCTGCTCCTGTTCTGCTAGAGACCTTTTCCTTCCTTTCTTATTCTTTTTCTTCAACTTGTTGCAGACGAATAAATTGCTGAGACACATCAATTTTAATTTGAGATTTTATTCTTAAAAAGCTTGGTATATGGGGTGAGATGTAAGGTTGTTTTTTTTTTTTTTTTTCTATTTTCCATACTTGCCAGAGTCATAAACCTAAGGCCAAGTTAATTAAAGTCAATGGAGAGGTTTTTTTTTTTTATTAAACTTTCTCTTTCTATTGATTTTTCCCTCTCATACAAAGAGTACAGACTTAGTCCTCAAAATCAAAAAACACTGTAGAGCAAAGAAATGGAATAACCTGGCTCCTAAGATGATTTACAAACTCCAACACAGGATTTCAGAGCTGGCTAGGATTTCAGAGGTGGCTAAACTGGCAAGATGTTGAGAAACTCGGTCAGCTAAGGACAGACAGACCCAGCTGTGCGCCAGCTGAAGTCTGTGAGGCCAAACTCCCAGGTACATTTGGCTCCTAAAAGCTATGTTGGTTTCTGTGTGGTGCAAACATCTGGACCATTGCAACAGCCTCCTAATTTTTATTCCCAGTTTTGATCTATTCCCTCCAATCCGTTTTCCATCCAGGAACTAAATGCATCTTCCCAAGGCACAGTTCTGATGGTATCATTTGTAGGCTTAACACTTTCTAGTGGCTTCCTCTAACCAAGTATCTGAAAACTGCAGCCTGTGGGACAAACCCAGACCACCACCTATTTTGGTCAATCAAGTCTCATTGGAACATAGCCATGCTCTTTTGTCTATGTATCATCTACGGCTGCCTTCACACCACGACCCCAGAGATGAGTAGCTGTCGTAGAGACTGTATCTCCTTCGCAGGCTAAAACATTTACTGTTTTATTTATTTTTAAAAAAAAAAAGAGTTTTCTGATCCCTGCTTTAACCCATCAAATGAGAACCATGATCTCAGTCTAGCATCTAAGACCTTCCAAGCAATTGCCCCAAGTTGGCCTTCCACTTTAATTACTATTCCCCCTTTTAACATAGCCCATGTTGGAGTCATTAGGGACCACTCGGTGCTTCCCAAACACTCAGGGGCGGAGTCAGATTGTTCCATGTCCATTTCCACTTTTTCTGGTTACAGCATTTGAGTTTTCCTCGGAAAACGGCTCTTCTTCAGCTCTTAGTCTTTGTGGTTCTTGGAGGCTAATCTCACCCCCAGCCCCAGTAAAGAATAATGACAAGACCTTGCAATTGGAGTATTCTATTCTTTTTATAATAATTGATTCTGAAATCTGCATGTGGCTGAAGCTATACCAATGGGGTATAATACTGGTGTATAATTATTTCTCAAACTATTGAGAAAGAAAAACTTTTTTTTCCGCCACCAGGGCTCTTGAGTCTCTCAACTGTAACTAATACTGGGTAGGAGATGACTTGAGAATGAAGTCAATATGGAGAGAAGCAGAGCCAAGAAATGGAGAATCTGGTCAGTGGCATATTTTAGGCACCTGGTTCAAACTACACCTGAAGCTAGCTCCTGAAATAGTGTTCATTTACAGAAAACAATAAGGTCTCTTTTTGGTCTTGAGAAGTTTGAATAGGTTTCTGTCACTTGTAATCCAAATAGCACTGCTGTAAACACTCCTCCTGTTCCCTAACTATATGTCATTGCTCTGTCTCTTCCCTCTATTTTAAATGCCTTCTTCCCAGTTCTCCCTGACCACATTTTATCTTGCTTTAAAGACCTAGCTCTTTGAATTAGAGTTCCCTCTGGATATATGCTGAGGAATGGGATTGCTGGATCCTATGGTGAGTCTACTTTTAGTTTTTTGAGGAATCTCCATATTGCTTTCCATAACAGCTACATCAAGCTACATTCCCACCAGCAGTGTAGGAGGGTTCCCTTTTTTCCACACCCTCTCCAGCATTTATCATCTGTGGACTCTTGAAAGATAACCATTCTGATTGGTGTGAGATGATACCTCATTGTAGTTTTAGCTGTACTATATACAATAGCCAAGATATAGAAGTAACCTAAATGTCCATCGACAGATGACTGGATTAAGAAGTTGTGGTATATTTATACAATGGAATACTACTCAGCCACAAAAAAGAATAAAATAAAGCCATTTGCAGCAACATCGATGGACCAAGCGAAGTAAGCCAGAAACAGAAAGAAAAATACCATATGATATCACTCATATGTGGAATCTTAAAAAAACAAAAGAAAAAAAGAGGACACTAATGAACTCATCTACAAAACAGAAACAGACTCACAGACATAGTAAACAATCCTATGGTTACCAGGGGAAAGGGGGTGGGAAGGGATAAACTTGGGAGTCTGAGATTTGCAAATGTTAACCACTATATATAAAAACAGATAAACAACAAATTTCTTCTGTATAGCACAGGGAACTATATTTAATATCTTACAATAACTTTTAATGAAAAAGATTAGAAAACGAATATATGTATGTATATGCGTGACTGGGACATTATGCTGTACACCAGAAATTGACACATTGTAACTGACTGTACTTCAATTTTAAAAAAGACCTATCTCAGACTTCATTTCTCTAAAATCTCTCCCAACCTCTCAATGAAATGCAATCTCTTACTTTGAGCTCCAGAGCTTAATTCTACCTTTCTTATCATCTAGCACCATGCTCTGTACCTTGTACTGAGTACATGAAAATGTTTGTTGAATAAATAAAGTCATGGTGTGGAGTGATTCTTTTAATTATTATATTTGAGATGAGGGTCTGAGGACATGGGAAATGCTTCAGACTGAAGCATATTTTCATCTGAACTCATAAGCCAGCTCTGATGTTTTAGTAATACTACATATTCAGAAATGTTGCAAGAGCACAAGGAGATTCTACATCTTCTTCACCCAGACCTCTCAGTTGTCAACCTTTGGCTGTATATTTTTGTTCCCCACACTCCATACACACACAGTAATTATTTTTGTTCTTTCTTTGTCCCTTAAGAGCAGTGTATATATCCCCAAAACAGGCACAAACCCTTTCCAACAAAAGCCAGTGAACCCATCCAACTCAGGTGATCAACATCAATATGGCACCACTGTATACAGGCCCCATTCCATTGTTACTTTCTTAACAATGTCTCTATTTCACTTTGTGGTCTAAAATCCAATTCAGTATCACGCACTACACTTAGCTGTTATGTCTCTTGAGTTCCTCCATCCTTTCCAGTCTCTTGAACTTGACAGGATGGCAAGCCTTTCACTCCATAGGATGTCCCTCAATCTGGGTCCATCTAACGTCTCCTGATGACCAGACCCAGGCATGTATTTTTGGCAGCAACGGCATAGACCTGATGCTCCATTCCTCATAGTACATTCCATGGGGAGGAACAAATGTCACTCCACCCAAACCCAAACGATGCCAAACCTTGATCACCTGGTCAAACTGCTTTCTGCCAGATCTCTCCAAGCTAGAGTCACCACATTTATCTTTGTGACTAATATTTTATAGCAAGATATCCCAAACTAGCCAATATCCTATACTTCAACAGCCTCCACCCACTTGCTATAGCATGTGTTAATAGTTCTGCCTGAAATAGCCACCACCACCATGATGGCTGTCAAATGAGGATTTTCTACATCCCTTATCCCCACTACATCTATCATTTATTAGTTGGTACTTAACTACAAAGAAGAGTTTTCTCTTCCCTCTCTCCCTCTCTCCTTCTCTCTCTCTCTCTTCTCTCCACTATATACCCAATAATTCCTATTTTCTGCAACAGGAGGCAATCTGTTACAATCATTTATTTTAATGTCTTAAACTGCCCTAGATTTGGTCAGCAGGAGCCCTTGATTCTGAAATCCTTTTGACTTGTCCCCATATTCTTCGAGCACTTCCCTACTCTCTGTTGCCAAAAATTAGGAGCTCTTGTTACACTTTTCTTGCCCCAGCTCTGGAGTCAACCTTTTTTTCCCAAGGATCCTTGGTTGCATTTAGTGAAAAATTCTATTTAGAAAGCAAGACATGGTAGCCTCATGTGCTCATTGCTACTGGAATGGCATTGCTTCTAGAACTTTTAGCAGTCAGAGGTAAGAAATTTGTGCACACGTATACATGTAATACATACATTAACACAGGTACATACAGATAGTTACACACATCTACGTCTATTTCTATATGTAGTAGATAGGTATTTCAAAATGAAGCTATGAGTTTACTCTAATGTCTCCGATTCCAACCTAACACTTCGGGTTTCTTTCTAGGCTTCCCTTTTCCATATTTATAAATCTGTTCTCTGATTATGCTCAGTATTGATGCTGATATTAAAAAAAAAAAAACTGAGAGCAAGAATTTTTCTCGCCTTTGCATTTCACCAGAGAGCTGCAAACGTGTTGAAGATGCAGAAACTCAATAAATCGGCGCTGTCCTTTAGCGCCTGGGTCATGTAAAACCTTGGCTTTAGTAGTAAAACTACTGACTGGAGAACTTTTCAGGAAATCGGGAGGCTAGTTGTCTGCCTCGCTATCTATCTCTCTACCTGGCAACAGACCCTCTTTAATTGGCCTCACAGTCTCCCTAAAATGAGAACTGAAAAAACATTCTCAAAGTCTCTCTGAGGCTCTCCAGAGACAGGTGCTATATAAATACAAAGAGTAATCATGGCTGCTGTGTGGAAAAATTCCTCCATTGGTCTTGTTCTACAATAGACGGAGAAGGTTTTCTAGGATCCCTGCTCTTCTCGGGCTGCTAAACAGGTAAGGCGGCTGCAGATGGCATAACTCAAAATGAATTACAAACAACCCTCAACTCCTGTGTTTTTTTCTCTTTTATTTATTCTGCTTAACAAAATACAGGGAATACACGTGAACTTCTGTTGTCACTTAAAGGGGGTCAAACTTTCGATTCTGGGGTCAGGTGAGGCGTGCTGTCTGGGGTGAAACAGACAAGTAGAAATGTCCAGGTAGCCTCAATCCAAAGATCTGCTCTCTCTTTCTTTTCTTCAGCTTTGAGGACACAGAAAATGATTCTCTCTTGCTAAGTCCCTTCATTTGGAAAGAGGAAATTGGCTAAGTCCTGAAGTTTTCCATAAATGGATCAAGTGACTTTATCAGCATCGCATCAGGCAACATGCGTAGGATCAGGACTCAAGCAGAGATTGCTACTCTCCCCATTCATCTAATAGCTGCCTTGTGGCCCCCAGGTGTAGGTTTCATAGGTCACGATTATCCATCGCTGGCTATATTTCAGTCCACCAAACCTAGAGACATTCATAGACATGATCTCTATTTCTAGCCCTTCCTAGGCTCACACAGAATAGCCAACATGGAAAAGCCTTCAGAGATCTTCTTGTCTGATTTCCTCATTTTATAGGTAAGAACACAAAGGTGAGAAGATTTGTCCAAAATGAGTTCTACTCTCTTGTGCTTTACCTCCTCTCCCTTGTATTTGTTTGCCCGCATTTAAAAGCTCTATCCTGGTTAGAGGTCAGCTCTGGATTTAGTTACCTTTCCAGATACCACATTTCCTCCAAATTTTTATGACTCAAAGGAAATGCTACCCCAAGCCTTTCCTCTCACTCAGTCTTACGCTGCATGCATGGAGCACACAGGCATGTGGCATAGTACAAACTGCACTAAAATGACTCTAATCCTGGCTCTGCCACCAACCAGCTGGATGCCGTTGGGCAGGTCCCTTGGACTCTCTGAGCCTCAGTTTCCTCATCTGTGAGATGAAGGTGTTGAATTAAAATATCCATTCGTGCCACAAACAAACATTGAACAAAATAGAAATGCCCTCTCCAGCTACCTAGCTGATCTTGTGCATGACATTAGGTGAAGTACCAAATCTATCATGAATTCAGTTTTTGCAACTGTATGGTGGAAGTACCTATTTCACCTCTTTGTTGTGAGGATTAAGGGACGACCAGGTAAATTACCTATAACAGTAACTACCATATATGGCCAGGTCTCAAAAATAGCTCATTGCTTTTATTATTGTAACTGTCATCATCATCATCATTGCTGTTTCTTCTCTCCTCTCAATCTTGACTCATGCTGTTTCCTCTGCCTGACTTGGGGTTCCTCTCATCTCTTAATCTAGATCCTACCTGGCTTTCAAGACCCAGTTCAAATACTCTTCCACCAAGCCCTCTCTGATGGTCTCCAACTTCTTCCCTCAAGCCCTCACCCATGGAACTCTGATATGACAACTTTATTTGAACATCATGTGTCCACATATTCTCTCTCCATCTAGGCTCCTTGAGAGCAGCGTTTCCATCTGACTCATCTTTGAATCCAAGTGCCTAGCACAGAACCCAGTATCTTGTAGGGAAGTAGTAAATATTTATTGAACGAGTGAGGTATAAGATTGCTTAAATAGCAGGTCTACATTGGTTGTATGAACAGTTGTGTTGATTTTACATAAATACAGCCAAGAGATTTTTTGCCTGACTGTTGTTAATAAAACAACTGAAGATGTAGACCAAAAAAATCTACATTAGTGATGCTAAATGTCAGTTCATAGGTCTATTTAATCTAAATTATCTTTGGAGATCTTTAAATATCTAAGACCTGGTGCCCACCTCCTAAACATTCTGACTCAGGAGATCTTGGTGTGAGTGGAGGAAAGTCCTAAATCTTTCTTTTCAAAAGGTATCACAATGATTATGACATGGAACCAAAATGGAAATGCTCAAATGTCTATTATGTCTTAACCACTTTCCCAAGTTTTCTCCCCCAATGCCTGTTTAATTTAAATACACGACCATATAGCCTGAAAGTTTTTTTTGCTCTTTTTATGTTCATCACGATCAATATTTTCTGTCCACATTGAGGGTCGTCAATGAATGAGACATTCATTAAGAGTGAGCATATTGGAAAGATGCAATGTTCTAAATGGCAAGAGATGCAAATTCTAGAATACACCAAGCCAAATAGGTATGAATTTGAATAACCTACTTGGCCTCTCTGGGTTTTAATTTCTCCACTTTTAAAAGCTGAGCATTTATTATAATGGCAGCATGAAGCTAGCTTGGAGATCTTGGGGTCAGCTTGGCTATTCAGCATTAATGAATGATGCCTGACTTTGCTAGATACAACTCTGTCATAAATGAAAACATTTTAAGGGTATCATGGAAGCAGACTGGGAAAACATTGGTTTTGGCAATGACTTTAGAAGGGCAGGAGATTTGCTTCACTGTCTGGAAGTAGAATCAACAGCTTTGTGTATAAACTGTGCTCTGAGCCACAGAATTCCAAAAGCCCACTCTGGGACCCCTTTATGGGGTTGGAGAACTGCTAATGGTAATTCACGTCCAACCATCTCTATCAGCTACAGCCCTTTTGGTTGCAAGTGACAAGAGACACAACTCAAATTATTTTAGGCTAAAAGAACTTGCAGCTGAGCTTTGGGAATAGCCGGACTTAAAAACTCCCATGTTGGAAAAGCTCCCCATCCCTTGTCTCTGCTGCTCTCTGGATATTACCCATGTGTGCTCAGCCAGCTGCCTCCAGACAGCAGGCATCATGACTGATACTTCTACGTTCATCTTTGCTCACCAAAGACAGACTGTCTGTTTCCTTGTTCCAACTTGGAAATTCTTGGGGAAGGACCTGGTCTGGCTTGGATCATGGGTCCACATCCTGAACCAATCATCCAAGACCGTGGAAAACAGGCACTCTGAGTGTCAACTCCGATGAATGTTACAAAGTTTAGGTAAGAGGGGAAGCAATTTCCCCCCTAAAGGGGGTGCTACTCCCAGAAAAAGAATGGGTGCTGGGAAGGCCAAACAATCAGTGTCCACTGCACTGCCCCACAGACGCTTAGGTGGATGTGTGAGACGAGCATTGTCAGCTAGCCAGCTCTGCGGAATCGAACATCATGAAACACATCTCTGTCCTCTCGCCAACTAGCTGTGTGACCTTGGGCCACATTCATCATTCGTCTCTCTGCAGTGGGATTACTTATACGGGTGACTATCTTCTCTACTTGACCAGGGTTGTTTCGAGATCAGACCACAGGTATTATCGTACTAACATCTGCAGGACCCAGTACAAAGTCTGGTCTGGAATAATTACCTAACGTTATGTTGTGGGATTTTTTTTTAATTTAAAAAAAATTTTATTATTTATTTATTTATTTTAATGGAGGCACTGGGGATTAAACCCAGGACCTGTGCAATCTAAGCACACGCTCTACCACTGAGCTATACCCACCACCACGCCATGGGTTTTTTGTTTTAACCATATACAAGCTAAGTTTTGATGCAGCTTACTGAGATATTTACAACAATTAATATATTTTTAATAAAGAAAATAAGGTGAAGGGAATGTAAACAAATGGGAAGAAAAGATAAATCTAAATGCCATAAAATCCTGTTACAAGGCAATGATGACACATTTGCCTTGAAGCTTCCTAGCAGTCGGAATAAAGATGGAAGATAGAGACATTCTATAATTAGGGCTGCCAGATATTGCAAAAAAAAAATCATAATAATAGGATGCCAAGTTAAATTTGAGTTTCTGTTTTTTAAAAAATGGATCACTTTAGTATAAGTTGTTCCATCTGATATTTGGGACATACTTGTGCAAAAAATTTATTGTTCATCAAAAAGTCAACTTTCTCTGGGTTTCCTGTGTCGTACCTGGCAATACGAACTATAATAATGCTTTCCACGCCCAAAGGAACAAACCAGTTGCTCAGGTGAAATAGGGTTTTCTCCAGCACCAGATTTCCCCTAGTAAAGTTCCTAATAGAGGAGATTAATGAGGTGCTTAATGCTGCTTAATTAGCTGAGCTCCCCCAAACTCTCCTTGTCTTGGTTTTCCCCTCTGTACAATGCAGGAATTTGACTCCAGGATCTGTAAGTTTCCTCCTGGCACCAACACCTTATGATTGTTCCAGGCTGTGATTTTCCATGCCTGGGCTGTGCTTTTTGACTAGAACAGCCCTGTTGGAGCCAAAGGCTACTGACCAGAGAACTTTGATTTTGTTGAATTCTTTACTTTACCCAGGAAGCTGACTAAACCCGTGCTCTGATTCCCCAAAAGCTTTCATTGCAACGCCAGCTGGTGGCTCCAGCACCCACCCCTGAAGAGACCAGAATCAACTTCCCTTTCTGTTTCATTGTACGCGTGCATTTCACTATGGAACCCGTGTGCCCAGCAGTGGCTGCTGCTCTCCTGAGGAAAGGTTAACTGAAGGCTGGAGTATGTGTACTTCTAAGGAAGCCCAGAGGACTCAGGGAAACAAAGCAACTTATCCCAGGTGGCGAGGCCAGTAGTCACTGAGCAACGACTCACATCCAAATTCGACAGCCTTTCCACCATATAATGCTGTCTTATAAAAAAAGTTAACAGCAGAGGAGAGGGTGTGGAGAAAAGGGAACCCTCCTACATTGTTGGTGGGAATGTAGTTTGATGCAGCCACTATGGAAGCCAGTATGGAGATTCCTTAAAAAAAACAAACTAAAACTAGAGCTACCATATGGTCCAGCAATGCCCCACTCCTGGGCATATATTCAGAGAAAACTTTAATTCTAAAAGATGCATGCACCTCAATGTACAATAGCCAAGACATGAAGACAATCTAAATGTCCTTCAATAGATGACTCGATAAAGAAGATGTGGAGTGTATATATATATATATATATATATACACACATACACAAAATGGAATACTACTCAGTCATAAAAAGAATGAAATAATACAATTTGCAGCAACATGGATGGACCTAGAGATTATGGTACTAGGTGAAGTAAGTTGGACAGAGAAAGATAAATATCATATGATATCACTTGTATGTGGAATCTTTAAAAAATGATACAAACAAACTTATTTACAAAACAGAAAGAGACACACGGACATAGGAAGCAAACTTATAGTTAACAAAGAGGAAAAGGGGTGAGGGAGGGATAAATTAGGAGTTTGGGATTAGTAGATAAAAACTACTAAATATAAAATACATGAACAGCAAGGTCTTAATGTATAGCACAGGGAACTACATTCAGTATCTTCCAATAACCTATAATGAAAAAGAATATGAAAAGGATTGTGCATATATGTATAACTGAATCCCTGTGCTGTACACCAGAAACTAACACAACAGTGTAAATCAAACATACTTCAATTAAAAAAAAAGTTAATAGCAGAGCCTGTAAGAAGGCTGCTCAGTTTTCCACAGTGAGACCTAAAAAAATTTTTTTTAACTGTGATTAGAACTTATTGCTCTAGGAAAGCTCGCCAAGTTTAGATTCATTTCTTTACCCACAATCTTATTGGGATTATTTTGAAAGCTGAATGATTGAGAAAAGAGTGTCTGGAAAATCCTCTCTCCTCTCTGGAATCAAACGTTTTCTGGGATCACAGTCCACACTGGTGATTTCAGTGGCAAAATGGCAGACTTGCAAGCTCAGACCTCCAGGCTGTTCCTCCAACCTCTGCACTTGGCTTCTGTCTGACCCGAGATGTCCTAACTCAGCAGTCACACAACCGTTTGCATTTCCCCGAAGACACCACACTCTCCCACACTCCAGGACTTTGAGCCCTTCCCTATGACTTTGAAGATCTAGCTCAAAAGTCACCACTTCTGGGAAGTCTTTCCTAATTCCTTTGATCAGAGCAGGCATTGCCAATCAGCTCGGAGTGCCTACAGCTTTTATTTACTACACTAGATTACGATTCTTGGTTCATACATCTCTCCTCCAGGAAATCATAAACTCCTTCAACAAAGGTTTGTTTTCTGTCTATGTATCCTAGCATTTAACGTAGCACCTCGCGTGGAGTTGGAGCTCAGTAATTCTTTGCTGAAAGGAGGGAAGAGGAAAAGAAGGAAAGGGTGGTATCTTTCTTGATACTAACTACTCTATATAGATTAAACAACAAGTTTCTACTACATAGCACAGGAAACTTAATTTAATATCTTGTAGTCACCTATAATGAAAATGAATATATGTATGTATATGTATGACTGAAACATGATGCCGTACACCAGAAATTGACACAACATTGTAAACTGACTGCACTTCAATTCAAAAAATAGAGGGGAAAAAAAAGAGAAAAAAAGAAGATGAATGAAGGGAGATGGGGAGGAAGAAAGAATGTTCTTTGCTGTCTCCAGAAGGAAGAGAGCCCAATGACGTTTTCTTTCATTATTATTCTCTTGGTAACTTCTTTTAAGAGTTTCATTTGTTTGTAGGCTTTATACATAATCAATCTTCATCAGTTCCAATTGTTCTTAAGGACTGAAGCATTAGGATTATGACTTCTAATTGTCTGAACTGTGCCGCGATGTCTGACTCAGGGCTGGAGACTCTTTGGGAGGAAGCATATTGTTGTCTGTATCAGCGTCTTCTTTGGTTTGTCTTGATTGTTTGCAATTCCAGGCACAGGCTCAGTGAGTTCCACATAATATAAAGACAAATGCAGTTAAGGCGATTTGGCAGTGTCACTCACTCCCACATCAGGTCAAGCCACCGAGTCCTGCCAATGCTCCCTCCTACATTTTTTTTTTCATACTGTTTCATCTTCTCCAAACCCGAGCCATGCACTGGCCCAGGCTCTCCAATCCTCCCGTCTGAACTGCTGCCGCAGCTGCTTTGCAGTCAATCACTCCCCATGATTCCCCTCCTCTGACTCGTCCTCTGCCTAGCCACCAGAATGAGCTTTCCGAAACTCAGTCTTAAATTGCTTCATTGTCTTCACTGCTCTTCATCACTGACAAAATAAATTTCCAAAGCTTAATTGGAAAAGGAAACCACTGTGTATCATATGACGTCCCATAATTTGTTCTCAACGCTGCCCATTCTGATCATCTTCAAACCCCAAACAATTACCATCTGTATTAGTTTCCTGAAGCCTCTGTACCAAAGTACCGCAGCCTGGATGACTAAATGACAGAAATTCATTGTCTTATGAATTCCAGAGGCTAGAAGTTGGAGATCAAGGTATTGATTCCTTCCGAGAGCCACGAGGGACAAATTCGTTCCAGGTCTCTCTTTGGCTTGTAGGTGGTCGCCTTCTCCCTGTGTCTTTTCTTTTAATTTCTTTTATTTTCTATTTATTTATTTTTTTAATGGAGGTACTGGGAATTGAACCCAGGACCTTGTACATGCTAAGCACGCTCTCTACCGCTGAGATCTACCCACGCTCCCTCCCCTCTGTCTTTACACTGTCATCCCTCTCTACGTGTCTGTTTCCTGTTCTTAAAAGAACACCACTCAATATGGACTAGGGTCCACTCTAATGACCTCAATTTACCTTGACCAACTCTGTAAAGACCCTATTTCCAAATAAGATCACATTCTGAGGTATTCGGGATTAGGACCTCAACATAGGAATTTGGGGGATGCAGTTCAACCCATGACATCACCTTCCAGTCCCTTTCATACTCCCATGTGTTTGTACATGCTGGCCCATTTGCTTGGAATATTTTTTTTTACCACCAACTCCTCAATTTCTACAGGTAGAGCTGATAAACTAAATTTTGTATTTCTCCTCCTTCTTGTTCACCATTTCCTTATATTCCTCATAGTCTCTCTTTCAATAAGTGAATGATAGTTGTTTCCATGTCTGTCTCCTCATGTGTCTCTTCCCTCCTCTCTCGAGGGCAGAGGTGATCTAATTTGTTGTTTTGTTCCCAGGGCCTAACACAGTTCCTGGCACATAGTAGGATAATTAAATGTTTGAGAAAAACTGAATTAGAAATTGTGAGCCAACAATGAGGTATCACCTCACACCAGTCAGAGTGGCCATGATTCAGAAGTCCACAAATAATAAATGCCAGAGAGGCTGTGGAGAAAAGGGAACCCTCCTACACTGCTGGTGGGAATGCAGTTTGGTGCCGCCATTATGGAAAACAGTATGAGGATTTCTTTAAAAATGAAAAATAGACTTATCATAGGACCCAGCAATCCCATTCCTGGGCATATATCCAGAGAAAACTCTAATTCAAAAAGATATATGCACCCCAATGTTCACAGCAGCACTATTTACAATAGCCAAGACATGGAAACAACCTAAATGTCCATCAATAGATGACTGGATAAAGAAGTTGTGCTATGTATATACAGTGGAATATTACTCAGCCACAAAAAAGAATAAAATAATGCCATTTGCAGCAACATAGATGGGCCTAGAACTCATCATTCTATGTGAAGTAAGCCAGAAAGAGAAAGAAAAATACCATGTCACTTATATGTGAAATCTAAAACAATGATACAAATGAACTTATTTACAAAGCAGAAACAAACTTACAGACATAAAAAACAAACTTATGGTTACCAGCAGCGAGGGAAAGAGAAAGTTGGAGGGATAAATTGTGAGTTCAGGATTTGCAGATACTAACCATTATACATAAATTAGATAAACAACAGGTTTCTTCTGTATAGCACAGGAAACTATATTCAATACCTTGTAATAGCCTATAATAAAAAAGAATATGAAAAGGAATATATATATATATGAACCATTATGCTGTACACAAGAAATGAACACAACATTGTAAACTGACTATACTTCAATTAAAAAATAAAAAATAATAAATAAATAAATATGAAGGCAATAAGAAAAAAAAGAAAGATAAAAACTGGTGAGCCAGAGGAAGTGACACATAAGCTGAGTCCCACAGGAAGTCTAAAAATTATCCCAGTGAAGAAAATGAGGAAGAGCTTTCCAGGCCTGTCCAGGGAAGTGAAGCAATAGGGTGCATCTGTGAAACTATTAGTATACAAAGTAGTGGGTAAGAAATTACAGGACATATGGCTAGAAATGGAGGCAGAGGCAGTTCAGGAAGGGCTTGAGTTAAAAATTTCTGTACCTTATACTCACTCACTCATTTCACACACACACACACACACACACACACGTGTATGTTACGTACTGACTTCCTAGTGTAACATGTTTTAAATCACTGAAAAGGTTTAAGCAAGAAAGTGATGTGGTCACATTTGTTTATTAAGATATGAATGTAGGCTGCCAAGTAAAGATAGATTGTAGAGAGTCCAGGCTGGAAACGGGGAGGCCATTGAAGGAGCTGTTAGCCTGGCCCAGGCCAGAGATGGTCAGGGAATGACCCAGAGCAGACATGACAGAGATTGAGAGGAGTGGGGTGGTTCCCAGGGATACTAAGCAGATAAAAGTGGATAAACGGATGATTGCCTGAACACAAGAGGGAGGAAGGAGAGAAGGATAAACCCCTGGTCTGGGTGGTGACTGGGTGGATGACAGAGCCGTTCCTAGACACTTCAAAGACAGGGGAGAAGCACTTGGAATGAAGTTAGGGGGTACCGTGGGGGAAGGGATGAGATATGGAGGACAAAAAGTTTATTTGAATTACAGGTGCTCAAGGAATATGCAACCGGAGAAGTGGGCAGATGTTCCATTCCTGCCAGTCTAGAACATGAGAGAGGCCTTAGCTGGAGACATGGAAACTGGAGTCATCTCCATAGACAGTATAACTGAAGTCGTGGAATTAGATCCCATAATCCAGGGAAAATGTACAAAGTGAGCAGCAGTAAGGACTAAGGACGGACCCTGGGGCCTGGCAGCAGCAATTCAGCGGCTTGGCTCTGTCCTCTTTCTTTGTGACCGTGTATTTGGAAGGCCATCTTCTTTCTAGGTTTGTATTGAATATTGCCATCTAGGAACACTTCAGTTTATAAAGATAAATGTAATCATAGGCCAAAAAACTTAGCCTTTGTGTGACCCCATTTTAGCCTCTTCGTTTATTCTGCTAATTTTATTCTGTTTATTATTTACCATTCCAAAATATGAAAAATAGAGTCACTGTTCGTAAACCAAAAATCTCCTAGAAGCTCATTCAAGATTATAATTGCAATAATTAAGTTAAATAAAATCCAGCAGGTGATGGTTAAAATCTGCCCCCTCTCTCTGCCCCCTTGAAAGGAACAAGGGAAGGCAAATCTCCACCCGGCAGGAATGCCATGCAACCAGCACCTCAGAAGGGAGCACTGGGATCTCTCATTTTGATAAAAGCCTGGGAATCATTAACGGACATGTCACAGTTGATCTTAACAGCCAGCCACTGGCAGATTGTATTTCGTCAAGCTACGCTCCTGTGTTCCCTCCTCTCTCACACCCTGGTCCCTCCTCTACTGCTACGGCACAGCCGTCCAGCTCAGAACCTGCAAGAATATTGTTGACAAGCCTACTTTTCCTCAGCAACATCCATCCTATAGCAGGTGAAGGCCATTGGTCTATTTCTTGACTGTTTTACGAGCCTATTCTTAAATATTCTCTCCGGATTTTCAGTTTTTCCACATTTAAAATGGGAACTGTACGGATTTGCCTAATATTCTTGCAGTATAAACTAACTCTGGCTCTGACTGTTATTCCCCTAGGACTTTTGGTATGACTTCACTGCTGGGTTAAGCCTTTCTATTTCCAGTGTCTGTGGTATCACAGTACCTTTGACCCCCCAAAAAGCCGCTTCACATTGTACTGAGAAAAATAATCCAAAAGGAAGAATAATTGATGGGCCAGAGACAGTCATTGAAATATTATCTATCAAAGAAAGATGGTATCTTCCAATAGGAGGTAAATTAAGTAAATATCCATTTAACAGAATTTTATGCAGCTCTTATAATGGCATATTTATGAAGAAAGAACCAGGAGGAAAAATTGAAGGAGATACTTCTATAATAACCATAGCTGTATAAAACTGATATAGTCATCTGGATAAAAACTTTAAGAGAACTCACAGAAACAACTTTTAAAAGGCAAATTCTGTAGCTATTTGTTGAGTTCCATATATCTATCCTTCTATCTCCCATTATTATATGTATATATTTAAATTCGTCATAAAAACCCTACGCAGAAGATGTCATCACTGTCAGCTCCATTTAACAGAAGAAGAAACTGGGCTCAAGAATTGCCCAAGACCACTTTTATTATGTTGGAATAAAAAGATTATGAATGGATTGTCTTCTTTTTATTGTGTTTTTCATGAATGATGTTGAGCCATTTAATGCAATTTTTGTTCTAATATTTGCTAGAAAGAAGAAGAGAATAATGAGCTCCATCTTGCAATAAATAACAGAACCAGTTCACTTTAAATTCTGTGGCTAGAAATGTACACTTCAGAACTGGGCAGACTCTTTCTTCCTGTGCCACTATGGAAAATGCCTCCCAACTTCTTTGGGTGGTGAACATCTCCACTCTCTGCCTCCCAGTTTCTCAGAGGGGCTGGTCCAGTCACCATCTCCCTCGTAACTCTTCCCATAGTCACTGATGACGGTAGCTGAAAATCTCTGTTGATCATTAACTGGATACAAAAAAATCGGGTTGTGCCATCGCTTCGACTGAAATTGGACCACTGTTGGGTTGTAAACTTCAAGAAGGAAGGAGCCCCGTGGCTCTCTCTGCCTTGGTTGGCCCCAGCCCCTTTAAGACTGCTAATACAAGCCAGCTCAGCGCATCACCGAGTGAAAAGACTTGAGGACTCACTTAAATGATTGACCTATTTCCGGGCTCTCTGTTGTTGCAAATTACAAGAATATACTGTGTGCATTTTCAGGTAATTTGATACTATTACCTTAAAATTCACCGGTTCCGCCTCCCCCTTCCCACCCCTGTCCAAATGGAATATCTGACCTTTTCCCTTGGCAGCCTGCTTCTCTTTTCCAGGTAACTGATGATGATTTTATACCCTGGATGATAATCAATATGTAGAAGCTGTCTTTATTGATTTAGATAAAACCACCAATTATGGCTATTTTGAGCAGAGCTCAATGAGATTAGATGTGATTATACTGCAATGGGGTGTGAGCCCGCCGGCAACCAGGCTGCTGCGAGGCTATGTAATCGTTACACATGACATGCAAATGGGGGGCCATCAGGAGTGCCCACTCGGTGGGCACTGTCTCCACCCTTCACAGGGCAGCACCTCCAGGCTGGAGCACCTGGCCACGCATGCTTCCGCCAACAAGCACTCAGGACCCCATGGGCCTGTCTCAGAGACAGCAGAGACAGAACGGCTCCAAAAGAAGTGACAGCCTGCATGAATCTTGTTTACTCCAGTTTCCACTGTGTCATTTACCCAGAAATCAGAGGCAGCAACAGTTCCAAGAATATATGGATTTCTGGCAGATGAGGAAGAATGTCAGGAGGCAGGGAAGCACATAGCAGGCTTTGGCTCAGGCAGATAACCTAGGCTTGGAGGTCCCTTCCCACGGTCCCCTTTTCCCAACAGTCCTGGATTCACTGTCCCCTCCTAGGAAGACTTGCCTTCATCTGGTGTGGAAGGTGCCATTATAGTCCAGTGACTAGGAAGGCGCCTGGACTTCGGAGCTAACCTCTACTTTTTAGCTAAATGGCTTTATACAAATTACTAAACATTTCTGTGTCCAATTTGTAAAATAGAGAGTAACAGAATACTTAGAACCCTACTTGAGTGCATGTCTCTGCTCTCCACGTGACTGCCCACGCAGCCTATGCCTACGTTTCTTCACCTGCAGCAGCTACACGATTTAGCATCGCATTTAGCGTGCGATGACCTTGGCCCACGAAAGGTGCTATACCTGACTATTCTTTTCTTCCTCTCAATCAGTTTCTGAGTAAATTGTCTGAGCCTTACCCATCTGGGAACACATGTCTCTGCCAGCCACTGAGGGCTTGGTGGCCCCAAAAGGTCACAATCATGATAATGACACAGCTATATTCCTCTCATTGATTCATTCACCCATTCATTAGTTCAAGAAGTATTTATTCAGCATTTACTAGGATGAGGCAGAGTTCTGTGTGCTGGAGGATAGCTCTGAGCAAAACAGATGAGGTCTCGAAACACATGAGGTCTCGGGAGCCTGCATTCCAAGGAAGAGGGAGAGATAGTAAACATGTGTAAACAAACAAACGGAACAAGATAACTGAAGTGCTGTGGGAACAGAAAGCAGGGCTACGTGGCTGAGAGTGGCTAGTGTACGGGCACTGGGAAAAGGCTGCCGATTTGATGAGACAGTGTCACCCCAAAGAGATGATCTTGAAACTAAGTCGTGAAGGCCAAGACGGAGCGCCCTCTAGGTGGCGTTCTGGGCAGAGCGGCAGCAAGGCCACACGATGGGAACAGGTGGTAGGTTTAAAGAACACCGAAGCCGATCTAGAGAGTCTGTGCTAAGCCAGGGCAGGGAGTTTCCTGGAGCAAAATCTCCAGTGCCCCAGCCCCCACTGAAGTCATTAACTCCTATTTTGGGGTTCCTGCAATGACTCAGAACAATCATGACTCAACTTCTGTGTCTCTTGCGGTGACTCTCTCCAGAGTCACGCTGAATGTGGGGCCAGCCTTGTTGTTCCTGCAGCTCCTGCTATGTTGCACATTGTCACCTGTGCTGGCAGAGTTCTAGCCACTGCCCTTTCTCGTTCGTAGTCAGCAAGCTGAAAAGCAGAAACAGGGAGGCATGTCTGGGTGGCAGAAATAGTCCCCTTTCTGTGTGTTGCACTCAATTGTCAGCCTAGAGAATAGTTTTGGTGGTCAGTTCCCCTGGCAGTTCTGTCTGTCTGATGATGTCTTCACTTCACTCAGGCTTCCTCAGGAACGGCACCTAGAACCCTCTCCCCAAGCCTGGAGCCCAGGCCATTTAAAAAGGGTGAAATCAGAAATCGTCCAAGATGGTACAGAAGAAAGACCCTGAGCTCACCTCCTATCACAAGCACAACAAAATCACAACTATCTGCAGGAACACCATCAATGAAAAAGACTGGAACCTTCCAGAAAAAGATCTACAGCTGAAGACATGAAGTAAGAACCTCAGTTGAGATGGGGAGGAGGGGCAGACTCAGAGTACAATCAAATCCCTTCCCCCTCCTTGGGGGGAGTGACCCACAGACTGAATGATTACATTGCAGAAGTTCTCCCGCAGGAGTGAGGGTTCTGAGCCCAGGGACCCTGCACCAGGAGGACAAGCCCCCGGAGCATTTGGCTTTTAAGGCCAGTGGGGCTTAATTTCAGGAGCCCCACAAGACTGGGGGAAATAGAGACTTCACTCTTAAAGGGTGCACACAAAATTTCACACACACCGGGACCCAGGAAAAAAAGCAGTAACTTGATAGGAGCCTGAGCCAGACCTACCTGCTGGTCTTGGAGAGTCTCCTGGAGAGGCGAGGGATGGGGGGAGCGGGGAGGAGGCTATGGCTCACCGTGGGGACACAGACTCTGGTAACAGCCATATTTGGGAGCTCCTCCTACCATGAAAGCCAGCGCTGGCAGCGCTATCAGCTCATTAGCTCCAAGGCCTGGCCCTGCCCAACAGCCTTTAGACACCAGTACGGGGATGCCTAAGGGCAAACAACTAGCTGGGCAGGGACACAGCCCCATCCATCAGCAGACAGGCTGCCCAAAGACTTCCTGAGCCCACAGCCGCCTAGATATTCCCTAGATACACCCCAGCCCTCCAGAGGACCAAGACACAGTTATGCCCACCAGCGGGCAAGCACCAGCCTCTCCTGCCAGGAAGCCTGCCTGAGCCACTAGACCAGCCTTACTCACTGGGGGGCAGATGCCAGATGCAAGAAAACTACAAGACTCGCAGCTTGTGGGCCCGGCCCTCTTACAGCAAGCCAGGCCCTGCCCTGAGACCAGACGGGCCCGGGCCCTGCCCACTGGCAGGCCAGTGCCAGCTTTGGGGCACCATGGACCCCACAGCCACTGGGCCAGGAACCATCGCCCCACATGAGCCATCTGACCCCAGCTCTGGGATCCCTGGGCCTTGAAGTCAGATTCCAGGGGCCAGCTCTGCCTGCCAGTAGTCCAGCACTAACCACAGGACCTGGCTTCACCCACCAGTGGGTGGGCAACAGACCCAGAGTGTTCTGGACCCTGATTCCACCCACCAGGAAGATACCACTAGCCCTGGGGCCCCCTAGGATTCCTCAACCAGCCGCCTCATGAGCAGGCCCCACTGAACAGCAGCCAGGAGCACTGACACAAGGCAGGACCTGGCAACCAACCAGACTAGGGCCCAACCAAGCCTACCCCAGTGCCCACACAGTCAGCCCATCACAGCAGAGGGACTCACGCAGCCCTCTTAGGGGGAACCACTAGAGCATATAGCTTGGGTGACAAGAGGGGAGTGCACTGCTGAGACTCATGGGACATCTCATACAGAGGGCTACTTTTCCAAGGTCAAAAACACATAACTAACCTATCACATACAGAGAAATACAAATAGCAAATTAGACAAAATGAGGTGGCAGAAGAACATGTTCCAAATGAAGGAACAAGATAACACCTCAGAAGAACTAAGTGAAGTGGATTTAGGCAATCTACCTGAGAAAGAGTTTAGAATAATGATTGTAAAGAGTTCAAAGAACTTGGGAGAAGAATGGATGCACAGAGCAAGAAGTCAGACGTTTTCGACAAAGAGTTAAAAAATACAAAGAACAACCAAACAGAGATGAAGAATCTAAAAACTGACATGAAAAATACACTAGAAGGAATCAACAGTAGATTAAATGATACAGAGGAATGGATCAGTGAGCTAGAAGACAGAGTAGTAGAAATCACTGATGCTGAGCAGAAAAAGGAAAAAAGAATAAAAAGAAATGAAGGCAACTTAAGAGACCTCTCAGACAACATCAAGCACACTAATATTTACATTAAAGGAGTCTCAGAAGGAGAAAAGAGAGAGAAAAGGCCTGAGAACATATTTGAAGATACAATAGCTGAAAACTTTCCTAACCTGGGAAAGAAAACAGTCACCCAAGTCCAAGAAGCATAGAGTCCCATACACAGTTAGCTCAAAGAGGAACACACCAAGCCACATGGTAAGTAAAATGACAAAAATTAAAAGATAAAGAGAGAATATTAAAAGGTGAATGGGAAAAGCAACAAATAACATACAAGGCAACTCCCATAAGGCTATCAGCTGACTTTTCAGCAGAAACTCTGCAGGCCAGAAGGGAGAGGTACAACATATTTAAAGTGGTGAAAGGGGGAAACCTACCACCAAGAATACTCTACTCAGTGAGGGTCTCCTTCAGATTGGATGGAGAAATCCAAAACTTTACAGACACAAAAAAGCTACAAGAGTTCAACACCACCAAACCAGCTTTACAACAAATGTTAAAGGAACTTCTCTAGGCCAAAAAGAAAAGGCCCCAGCTAGAAACAAGAAAATTATGAAATCACAAAGCTCACCAGTAAAGGCAAACATACAGGAAAGGTAGGAAATCATCCACACACAAGCTCATAGGGAGGCTGAAAGACATAATTACTAAAATCATCTATATTCACAATGAGCAGTTAAGGGATACACTAAACAATTAGATGTAAAATATGATATCAAAAATCACGAGGGGAGGAGAGTACAAATGCAGCATTTTTTTAAAAAATGCATTTGAAATTAAGCTATAATCAATTTAAAACAATGACATGTATATAGGGAGAATACTATACAAAAATCTATAGTGGATATATACACGAACCAAAAATCTGTAATAGATATTCAGACACACACACAAAAGGAATCCAAACATAACACTGAGAATAGTCATCAAATCACAAGAGAACAAAAGAAGAAGGGGTCGGGGAGACCTACACAAACAACTCCAAATTAACAAAATGGCATCGAGAACATACGTATCATTAATTTCCTGAAATGTAAATGGACTAAATGCTGCAATCAAAAGACATAGAGTGGCTTAACATTTCTTGTATCCATTGCTGCCTACAAGAGACTCACCTCAGATCTAGAGACACACACAGACTGAAAGTGAGGGGATGGAAAAGGTATTCCATGCAAATGAAAATCAAAAGAAAGCCAGAGCAGCAAAACTTATATCAGGGTGAAACCATGCTCCCTTCTGCATCACACTGCTAGTTTCCATTATAATATGAGGGTAGGACAACAGGCTATGGAATCAGGTGCACCTGGGCTCAAATCCTTTCTTGTCTACTGATTAGGTGTGTAAACTTGAGCAAGGGACACAATCTCTCTATGCCTCACCTTCCTCATCTGTAAAATAGGGAGAAGAATAATACTTGCATCGTGGGTTATAAAGCACCAGCTTAGAGCTTGTCATATAAAGAGATACTTCATAATTTTTCCTCATTGTTGTTACTTCTGAGCCAAGGTGTATACCTTGACTTTCTTATTTTCATGACGGTTCCCTCCTCCCTTCCTGTGACACTAAGATGGGATTTTTATTCCCCATGGTTTGGATGAGACTCAGCCTGAGAACTGGCCATCAGCTCAATTGCTGAGCTACATGATTCCTCCAGTGAGGATCCCCAAATGCTCTCAAGTTCTCAAGTAGAACTCTAAGCACCTGCCCAGCAGTGCCTGAATTTATAGGAGAAACACAGCCTCGTTCCTATCTCTGAGACCCTTATTACTGCAGAAAAGTTAGAGCTTAAATTACACTAGCCACTGATTTGTGCACACACCTGGATAAGCATTAAATTCACGGTGTCAGAAAACAAGCGTGGACCACCCACTGAAGGCTCCTTACTTTTTTCTACTCTTGCTTTTCATCTGTCTTTGAGTTGCCAAAGAACGTTTGTGTTAAGTCAAAAAAAAAATAAATAAATAACGCTGGCATAGTTTGCTTTTGGAAAGCGCTTCATATGAAAGCTACAAGCTTTTGGTGGGTGCTGAAAGACAGAACAATAGGAAACTCCAAGTGTGACTTCTGGCCCCATCATTTAAGGCTGAATTCTCCTCTCTGAAACACAGGGATGGTCTCCGTTGCATAATTTAGACTCCTGGCAAGCACTTAAGTCCTATTCACGTGAATAGTGGCTCCGCTTACAGCCAAGGTAGAATATGCAATAGGCTCTGTGGTGTAGTTAGAACGGGGCTGATGAGAGAGAATTTTCCTGCTAATCCTCTCTCTATTCTGATACCAGCCTGGCATTTGGGAGGCGGGAGGACAGTGGTGACGAGGACGACACAGGGCGAGCAGCGATGTGTAACAGAACGTATGCAAGTCGCATTCCCCGGATGGAAGTGAAATGGACCACATTTTACACTAAAATTTTGTGCTGCTTCTAAGCATCTTGCCAGGAGCTATTCAAAAGACAGTGAACGTATTAGGATTGAGGGTCTCCAAGACCGAGAAGAACGGGCCCAGCCAGGGATAGGTCAGCACTTCTGAGAAGATTATTTTCACTTATTGTGGCCATGTTTATATTCACGTCATTGCTGAGGCAGGAAATCAACCTTCTCTCTTTTTTAAAAAATACTGGTTTTGGTTGTTTGGCCATCAGATTATAGAATCACTGAAATTCTGTATTTTACAACTTAACTTGGTTGCAAAGATACCGAAGTACAGCATTTAAAAAAAAATCTACTGATATTGAATTGCATGATGTCTGGGGCTTCCCAAAGTGTCCCCCCATCTTTAATGTGACACAGCCAGATCAGTGAGTCCCTCGCTAGGTGATATATATGGTCACAGAGAAAGAAAACTAGGCCCACCCATGGCTGGTTCTCTCTTCCTTCTGCTTGCTCCCTGGATGACTTCCTTCCTTTATTTATTCAGTTGCTTCAGATTTCATGCTAACAAGTAAATTCATTCCAATATTGCCATGGTTTCAGCCACCACTTATGCTAATAGCAGCCCTGCTCCCCGTTCTGATCTCCAGACGAAAGTCTTACTATCTGCTGAACACACATCTCTACTCGGTTGTCTTACAAGCACCTCACGTCTAAAGCTTAACTCATGCCCTTCCCTCCTCCTCTATCTGAATTTCTAATTGATGGGATGCTGTCAGCACATTTTGCCCAAGCCAGGAAAACTGGAGGTAATTATTGCTTCTTCCAGCTCCCTCACTCGTCTTGTACAACTGCTTTAAGAAAACGTACTCATTCTGCCTGTGAGTATCTCTTAATTCTATATCGTTTTCTTGTTGTCACCTTAGATCAAGTCAGTATCACGTCTTAACCTGGATCACTGTGTCAGCCTCCCATCAGTTCTCCCCGCCTCAATTCTTGTCTGATTGCAACTGATTCTATGCAAGTAGGAGTGACCTCTATAAAGCGTGATCGGGTCTGGTCATGTGACTCATGGCTAAAATCCTCTGGTGACTCTCCATGGCCCTCAGTCCAAGCTCCTTTGTTTGGCTTAAAAAAAGCCTTCCATAATCTGACACTTCCCTGCCTACATATAGCCCATCTTTCATCACCATCGGCCTTATGCCTCTCTCTCTCTCGTATCTGTGCGTGGCACTCTTGTTTCTGAAACCGCCCTCCTCTTGTCCACCTACTTCCTTCTCTTTACCCAGCATTGAGCTGGTGGACCGTCCTCAAGGGAGATTTCCACGATTCCTCTCCTCCCTGATCAGACTGTGGCCTCCGTAAAGACAGGGCCCCATGTCATTGTCACTTTGGAATCTACAGTCCCTAGCAGAGAGTCTCCCACGTGGTTCTCAATAAAAGTCCAAAGGTTGAATGAGGAGCTTGATCTCAAAGCACTACAGTCAGGTAGGCAGCCCTAAGGGCAGATCACCATCTTGCTCAGAGCCTTCACGAAAAGATAATTCCTTGTGTCCTCCTGGGTTCTCCGAGGATCCTGAAGTGGGTGGGGAATTAGATCCCCCTCAGTTACAGCCTATGAGCCAAGCAGACTCCTTTCACCCTTCTGAAAACTCTTCTGAAAATACTCAACAGCTGCAGTAGGAATGGTTGAGCTCATCTGGTGCCCAGAGTTGCACCATTAAGACGCGGCATGAACTCTTTGCATCTTACACATCTGCTTCTATAAGGGTGGGTGGAGATCTGCGTGGGGACGTGCAAGCAGGAAGAGGGGGAGGCACTGTGTTCTTCACCAACCAACAAGAAAGCAGACACTGGCAGAATTATTACTCCTAGGGACAGCATCTTTAGGGTTTTGCAGGGAAGCAGAGGATGTTCTGTTCCTGTTCTCCTTTTTTGTTTTATTTTGCTTTGTTTCATTTTGTTTTAATGAAAACCAAAAGCACCCCATATTTTACCCAACTCACATAGCTATTCCTTGTGATACAAAAACCTACCGCACCAAACATTGCTATAACAAAACGCATTCAAGTAGCAAATTATTTTTATTTTGCCGGAGTATATAAGTTACAAAATGTTTCTTGTTTCTCCAGCAAGCGTCGTGTCAATGCTATTATCCTGCCCTGCTTCCCTGAGCCTTATATTAAATATTATCTAGCATTCACAGTGGAAAAGCGAAAACAAAAATCTGAGGTCAAACAATACCGTGCTGAAAGCCGGCACCTGGCCCGAATGCCCACGACCTCAGGGATGTTCAGTGATTCCCTTGATGTCTATATTTTTGAAAATGGTTTTGCGGATTTTTATTTGAAGTTTGAAATAACAGCAGAGAGGCAAATCTCAGAGGCACAATGTTGTCTTGGATCCCTAGTTTTTTAATATTTTCCTTCAACCCTTCAGTTGGATAAAATCATAACAAGCATCCTTTTTAAATCTAAGAGATGATCCTATTGAGCAGACCCCACAGGGGGCTGTGGGCAGGGTACACAAGAGTCATGGGCATCTCGTTAATGGAGAGCAGCTAGAAGCCCTCATGATAGATCTCAAGCCCTCCTCTTCTACTCCAAGTGGGAGGCATCACATTTGGACCATCCAATCCACGTCTCATGCCTTCTCATAACCAGAAGCACCTTCAGAGATCGTTGCTGGGCTCTCTCTGAAGTGTGGGCTGATGCTCTGGGATGCAGAGAATCTGCGTTCTTTACAGAAGCCCCTGACCTTGGTGGGGGTCCTAGGACTCATGATTCAAGGGCTTACTCACAGCGGCTGTGTAACATGAAGACAGAACCAGTTCATCCAAAGCTCCCTAGAGGGTCAACAGAATATAAAAAACAAGCCCTTCTGTCCCACAAGGCAGGGAGAAGACACTGTGTTTGGGAAGCAGCGAGGCTTTTACTAGGGTGCAAGAGATCTCCTGCGGTCAGAGTGGTTTTAACTTGATTCAGACCGGAAGTAACAGCTCCCAGCATAATGCAAATAAAAGTACCAAGGAGTCTTCTGACATGAAAATGTGGCAAGTTATCTTTCTTTTCAGAGTCGCTAAGTAGGAAAAAATACAAATTAGGTTAGAGAATGATTGGCTAAAGAGAAGAAACACCATTGGGTTTTGAAATTACATGTTTTGGAAAATAGTCAGCTGTGTCTAAAAATAATAGAGGACAAAAGTAATGATGTCACCCTAAATCACCTTAGAGATAAAAGTAAGTAAAGATGGGGGACGGTATAGCTCAGTGGTAGAGCACGTGCTTAGAATGCACGAGGTCCTGGGTTCAATCCCCAGTACCTTCACTGAAAAAAAACCAAAAACTAAACTAATTATTTCTCCACTCCCCCCCCCCCAAAAAAAAAAAACCCTTAAGAGAGAAAAAAAGTAAAGATACTTCTGGCTGAGTGTGAAAACTGGTGAGTGTGACTATGGACTGTGTGTCTCCCTGTGAGCACGTATAAACCTTTGTCTCCCAACTAGATTGTAAATATTTCAAAGACAGAGACTGGTATCTGAGCCAAGCTGGAATCAAATAAATTCTTATTAAGATATCCTCTCCTAGTCTTTCTTTTCTTTAAAATGGTACTATTTTCCTGTTGTCTACATATTAGAAACTGACAAAATATGAACTTCTGGAGAACATAGACCACTTACTTATTCTTTCAGTTCCCCGATTCCGTAACACCCACTAAGCACATACTCAACTCCAGACTCCTCTCTCCTTCTTTCCCCCTCTCTCCCTGCCCCTCTGGTGCACCGGCACACACACACACACACACACACACACACACACACACACACACACACACACACACACACACATCTTTTATAGGGAAGGCTTGGATAACTAATCAATACATTTTTATAGAAACACTTTTGAATAGTCTATGTTCATGGAAGTAATGAGAGTTCGAAGGACTCGCACCAAGAAATGGAATGGTTTGAGTTTCTGATTGTGAATTCCTACATCACAGAAAATTGTCACAAAAGTTGTATTGGCTTCATTGGAATAAGAAAGGGAAATACAATCCCTGTTGGCTGTTTTTCTACCTCTAAGTGTTTCTGTGTATTTTCTTTCTTCCTTTCATACAAACAAACATGCACTGGGCACTTATTATAGATAAGATGCTGTGAGGATGACGGGTGTCCACCCTCAACGTGTCCAGGAGGAGAGCGATAAGGCAGCACAGCTGGCAGAAGGGCCGAGAGCCTCGAGACTAGAGAATGTGTCCAGTTTCTGCCACTTTCCTGCTGTGTGACCTTGGGTAAATCACTTAACAATCCTGAGCTTCAGTTTCCGGCTCTATAAAATAGGAAAAGCAGGTCCCTACAGGGTTTCCACAGGACTCCTAGAAAATCATACATGTGACTAGCAACCTGTAAAGCACATAAAATGTTAACTAAAATATGGTTTTGCAGACAATGTCATGTCTGCTGCATTCATTGAATGGTTAATATTGGAATATTGCACATCCTGGGCTCAAATTTGGCCTGAACTGTGTCTTTAAAACTTTGAAAGAGTCGCCAACATTTAAAGCTCAAATTCAGTTTCCATTTAAAAAAATGTGGAAAACCTATCAACATAGGATCCACATTATAGCACAGCAATAATGGTCCAAAATTGAGCAGAAGTACTACTTTTAGTTGGAACAGCTACCCTGTAGTTAGCCACAGTCCCCACTACTCCCTTTTGACTTAACACAAGTTACAAATCACTACAACAAAAGAGAGACAGAGGGAAGTGTGACAAAAGGCAGACGCTGGGTATTAAAGAGAGAACATGTGCCGCTGAGAACCCTAGGAGAGCTGCCTGGAGGAGGTAGTATTTGAGCCACACCTTGAAGATTATGTGGAAATGAGGGGAGAAAACAAGAATTACAGGAAGAAGAAACAGTGCAGAAGAAAGTATGGTGGCGAGTAAATGTGGCACAGGGATTAGGGAATGGTCACCACCATCTAAATTAAAAGAAAGGTTTGTGAAGGATATTCATTTATTTATCAAATATTTATTGAGAATCTACGTGTCAGGCTCTGGAGATACAGAAATGAGTAAGACAGACACTTGAACCTGCCTTCTCAGAGCTTACAGTCCAATGGGGGATACAATGAAGTTGGCCCAATTCCCGCAGCAGGCTGGAAGGACTTTATACCAACCAGGAAAGTCACAGAATCCCTTACTCTCTGCAGAACAGACTTGGAGCTCAGAGGGAGTTCAGATCATGAGTTGTAGCTATGACTCCAGTTCTGGCACTAATCTCCTGCGTGTCCATCAACCATTGACCACACTCATCACCACACTCATCCACATGGAGAGAGATAAGACCAACATCAGTTACTTCCCAGCATCTTTGGGATAGCAACAGTGGAAAATAGAAGTAAAAGTGTTTTGAAATGTACAGTAACACAAATGTTAAGTTGTTAGTGTTTTTATTTCCCTGGTCTCCCAGGATCACTTGTAGGCAGTACTGATAACCTCACATCATAGAGACAGCAGAAATGATTGCTCAAAACTATTTGTGGCTAACGGAAGATGCAGGCAGAACGAATGTGAATGTGGGCCTTGTAACCCCCCAGACCTGAATCCTCACCATTTGCTACCTGCGTAACTTTGGACATGACATAACCTCTCTGGGCTTTTCTCACCTGTAAATGATCTCTGTAATACCTCTTTCCTTAGGCGGTCATGAGTATAAAATGGAAGAATTTACTACAGTGCCTGGGAAACAGTAATCATTCGATAAATGGAAATTAAGATGATTTTCATTATGGCTCACCTGGCTTTCCTTCAATGACAAGGAGCAGTTGGAGAACCAGGGAATCAGAGAATTAGAAGTCACCTGAAAAAGTGTTTTTCTTTCCCTGAGAGTATGGTCCTGCACATCTCGTCCCATGACTTCCAACTCCAAAAGCTGTGACTCTACTTACATATTACCAAATTTCCTCTTAAATTTAAGTCCATTTTATCTTTTTAAAAAATGTCTCTGTAGAGTAACAGGACTAGAGAAAGAGTCAGCTGGACAAGTCCAAGACCTAGTGTGACTGATCGTCCCAGTTTGCTTGGGACTGAGGGGTCTCCCAGGACACTGGATACTGAGTACCAAAACGAGGATGGTCCTGGGAAAACAGGGTTGGTTAGTCACTCTACCTCACTTAGTGTATAATTTATATCTCTAGTTAAGCCAGAAACGCTAACATCTGTACAACACACTGCATTCTATTTCTTACTACGTACAAATACAGACAACCAGGTGTAATGAGTAACTAGAGGCAAATGCCCCGTGTAGACCAGTGTGTACACTACCACCTTCCTGCCTTAACTGAACACAGTCTTTACATCAATTCACCAGGACCCTTGATGGCATAGATACACATTGCCAGAACTCCGTTTTGGTGTTTATTATGACCTTGGAAGGAAGGTGGTCCTATCTTCCCTATATCTCTGATGCTGTCTCAGATAGTGAATTTAACAGCTCAGAGCCAAATGGTTTTCAAAGTCCATCCTCAATATCTATAGTGAGGGGCTTGTTTTTGTGTCTTATCTTATCAAATCTGGATCAGAATAAAATCATGGCACCCCTCTTACTTTGGTGACTGTGTATGAACTTTGTTTCCACTGGTTCAGGCTCAGGTTGAGTTCTGTTGATGTTTCTGCCTGACTAAAGAAATCCTCCTTTCTTGGGCTGGGTTGCTCTAAGCACTTCACTGTGTGGTCTGCAAACCAAATCATGATGGCTGAAGGCACTGAGCTCTCCGCTAAGTCTTCCTGGTCTTCCTTTCAAAATTCCTGCTTCTGTTAAGGAACATTATTTTTCATGAACTCGAAATAACCTAGGCAACCTTTCTTACTTTGGGATTTCCCTTAATTTTTTACACAGAGACAAAGCCTTGAAGTCAGTCAGGATAATGACTGGTTACAGAGGGAATGAGAAACATTCCTTCTTGAATGCCCTCAATTCCTTGGAGAATTACAGGAAACGTGCCAATAACGTCCAGTGGTCATTCAGTTTTTCCAGTAACTTGAATGACTCATAGTGGCAGAAACCAGGTCCTCAAGAAGTATTACACCATCCCCTTGTGACAAACAAGCAGAAGCTTCTCAGTGAAGTTGTGAAAACCCAACTGTCAGCATCATCAGCCACATAGTCAGGGTAATCTTGAAGAACCACCTTGATTTTTAAACCATGGGAAAATAGACCTTCAAAAAGACATGTCTAGAAGACATTATGACAGGTAACAAACAGCAAAAAATAAATTTCAACCTATATGTCATAGTATGGTTTCCTTAATATATAAAGAGCTCTTATAATTCAATAAGAAAGAAAAATAACATCCCAATAGAAAAATGGATAAAGATCACGAGCAGACTTCTTCATAGGATACACAAATGTCTAGTTAGGATTTGAAAAACAATTCAACTTCATTAAAAGCAAGTGTACAAATAAAAACAGAATATTTTCACCTCTCAGTGGGGAAAAATCAAAGCTTTATAATACAGGACATCAGTAAAAAACGTGTAGGTACTTTCTCAAAATGTTTCTAAAAGTATTAAGGGTGCAACCTCTTTAAAGAGCAAAGCAAATGTTTAAAATCAGTAATAAAGCAATAGTAGAAATTTATTTTATCATGAACTTGCATTCACGGATATATCCAAGGATGTACATTGAAACATTGTCAAACAGCAAAGAGTAGGCAGATACTAAATGTTCATTAACTAGAAAATATTAAATATTATGGACTGAATATTTGTGTCCCCTCAAATTCATATGTTGAAATCCTCACCTCCAGTATGATGATAGTAGGAGGTGGGGTATTTGGGAGGTAATTCAGTCAGGAAGGGGAGGCCCTGATGAATGGGATGAATGCTCTTATAGAAAGAAACACGAGAGCTGGCTTCCTCCCCCTTTCTGCCTTCTGCTATGTGAGGATACAAGAAGAGACAGCTGTAAACAAGGAAGAGGGCCTTCTCCAAGAAACTGACCCTTCTGGCCCCCTCATCTTGGACTTTACAGCCTCTAGAACTGTGAGAAATAAATGTGGTTTAAGCCACCAAATCTATGGTGATTTGTTACAGCAGCCATAATCAAGGCAGATACGTAAAAAGATGCAATGATGGAATACCATACAATTACTATAAACAATGAGACAGATCTCCACGTACTAGATTTTTAACTAAGAAAAGCAAGTGAGGAAGGAAGTGTGCAGCATGCTTCCATACGTGAAAAATGGAATATTAAAAAAAAATTGACACAGATAGAAATAGAAATAGAGATACACACCGCATTCATGTGTACTTCCATACATCCAGAAAATGCTAAGGTGGCACACAAAACTCTGTTATAAGCTACCTTTCGGAAAGTAGAATTTGGGATCAAAGGGAGCGATTCCTTTCTATTTTATTTCCTTTTATACTCATAATTTTTCATTCTTTCTCAAAGATATTAGGATAATAACACAAACGGAGTCAGCATCTATGTTACATTTACTTAATACCACTCATAGAAACTGTTAATAAGGACTAAATACCCTGGGTGTCTTGCCCTGTATCTTCTTTATCCATCTCTCTCCATGAATCCCTGACTAGTAGCACATATCACCCTGCATAGCTCTTGCGTGTTGGAGGTCCACTTTCCCTAACTGCCCGTGATCTCTAAAGGATAAACCAGTGGTGTTTTGCGGAATGGGGTGGGGTGCTGATCTGGCCTCCAACTCTGCCACTTACCTATCATGGCTCCTGTTATACAGATGAGGAACCTAAAGTTCAGGGAGAGGACGAAGGAATTTTTACCTCAAGTTACACAGCCAGTTAGCAGTTGAATCATGATCAGGAGATATGGTTCCTTCCTCCAGACCTACTTCAACTTTGAAGTGACTAAGGAGTACCCAAAGCTTTCAAAGAAACATTGGCCTGACGTTCAACCTAGTACAAGGAGGGAGATTCAGATGTTCCTTCTGAGAATGATCATCTCACAACCGTCCCTCATTCCAAGGACAGACTTGCACAGGTCAGTGGGTGGAACGATGATCTTTCCTTACTTGACCTCCACAGGTAGGGTCCCCAAGGTCTTGTGTTATGGGACAAGGCAGAATAGCTGGCAGAAATGCAGGGAGTCCGAGACTACAGAACGAACCCTGGCTCTGCCGCTCTCTTGCTCTGTACCTGAGGACAAGTCACTGAACATTTCTGAACTTAAGATGCCCCTCCTGTAAAACAGAGTAACAGCAGTGCACAAAGTTCTCATGGGTCTTGGATAAAATCATGCAAATGATTTGTAAATGGCAGAGCACTATGAAAAGTGGATGTAAAGCATCATTACACAGACAGTAAGTGCATCTGCTTGTCTTTGCTGGAGAATGTAATTCTAAGTGAAGCAATCCAGAAAGAGAAAGAAATATACCATATGAGATCACTTACATGTGGAATCTAAAAAAAAAAAAAAAAAAAAAAGACAAACGAACTTGTTTACAAAACAGAAACAGACTCACAGACATAGAAAACAAACTTATGGTCACCAGGGTGGGCAGAGGGTGGGAAGGGATAAATTGGGAGTTGGAGATTTGCAGATACTAACTACTATATATAAAATAGATAAGCAACAAGTTTATATTGTACAGCACAGGGAACCATATTTAGTATCTTGTAGTTACTTACGGTGAAAAAGAATATGAAAATGAATATATGCGTGTTCTTATATGACTGAAGTCGTGTGCTGTACACCAGAAATTGACACAATATTGAAAACTGACTATAATTCAATAAAAATATATTTTAAAAAATTCTTGTGGGAGCCCTCCTACCATCAATAGGAACCTCATGAAGGCTCTGCAGGACCTTCTGGAAGACACCCCTGAACTGGACTTCTCTATCCCATAGGAGCCAACAGGCCCACAAAACAAGGGACTCATGTGCACGTATGTGTGCAATCTATGAGTAAGTAAGTGTATTAGAATTACTCACATAATAAGTAAGCAAATTGGATAAAAAGTATATCGCCAGAGTTCTCAGCCCAAAGAGCATAATGTCAAGAGATAAACAGGTTGACTCAGTCAGCCCTAAAAATAGAAGTCTGCGATTTATGGATACATTCACTTACTCATACATTCAACACATTTTTACTGGGTGCCTATTATATTCCTGGCATCTGGTAAGAATCCTGGGGAAAAAAATTAAAAATTCCTGCCCCAACAAGCTGTTCAGTTGACTCTTCCATTAACTGTGCAGCTGAACAACTTGACTTCACCTCCCTTTCCATATCAGTTCCTGCACCTTTAAGGTACTTGGTTCTGAGGATTTTGATTAGCCTAAGTGAGTTTTGTGTAGGTGAATGCATCTTAAACTCTGTCAATGAGCAGCAGAGATTTAATCAACATTGGGCTAAGCCGAGCGCATCACTTTATGGAGACGGCCCTGAGGCCCAGAGGGGTCAGGTTAAGTTGCTCAGGTGGGTGGCTAGGTGTGGGCTGAGCCAGTTCCCAACATAATCACTGTCACCACCATCACCAGAGCCCAGCAGGTCTTCCAAGCCCTTAGGCCACACTAGGACCCCTTCTTCGGTTTTAGCCCAATTCTTTTTACAGTCTTCCTTCTGCTGTCTTTGAGTTCTGCACGTACAGAATAGAGTAGTTAGGTTACGCCTGTAAAACGTGAGCCCTCCTGGATTTAAAGATTCTCCCCGCACTGTGGTGCCTTCACTTCTGGCACTCTGATTCAAATTGGGGGGAGTTAATTAAATATTGCAAAAATAACCTGAGCTTGTATGTTCCCTTCCTTCATGCTTTAGGAAAGGGAGTTCCCTATTCAATACTTCTGAATTCAGGGGCTCTGTGGACCTGGACAAGAAAAAGTTACATCTTAATTTTCATCAGTCGCTAACTGAAATTTAACATTACTTTTAGATAAAAATGTAGGAAACAGACCAATAGTGGTCTTAGAATTTTGTCATAATTAAAGTCACAGGGTAATCCCTCAGTGGTAGAGCACATGCTTAGCATGCACGAGGTCCTGAGTTCAACCCACGGTACCTCCACTAAAGTAAATAAGTAAATGAATAAACCTAATTACCTCCCCCCCAAAACAAACAAAAAATAAGTAAGTATTTTTTAAAATAAATTAAAAAAATAAAATGAAGTCACAGGGGTTTTCATATCACATCACAGTTGTGAAATATTCTTTGAGCTCACCACTGCTTCAAAAGTAAAGTACTTATTTGGGTCCACCTTTAGGTTATAATATTAATGTTAATAAATGCATAAATTACTATATCACAAATTTTTAAAATATTTTGGTAGCTTTAAAATAAATGTTCATGTTTGTTATTCAATGTATTTTATTTTATACATTTAAAAACATAAATCTGAAAAAGAATCTATCATGTTCTCCAGATTGCCAGAGAGATTCACTGCCACAAAATTTTTAAGAATTCTGGCTTTTAAAGCAGTGTTTCTCAATCAGAGGTGATTTTGTCCCTGTCCCCTGGGGACATTTGACAGTGTCTGGAAACAGTTGCTACTAGCATCTAACGGGTAGAGGACACAGATACTGCTAAACAGTCTACGATGCACAGGACATCACCCACACACAAAGAATTATAGCCAAAGGTCAACTGTGCTGAGTTTGAGAAACCCTATTTAGGAGCAATATACAACAAAAGGCCAAGAAGTTGCTACTCTATTCATTCCCACTTAATTTCCATTTATGGTCATCCGTGTTGACTCTCTTGCTCTCCATTTGAGTAATCAGATGAAGTAGGTTTGTTTTGTTTTTGTTTTTAATTCTTGTACCCACCCCATCTCCAAGCATTACAAGTTGCCCTGGATCTGTGAGCCAGAAACTCTGGGAAGGGAGGAGCGATGAGTCTTGATGAATTTATTGGACTAACTTCAAAATGTTTAAGCGAGGAGGCAGTGAGCCACAGGCAAAGCACAGTGGTTCACAGGCCCTCCGTCTGGCTCCCAAGGCCTTATATTGACTGAATGATTAATTAGTGCTTTCTCCAAGGGTGGCCTCTTTTAGAAGAGCTCCCTTCAAGGCGAGAAGGGCAGCAGGAAGGAGGAGGTGACGAGACCAAGCATTTTCTCCATCCAGGGACCAGTAATAACAACACAGGACACAAGTGAGCCAGCCATCGTCTTCTTCTTCCCCTCTCCCCTTAGGAACATATTCATCTCCAAAGGAAAACCTGTCATATGTTGATTTTTAAAAATGAATTTCTCGAATGAAGGAACAAAGATTGAGTATTACAAGATTTAAAAACAAAAGTACAAAGGGTAAAAGTCTGAATAGCGTGTTTAAAACTCTTGTAGGAGAAGCCTTGGCAAATAGCTTGTCTTTGCCTTGGCACACATTACGTACCCATCCAGGCTGTGGGTGACTTTCCTTTCTGCTTAGAGGTTCTGAAAAACTCTGGCTTGATCTGGCACAGACCAGCCTTGCTGGGGAGTCTCCCTTGTTATGTAATATCAAAAAGAGGACAAGAAGCCAATGGCCCAGCATGGTCTAAGTGTGAAAGGTTGATCAGGGACTTCTCATGAGTAAAGAGTTCAGCCCCAAGGGGGCTGATGTAATGGTTAATTTTATGCGTCAACCTGGCTGGGTCACAGGGTGCCCGTATATTTGGCTAAATATTATTTTAGATGTGTCTGTGAGCATGTTTCCAGATGAAATTAACACCAGAATCAATGGACCCAGTAAAGTAATTTGCCCTTGGCAATGTGATGGGCAGGGTCCAATTCACAGAGGGCCCAAAAAGAACAAAAAGGCAGGAGAAGGAAGAATCTGGCCCTTCCTGCCTGAGCTGGGACATTGATCTCCTCTTGCCTCGTAGCTTCTGATGCTCAGGTCTTTGGCCTCGGGCTGAATCCCACCATCGGCTTTCCTGGGTCTCCAGCCTGCAACTGGCATAGCTCAGCCTCCATAACTAGATGAGGCAATTCCTTGTAATATATAATATATATATGATTCGTTCTCTGTTTATCTATCTACATCATATTGGTTCTGTTTCTCTACGGAACCCTGACTGACCAAGACAGCTGGCTAACTCCTGAATCCCCAGTCCACAGCACAATACTTGGCAAGATGTTCAATAAATATTTGTTAAATGAATAAATTTACTAATGAATAAATAAACCACAATCCCCTTCTGAGGAAATATTCACTTTCCCATTTTACAGATGAAGGGACTCAAGGAATTTAAGTAGGCTTGCCCCACATGACAGAATTTCTAATAGACTAAGCCAGTTCATGAGCTCCAGGTCATCTGACTGGAAACACCTCACCCTAGACACTTTTTTTTTGCCCTCTTAGGGCTTTACTGAAGGGGGATTTGGTCCCAACACACCCTGAAGGGGCTAAAGAATGATCTGGCGGGGGCATGATTCACATCACTGATTAGCAGCATTGATGGCAATCGATAGTTTGGAAAGTACTATGTTCAGCCAAATTTAACATGTTTCTTTACTGGAGGACTTAGCAAAGCTTTTCATAAAAGTGCCAATACCTGGCAGAAATAGAATGCGATATTTCGCAAACCTAACTAAGGAGCACCTTCTGGGTACAACATAAACCCACGTTGTGCAGGACTCCTTTTGAGAAATACGGTTATCTTGCCTCTGTTGTCCTTGCTACCAGATTGGATGGCAACCAGAATAGAAAAATCATCTCACTTCCTCTTCAGAATAACCAACCTGGTGAGGCAGTTGTTCACCATCATCTGGGTACGAGATACCAAGGAAGCATTTCCAGGATGAGGACCCGGCCCCATGGTTACTCAACTAACCAACAGCAAAAACACACCGCCTGTGGTTCTTTCAACCCTGCTTAGGAACAGAGCCGCTTTCTGGAAGGCCGTGCAGTGCCAGAACGCATGTTCATCATCACTCTCACACCCGCAGTCAGAAAGCTTGATCGGATACATATGCACAAATAAACTCGGAGTCATCACTCTCCTCTCTGCCCTCAATGAGGAAATGTGACGTGAAGTACATTCAAGATGCTGCCAAGATGATCAACCACAAGACCTCGTCGGGGGATACATGGGGATTGTTTGTGGCCTAATTCTTTCATCTTTGCTCTGTGCACAATCATCTTTGAAGAGATAGAAAAATGAAACTAATACGGTGTTTACGTGCCTGCCTTCCTACTTGGCCCTAGGACTTTCCAGGAAATAAGAAGTCACATTCCATGATGTACGTATTAACTTTAAACTCAGGACAGAAAAAAAAATTGTTTCCAATAAACAAATATAGACCAAATTATTTCATAGGTTCTTTCTTTTCTTCTTTAATTTTGATTTGATTGAAGTTTATGTCACTTCAGAAGAGTTACAGTCTCTTTTCAGATACCATCTCACGATGCTGTAGAGTCTCTGGAGGGAAATATTTGAGGAATGAGACTCTAGCTACCTAAAACAAAGCTGCAAATGCCCCAGATACACAAATCCATTGGAGGGGAAGAGTAATCATCGGAAGCAGCACTGAGGGTGGGGAAGGATGTGGCTCAGTGGTAAAGTGCCTGCTTAGCACGCACAGAGTCCTGGGTTCAAACCCCAGGACCTCCATTAAAATATAATAATAATAATAATCTTAAAATAAATAAATAAACCTAATTACCTGCCCCCCCAAAAAAACACGCAAAAAAAAAAAAAAAACTAAGTTAAAAAAAATGAAGTAGCATTGAGAACGCATTTCAGGAATGCTTGAAGTAATAAAAGGTTGTGTGATTCAGGGTCCTAATCCAATCACACTTAGTATATTGTAGCATGGTGGTTAAGAACACAAACAGGGAGCCAGATTTGAAGCCCAGTTTTGTTACTTATGGCAATAGCAGTACACTTAGATCTATATCATCTTGAACAAGTTATTTAAACATTCTATGCCTCAGTTTCCCCTCTGCAAAACGGGGTAAAAGTAATATCTACCTTATACGATTATGAAGACTCAGCACATGTAAAGTGCACAGAACAACGCTTGGTACAAAGTTAGCTTTCAATTCATGTCAACAATAACTAGTATTACAAGCTGCGTGACCATGAAAAGTCAGTTCACTCCTATAAGTCTCAGTTTCTCTATCTGTAAAACTGAAATAATCATAATGCTATCACAATATTACAGTGAAGAACAGATAAGACAAGGGACAGAAGTTAAACTGTAAGATATCATCGCCCAAATGTAAGGTGATTATTCCCCTGCTATGATACGGTGGTTCTTTTTCCCCTCAGTGGAAGGTATTTCCTCTTCATCTCAGGACCTCAGATTACCTCTCTGCGCACTGACCTTTCCAGGGAACGGGGATACACTCTTCTTCTGTGTGCCGAAGAAGGAACCCTTGGTCCTTCATCAGTCCTTTCCATCCCAATGAACGTCACCATTCACCACCATCCAGTGGCCAGAGCCAAAAACCAGGGTGCCATCCATGACTACTTTGCTTCACCACCTCCTCAAGCTAGTTGATCAGCACTTCCTCTTGGGTCCACCTCCAACATAGAGCCCTAATCGGCCACTTCTCCATGTTCGTATCGGCTGTCCTAATTCACGTACCATCATTTCTTGCCGGTGACAGTCTTGCATACTCCCACTTCCACACATGGTGATCCAATCCATTTTATTCTCCCCAGTACAGTTGGAGAAATCTTTTTAAAATGTCATTCCAATCATGTCTCTTCCCAGCTCTGAATCCAACCATGGCTTCCCATTCTCACATTCCTCACCAAGCCAGAGTCCTCACAAGGGCCCTGATTACTTCCCCACGTTATACCATACTACTCCAGTCTCCCCAGTTCCTGCTCCAGTCGCCATCTTACTTCTACACCCTATCCCATAGGTCTTTCTCAGTGATGCGAACACACTTACGCTCTTCTCTACCTCAGGACCTTTGAACTTGCTGTTCCCTCCCCTTGGCTCTTTAAATGGCTGACTCCTTTGTATCCTCTGTATGGCCACTCAGCTTTCATCTCCTTAGAAAGGCCTTTCCTAACCACCTCCAAATGCTCGTTTTTATAGTATTTACCTCATAGAGTTATAATGAAGATTAAGTGAGAAATGCATTTAGAACAGTGCTTGGCACATAAGAAGTAACTCATTAAAAATTGTGAATCATCCTGGGCATACATCCATAAGAAATCCTAATTCAAAAAGATACATGCACCCCAATGTTCATAGCAGCACTATTGCAATAGCCAAGACATGAAAGCAACCTAAATGTCCATTGACAGGTGAATGGATAAAAAATGTTGTACATGTATACAATGGAATATTACTCAGCCATAAAAAGAATGAAATAATGCCACTTGCAGAAATATGGATAGACTTAGGGATTATCACATTAAGTGAAGTCAGTCAGACAGAGAAAGACAAATACCATATGATATCACTTATATGTGGAATCTAAAAAACAATGATACAAATGAGCTTATTTTCAAAACAGAAATAAACTCTCAGACATAGAAAACAAACTTATGGTTACCAAAAGGGAAAGGAGAGAATTAGGGAGGGATAAACTATGACTTTGGGATTAACATATACACTCTACTGTATATAAAACAGATAAACAACAAGGACCCTCTGGATAGCACAGGGAACTATATTCAATATCTTGTAACAACCTATAATAGAAAAGAATCTGAAAAAGTATATATATATATATATATAACTGAATCACTTTGCTGTATACCTGAAACTAACACAACATTGTAAATCAACTATATTTCAATAAAAATTATAAATCATCATCATCATCATTCTCTACTACAGTAGCCTGTGAAGTTCCATGGAAAACACCGCCAAGAGGGTGTGATCGTGGTATCTGTCTATTTACTTGCATTTTGTCTATACAGTTGTTAGTTCCATGAGGTATAGACCTTGTCTGTTTGTTTCCTGGTGTATCCTCACCCCTTCAGCACACCACCAGCCACAGAGCAAGCTCTCAAATAGTCGTTGAAGGAATGAATGGAAGCGAGTCTCAGCTGTCAAAGGGGTTCAAATTGCTGAAACCCCACCAGGACCCAGGGCAGGATCACCAAGGGCAGCTGGACATCAGGTTCCAGGGACCAGCGCTGTGTGTGCTCCAAGGGAACATTCCCTCCCTCCCCATCCCTGTTTGTATTTAACGCATCCCGGCTTGTGCAAGAAAAGCAAAAAGATCCCACAAAACTCTTTTCTTTATCCGCTTTCCAGAAAAATGGGCCAATTCACAGCTGCAATCGTTAGGAGAATTTCCTGTCTGGGAGTCTGGAAACTGCCAAGAGTGGAAAGCAGCAGCCAGCCGGCGAGGCCTCTGTTGTCATTGGCCCCAACAACAACACAAACAGCCACAGCCACCGCCATCACCACCACCACCACAACAAAACACGCCACGTGGGCCCAGGCGCACACAAACAGGCCCACAGAACCAAACCAAAGGGACGGGGCTGCGAGGAGGAGCTTCTGGGCGGCACATTCCGGCGGCAGGGAAGGCACATCCCCTGGCCCCGCGCCACGGCAGCCCCACTCCCAGCCCCCCGCCATCTGTCGACAGCGGCCTGCCTACTGTTAAGTGTGCCGACACAGGACACGGAGCCTAACACGGCGCAAATGGACGGGGAGGGAAAACAAAGGCACCACAGTCGGTGGGAGAAGGTGGCTACGGGTTTGACGGAAACTGACAGAAAGCCGGGAAATTCAAACTGAAAGTTGCCCTGAAGACCTGCAGCCTCAAGGGCTGGGCAGGGGGGTGGATGGGGGGGTGAGTGGTGGGGGGTGCAGGGAGGGAGGCTGGCAGTCTGGTGTGATACAGCTAAGCTCGTCAGCTTTTTTCAGACTCTGTGATCCATTCTGACTACTCACGGATTGCCCAATAAGGCTTTCTATTACAAGAAAAAAGGAAAAAAAATTTTTAAAGGAAAATTTTGTTCCAATGAAATTTCTGAAGGAAACATTTAATCAGGACATCCCATGTGATGTAAAGCAAATGGCTCAAGTCTCTATCAAATAACCATTCAAATTAAGAATTACCACATTATTAAATTTAATAATTAATTATAATCTATTATAATTACTAATAATCTCGCCAATTGGGATAAATTGCCCTTACTTTGCTGCCCAGAAGCTGGGGGTGTTAGTTTTATATTCTCATTTGAGAAATCTTTAGGGGAAAAAAAAATCAGGGTATTTGTCATTTTCCACCATTGATAATAAAAATATTTTTATAACTCATTTGTCTACCAAAAACTGCAGCAGCAAAAGAACCTAAATCAGCTAAGATTCCTGCTAAAAGGGGTCTACATTTCTGCTTGTGTGGTGTGGATTCTGTCTACACTGGACGGGTGATTGTCTTGGATTTTTCATTCCTTGTCTTTGGAAGCAGACACTTTCTCTTAAAGTCTTAAAAATATGGACCCAGGTTACCAGTTATTTGATGACCATTCCATACATTATTTTCCCTGTGTTAGAGAAAAAGATACCAATGCTAAGAGAGTTTAAAAATCACCCAAAATTGAGATGGTAGAACTTCTAGAGTTTTGACTTGAGGACCTAGCATTCTTTTGTTTTAAACAAATAGATTCTGCGGGGCTGATTTTACTTTGCCCTTTCAGTTCCCACCACAAAGTCACAAATACTATAAATTCTAATTCCCACTCTTCAAAATGTTAATTAAGCAAGCAAAATGGTGGTGAGTTTTAACCAAGATGGCCAAAAACAAACCAGCTTTCATTCTGTTCGCTCATCAGTTAAATGTGATTATTTGATCACTCTTTAAGAGCTGATGACTAAAAACCAAACTCTGGAAAAGAAGGTTCAACCCCTAAACACTTCCGGTTGACAGCATCATAGCTTGGCTCATTACCCGCTAATCGACAGAGTATACATATATTTACAAATAAAAACACACACCAGATGTATTTTCATCCACAAGGTGATGCTGTCAACTAAAATAGAGAATATGCACCCATGTAGAGCATCCATCATTTTTAAGACAGAGTCACCACAAAATCTCCCATTTCATGATTCATGAATGAATGCCCGTACACATGCCGGTGGCTGTGATATGGCCATGTGTACAAAGAAGGATGAGATGGTTAAAAAAGTCAGCTCTGAAGTCAGAAGAGTTAGCTTTGAGTGCAGGCTCTGACATTGCCTAGCTTACACTCTTATGCCTCAGTGTCTTCATCTGTAAAATGGGAATAATAACAGCATCCACAGAAATGTTTTTCAGTATTAAATGAGACAGTGGATAGGAAAAGGTTTTGTAAATAGCACCATACTAACATCATTCTCCTTTTTTTCTATAGTTCTCCATTCCCTTCAAATGTGCTTCTGTTTCTCCCAGACTAATCAGTGTTGAAAAGGAGATGGGTTCCTCCAACCCTCTCTTCAGAAAGTAAAAGGTAGTTTAAAGGTGATCTTGGAGACCATCCTGACACTCTACATCAAAAACCCATTTTGAATTTCACCTATAAGGAGAGAAACTACAAAGAAATAACTATCATTTCCCTTTCCTATGGAATTTAACAGAATTTTCAGAAATCCTACACAAAACTCTTCTAGGAGCATAAAGAATGATTTTCCAAATGGTGCTTCATATGCACCTGTGAGTGACCCGTGTAAATTAATCCTTTATTTCTAGGTCCATATGGTCATTCATTCATTCATTTGTCACAAGTGTATTGAGTGCCTCCTTGGTACAAGGCAGTTTGCCAAGTCCCAGGGTGACAGCAAGAAACAAAGAGACTCAAAGGGGCAAGTGAGGTGGTCCTGTCAGTAGGTTTTCCTTTTGAGTAAAGGAATAACTAAAGTTTTTAGGAATGCTTTGGAATTTTGAGAATGTTTTGGAATTTTTAGCAGCTTCCATGCTTGTCAAGGAGCAATAAAATAAGAGCCTAGGAGTGTGGTTCTCTTCCTGACTTTACCAATATTTGGAGCTTTGAACAAGTCACTTTCCTGCTTTGGGCAGTTTTCATACTTTCCTGACATTTAAAGCTTTTCAAACCCCCTCTCGCTGTGTTTTCTGCGTTGGTAGAGCTACTTCCCCAAGAAATATCTGCCCAAGGGTTCAATTTGGGGAAAGCGTTTCACTCTTCCGAAGTGTGTTTTATCTAATAGAATGTCACGGCAGGGAGCTGGGCCAGAATACAGTCCTACAGGGGACTTGGTGACAGGAACAAAAAGTGGGACTTTAAAAAGAGCTTCCCAAATCCTTTACTAGGCTGAGGGCTCCATGAGAACAAGCAGCAAGGATGCTTTATTCATCATCATGCCCCCTCTGGTCCCTAAAATTGTGCTGATAGATGTTCACAAGTGGGATGCACTTGTGCATGAAGCAGCTTGTTATGATAGATAATATCATAGCCTAAAATAGTTGATGTTGATGACATTAACAGCTCATGATAAACCTTCCCACTGCTTCATCAAACCTTTTTGAAACTGCCCCTCCCAAACAAACAAACAAGCAAAAAAACATGATTCTACATGGCTGCAGCTGCCCACCGACGCAAAGCCCATGGTCTGTGTTAGAGCAAAGCTGATGACTCCCTTGATGCTGCAGAAGTCTCTCAGAATCCCTCAATGGTGCCCATTCATGAATTAAGACTGGGAGAGGGTTAGAAGGGCATTTTCTGCAAGTCTGAGGTCTTGGATTCTAATCCTGCCTTTTCCCTTGATAACCATGTGGCCTCAAGCAAAACCTCTACTTTTCATGACCTAAATTTTCTCCGTAAACAAGAGGTTTTGATTTCTCAGGCTCCTTCCAGGCACAGGAATTTACAAAGCAAGTGGAAAATTATATGCATGCGGCCATTTTTTAAAGTAGAATTTCATTGTCCAAAATGCCTCCGTTACTTTACTAACTCCATTCCCGTGTTAAGTTTGGAAAATTGGCAAAATGATTGCAGCTGCTTCAGAAGTTAATGTTGTATTAGATCAACCTAGCAAACGTTGTATTAGATCAACCTAGCAAACTTGCCTAGAAAGCAATGCTTTTTGCCAGAAATAGGCTGGCTCGGAAAAACGTTGCCCTGAAAAGCCCCGTCTCGGGTGCACCGCTGCCTCCTCACCCCTCTTCCTCCCTGTGACTCAGCTGCCCGCCAAAGACCAGCCTGAACTGGGGTTAGAGACACAAAGTAGCCTCTCATCGTGGGACCCAGTGTTGAGTCACTTCTACTGATGGTTCAGTCATAACCTGGTACATCAGTCGAGTAACTGACTGTTAGCCTTAATCCTTCATCCTGAGTCTGGGGAAGACTGGAAAGAATGGTTTATGCAGGTGTTTATCGCCAAGTACTTACTGTGTTCCCAACAAGTGCCATCCCCCCCAACTCATTCCCGACTCATGCGCTAGACTCCTCCCCCACCGCATGCCGCCATGCTGTCCACACTCTACCCTATTGCTCAACTCCCTTCCCCCAGTGACAGCCCTTCTGATGGCTGTTTCACAAGGGGAAGCCTTGACTTCCTGTAGATGACCTGGCCCAGAAAACCTGAAAACACTGCTGTTTCCAAGACCTGTTTTAACATGATTTCTTTGGCCCGTTCAATGAGGCTTGTCACCTGCAAGGCAAGGCAAGGCAGAAAGAGCCCCAGCAGGTACCAAGCCACAGACTAAGGGTCATGATTTCATTTCCCCAGAGATGGCAGACTATCTGCAGAATACCTCACCATGGCCAGAATGCATCACCTGGACTGTAACAGTTATGGTCCTGTAGGTAAAAATGCAGATGTGTTAAGGTTTTCTAACAGGTGTTACTATTACAGGCCGGCAGAGTTCCTGGATCCATCAGAACCCTGATCCTGTTAGAATCCTCAGCATTGCAATCATTGGGAACTAGAGCCCAAACCTTGAACTCTATAGTCTAGTAGCTGGGTCCCTACTCTCCATCCTTGATTCCCATTATACACCTTGATTTTGGAGTGTCACCTGCTCTGTGCCCCCTACTCATCCCTCAGAAGTCCTGTTAAAAATCTTCTTAGACCTTTGATTCTAACTGTTTGCTCCTTTTTCACCCATTACCTATTACCACGTTCAGGAGCTACTCAAGGAAGTCAGCTAAAACTGGTGAGTGTCATGGCGCGTGGTGGCAGAGCTCACAGGGGGAGAGACCAAGGCCAGGTTCAACCAAGGAGGCCAAAGGGGAGTATATGGGTGAGATGATGTCTTACGGAAGGAAGTGCAGCTGGAACCACCATCAAGTCCAAAAGGGCAAAGCAAGTTCAGAAACAAAAGAGCAAGCACCGAGCTTAGTTGCAGGATGGATCTACAGCGAGACAGAATCCATGAACAATTCAGAGTAAGTGAATAAGGGCTAAAACTGTGGACACAGGTGGATTATGCCCCCTTAATGAACTGTCTAGTACATGCCGTGGGCAGGGAAGCTTTCAAGAGGCCATGAGAGGTAGACATGCATATGCTGTGGGCCTCACTTTATGCTGGACTCAATTTTCTTGCAGCATCTGTGGATGTGGTCCAGCCTCAGAGTGGGACTCGTCCAGTCTACCCCATCTCACCGCAATTTACTAAGCTTGACTTTTTTTTTTTTTTCTGCAGAGAATACATTTGCTCTGAATTGTATTACTTTCGACAAAACAAAATTTAAGACCGTGGTTAGAAACCTCAATTAAGTTTTGATAAGACTCTGTGTATATTTGTTTTTCGGGAGGTGGAGAAACTATTTTCATCTGCTAATAATGCACCTTCCAGAAAATAAGACGTGGTTTCATAGGCTCTTTCTAAGTCAGCAACAAGGCCTCCCCTCATCCTGTTACAAATAAGAGATGTGGGAACAGAAAAGCTAATGACTTGCCCAGATCACATGGGTAGCTAGTGTTGGAATTAAGAAAATTCATTTCTTATGCTCCCAAGGTAGGCAGAAAACAGCCTTAATAAACAGTCTTGTTTGCCTGGTGCGCTTGGGAAAACTGGTAGGTGGTCTTTGTTTCCAGGGTGTTTGTGCAAAGTGTATCCTCTAGTCCCAACACAGCCAGATTCCCGAAAACCAAAGGTGGAGTCAAAGAGGGGATGTTCTGCACAGAAAACAAAGTCAGCCCAGAACATTCACCCCCGTGGAGACTCATCACAGCCCCAGCTGCCTCTTGGTCAACCAGAGACCCTGGACCTCACTGACTGCCCGGAGGCCACATCCCATGGGGACAGCAACTCCACTGCATGTGTACAGCCTCATGATTTAACATGGGTGATTAATACCACTTGGCTGAGTGGCTTTGCCAGTTTGTGCCTTAACTTTCTCATGCTTGAATTTCTTCTCCCAGTCCCTCCGCTGCATAGAACCATAATGTGATTCTGTAGAAACTAAGCAAAAAGGAATACATTAGTCTAGTCGCTTGGAGCTGTTGCCAAAGGAAGTCTCTTCCACTGACTGCCAGCCAAGTCCCCTATGAGATCGTGTAGACTCTTACAATATTGCTCAGGGAGCGAAACAAAGAGGAAGAGAAAGAGAGGGGTCGTGCTTGTTATAATTTCAAGTATGTGGTTATGGGAAGCATCTTATGTTACCAGAAAGCTGGTATCTGGGGTTTTCCTCTTCCCCAGAGGAGCTGAAAATGGGAAGGGGGAAGGGAGGGTTATCTTACCCACTTTTTGCAGCCAAAATCATCAGGGCCAAAATTCCTTCCTAGAAATGTCAGTGGCAAGATTCAGACAATTACCACCAGTTCAGCAACTCCCAGCCCTGGGTCATTAACATCATCCCTGCCATTCAACCATGTCACTCCACCCATTCCCCAGGAGATGAAAAAAATCTCAGAGCCTCCTGCCTTAAAGCCATTCTGATGGGAGGCTGCAAGGCAAGAAACCCAAGTGTTAGATATTTGCCTGGTGCCTTTGAGCACCTGGGCTGCTGACTAGTTTTAGTCCCCTTGTTCTTCATCTCAGAGAATGATGGAGTTCCCAGTATTCCAGTTGAAAGTCTGCCTGTCTGTGGGGAAGGAAAGCAAATGGTATGGTGTTTTTAACCAGTTCTCTCCGAGGGTTATGGCTTCAACTAACCTCCATTGATCCCATTCTCTCATTCAATCAGTGTCTTAGTCAAACAAAACGTGATGACAAGAGCCATAATGCTTGTCACCAGTGGCTTTACTCCCTCCCTCCTCTCTGCATGGGTTCCACGCCCCAGAAGCCCAATGCCAGCTAATGGCTCTTCCTGAATCGATCACTTTGAGGGCAGGAACCCCATCTTATTCATCTTCAACTCCCTTTTCCCCAGCCTGGTTCATTGTACAAAGACGATGTTGCATGCATATCACTATGAAATACGAGGGAAAGGAAGGGTAACCACTTCTCCTGGCTTGTTCGCTCAAAAACTCGCAGATTGGAAGTGGGGGGGCAGGGGCAAGATAGGGGTAAAGGATTAAGGGGTATAAACAACTAGATATAAAATAAGATACAAGAGTGTAATGTACAGCACAAGGAATATAGCCAAGATTCTACAATAACTTTAGAAAATAAGCTGTAAAAATATTGAATCACTATGTTGTACACCTGAAATTCATAACACTGTAAGTCAACTCTACTTCAATTAAAACAATTCAATATTTAAAAAGTAATAATAAAAGAAGGGCAAAGACTGGTTTAAGAAACTCACCAGCTGGAGAGCAATACATTGACTAGCTCATCTGCCATCATGTAAATATACAGGTTGTTTCTATCCAGATAATCAATAGAAATGAGCACGTTCACGCGACAAAGTTTGCTCTGGAGGGAAAAAGGTGCCGACTCTCTGCACAGGCAAATATTCTCACAACGAAGAAGCATTATTGAGCACATCTTAATACGAATTATGGACCTCCAAGCGGCCCAATCGACTCACCCAGGGACGACCTTGCCAGTCAGATCCATCTGTGAGATCTTCGCTGAGAGTCAGTCCTTGACTCGCAAACACGTGGCCCTCATGTACCTTACCTGATGCACCTTCAAGAGCAAACACGTTTATCCCAATTCCCCACCCCCTAGCTTTCACCCAAGAAATCAAAAGGGCCTACGAGTGATATAATTGTCTTATTATTATAAACATACCTTTGAAGCCATTCTTCGATCCATTTATAAATTTCCAGGTGTTAATTTTGTTAATAACAAATCTGTAATGGATTTTTTTCATTTACTGCTTTACCTGCTCCGCCTCTCCTATGACACACCTGTGGTGGGACTCTTGCGTCTCAAGGGTCCCATAAGCAAAAATACTGCTCTTAACAGTCCCCCTTTTCATCTGCCTCCTATCCAGCGTGGGAGCTTTGGCTCCGCTTTCCCGTTCTGGCCTGGTTCCTACCCCTTGGCATATTTGATAGATTATTGTCATTTCCCTCACTCAAATTTCAGCACTTCCTAAAAACTTTTGGCTCGAACTCACTCGCTGGTCCTTTTACTCCTGCTGTTTTCCATGTGACTCTTTTCTTCCCAATACCCCCTCCCCCTGCCCCCTCCACCCCACCCCACCCCAACCCCACGAGATCTATACACGCAGGTCCCAGAGCTAATTGCGGCGGGGGTGGGGCGGGGCGGGGAAAGCCCGAAGGGCCTCAGGTGATGTAAATGAAGCAGAGTTTGGCTCCTGAAGATCTCACAGGACAGCTGATGTTTTATCCTACTGCCAGCGTACATTCAAATCTCAGGAGTGAAAGAGACTTAAAAGCTCATCCCTGCCTCCGCCTCTGATTACACCAAAATCGTAGCCATTAAGGCGAGATTAGCATTCCATGGCGTCCTCGGAGATCTCTGAAGTGGATTCCATGGCCTCCCCTTAGTAATGCATTCCAGAAGCTCATCGAAGGCAGAGAGATTTTCCTCTTGCCGAACCTAAATCCTGCTGGAAGCAATTTAAACCGTTCCCCTTTGGCCTGTCTTTGTGTGGAAAAAGAGGAAAGCTCTTTGCCACTGCCCTTGCGGGTCCCTTCACAGATTCCTTGGCTCCCGCAGACACTTCATCTGCTAATGAAAAGGAGAGCAGGGCAGGGGCCGGGACAGCAGGAGGAGAGAGAGGCCACGGAGAAACACTCGCCTTTTCCTCTCTGGCCAACTTGGTGGAAGCAGCCCGAGCGCTCTAGGCTCCGGTTTGAACCCATCTCTGGCGTCTCATGATCCTGGGTCAAGTCTCCTGCCCGTGTCGCCGCCACGTGACCCCCCCCTTCATCTCCAGCGAGGTTCTCCCCTGGAAGCGCGGAGAGAACGTGCAGCTGGGACACCAGTTGCTGCAGCTGAGCTGCGCCGCGGCTCTGACCTTTCCCTTCATCTCCCGAGTAACGTGGAGCAAGGAATACGGACGATCAGGTTTTCTGCCAGCCAAACCTGCTTCTCTTTCCTGGCAAGAGGACACGAGGAGACAGTCTATTCTTCCCCGCAAGACAGTAAATAAAAGAAAGAATGGTGTGGGTGTATAGGACGTTTGGAACATTTCATTTTTGTAATTGTGCATTCTGAGCTAAGAGCCACCACAAAAGACCAGTCTTTGGAAACTGAGAGGGTTTGTGGTTGTTTTTTAGGGCTGGCTGGTCAGCCCGGATTCTGTTTCCACTTTTCCCATTAGTCCTCAAGTTCTAGGTGAGGCCCCCGAGACCCTGGGGCATCTGACCAGGGGCAGCTGCCAGCATTCTCCCATGATGAGCGCTGGAATGCGGGTTGGCTGAGCACGTTGATTTGCAAGGTGTTTATAAAGTTTCTTGATCCTTTTTTCCACCTGGTTGGCTTCCTGGACCCAGAAGTTCATGGACTGCAGTGTGCCACCGGGAACAAAGAAATGGAATAAACACACCATACGCTTCCCTGGGAACTTCTTTTGTATAACTTTTTATTTTTAAATCTCTCTTGCTCTCTTCACTTTTGTTTCCCCTTTCTCTTCTCCCCCTCTCTCCCCCGCCTCCCTCTGGTGTCTCTGTTTACACAGTTTAGAGATTGGGAAGATGTTGGTAGTTTTCCAGCTGCTTATGCACAAGTGTAATTGAATCATTTATTTTTAGTGATGTCAAGACGTTGAGCACAGAAATAAAAGGAGCACTGCACACTGACTAAAACGTAAGAGCGTCCTCATTTGGAGGGTGAAGATCCAGTGGATGTGATTATTTTCAGATTGGAGGCTCTTCACTTCTCATTTGAAAATCAGATTTGGAACATAATTTGTTTTATTTTCAGCTGATGGGGTCTCGGGTCTCAAGCCAAATTATTCTATGTCCTTCTGGGGTTGATGGCTAACTGGCAGCTCCTTCGCAAATAAACCTCACACTACGCCTGTCATTTTCTTCCCCTTTAAACAAGAGAGCCCTACTTGGATTCTTTCCTGGATGGAAAAGATGAGGCTTAAATTAAAGACCTGTGGGACATCCTGAGATCCTCACAGGAAAAGGTCACTGGAACGTCATCTGTCATTTGAAACAAAACAATTAAATAGATGCAAGAGCCTATGTGTTTTGGTGACCAGCACATTCCAAGTCTATTGAGTTGTCTTTTTCTATGCACCTACATTTATTTTGGGTGGAAATCAGACCTGGAATTGGAGAAGCATCGTTTGTTCTTTACAGAGCTGTCACAAAGTGCTAACAGAATTGACTCATTTTTTTTTTATTGACTTATGATCAGTTTACAATGTTGTGTTAATTTCTGGTGTACAGCCTAGTGATTCAGTTATACATACATATTCCTTTTCATATTCTTTTTCATTATAGGCTATCACAAGATGTTGAATATAGTTCCCTATGCTATACAGTAGGACCCTGTTGTTTATTTTATATATAGTGGTGTGTATCTGCAAATGACTCAAGCATTTTTCACCTTCCTTTGATTCTCCCACCCCCTCTTCCTCCCCATCCCCTCCAAAAGATAAAAGACAACTATGCAATCAGCACAACATAAAACAGGGTATTTGAAAATAAATTTGAAATTAATAAAACTAGTTACTATTCATTGAGTGCACATTATACACCAGACACAGTTCCAAGTATTGACATATCAGAGAGACAGCACTATTATCCCCATTTATAGATAAGGAAAGAGATGAACAGAGATGTTAAGTGATTTCTGGGTCATGCTATGAACCCAGAGAGTCCAACTCTGGTGTCTTTATTTGTACTTTTAGCACTACATGCCTCTCACAGCAATGGACAAGCAACTGACAAATGGGAGAAACATAAGCAAGATAGATGGCAAAGGGATATTATTCTTAATATATAAAGAACTTTTGCAAAACAATAAGGGAAAATGTTAAGTGCCCCAATAGAAAAACAAATGACAACAGCGAATAGTTCATACATATAGAAACCTCCAAATCGTTAATAAATGTTTTTAAAATTTTAAATCACATTAATATCAAAGAGATAAATTCAAACAATCATACATCTTTTTCTCTATTAGACAAATTAAGATTATAAGAAAAAAATGCTGCTCGGTGTTGACAATAGTGTGAGGGAACAGCCACCCTCAAACACTGCTGATGTGATGTCTAAGTTGTTGCAACATTTAGGAAAAGAAAATTTTCAGTGTTAATGAAGACTCTTTAAAATAAGTTTAGGAATTCCACTTTCGGATAATTTTTCTAAGCAAGTAAAAAGGAGTACGAGCATTCACAGGTAAAGAAGTCAACTTTAGAATTCTTTAAAATGATGGTAGGTCTGTATTACAGAATACCAAACCATCATCAAAACTCATGTTCTTAAAGAACATTGATGGAAATGGAAAATGCATATTATTATTATTATTATAAATATTAGTATCATAAACATTAACATTAATATAACAAAAAGGGAGTTTATATAACAGTATGTACCAATTTGCAACATTATGAAAAGACTAACACAGGAAGCCAGAAAGTTAATTGTTCCCAATGAGGAGAGAGTACTCATGTGTCTCACTTTCTTCTGTACACTCTGTTTCAATGAAAATGTATTATTTTATAATCCAAAAATGTATAAATTATAAGACTGGAGTAAATACAGGGAAAGAAAGAAGCGTGCAAACATCTATAATGAATAACCTTTGCAAATTACATTTGAGCATTGACTAACTCTGAGAGTGCTGACAGATAAAGCAAAAGGGGAAGTAAATTGCACATGTCACTTTTTAATAGAAAGACTACAAATTCATCTTTCAAAAGCTTTTTTCCCTGAGGAGCTTACTGACTGTATTTATATAGGAGATGCTGGATAACACTGGGCAACTGCCTTTGCTTTGCTTCTGTGGGAGACACAGAAACTTTGTTCAAATGCACAGCCTTATAGGGACCATCTAAAAAAATAAACACTAGGAAATGAGAACAAATAGAGAAAAGACATTTTTTCTTCAGCGAAGTAGACTAAGATAGTGAACACATTTTTTCCTCTGGAATACCTAACCTCTTAAATCAGGGATGGGTCTTAGAGAACCCTGGGGAACATTCTTGGGTTGAAAGAGTAATGTTTTCTCCCCAAAGTCATTGAGAGTAGCCAGTGTTAACACAGTAAATAACACTGTTGGCACATAAACAACTCCAAGTTTCACAGAACAAAAATCATAAGACTTTGGTCCCCGTAGAATTCTCTAGTAAAAAATGTTCCTCCATTATATGAAATTAGCCTCAGATTAAAGTGAAGAAAGTGTGATTTAGAGGGATTTCTGCCAGTCCTCCTCCTTGTAAAAATATTTACTCTATAAGTCTTACTACAAAGATAGCAAATCAAAGAATGATAACATTTCCAAACTTAAAAAGCCTTTAGAGTTCCTGTCACCCAGAGGTGATTAACTTTTGGAGAGTCATGAACTTCTTTGGAAATCTAATGAAAGCGACAGTCTTTCCCCAGAAATATCCACATTTACGCCAAATTTTGCATAAAATTGAAGTGGTTTAGGACTGCCCTCACATTCATCCATAATTCCCCACAATAAGAACACCTGAGCTAGTTCAACCCTGTGTTTTTGAGAACATTTTAGAGCAAGAAGCAGCATTCTGCTTAACTGAACAGTATTTCTTACTTTCACAAAATTGGTTCCTCCAAGCGAGTGAAGTAACTTGCCCAAGATCACAAGGCAAATTAAATGGCGATCCAGGATATAAATCAGGTCTTCGAACTCCCAGGACAGCCTTCATTCTCTCAGATCCTTTGTTCACTTAGATTTAAAAACTTTCCTTGGATTCCCACAACCCTAGGGAAATCCTACGGAAGAGTGAGGTATCCTTGGGGGATACAAAGCTGAGAAAAAACAGTTGGAGTAAAGCTAGACTCAAAGGCTTCTCTGAAGTCACGAACACTATGGTTTTTCAATGGACCAGAGTTCATGACAGCCTTGTATCTATTTTAGACAACTCTTCTTTAATAAATCTTGGGCTATCTTCTGATGATGATCAAAACACCTGAAAGTCGAACATAGCGTCTTGCTCTGGTTTTAGAAGCAGCAGCAAATCAAAGTTCTCCAGCAACCCCGGGTAGTAAGTGACGACATGCCCGAAATAGGAGGGTGGAGCATATACACCAGCAGTACCAAAGCCTTACAACTTACTTTCATGATGGGGAGTAACCATTATTTGCTTTATTCGCCAGGAGGAATTTGTGATTCATGAGCAAAGGAGAATTGTAGGAAGCTTTGGTGTCTGAGAACACAGACAGAAAATGTAGACCTTTCCTTTTATTCAACCAAACAACTGGATTGAATATTCCTATCAGTCAGTGTTTTGACCCTACACTGGTTTTGGCTGGAAAGTCCCTCTTCAGGATGCTGTTTATTGGAGTCCTACTCATCCTCCTAGGCCCATTCACATCTCACTCCACCCAGGGAGACCTTCCTGATGATCCTGGTCCAAGCTCATCTCGTCCTAAGAAAGCTTCGCTACAGCACCTTTCCGTAGGACAAAGCCCGACAGCATCGTGCTTCATAGAACTTGCTGCTGCGTCAATCTTGTTTCTCTAACCAGATTACAGGTATCATGCTTCTCCTGCTGCTTGAACCTAAGCCCAAGTATTCAAAAACTGTTTGCTGATTGACTGACTAAAATGAGACAGCAGTCTTCCACCTGCCTGAATGCAGCCCAGCGGCCTTCAGCTGGGAGCCGAGTGAAGCTTTCTTGCCTGATGAACCTTTGCTGATGCTTCACCATCTAGAGCCCAGGGCCAACTTCTCTGCAACAGCCCCAATAACAGAAAAGTGCTGGGAATTCCTGGTCAAACCAAACGGCGTGGTACTTCTGTAGAGATGAGCAGCTTGCGGAGCGCTGGAAGGACAGTTCCCCATTCCACTAAAAGGATTGCTTTAACCCAAAGCGTATTTTGAACAGTTGTCAATATTACACTACTATTCTCTTTACTTGAGATCTAAGAAAGTCAGTGGAAATGTCCAGAGCCATAAGCTGAGAAGAACCTTAAAGATCCTTTTAGTCGAATTGTGACCCACATATATGACAGAACACCATACCGCCATTCAAAATAATAAGAGAGAAATATATGGACTGATGTGGAATGATGTCTAAAATATAATTTTACGCGGAAAACAGAACAAATTGTACATGAACATTGATTCCATTTGTGTGAAACCGTATTTATGAATGCACACATCCATGCTCACGTATGTATTATAGATTGTAGATTCGCTGCGGAAGCATTCATGAAAGATGCCATCAATTGTGGTTTTTCTCTGGGAGTGGAATTTGGAGCCTCGGAGGGGAGGAAAACTGGAATTTTAACAGTTCCCCTCAGGCAGTGCGGTCGGGTTTTGTAGATTTTGCAGGAAGCATTACTTTGATTACTTGTGTCATTTTAGGGCCTTGTTTCTTAATTTTCCAAAAACTCCCCAGTTCATGCCTTCCACAATGTGACCTCGCCTACCTCTCAACATCCTGATGCATACCCTGGGCTCCCACCACCCAGGTGATGGACATCTCTGCTTTGTGCTACTTTGGGCAGTGTTCTTGCCTCGCTCGGGAAATGACCACCCCTCTCTTACTTCTCTGGGGAACCCCACTCGTCCTTCAAGGGCCACTCGAAGTCCCGCCTTTTCTGTGATGCTCCCAGGAGGATTTCATTGCTTGTACCTCCCTGCCCTCAGAGCACTTTCCACACATCTCTGCTACAACATGTGTAAAACTGTATTTTTCAAAATTACGTTTGTCTCCCATACTAGTGTGAGCTCCTTCAAGCCAGGATCCGACTGTATTTTGTGCATCTTTGGGTCCCTAGGACCTTGCAAAGTACCTGGCACACAGTGAGGGCTTACAGAAGGGTTTAGTGAAAGCAAAAACTGCAAGTCTGAATTCCGAGATCCCTCTACACAACCCTGGACACTCCAAAGAGCCAAACAATTCTAGGTAACTCTCTGGTTGCTGGTATTCTCAATAAAATGTCTTTGCTTCTTAAGTCAAAAGACAAAAACCCCCATTTGTATTCTGTGTATTAGCGCCAGATAATGATTCTATGTCACAATCTGCAGTAGGTCAGCCCATGGCAAACTCTTTGATTGAATTAAAGAAATATAATCAAAAATACAATCTCTGATAGAACACACATCACACGGAGGATTTCAGGCAGACTTTCAGGAGCAGCTTCTTGGATCAGCTTGACATAAATTAGGGTATAGTTTCCATTAAGTCCATCTGTAACAAATTTTCTTTCCATGTCGATATTCAATAACTGACCTGATTTGAATGACCTCTGTGTTCTCAGTTACGTGTCACCTCTGAGAGCCTCATGACCACCGACTTCCACTGTTTACCAGACAGAAAACTGGATTTCAGGAGCCTCACCAGTGAGCCTGTGAACCAACATAAAATAGTCTGAAATAAAAGTCATGATAATACACAATACAAAGTACTCTACATACCTGAGCATATTGAATTCTCAGGTCAACAGGCTTCAGCTAAAGTGTTGTCCTATGTTCTGTAAAGTTCTGTACATCATTCCTTAGTTTCTGCAGAGGGTGGACATTGCTCTTGGCCTGAGGAATCAACTAACGATATTTTAACAAATATTTGAAATAAAGGCTGTGCACAAAAACAAAAAACAAAATGAGACAATGATAACAAAATAACAGCTCCAAGAGGTGAGGGATTATTAACTTTATCTTATGAAAGAGGGCACTGAGGACCAGAGCAGTTAGGTCATTTGTCTGAAGTCACACAGCTACTAACTGGCAGAGCCCAGCTTAGAGCCAAATCACTTGACTCCACCCCCAGGCTCTTCCCATTAAGTCATGTGGCCACCCCTAAAAGGTGTGCTACGTCCAAGTTCAAACCAGAGAACTTCTCAGAGTCATTGAGACACTAAAGATGAAGCATTATTTTTGCTATAGCAGCCACAAATTTTTCTCCTTTTTATGCCTGCAACTGATCCGTATGTTTCTCTACCCATTAAACATGTAATGAGCACCTACTATTTTAAAATTTTTTTAAATTGAAGTATAGTCAGTTTACGTTTTGTTAATTTCTGTTGCACAGCATAGTGATTCAGTTTTCTATATATATGTATACATATACATTTTTATATATATATACACTTACGTGTGTCTGTATATATATATATATATATATACACACCCATTCCTTTTCATATTCTTTTTCATTATAGGTTATTTCAAGGTATTGAATATAGTTTCCTGTGCTATCTAATAGATCCTTGTGGTTTATCTATTTTATATACAGCAGTGTGTGTCTATTAATAAACTTTTTATAGTTGCATTTTTGTGCACTTTTGACTATCCCTTGGGAAAGATCCCAGAATGGAATTACTAATTCAGAGAGTATATTTCTTTTTAAACTCTTAATCTATACGGCAAAAACACTTCCCCAAAAGTGGTAACAAATTATTATCCCACTGGAAATATTTGAGAGCAGTTACTCAAAAGTCACACTTTCCCCAGCATTATTACACTTTTTTAAGCTTCATTATTTTGTTAGAAAAAGATGTAAGGTATTATTTTAATTGTCATTTTTGGAGCACTGGTGAGGTTGAATTTGTTTGGCAAGTGTATTAATCACCTGTACTAATTGGGATTATGCATATAAACCTTGTAAGTCCTCAATACAGAGAGGTTATTTTATGACTGTTTTTAGTAATGAGTTTGAACATTACTTCATGGTTACTGGCTATGTATATTTCTCCTTAAATTTTTACATTCATTTTTTTCCCATTTCTCTATTGAAATTTCAGTGGTTTCTTATTAGTGAGTTTTATATATATGCATACATATATATGAGCTTTTTATGTATTTAGTATATTAAGTAACCCTTTGTTTGGAAGAAATGTTCCTGTTTTGAAGGATGGTTGTCACTAAAAGAACAATGCTATATACAGGCGTTATGTTTTGTAAATACGACTCCATGTTTTGGTTTCACTGGTGAGGAAACAGAAGCTTAAACTTCAATATGTGCTTTCTCTTTTTTTTAAAGGTAAAATTTTTTTAATTAATTAATTTTGTATTGAAACAACGTTGGTTTATAACATTATATAAGCTTCAGTGTACATTATATTTCTAATTCTGTACACACTACAGTGTGCTCACCACCAAAATTTAATTTCCATCCATCACCATACAGCTAAACCCCTTTACATATTTCACCCTCCCTCCACCCCATTCCCCTCGGGTAACCATGCCTCTGATCTCTGTAATCTACCTGTTTGTTTTTGTTTGGTTTGGTTTGTCCATTGATCTTGTTTGTTTGTTTTTTGTACTCCACATATGAGTGGAATCATACAGTATTTGTCTTCTCCTTCTGACTTACTTCACTTAGCATAATACCCTCAAGGTCCATTCATGTTGTTACAAATGGCAAGATTTTGCTTTTTTATAGCTGAATAGTATTTCATTTTATATATATATATCCTCTTTATCCATTCACCCGTTGATGGGCACTTAAATTATTTCTATATCTTGGCTATTGTAAATAATGCTGCAATGATTTGTCCAAATCCATAGAATGTAAAATACCAAGAGTGAACTCTAATGTATTAAACTATGGACCTTGGGTGATAAGGACTTATCACTGTAGGTTCATGACCTGTAACAAACATACCACTCTGGTGGGGGATGCTGGTAATGGGGGAGGCTGTGCATGTGTGGGTAAATGGGAATCTTTGTGCCTTCTGCTCCACTTTGCTGTGAATGTAAAACTTCCCTAAAAAATAAAGTTTATTATTTTTGGAAAATGTTTAAAAAAAATAATGCTATGATGGACATATGGGTGCATATATCTTTATGAATTCATGTTTTTGTAAAAGAAAATGACAGTTCTCCAGAAACCGAACTTAAAGTCACAGAATATTGCTAAAACTAACTGATAGAGAATTCAAAATAGCTGTCATGAAGAAACTCGATGCGCTACAGGAAAACTCAGGAAGGCAGTACAATGAGCTCAGGAACAAAGCTAATGAACAGAAGGAATACTTCACCAAAGAGACTGAAGCTCTGAAAAGGAACCAGACAGAAATTCTGGGGCTGAGGAACTCAATAAATGAGATGAAGACTGCATTAGAAAGCACTGGAAATAAGGTAAAATACATATACAGTGACATGTACAAATCTTCAGTGTATCATTTGATGACAAACGCATCCATCTATGTAATGAACCCTTACTAAGATCTAAAATACTGCCATTACTCCAGGAAGTCCCCTATGCCCTTTCCCAATCAGTTCTATCCTTATCCCCACCAACCCCCTGAAGAATCCTTTGTTCTAGTTTTTTCCACCCTGGATTGATTTTGTTGTTTCCAGAACTTTATATAAATGGAATAATACAGTATATGCTTTTTAAAAAAATGTTTGCTTTCTTTCCCATAGCATAAAGTGTTGGAGATGCACCCACGTTGTCGCACATAACAATCGTTTGTTCCTTTTTATTGTTGACTAGTTTTATCTGTTCGGCTGTTAATGGATACTTGAGATAGTTCTAGTTTTATGAATAAAGCTGCTGTGAACATTCTTGTGCAAGTAATTTTGTGAACAACTGCTTTACTTCCTCTTGGATATCATCCTTAGGATGGAATTGCTGAGTCATGGGGTAGGTATACATGTAGTCTGATAAGTAACCGCCAGATGTTTTCCCAAAGAGGTTGTACCTACTCTCCCTTTTGTAACAACACAGGAAAATGTTCACAACGTATTATTAAGTTATAAAAAATAACAATATATAAAGCTATCTGGAGTATAACCTTGTCACGTATCATATGTGTTTATAAAGAAAAAAAATGGGAAGCAATCCTTTCACAACTGTTAATAGAGCTAACGTCTGGGTTGCAAATAGTCTTCACTTTTTTCTTTGTATTTTTCTGCTTTTTTTCTAATTTGCAGCATCGTCCACGTATTACCTTAAGACAACGTCAATTTGTGTTTTAAGAAAGGAAAAAGAAATATTAGTAGACCACCTCATCAAAACACTCTCTTCCATTTATAAAAAGGTCAAGAGATACAAAGAATTAATCATGAACCCAGTTGCCCAGAGGAGAAAAATAAAATCTATCTGCGGTGATCTGAGAAAAAAAGTAAGAAGTTGTATAATAAGATCCACCCACAACTCATAAAAGTGTTCATCTGTGTAGGTGTTTTCTTGAATACTTGAGTCTGTGGCTGGGTAGAAGGATTTCCCCTCCTCTGCCCTTATTTACTCTCCGTGTTTGCAATGCACTTTGTAATGTAATCTTTTTTCCATTGTATTCTAGAGCTTCTGCCTACCCCGTGAGCTGTCTGTCATATTACTCTGAGGAAAGAACGTAATAGGTGCTCAGTATGTTTGTGGGAAGACTGGGCACCTCACAGAAAGTGTATTACACACAGCCATGTCTAAAGCACAATCATATCATTAATATCCATAATGGGGAAATTTAAGATCCACTGTAATGTTTGTGCAAAGCACGAAAAGTCCCCAGTTACGCATTGCATTGGAATGCATTCCCCACAGCAGGCACCCAGGAGGCTACTTAAGCTTGAGGAACTACCGGGAAGCCATTCTCAATGTGATTCCTCTTTGTGTTCAAATAGAAACTCAGATTACAAGAAGAAACTTTTCCCTCAACCAGGAGTATCAAAAAAATTTTTTAAGTGGAATATATAGTAGGTATCAAATTTTTTAAAAAGTCCCACTTCTAGAATATTTATTTTATGTGTCACATCTTTACAAGGGAGTTTATACATAATATCTCATTCATTCTTCACCAAAATTCTACAAAATGGATATCCATTTCATAAGCTGGAAGCAGTCACTTGGCACAGTCATTTGCCTCAATCCAGACACCTTGTAGGAGGCAGAGTTAGCATCTGAGTTCAAGTCCAGTGAAGCCAAATTTCACAAGACTAATGCAACCCTTATGAGTTCTAATCTGTGCAATATTAGAATCAAAGCACCTACAAAGTTCAAGTTGCAACCTACAGAAGCAATATCCTTTGGGGATTATGTGGAATGAAACATCAACAAATTACTAGATCACAACGATGTTGGAACTACAGACCTGTCTCAGTGGAAGTGTGAGCCGAGGAGGCAATGAAACCATTTGTCTGCCGTCACAGGTTAGACGATTTTTATGAGGCTGTCCTGGAGCAGGGTGTCCAGGACCATATGCAGAGATTCCCAGGTTTACTTCTGGTTCTACATGGAATGCCGTAGAATTGAGAGATGCCTAGACAGAAATAATGTAATAAGAATGTAGAGTCTGGAGTCAGAATTCCAGCTTTGCTTCTGATTAACAATATATCCTGGCACCAACTGCTTAACCTCTCTATGGCTTACTTTCTTCACCTGTAGAAATGGGACTAGTTGTAGCTACTGTGTGTAGTTGCTGTGAAGATTAAGGGAGTAAATCCATGTAGATGAGTGAATCCATGCTTAAAACCATACCCAGCACATAGTATGCACTTTCAACCAAGGTAAGCTACTGTTTGCATTATCATTCTTTCTTTAGCACATGTCATTTCCATGTTCAGAACAGTGTGATTCATTCAGGCTAACTGAGGAAAAATCTGTTCAAATTAGTGAAAAATAAGCATTACACAATTTTAAAAATCCTTTGCGTTATTTTCAAAAAGATATAAAGTAACTAAAAAGTATTAACACAGAAAGTTTCTGTGTTAAGGGACCTACTTTAGAAAGTGGATGTTAACAGTATGCTCATCAATGAATATGTCCTTTGAAGAGCGTCTGCTATTAAATAGTAAAAGTATTTCATCACATTACACTATTTGCTTGACTAACCATCACTTTTCCCTACGAAAAGCAATTTCACAGATTAAAAAAGCATTGAAAAGCATCTTCGAGGTAACTGATGCAATCTTGCTCTTACCAGGAAACCCAAACTCCCCAGCACGTGGTGTCACATGGATCCTGTGAAGAAAGCTTATACTCTCTTTTCAGTCCAGTCCATTTTTAGAAAGTGATTCCTGAGATTCGGCTGAATTCTTTCTCCTTAAAACGTTCATTCTATGGCAGTACTCCTTGGAGTGCCACTGAAGGAGTATCATTCCTGTTCTCGCTGAGAACAGTTGGAGGATTTGGAGACAGCTGTTGTATCCATCCCTGAGATGTTCTCCCTGAAAGAACACCCTCAGTTCTTTGGATTGTTTTTCATTGGCATGACCTTAGATGCATCACCTGCCTAGGTTGTTTCCTTCTGGACTTCTTCCTGCTCGACCTTTTCCCTCCCATATTGGGATTACCCAGACTGAATATGATCCCTTAAGTATAATCTGATCAGAGCAGAGTAATAAGTAAGATACTGCCTTGCTTATTCTAGGCCCAAGATTAAACTGAATGTGCTCTTATCATTGACTTTCTTGACATTGTCTACCTCTCTCTCTCTTTTTTTTTTTTGGAGTTGGGGAGGGAGCTAGTCTTGGTTCTTTGGGCTGGGGAGAGGGGAATAGCTAGCTAGCTAGCTAGATACAATGAGAGAGATAGGGAGAGATTGATTTATCATAAGAAATTGATTTATCATGAGGAATTAGCTCATTCAGTTATGGAGGCTGAGAAAACCAGACCCAAGAGAGCTGATGACATAGTTCTGATGACAAATTCAAAGGCCTGAGAAACAGGAGAGCCATGGGTTTAAGTTCCAGTCTGAGTCTGAGTCTGAAGGCAGAAGACTGATGTCCCAGCTCAAAGACAGCCAAGCAGAGGGAGACAATTCTCACTCAGCTTTCCATTCTCTTTAGGCCTTTAATGGGTGGGATGAGGCCCACCCTCACTGGGGAGGGTGATCAGCTTTACTTGGTCTACTGATTCAGATGTTAATCCCAACCAGGAGCTCCTTCACAGACACACCTAGAAGTAAACTTTAACTGAATATGCGATCACCCCATTGCCCAGTCAAGTTGACACATAAAATTAGCCATCACAGTGTGGGTGTGCCGTGTCAGTTATTTCTTTCCCACCTTCTACCTTCAGTGCTTTCCCTGGCACTTGGCATCTATCCCTACTACATGGCTTTCAGTATCTTCCCTGTAGTTTATACTGATCCACATATCATCACATGGGGTACCACCCCCAAACTGCCATGTCTGATAATTGCTCAACGAGTCTTCTTCAAATATAAAATGTTTGACTGGCAATTACCAAGAAGAGCATCACTGGAATCTAGGCTTCCATCCATGCATTAATCAATTCTTTCTGAGAGCAGTAACTTATCAGTTATTACCTAGTTTAACTAGGTTGCCTTCATCTTCATAAGACCATAAAAGCTTGGAATGAAATTATGCCCATCGTTCCTTCCTCTGTAGGACTCTGCAGTCTTTAGTGAAGTACAGACACCTCAGAAAAACTAAATTCCACACATATTCCTTCTATAGCATTTCCCTTGTTAGCCTGTTTTGGAGACAAAGTTAATCCAGTATGATCAGGTCTCAGTGGACCCATTCTGGACCTTAAAGGTTACAATCTTATCTCTTTCATGAACTGTCCAAGACTTCTGCATAGAAACAAACTTTTAAACCTGTAATTAGTAAAATTTGCCCTCTTTTCCATAAATATGTGTACACTTCCTAATCAAGCCACAAGTGGATTAATTAATGTATAATTTGACTTTCTACAATTAAATCATGCAGTATGCTAGAACCTTGATCACTGATCAAAGGACATACTGCTTCGCGTCTTTATGTAAGTTAACTTCTCTGTTCATAGTTTCAGACGTGAGACTTCTTGGATACTGAATCAATCATTATATATTCGGTATCACTCTCAAATTAAAAAAAAACATAGGAAGAGAGGTACAAATGCCTTACTTACCTGAAGGCAAATAACTGAACTAAACAATCCTGATTCCCTTCTTGTGCACGGTCTGTGGATAATGAGTCTTCATCTTGAGTGGAGTTCAAAACACTTGTCTGGAGTTGCTTTAAGTTTACTCCCACTGCTCTGTGATTTGATCATGACAGACTTAAACTTCACCAATAATTCTATGTGTAAATCTGATTTTTGAGGCTAGAAAGATCTGAAAGATATACTGCATCAATAAATTAGAAAACTGGGCTTCACAAACACATAAAATTTCTTCCATCAGGAAGTTTCTGAAACTATTAGAAATCAAAAATGAAGCACACAAAGGAGCTTTAAAATGTGGCTATCACCACAGGTTTATGGGAGGAAGTGACTTGCTCTTGGGAACCCTTGCCAGCTCTTTTGTCTGTGATTCTCTTCTTGCTTTGGACTCCAGACTCCCTAATTTTCCTGCCCTTGCTTGGTTAAAGATTCTTGGCACCCTGTGCCACTTCCTTTATTTCCTGGTTGGTGGGTTGGTTCTGTAGTGACATACACTTCCCTAAATTGCATTTGGGTTCAGTTGGCTTTTCTCCTCCAATCTTGGGTAGCCTTCGTCCACCACGAAGGGAAGCAATTCCTCTCCAGGCTCAGAAATCTCAATAATGTTCCTTCCCAGCAAAGGCATACCAGCCATCACTGTCCTACTGCCCCCTGCTGAAAGCTCCCTTACTTATTAATCCATCCCATCTCTTAAGCCCTCATTCTACAAATGAGTTGACAAAAATCAAGTGAGTTTAAATAAAAATGGGAATTGTGGTAAAACTCAGCCTCAGTCTGATGGCAGCCCGTTGGATCTATCTAGATGTGCTACAGTAGAGCTGACTGGGTGATGAGTTAAGAGTCACCATGTTGACTAAATATCAGGACTCTGGAATGAATTCGAGTTCTACTCTCTGAGTCCTTGGCAAGCCACTTCTTCTCTCCAAGCATCAGCATATAATCTGTATAAAAAGCTGGTTTGACTAGACGTTCCCCAAGGTCCTCTTTCACTCTCAAGTTCTGGGGATCTACAGATCTCCTGTCAAGCTGCCTACTATTAACCCATAACATCTGTGTGTCATAGCCTGACCCAGCAATTAGCAATATAATCACAGCTTTGGAGGCAATGAAATGATGTCAGTACTTAAATCAGGCAAACTTTCCCTTTTTCTCTCCCTGCTTTTCCTCTTTGGTCTTCAAGTTCCCCACATTTTAATGTGTTACGGTGAAAAGTACTCCTTTCCAGCCTGAATGGCATTGAGGAACACTGGAAAGGTCATGACAGTGCCTGTCCTCAAGTGATCCAGCCCAAATTTGCCGATGCAAGAGCTTCACATAGTCATCACAACTTCTGGGTGCTCATCCAAGCCAAACCTCGGCGTCCTTGGACTTGGTCCCTCTTTTTAAGCAGGAATAAATTGAGAATTGTACTTTCTTTCTGTCTCGAAAGATCTTGGAAACTTTGAGGGTAAAACTAACCCATAAGTGGAAATAGCCATGCTCTCACATATAATATCCACTGGTACAGATGTCCATTCATGTCCTGGTGACTCCTGGAACTGCACTGCAGGACCCTGCCCTCTACCGCACCATCAGGAGAAGGCCAGTTTTCTAGAATATGAGGATGTTGATTTAAAGGCAGCTAAAAGGATAAGGTCTCCAGAAGACAGCTGACTGGTTTCAGTGATGGCTTTGGCTAGAGTGACCCACTGCATGGTTTTACCCATGATCTGACCACAAAGAGTTGTCTTTATTTACATGCTGTGTTTGAATGGTTGAGACAGTTTGACAGAGTTAGGGAGAAAGGATTTAATTACCACAGATCTTTAAATGCTAACAGCTTTAAAATTTTTTTGCTATATAACATGCTGTATTTATGAGACAGTGAAGGGGTAGGGGTCCAAGGAAATGAAAATGAGGAAGGATTAAGCAGAACAGTAGGGAGCTCTGGCCTTGATAAGACTAAAAAGATTTAAAATTCTCAATTCTATTAGGCACTGAAAGCACCAATTCGTTTTCCAAAATTTTCCATTCATTCTATTCCAAGGTATGATGTCATCCAAAGTCTAAACAGTATGTTGATTCTGTCTCTATTTACACATTGGTTCATTCAGTAAATATACTTACTGACAGTATATTTTGTACAAGGCATTATATTAAGCATTGCAGACAGTGTAAGGATACGTAAGGCATGGTTCTGGTTTTATGATCTCACTGTCCAGGGGGGAGACAAAAGAGATATGCCTATGACTATAATGTATCACTCTGCCTTGATTATTAAAGAATCAATTAAAGAAGAGACATTCAGAAGTATGCATTAGGATGCAAAGGAATGGAATCCCAGGAAGAGGGAACCGCATGAGGTAGAGACCAAAAGTACAAAGCTATTTTAGAGAATGACTGAATCAGTGTGGTCGGATGTTAGAAGGAAGGAAGGAAGGGAGGGGAAAGTCTTGGAAAGGTCTGAGTAGGTTGGGGCAGGTTACAAATGACTGTAAACCTCACACTGAGAAGCCTGGTGTTTATTTACTAGAAATGAGCAGTCAGTGATGGTGTGGAGCAGGGAAAGATATGTTGCCTTCAGAACACTGATCTCAAAATTGACTGACATGAAGAGAGCTTGGGGCCCTGGTGATCAGTTACAAGTCTCTTTCAGTAGACTCAATAATAATGAGGTAATAATGACCACACCTAAGTAGGTAGCGATTAGAAGGCAAAAATAATTAATAACTACAAGAACGAATGTGGAAGAATTAGGCACCATACATGCAGAATGAGAAAGAAAGAGGAATAGAAACTTCTGGAATCTTAAACTGGGGTGACAGAAACAATATGGATCCCCTGAGGGGCAACCAGTGCAGGAGGGATCATCTGAACTCAATTTTAAACATTTAAGGCATTAAAAAATATTTCTCCCTGTGCCTATGAGAAATCTCCCATTTCAAACTTCGACTTGAACTGGGAAGTCGTGAAGTCTGGGGATACCTTCTCATTATTTATAAATCCATTCTGAATCCTAGACCAGAAGGCAAATAGAAGCACTTCTTGTTTTGTCTAATCACGAACGGGACTGATTATCCATAACACCCATTCACGTCTACTGCCTTATCCACGTTGTGGACACTAGTCAAAGTGAAGTGCAGCGTGGTTCCACGGAGCCTCTTCCACCCTTGCTTCTATGAGGATGCGAGCGACAGATCGAGAATAACCAACAATTGGAGAAAACGCACCCAGTCTGGATTGAGAAGTCATTAGCATCAAGCCCAGAAAAGGACTTTCTATTATCAATGACCGTGGGAATAAATGACTCCCCAAGGAAATGGTGTGTTCTCTGAATAGCTCACGCATTATCCAGGTTAGTTTGATGATGTGGAGCAGAGCTGGCAGTGATAAAAACTGCTGAAATGGTAGCAAAGACAAAGCCTGTATGCAAAGAAAATTCAGGGTACAGAGGAGATGAAAGTTTAACTCTTTAAATAGAAATAAGGAGGGGGCTTACAGCTTGAAATATATTTGCTTCTGTTCTTATCCCATTCTAATGCCCAAAATGGACGAGGAGGCGGGGGTTGGTGAAAACCCCTGTCTCCACTTTCTAACCTTGCCCTGCTGGAGTCTTTGGGGCAGAGTTCTTAACCCACATGTCTGCTGGGAGAAAGCGGTGTTAGAACAACCCCAGGGAGGCTAAGAGCTCCTCCTCGTTTTCTGGCTTACCCTTCAGCAAGTAGACCTCTGTTCAGAGTCAGAAGCATTCACTTCATCTCCTGTTTGGAGTTGCTTGTGGAAAAAAAATCTGTACCCAAGAGGCAAACTGCAACTCAGCACACAGGTCTGGTTTGGCTTCAGTGAAGTCAGTTGCCCCGTATCCTCTGAGTGCAGCACGTTGTGGGGGACCACATCAGAGCTCATCACTCAGAAGTTTTCAGCCAGTGACGATTCCAAAACAAGCACGAGGGCCCCCAGATTTGAGTGGAATCTGCCCCTTTCCTGGCCTTCCAGCAGCATTCAGGGAGGTTTTCATCCAGGTTCGCTGGGTGACACACCTGAGCAAAGACCCGAGACACTTCCAACTAATTAATATTCATGATTATTAACACCAGAGTCAGAAAGCAGGTCATTCATTCCACTCATTCAACACTGGTGATTAATTACATGAATCATAGTTCACACTTGCATCCCAGGCGACGATGGACAACGCACTTCCGCAGTCATCGCCAGCACGGGCTCACCACCCTACACCGGAGTTCTCTCCTCTTACAGGGGAGGAAACTGAGGCTCAGAGAAACTAACTGGTTGGTCCAAGGTCTCTCAGCAAATTGGAGGCAGAACTAGGACTTTCATCCAAATCTCCTGAGTCTATAACCCTTGGATTTTTTTTTCTCACTGTCCCACACAGTAATTAGAGGTCACGTGCATAAATTGGTTACACGCACCAAGTCTAAAATCCCACATAATCTCTCATTGTCCCAAATACACACTCAACACTGGGCCAGTTCCACTGGGGGAAAAAAATCAGTGAGGCTGTTTCCTTGGCATGATGTGATCAATATGCCCAGTTGAACCACTCCACTTTGAGTGGCTATCTTGGGAGTGGGCTTTTTATTTATCCATTCCATATAAAACCAATATGTTCTAAGTGTCTACATGGTTCTAGGCGTGATACTAATTACATGAGGCACAACTCACATTTACATCCCAGTTGATGGTGGACTTTTTTTTTTTTTTTTTTTTGGTAACTTCAATTAGATAACTCATCCAGGTTGTAGGAGTGTTGAGAATGGTACTCCACAATGGGAAATGGAAACAGGCTGGTCAGAAACTGTCCTGAGGCCTCTGCTTTAAGGCTGCCCTTGAAGGTGGGCTGTGGACTTCCAGCACATCTATTTAATGATCCTTCGTCCTGCATGGAGCCTTGTGGAAAGAGGAATAAATATTGTTTTTAGACTTGGCACAAGGCCCCATCGACGCTGATCAATACATAGAGATATCACCGAGCACCTGTTGCGTGGAGGAGGGAGGCTGGGCGCAGGTGGGGATGCAGAACTTCCTCTTGGACTTGGAGTCGGAAGATCTGGGTTCCAGCCCTGGCTCTGTCCCTGATTCGTAAAATAACCTTAGACAAGTTACTTAACCTGTCTGAGCCTCAGTGTTCTCCTCCATCAAGGGGGGATAATAATGGTACCCATGCAATGTAGAGGTTACATAAGAGGGTCAAAATTCTTTCTACTCCAGGAAGTGCTAAGGGGTGTAAATCATACTCCAGCTTTCTCTCCCAGTCTCCCGTTTGCTTGTGGACTAGGCGTGTGGTGAGGGCAGGACCTTGTCATTTATCACGCTCTCTCCAGCCCTTAGCACAAGGACTGACACACTGCCGGCGAGGAACAGTTTTTATTAAACAATAGCCTGCATCTTCCCTTCTCTTCTGTTTTGTCACTTTGCCTCCCCTTAATGATCTTCAGAACTCACAGTTGTTTTATTAGAAAAAAGCAAGGGAGCCTGCTTCGGAGGGAATCATTTACACCCCCTTTCTCTGCCTTGCTTTTTCTCTAGGCTGGTCAGCGAGCTATCCTGAGCCAGCTGGATGAGCACACTGAGTCAGAGAACACTGATGACCAAGCAGGCAGCCACATCCCAGTCCCCTGGCGTAAGGGTGGCGATTGCAATTCCTTAAATAAGTGTAAAGCCTGACCAGAAGAGAGCTAAAAGTTTAGCCTGGCTGAATTTCGAACCCGCTGTAAGCTAGAAAAAGGACCAGGAAACCTCACCATGACACTGTATCAATAGCCCCAGTGTGAGAAGACTCAAAGAGTCTGGCCTAAAGTTGAGCTGCCATGGCGGTGAAACTGCTTCTAATTTTAGAAATATTAAATAACTGATAATGACACGACCTTGTTAAAGAACCACGTTGGGGGAAAAAAAAAGAGAGACCCTGTTAAAAATAGCATACGATCTCTGGGCTGAAGATTCCAGGTAAAATATGGGTTCACATCCATAATGTAGGCTCAGAGTACGGAGACACCTCCCATGGCTGCCAAATGCATCGAGCCCCAGGCTTGTGTGTGTTCTGGAAGACATCCACTCAAAGCACCCAGCAGGCATCTCTCAGCACCCTTAAGGTGTGAGAACAGATATGGGCACTGGGAAAACAAAGAGAAAAAGGACAGTGTTCTTGTGCTCAAGGGGCTTAAAGTCTAGTTGTCAGCCTAGCAGTGACTCTGAAACACCGTAAGTTTAATAGGCAAGACTTAACTGCAGCCCACAAAAGCTAGCCGGGGAAAAGCAGCCCCGTGGATTGCCTGGGAACGTCTGAAATGTCGCTGCTGGCATCATATCAAACAGGAATCTGAAATGCAAAACCTAAATAAAGCCAGCCGGCCCCCCCTCGGGGAGGACAGAGAAGTGGAAGATGTGGCAGCCCTAAAAGGTGGACAGAACCCCAGACAGCGTCCCCAGCCTACCCACCCCCACAGCCAGGCACCTCTACGGCTTGGCTACCTCACCGATCATTAAATGCTTTTAGCAAAGCTGTCTCCGAGGAGTAACCAGCTTTGAAAGCCAAATTGAAAAAGGTCCATCTGATCATGTAATTGGAGAGAAAGTAGGATCCGTGCCACGATAACACGTTAGAGGCGTTTGGAGATGAAAGAAAGAAAGAGGTGGTCTAATAATTAGCAGAGGCCTGAGAGTGAGGAGATGGGCTGTTTCTGAAGGCAACGCCGGAATTCACTTAACATCAGATGCCACTGGTCTCTCCTGATGTGACTCTAAACATGGGAAGAATTTGCCGAGCACACCTCAGCTAAAGCTCTTCTGAGTTTCTATCTACAAAACTTCCAAACATGCAGCTTAGAAGGATGATTCTCAGCAGGGGGCAGTTTTGTCCCCCAGGGGACATTTCACAATGTCTAGAGACATTCTTTTTTTTTTTTTTAAGTGTCCATCAATGGATAAACGGACAATGAAAAAGTGGTACACGTATACAGCGGAATTTTTTTAAATTGAGGTAACACTGATTTATAACATTACATAACTGTCGCGTGTACCACATTCTATTTCTACTTCTGTATACCCTACAGAGTGCTTACTAACAAAAAGTTAGTTTCCGTCTGTCACTGTACAGTTGATCCTCTTCACACATTTCACCCTCCCCCCTCCACATCCTCTCCCCCATCTGGTAACCACTACTGTGTTCTCTGTATCTCCGTGTTTGTTTTGGTTTGGTTTAGTTTCTTCATTTGTTTTATTTATTTTGGTTTGTTTATTAGCTTTTCTATTCCACATATGAGTGAAATCATATGCTATTTGTCTCTTCATCTGACTTATTTCATTTAGCATAATATCCTCAAGGTCCATCCATGTTGTAGCAAATGGCAAGTTTTCATCTTTTTAGGGCTGAGTAATATTCCAAATATATACATACATCACATCTTCTTTATCCATTCATCCATGAGTGGGCACTTAGGTTGCTTCCATGTCTTGGCTACTGCAAATAGTGCTGCTATGAACATTGGGATGTATGTACCTTTTCAAATTAGTGTTCTCAAATTCTATGGGTAAATACCCAGAAGTGAGATTGCTGGATCGTATGGTAGTTCTATTCTTGATTTTTTGAGGAACGACCTTACTGTTTTCCATCGTGGTTGTATCAATCTCCATTCCCACCAACATTTGTTGTGTCTTGCCTTTTTGACGATCGCCATTCTGAGAGGTATGAGGTGACACTGTGGTTTTGATTTGCATCTCCCTAATGATTAGCTATGTTGGACATCTTTTCATGTACCTGTTGAATGCCTCCTTTGGAAAAATGTCTGTTTCAGCTTCTCTGCCCAGTTTTCAATCTGGTAGTTTGTTTTTTTATTGTTGAATTGTATGAGTTCTTTATATATTTTGGATACTAACCCCTTATTGGATATATTATTTGAAAATCTCTTCTGCCAGTTAGTAGGTTGTCTTTTTGTTGATGGTTTCCTTTGCTGTTAGTTTGATGTCACCCCATTTGTTTATTTTTCCTTTTGTTTCCCTTGCCTGAGGAGACATATCTAGAAAGATATTGCTGAGACCAATGTCAAATAGCACACTGCCTTTGTTTTCTTCTGGAAGTTTTATGGTTTCAGATCTTACATTCAAGTCTTTGTTCCAGTTTGAGTTAATTTAGGGGTAGAGTGTGACATAGTGGTCATTCCATTTTTTTGGCATGTGGCTGTCCAGTTTTCCAACCACCACTTATTAAAGAGACTGTCCTTTCTCTACTTTGTGTCCTTTGCTCTTTTGTCATAAATTAATTGTCCATATAAGCATGAGTTTATTTCTGGCCTTTTAATTCTGTTGTCTGGAGACATTTTTGCTTATCATGACTGTGGAGTGATTTTCTCCAACATCTAATGGGTACAGAACAGGGGTACTGCTCAACTCCCTCGAATGCAAGACACAACAGAGAATTATGTAGCCCAAATGTCAATAGTGCTGAGGTTGAAATTCCCTGCTTTAGAATCAAAGGTGTTTTCTGAACTTTCATCTTTTAGATTCTTAGTCTATTTAATTTCTTTAATGTTCAGCAACACCCATTTAAAACAAAATTAAATGGTTTACCTTATCATCATTACAGTCATGAAAAAGTTCTAGCAATTAAAAAGATGCTCCAGTGGTGCTGACTCATCTCCATTAGGGGGTCTTACAGGATGGAGAGCTTGGGGCTGGGGAAGGAGCTACTGCAACACAGTCAGAGTCAAACAGTTTGAGATTTCACTTTGTTCCTGATTTTGAGACCACCCAAGGACCTGCCAGACACTTCCAAGACCTCACAACCTGAAACAGTGTTTTGGAAAAGCCAAATGTAAGGATGTGTTGTGTTCTATTTGCTGGGAGTGGGAAAGACCACACCACTGCCTGACAAGGTCTGAGTTGGTAGACTGGATTATGTGACTCCTTGCAACCTTCAGTGGCTGTCCACTGCACATGGGACAAAATACTATGCCATTCTCCTTCATCTGGCTCCTACCTATCTTTCCAATCATATTGTCTGCTGGATCTTCCCAACTCACATCTCTTACCTCAGTCATACTGGAGTTCATGTCTTGCCCAGGATGTAACACTCCTGTCATGCTTCCTTTCTTGTTTTTTAAATCTGAAAACTTTCTTTTGCCGACAAGGTCCTCCACTTTGCTCTTCATCTAACTCCTAGAATTCACCAAGACTTATCTCAAACATCAACCACTTGAAGAAGCATTTTCTCACTTGATACCTACCCTTGCCCAACGCCCCAGCCTGAGTCTAGTGTCTCCCTTGTGGCCTCCCAGAAGCCCCTGTACCTACTGCCAATATAACACCTGCACCCATCATCCTGGATTTCAACTAGTTGCACGTGGTCTCTGAGCACTGTGAACAGAGACAGTTTCCTGTTCATCTCTGTCTGGACAGCAACCCCTCTACCCACTCCCAGACCTAGCGCAGGGCTTGGGTCACTAAAAAGTTTTCAAGAACCCTTTGGGGAAGGAATAAAAGAAGAGAGAAAGAGAGAGACAGAGAGAGAGAGAGAGAGAGAGAGAGAGAGAGAGGGAGAAACAAAGAACGAAAAGAGAAGGATGGGAGGAACGTAGCAGGGAGGGAGGGAAGGAGGGCAAGGGACCAGAGGAAAAGAAAGAGAATGAAGGAGGAGAGAAAGCAGGCTGGGATGGGGAAAGGAGGTGATGGGAGGGGAGGGAGGGAGGAAGAGGGAGAAAGGGAAGGGGGAGGAAAGGGAGGGAAGGAAGAGCTGTGCTCTTGTCCCTTGCTCAGAAAAGATTTCTCTGATCTCGAAGATTTAAGACAAATCCCTGCATTAGTATTTTTAAGAATCCCGTAATTGTTTCATAGCACTCGCCATGTTTGTGATGTTAGATGCATTTGCATGATTATTTACTGCAGTGTTGTAAGATGTTGTAAGTCCCATGCGGTCCGCATCTGTGTTTTCACACACTATTGTGGCTTCAGTACACAAGTGTGTCTGTAAGAATTATTTGCTAAATAAATGAAAGGGTGGGCAGACTGGTTGAGCAGGGCCAGCCGCTAATTTTATTAATAAAACGTCAGCCTCTTTGTCTTTTAGAAATAGCTTTGGTCTTTTTACCTCCACCTAAATTTGTCCGTGTGAAAAAACTTCTGCTTCTGGGTAGAAGAACTGTTCTAAAGCATTCAAGACAGCGGCATATACATTCTCACTTTAAAATTCAATCCCAGGAGCAATTTATTACAGGGAAATTTCCTGGACTCCAAGAAGCACCTTGAAGTCAGGAGATGATTAATTTGATATAACTGAAGAGCTGCAAACATCTGCTCCCTGTTGACATCTGCCTCTCATTAGATTACAGCCCCCGTCTCCCCTGCATCGGGGGGCTGGCTTGTGTGTTGATCTGGTAACTCTAATTATATGGTAAGCCCGGTGCTCAAGGCCCTTGTGCCAGCCACCTGGTGGGGGATCAATAGGAACTCGCTCTGTTGCATTGTACTCCAGACCCTCCCTGAGCACTTGGTAAGCCCTCCGTCACTCCTAAATAATAGAAGTAAAAAAACAGTCATGAGTTTGGCGAGCACATTTTCATCTTGCAGCCCTGGTTAAGGCTGCATCTGGAGGAACCCAAGCATTTGGTTGATTCGAGGAAACAAATCAGTTCTATGAAAACTCTTCCAAATCTGTTATTTGGGCGTCAGATTTTATAATCGCTCTTTCATTGATATCCCTTACTCTATTAGCTTGTTTCCACAGGTTCTCCTATTAGTGTAATTGTCCTAAAATATGTCTCTGGTACTAAGCCACCCCATTCAGAAACCTCAGAGGCTCTGCCTTGCCCATCAGCACATGCCACCTTCTTAAACTTGACTTCTGAGCCCTCCACTGCCTGCAATAACCTAACTTCTGTCCCAATGCTCTCCTTCCAGCAGCCTTGTCTTTTGTCACCCACTGTGCCTCTTGCTTCCCAGATCTGTTCATGCTTTTCCCCTTTTATACCTCAGCGTAAACTCAAGGTAAAGCCCTATGCCCTGTCGCGCCATCTTGATACAGGACATCAACCCAGACGCAAAAGCGTAAAACGAATTAAATGTTTACAGCAGTCTTTCACAAAGACACCGAAAGGGACAACATGCTCATAACACATAGGAAAAGTCTGAAAACCTGTCTCTCCCCGTTCTTTTTTCTCATTTTCTCCCCTGCATCAAGGCTGGCCCAAATGCTCTCTCCTCCTCGATTCTCAGCTCCTCCTCCAAGGTCGCCTTTGAGCCCACATCAGTTTCCTTTGTCTCCCTGCTTGACTAAGGTCTTCATATCCACAGCATTTCAGCCCTCCTCTCTTCTTTGAATTTCCCTGTAAAAGCCCCAGAGCTAATCCAACAAGCAAATATTCTTCATGAGAAGACAGGGTAAGAAGAGAAGACTGAAAAAAAAAACTTTTTTAATATACTTTGTCTTCTTTCTGTATCACGGACCATGCACACCCTGCGTGAAATGCCCTTTGCCCATTTCTAGTTGTTAATATTCCACTTGATCACCAAAGCCCAGAACAAGATCCTTCCTCCTTGAAGTGCTCCATAATATTCCCTGAGAGCACTTTGCACACAATGTCTTGACTTTTAGCTTTGCGTGTAAATAAATATCTTATTTCTGCTTTTGAAAATTGGGACTCAAGATCATCAGGCAAACCCTTATTTACCTTGCAATACTCAGCGAATACTCGCTTCCTGGGAAATGACTTTCCACACATACTTTCCATCTTTGGTTTGGCCATCTCTTTGATGCCACAGAAACCAGTCATAACTTGACACATCACAATGAAATGCGGTGGATATCTTCATCCATTCAGGCTGCTATAACACATTACCACAAATGAGGGAGCTTGAATACAACAGAAACGTATTTTTTACCATCCCGGAGCCTGTGAAGTCCAAGGCAAAGGCTCTGGCAGCTTCAGCGTCTGATGGGCACCCTCTTCCTCATTCACGGGTGGCTGTCTCTTTGCTGGGTCTTCACATGGTGAAGGGGTAAGTGAGATTTCTGGGGTCTCTTTTATAATGGCACTAACCTTAGTCACGAGGGCCTCATCCTTATGACCTAATCACTTCCCCAAGACCCCACCTCCAAATATCAACATATTGGGCATTAGATTTTAATATATGAATTCGAAGGGACACAAATATTCAGTCTACAGTAGTGGATTTTTTACATATCTACATTGTCTCCTCTCGCTCCAAATGCACGTACGCCTTTAAAACAGAGAAATCTGTTATTCATCTTACACCCCCAAATTTATCCAAGCACATGGCCAAAGGGATATTCTCAGAAAATGTGTATCCAATGAACCGTGTGCTAACTTGTGTATTGCCCACAATACAGTGCTCTGCTCTACCCATAGTGGGTGCTCAAAAAATATATCTGGAATTGAATTAAGCATCCATGGAACATTCCACTTGATCAAATTTCCTCTTTTTGACATAGCTTTGTCTGCGTGGTGGTCTAAAAATGTTTTCAAAGTTAAAAAAAAAAATGGTGGAGGGAAAACAAAGGATTAAAAGTAAACTGGTTTGACCAGTTCCTTTCCCTCTGGATACAAAGCCAAGCTGGGAGCTTTGTCTGAGGAAAAAGCCACTAGGCTGAGTGTGGGTTCTTCTTCTGCAACCTGCAAGTCTGCAACACCTTTCATTTCTGCGTTAGAATATTCTGTTATATTAGGCTCATGTGGCTCCTTAGGTTAATGGTGACAGAAAATGTGACTCCAGGGCCGCATAACTGCAAATACTCCTGGCCTAGACGCTGGAACAGATTGATACGACTGGCAAACCCCACCTATGCTGCTCTTTGTAAGAGGGCGGAGAAAATACAATGATTAAACATAATCACTCTTTTCCTTTGTGCAGTTAATCTCCAGCACCCCTTGACTGCTCTCCAAGCTCCATACCTTACACTCAACCCACGGAGATGGCCCCATTGATTATGCTCCCAATGTATAAAGGCGTCTCCCCCCTCCCCCCAATGCATTAATTCTTTTGAAACTCAGTCCTTCTCCTCCTGTGGAGTGGGAGCTTGGAGGAAAGAGGATGTATTTTCTTTGGCTAAGCTTTCAAGTCAGAAGTTCAGGAGGGAGTCAGCCTGAGGAAAGCAGATACTGTTGGTTGACTATGCATGCTTCTCTCCAGCCCCAGGGAGGGGTTATGAACCTATGCCCCTTGACAGTAACCAGTTTAGATGGTGGCATGGATGTAATCCAAGCCAGTGAGGTGTGAAAGAAAATCTGCTGGAGGATTTGGGAAAGTTTGCCTTAAAAAAAAAAAAAAAAAGACACATAGGAAAAACCTGGTCTCTTTTTTCCTCCAGACAATGTCATTCCTAGCTGTGAGATCTACAGCTGCAGTAGCCAACTTGCAACCAAGAGAGGATGCAGCAGGAGACAAGGACAGACAGAAGGAGTTGAAAGAAACCAGACCCCAAATTCTTTTTTTTTTAATTGAAGTATAGTCAGTTTACAATGCTGTGTTGGTTTCTGGTGCACAGCATACTGTTTCAGTCATACATATACATACATATATTCCTTTCCATTTCCTTTTTTGTTGTAGGTTACTACAAGATATTGAACATGTGGAATACTACTCAGCCATGAAAAGGATAAAATAATACCATTTGCAGCAAAATGGATGGACCTGGAGATCATCATTCTAAGACCCCAAATGGCTGAATAGCCAGCACTGATGCCCACTTTTCTCTAAAGTTCTTATACTGTGAGATAATATATTTCTTTACTGTGTAAACCACTTAGAATTCATTTTCTCTGTTACTTGAGGCCAAAATAATAAATAATTTGGTTTACTGAATTGGCTTAAATTATTGAAGACTTATTTTTAAAGCATAGGTTTTGCACATGTAGCATCATAACAAACAGGGGACACCCCATACCTGTTTTGGCCAAGTCACCCTCATATCCCCGATAGCCCTGCTGTGGGCAGTGCTGCTGGCCTTCATTCTCAGCTGGGTGACCCACTGACTTAAGGGTCTACACTGAACTGTCGCGTCTATGATAGCCCCTTAATTACATGCCCAAATCACATGCCACCCCTTCCTTCCTCCCTTAGACTTAACAGAACACTCACTTCCTAAGCCAGACCTGACATCTCTTACAGGAAAGGGAATCTAGACCGTACTCAGGCAGAAGCAAACCACATGATCTTTTCCACGTCCACCTATTCCATTTATTAAGTTCCTTAACACAGCCAGCACTTGGTTAAGCCCTTGGTGAATTAAAGGGACAATGACCCCCAAGTTGACTCTAAACTCCTAAGAACCATCCTTCAAACAACCACCTAGGTATTCCTAGAGAATGCATCCATTTATTTCTTTAATTTATTCAGCATTTAGTGAGCAGTTAATCTATTCCATGCCTTCTGCTAGGCCATGTGTCCCTTGGGGACACAACAATGAACAAGCCTTTTATTTATTCAACAAATGAGTGTCTGCCTAGTGCCAGACATTTGTTATATATTCACCCAAACACTAGGTAAAGGGGAGGAATGTGGTAAGAGGGAACATTCTAGGCAAAGGGAACTACAGGTGCAAAGGCACTGAAGCTGAAGGGGTACAATTCAGAAAGTCAAAGCCAGTGTGACTGGAGCACAATGAGCAAGGCAGAAACTGTTTCAAGATGTGGCTGGAGAGGCAGGAGGCAAGGGCTGTTTCCCAAAGTCTCCTTTATTCCATATTACGAAGTTTGGACCTTTTCCTAAAGGTCCTGATGTGACACTGAAAAATTTTAAGCAGGCTGGCAAAATGACCAGACTTTTGCTAGAAGGACCAAGCCTCGAATCAGGAAGACTAGTAGAAAAATAAATAAATAGAACATGAGGAATGACTTAACAAAGGTCACGACAATGTGAATGGAGAAGAGAGGATAGAAGAGAGACGTCAGGTAGGTGGGATCAGCAGAAGATGCTGGCCGCCATACTGGAGGAGGAGGTGAGAAAGAAGGACCAAGAGGCAGAGATGATGCTCAGGTTTCAAGGGGAGTCAGTTTGAGCAGAGTGGAATTAGAGTGCATTTAGTGAACTGACATATTGTGTCCAAGGTGGAGGATTCGAGCTAGACATTAAGATATACAAGTTTGAAGCCCAACAGGAAAATCTGAATGGAAAAAAGAAAATTGGGTTTCATAGCAAATGGGTGGTTCAAAGACGTAGAAATGGATACCACCTAGAGAAAATGATGTAAAGTAAAAAAAAAAACCAAAAAAAACGAGGAGCCCTCTTGGAAATCCCTAAGGACAGTCTCTATTTGTGGGCCTTGGGCAAGAAAACCAATGGAGGTCTGCATGCATAGGATTAAATATGTGAAAGTGAAACATGAAATTAGCAGGCTATGAAAGTGTTCAATCCTCCTACTTTTAAAATTAAACCTTTGTACTAATACAATTTTAAATGTGTAAAATAATGGTTTTAGGAGACTAAAATTTGGCACAAGATTAACAAGATGACTGAGCTCAATCATTATTTTATATATATAGATATTCACTAACGTATAGTCAGTTACAACGCATCAGTTTCTGGTGTACAGTGTAATGTTTCAGTCATACGCATATATTTGTTTTCATATTCTTTTTCATTGTAGTTTACTATAAGATATTGAATATTGTTCCCTGTGCTCTACAGAAGAAATTTGTTTTTATCTATTTTTTACACAGTAGTTAGTATTTGCAAATCTGGGACTCCCAATTTATCCCTTCCCACCCCTCAATGATTATTTTAAGTCTGCCTGTTCTGTGGGTAGACCAGCAATGCGCAAAACACGGATAAAGAGTCATACACACTTCATGAGTTTTATCGACTTAGCCCATGAAATCTATTTTCTTGTCTTCATTTCAACAAAATCACTAATTATGTTGCTATAACCAAGATTCTCATATAATTTATGTTTTTTCCCCACAGTAGTGCCAAAATGGAAAATTGAGGCAGTTGCAATTGAACATGTCAAAAAAAAAAATTGTTAAAGTAATGCTTCAATTCAGAAACGAATCATTAATTTTACATATTATGTTCAAAAATTGTAATCGACAGATATCTAGCAAATATCGCAGAGTATTTTCACTTGATTATCTCTTCAAGTAATACCTAGATCAAAAGAGCAAGGTAGAAATTCAGTATCATACTTCACACTCACTACATCTAAACCTGCGTATGTACACATTTAAGATCCATGCGAGTTAATAGCACAGAATGTTTCCCTGCTTCTATGGGACACTACTGTAAATTCCACGTCAATTCATGACTGTCTCTAGAACTGTGAATTGGAAAATCAAGAGAAGCAGGAAAGTGGACACTTGGCACTTTGGAGAAATGGTACTTCATTATATAAGAACGTACTGCATTCATGTTATCTGAGAGGAAAGATTTGACACATTAATTAATTTGTCTTTTCTCTTATCTAAGCACTTTTGCCACTCAAATCCTCCCTGAACTCCAAAGCAGTGCCCATCGCTGGCTTCTGCAGTGGCGCAAGCCACACACCATTATGGGACCTGCACTTCGAAATCTTTTGTTTGGAAGTGATGGGTAAAAGAGATACAGAAGGATTTTCCCGGGGCGTGAACAGTGTTAGTCATGAGAGTGATTGCTTAAGGTTATGAGATACTGCTGAGCACTGGATCCCCAATGGTAGACCTGTCCTTGTGTTCTTCAGTAAATTTGGTGGGAGGGTATATAACATGTGGAATCTTCCAAAGGATGCTATGCTGTTCAGGCCAGAGCTTCCTACTACTGTGTCTGAGGAGACTCAACGGCTAACAAGTGATTGGAAAGAGAAGATTCCATGAAGGAGTTTGAGGTGGAATGGCCAGAGAAAGAGAAAATCAGAAATGGCATTGCAGAAATCAAGGGAACAAGGATTTCCAAGGGATTGCCAACAGAGGCAAGGGTTGCAAGGAGGGGGGAAAAAAGTAGGACTTTGGGTAAGCAAAATGCGGCATACCCATACAATCCAGTACTATTCACTAGTGCAAAGGGATAAAGTGCTTATGCATGTGACAACACAGAGGACCCTCAAAAAATTATGCAAAGTAAAAGAAACCAATCACAAAAGACCATGTATACAGTATGATACAATTTTATGTATTGTCCACTGTAGACAAACTACAGAGACGGAAAATAGTTCAGTGGTTGAAAGGGACTGGCAAAGCTGGAGGAAAGGGCAATGACGGCTAATGGGTATAGAATTTCTTTTTGAGGAGATGAAAATGTCCTAAATTTAGATTATGACAATGGCTGCACAACTCTCTAAATATACTAAAGGCCATCGAATTGTACACTTTCAACAGATGAACTTTGTGGTATGTAAATTATGTCTCAAGCAGTTTTTTAAAAAGGGGAAAAAAAATAGAAAAAAAAAAAAAGGGAAAAATAGATATCCACTTTATTTAAGATCACATCAGCCTGGGTCTGATCCTCCAAACGTCGTCCACCTAACTGTGGAAAATCAAACCTTGGGAGCTATCAGATGTTTAAGACTAAACAATCTACCACGGTGATTTGTTCATTGTTCCTGCCCCACCCCGCAAAAAATCGATCTTCTATTCTTTGAAAAACAAGAGATGAGCTAGAGGGACCACTTCATAATAAAGGTCTTTCACACTAAGGTAAACTTGAAAACAGAGAACATTTAGGCAAAAATCCATTTACTGTGTCAGTAATTTTCAGCATTTCCCCTGCTGTTATTGTAGATAATTGAGTAAAAGCTTTTCCTTCCCTATTTCAAGCATCAGTTTCCAACGGATCCTCTTAGAAATTCAGTTTTGAGATTTCACTTCAAGATCGTGGCTACAGAGTTTATAGGAAATGCATGTGTGTTTGGGTAAATGGAACCCGTTTTCTTGAGGCAGACCCTTCGAACAACTGGAAGAAAACAGAAGAGGGGGAAAAAAGTAAAATCTCCCAGCAAATTTATCAATACAAAGTTGTAGTTGCATTTTTTTGGTTATCTTCCAGTTGACTACATGTCGAGGTATAAATCCGTATCTTTTCCAACTAACCAATTATTCAGCGTTTATGTGAATTCAAGGTACTAAATGCTAATGTATTTCTCTTGCTCGTGTATTTCATGCATAAATTAGTTGCAAAGTCCTTAAGCTGCCTAATGTCCAAATTCTGGCTAATGTGCAGCATTGAATATATACCTTCTAAGAATTTATTTCTTAAAACCACAGAAGTTGGGGGTATAGGACCTACAGACAAGTAATATGTAATGGAGTGATTAATAACTCACAGGGGACCTTATAAATCTCACAATAACAATTCCAGATAATAGGGTACTTAATATTTATAAACTTTTTAATTTTTACCTGTAGTGTTTTTTTTTTTTTTAATGGATGTCCTGAGGATTGAACCCAGGACCTCACGTATGCTAAGCACATGCTCTATCACTGAGCTATACCCACCCCTCCCAGGAAAATTAACATTTACACTTTCACAGTTTCCACGATCCAGTCATATACAATACTTCTGTTTTTAAGAAATGAGGAGAGCAGTAGTCCTAACATCTCCACTCTTTAGATGGGTAAACTAAGGTTGGTCAAACTATTAAGTAGATCTCCTGGCTGGATGTTTCCAGAGTACCCTATCTTTAACATTCATTCATGTCTAATTACTTCCCTCTGAAGCTTCATGGAAGCAGGGACCTGGTATAGCATCTGGCACTCAGTATGTGCTCCATAACCACAAGCTGGATTAAACTGATCAAGTTCCCACAGCTAGGAAGGCACAGAGGCAAGATGTCAGAGTCTACATCACATGTTCTTTAAAGGCCCTAATAGGGGGACTTTTTTAACCTGTTGTTACTGTCAGCTCATGAAAGAGAGAGAGGAGAAAGAATGGAAGGAAGGAAGGAAGGGGGGAAAAGGATGCGAAGTGAGACAGCTAGACCAGGAATGTGTTTACTCTTATACCCCAAACCACCTGTGTGGAGCAGCATTTTGGCATACAGCTCAGGGATCATATAGTTCCATGGTCACGTATCTCAGTGGGTAAGAGTCAGAGGGCTGTGGAGTGAAGTTTTTACCCAAAACTTTGTCCTACTCTCTCCAGCTGAAACTTCTCCGTTTCTTCATTTGCAAAATGGAGATAAAAATAAAAAATCTCTCAGGATGATTATGATGATTACATGAAATCTGTCAGATCCATAAACCAAACTATGCAGCACAACGCCTGGCACTTAGCATTCACTATCCGTCATTGTCTTCATCGTCTTGATCATTACTATTACTATTACTATGGGTCTCTAACAAGAAAAGCAAAAGCCTCTTGGGTTAAACACAGGATTGTCAACAGCAGAAATGGCAATTTGCTGAGAACCCATGCTTGACTTGGAGATGGAAAAGCTTTTACTCAATTTTCTACAATAATAGATGAGTAAATGTTAGCTCTGTCATCTCTTTCATAGGACATTGAAGCCACCAGAGGCAGAGATGGCATCTCCAGCTTCCTGGGGGAGAAGTTCATTGACTTATAAGTTAAAGAATCTATTCTCTTCTACCAGACTTGAATCATTGACTCTCCTCATCCTACTTCCATTGCTCTTTGCATTTTTTTTTTTTTCCTGGGCAACTACAACCCTACTTGATCATTTTAGAAATTCCTAAATCTCTTTGCAGCTCAGAGAAATAAGTTCTTTCATTTGCATATACATCTTTCCCTTTACTGCTAGGGGCAATCATTTCTGATTTAAATTGCTTCTTGTGGACACAAAGACTCCCAACTGTTGTGACCTGAAGGACTAAGTTGCCTTCCTCACTGACCCCTTTCATCAAAGCTTTCTTCTTCATCTCCTTTTTCTGCACCTCCTAGCATCGCTGTCTCTGAGACAGACTGTGGTTCAGAATACCGTTGAACTATCTTTGTCCAGACACAGACACTCCATGCATGTCTTTGTGAATATAGAGCATTAGAAGTCAGACTTGGATGTGAATCCTGATTTATTCATAAATTAGGTGACTTGAGTTTTTGGCAAGCTATTTCGTATCCCCATAGCTTGGTTTACACATTTATGAATTAGCAATAATAATAATGCCTACCTCATTCACTTGTGGTAAGATCACACAAACACAAAATGCTTTGCAAAATATGATATCCTTCAAAAAAATACTTTTAATTACCAGAAACGAAAGGATGGGACATCAATATGGATTTAGAGCCCACTGGGTGATCGGTAATTTTATGAGTCCTGTACACCAGAAACTGACACATTGCAATTGACTGTACTTCAAAAAAAATAATTTTTTTAAAAATGAAAGAAAATGTTACTTTGTTAACTTCTGGGTCAATGCATTATTCCAGGCTGCTCCTCCATTTCTTTTTGCTCAGGAATCCTTCCTCTCTTCCACGAGTGTAAATGCGATGGCCAATGCTCCGTCTCTGTTCCTCTCCTCCCTTTACACCCTTTCTCTTGTCAAGTTCAGCCTCGCTATTATGTCAACTATCAGCGGTAGACAAATGTTTCACAAATCTACCCTGCAAGCCAGGGAGTCATGAGACCATTAAAATCTCTTCACTTTTACAATATAATGTAACCTAATCATAGAAGTGACCTCCATCATATTAACAGCTAGATGACATTCAACATATGGTTCCCACCCACACTCAAGGCAAGCAGATTATATAGACGTGGTTACCAGGGAGTGGGATTCTTGGGGACCATCTTAGAATCCTGCCTACCACAAACATCAGTCATCTCCCAAGCAGAAGGGATACAGACAAGGATTTGACATGTGCTTTACCTTCAAAGAGTTGTAAGTTGGATGATAATCATCCCTACCTCATAGGGCTAGATGGGCAAGCTTATATGGGAAAAGATATGTGTAGGGTTAATCACCATGCCTGACACAAGGGAATTAGTGCTCAGAAAGGTTAGTTATTATGACCAAGTGATTGGAACAGTCTGTTAAAAGATGCGTGGAACTTCTGGGCAAGGCATAGGTTGAGCGGAGGAATACTCAGTTGTTGAGGAGATCAGAAAGGGCTTCAAAGAATAGAAGCCAATTGACCTCAACCTTCTCAGAAATCTCATCAGATTGGCTAGCTTAAACCAATTTTTAAAAAATATTTGACAACAGAGGCTCAGTTAAGGAACTTACACGAGGACATTCAGCTAGTAAGAGACGAAAGCAAATTTCACACCCAGGTCTTCTGACTGGGGTGCCGGAGCGTCACATATGTGTGTACATGTAAACAGTGACCAGGAGTCCATTTCAACCAGAGTGAGGCATGCTGGGGGGGGACTAGTGGAAAACAAGCTAATGCTTGTTACATCACTGAAACGCAGGGGAAGAGGCTTAAAATTAAGCAAACCCAAAAGGCAGGTGCCTTTGACAGTAGAATTGTCTAACACCTAATCAGAATTTTACTTTAGAAAGATCGTTCTGGTCTCCGTGGATGAGATGCATTATAAGGGAACAAGGAAATATACGATGGGGGCTGGGCCACGGAAGTTGCATTGGTGCTTTAGGTGGGAGGCAACAGAAACTAAACTGAGCAGTGGAGAGCAGAGGTAGGAGAAATGCTAGAAATGGAAATGAGCAGTTAATAGGAGTTGGAAGGAAGACCCGATGAAGTTGAACCCCTCCTTAGCACCCTCCAGCCCTTCGCCCTTAGGCTTGCTTCCATCTTCGGTCCTCTGCTCACATGCCGTGCATCAGCCCAGCTGGACCACCTACGCTGTGAGCAGTGCGCTCCAAACCTACCATGCCGATGTGCTTTCTTCCTTGGGAATAGTCTTCCTTGCAACCCTCCTCTGGCAAAATCCTAACTTTCCTTCAATGCCCCATTTAAGTGTCTCTGATTTTAAAGAACCGTCTGGGAACCTTTCCCCTTCCCAAACTCACGTGACCGCTAGCTCCTCCAAACACTTAAAAATCTGCGCTGTACCACTCAGCACTTCGGCACATGCCTTATACTGATCTCTAATTGATTTCAGCTCAATACAGGGAACATCTCTCCAACAATTAGAGCTCTTTGTGTATGAAGAGATGAGCGGCCTGTCAAGGCAGGGACTGGTTCTCACTGAAGTTTGTGTGCGATTGCGGTAATTGTCAGGGAATTGTAATGAATCCCCAGACCTGCTGGAGAGACTTTAACAATGGGAATGTGGGACTGGGAAGTCTTCGAAATCCTGTATCACTCACAGATTCTGGATTACATCTAATAATGTAGTGTTCATTCAATAAACATCTCCTGAGTTCCTACTCTGGACTTCAATAGGAAACACAAACTCGAATGCTTACCAGTGACGTGTGAGGTAGGTGGCTTAGTTGAGGAAGCGGGCTGAGTATTGGGGATCACTGGGAAGTAGTGGGGACAGCAGACGTGCTCTGGTTTAAAGCTAGGACTCACTCCTCAGCACCCCCCCATTGTTACTGAGTAGGAATGGGGGTTCAGCATTACTAGCCATTTTGATTATTCAAGGGAAATTGGAAAAACTGATTTTGTATAAAATGTCGTATTTTTTCATCAGTTGACACACAATTCCTTTCATGAAAAGCAAAGTGAAACCAAAAAACCACCGTACAGGCCCAACCAAACGCACCCAAGAGTTGGCGTCTGCCCTCGGGCGCCGTTTTGAGACCCAACATGAAAGAGCACGCTGGATTCTTGGTATAAGAAGGACAGACCTGGCCTTGAGAAGCCCCGCACTCCTGTGGGGAAGACGGGCTTTTCAACAGATAATTGCAATAG